>NC_134109.1:72552500-73208333 GCF_040939455.1 Microcebus murinus | reverse complement strand
AAGTCATCAGTAGGCCACAGATGAATGAATACAAAGCTAACAGTAGTGGTAAAAGCTACAACCAATGGATAATGAATCAGAAATGAAGGCAAAGAACTTTTGAAGTTACATAAATGGAAAAAAAAAATAATATAATGAGTCATAAATGTGACCCTTACATGAAAGTTCTCCGGAATGTTTTAAGTGAAATTACAACTATATTTGGTCTGTTATCACTACTGTTATATGATAGATGGAAATTAACATGTATTATAACATATATCTAAACAAGAATAACTGAAGAAAATAACTGGCTCTTACATGGAAAGAATTGGGGCCACAAGATCCAAGGAGGCGATGAGAATTCCCAGCTCTGCAATGGCAGCAGTTAGAAGTAAAGCCCAGGTAGGCTCCCCATTGGCTTTGCTGTGGCCAAAAACCTATGTATAGAAGGAAAAAATATCAGACACAAGAGAGTTGAGTCAATGCTCCTACCTGATTCCTTTATCCTACAGTTTCAGACATCTGGAAGATAATGGTGTTACAATTGTGATATTTTCTAAACACCATTATAGAAATCACATACAAATTCACATTAGGGATTTAGAATGTCTTGTACTAAAACCCCACATCTTCACATTTATTCCTAAGCCCACAAAGACCATACTGTTTTTCATAAAACCTGGAAAAAAAGAAGAGGGCAGAGAAAAGGGTCACTCACCCTCAGAAATGGTATGATGTTATCCTTGGCAATAGCTTGTAGCAGCCTTGGTGCACCTGTGAGGCTCTGAAGTCCAGCCCCACATGTTGAAAAGAAGGAGCCAATAACAATCACCCACGGGGATGGCCAAGATAAGGTGCCCACCACCAAATTACCTTCCACAGCATCCCCAAACCTGGGAAGGAAATAGAGTGGGTAATTTAATCTGGAAGTAACTTTAGATTGAAGACTAGAAAGACATTTATCTTACATTTTTCTATTTATAATTTTTAGAGAATCAAAATTGAGATAGACATGAATATTAAGAAATGTAGGGCTGGGCGTGGTGGCTCACGCCTGTAATCTTAGCACTCTGGGAGGCTGAGGCGGGTGGATTGCTCGAGGTCAGGAGTTCGAAACCAGCCTGAGCAAGAGTGAGACCCCGTCTCTACTATAAATAGAAAGAAATTAATTGGCAAACTAATAAATCTAGAAAACATTAGCCTGGCAAGGTGGCGCATGCCTGTAGTCCCAGCTACTCGGGAGGCTGAGGCAGTAGGATCGCTGTAGCTCAGGAGTTTGAGGTTGCTGTGAGCTAGGCTGATGCCACGGCACTCACTCTAGCCTGGGCAACAAAGTGAGACCCTGTCTCAAAAAAAAAATAATAATGCCACTATGCAAATGCTTGTGCAAAATTCTTGATGCATATGTCCATGCATTTCTGTTGGATATACCTAGAAGTGGAATAGCTGAGTCATGGGTTTGCTCATGTTCAACTTTAGGAGATAATTACCACCTGTTTTCCAAAATAGTATTCCAATTTACATTCTCATTAATAATTTTTATATTACGGTATAATTTACCAAACCTTCATAAATCCTCCATTATAATAGTATAATAATATACTATACCATATATGTACATATACACACCTACATATATATACACACACTGTTACATACACACACACACACACACACACCGTGCTGCTTACAGCTCAATCTAGAGTGATATGAAAATGAATAGCAGCAACATAGTATCGTAAATGCAGTAATATAGTATGTTCAAATATAGTGGTTAAACAAAGGGAGGAGTGGTTATCTCCATCTGAGTATAGAAAAAGCTTTATAGGAAAGACACTTAGCCTAGTCTTAGAGGACAAATGTGAGTCAGCCTGGTGGGAGAAACCTATTCTAAGCAAAGGAAACTGCACAGAGAAACGTGTAGATAATTGGAGATCTGAAAAAAGACATATTTAACTTTAAGTTATGGCTGGAGCACAGGGAGCTTATGAGGGAATGGCGGGAGATAAGAAAGACGTAGAGAGGTCCAGATCAGGGATGGGTTTGGAGGGCCTGTGGTAGCTCCGAAGGAGGGAGGTTTGTATGATCAAATTTGTGTTTTAGAAAAATCATTCTGGTGGCAGTGTGGACCGAGGATCGGAAGGTGGTAAAATTAAAAGGAAGATTATTACAATAATATAGGCAAAAAGTCCTGAAAGGCCTATACAAAGAATAGGGGAAAGAATGAATCCATTAATGTTGAAAGGTAGAATTTCCAGGGCTCAGAAACCAACTGATGAAGGAATTTATGGAAACATCTAGGATGACACTTAGGTTTCTGTCTTAAGAGAGGACTAGTGGTGAAGCTATTAACCAAGATAAAGAAAATATGAGAAGTAGCAGGTTTGTCTAGGAATCTCTTGCAAAAACATATTTTACATTCATAGGTGAGAGGAAAGGAAAAATAAATACAGCAGCTTTCATGAAGAAAATGAAGAAAGTTTCAGGCTTTTATTTACAATGCCAAACAGAATTACATACATACTTTTATGGAGGAGATAATAGAGACACTGAAAAGGGTTTTTCTGTTTTTGTTTTTAACTTGCCCTCCTTCACTTGTGGTATAGTTTCCACTTTTGGTATAGTTTCTCAACTATACCAAATGTAAATGTACAGGGAAGTCCTTGTTATTCAAACAAATTCACTGCTTGTTTGAAGAGCTATATTCACTGCATCTCACATATTTATAACAACATACTGGCCCTTATTATTCACAAACGTTTTTTGGAACTATATACATATATATTTTTTCTTATTGTTAGTCATGATTGATACCTCAGCTTGGGTTTTTGAGTTTATAACTGTCTTGGAGGTATGTGGGATCATCAGATGTCACAGAAGACAGACACATAATTGTTACAAAGAAATTAACTACTCACTTGTCTCTGAGAACAACCCCTTCAATACATGCACCAAAAAGGACAACATTGCTTAAATCTGTCATATTAAGAGTCAAGGAAACTGCTATTTTCCCTTTAACATGAGATAGAAAGTAGACATTCAGGATATTTCTTCTGTCAGTAAAATGAGTTGCTAAATTCACTATTCCTATAAATTCTTTCTTGAATTTTATATTTGATGTGGGCAGATTATCTGGCAAGAAGTGAGGTGGTAGAAAACAGATATACTTATTACCAGAATAAAAATACTGACCACCCTTGTTCCACTGCATGTTCCTATGACTAAGACTCAGACTGGAGCCATGAAAAGGATACAGACAAAGGAGGTGGTCAGGATGGCAAGGATAGTACCAATGGGAATAGACTTCTGAGCATCTTTCAGATCTCCAGATCTGTTTGATCCAGCCATGATACCTTTAGAGGGGGGGAAAAAAACAAGTTAATTTCTTGAGTTCCTGAACACTTTGATATTCATACTGATACCAAAAACTAGACAAATCTAGGAATCCTGAGAATATAATTCTGTTTCCTGAGAAAAATCACTCCCTGGGTCTGACAGCTTCTAATATAGACAACCACCTATCTGCTTACCTGTGACAGAGGGAAAGAAGATTCCCACCAGAAGAGTGAAGGAGGTGGTGATGTCAACAAGAACATATTCATGGTTTAAGCTGCCTAAGACATCAGAAGATTTGGCTGAGGGCTTTTCAAGGATCTCTCCTTTGGGTAGATAATTACTCCAAAGATTCTCTGCAGTGAGACAAATGGAATATAAGCAACAGCAGTATGGAAAGATGATTAACTAATTTCCTAACCAAACAACATTCCAAATCAGACTCCTCATTTAAAGGTATGTTTGCTTCTATGTGAGTACATATACACACATATGCATTACATAATAAAACACAAATAAAAACAGGCCGGGCGCAGTGGCTCATGCCTGTAATCCTAGCACTCTGGGAGGCTGAGGCAGGCGGATTGCTAAAGGTCAGGAGTTCGAAACCAGCCTGAGCAAGACCAAGACCCCGTCTCTACTAAAAATAGAAAGAAATTAATTGGCCAGCTAAAAAAAGAGAGAGAGAGAGAAAATTAGCTGGGCATGGCGGCGCATGCCTGTAGTCCCAGCTACTAGGGAGGTTGAGGCAGAAGAATTGCTTGAGCCCAGGAGTTTGAGGTTGCTGTGAGCTAGGCTAATGCCACAGCTCTCTAGCCTGGGCAACAGAGTAAGACTCTGTCTCCAAAAAAAAAAAGAAAAAGCTGTGTGCTATACTTAAGTAGGGAGGTGGCACCACAGCAGTGAGTCTTCATGAACAATAGAGATGTCAAAGCCTATTTTCCTCAGACAACAAGAAAAAACTTCTCCAATAACCCCTAACTTACCTGTAATGATACCACTAGCCAATCCAGGAATGCCCTGGATTGAAGTGACATTATTGTGAACAAAGTATTCATCACAGGTAGCATTGAAAAACTGACTTGAGTTACAGAAGAAGCCCCATAACTTTGATGGGACTGTCATGTTGTTAATTTCCTTGGTCTTAGAGCAAATGTCAATGTGTCTTGATGAAAGGGTGCGGTTGCCCAGCATGCAGACCCTAAGTGAAAACAAATAGGTAGAAAGGTCAAGTGAGAGAAAAATACACTAAAAATAGAAAATAGATCAGTAAAGGAAAAATAAAATTTCATCTCTAAGAGTTTCTACTGTTATGGGTGACTAGCACTGTGAATGTTGATTTACATTTTCTGCTAATTTAATCTTTATAGCAATCACAGGATGTATTAGTCTTGGTATTTCTATGTTGTGAAGGATGGAACTGAACTTTAGGGAGTTACAGAGTTAACTGAAGGTTAGGGAAATATGTAAGGTATTTGGCCCAAGGTCATAGGTGGCAGTCTGCAGTGACAGAATTCAAATTGAAGAACTGCCTGAAGACACTATGCTGACTCATCTTCTAAAGTTTTTAGGCTAAAATTGTTAGGTCTAAAAGAATCCTGAAGTCCTTTTGTTCTTCTTATTTAAAAATTAAAATGCCTGTATTTTCTTTGGCCTAGAAAAGCCTTACATTGGTAACAATTCCCTAGAAAATGTTATTCAAACAGTTGAACCTTCTGGCTATCGTTGTGAGGAAAACAGCTTGGCTAGAATTTTTAAAAAGCACGTACCCCTATGGCCTAAGAAAAAACTGCTTTTGAACTTAAGCCTAGACCCAGAGGGAGTGAGAGTATTTAAGGATAATACAAATATTAACTGTTGGTTTTATTTTTTTCTTTAACCCAGAGACATAAATATGAACAAAGGAATCAAACATCCACAATTAAAATAGCCCTCAAGTCAAACAAAGCAACTTTTAAAAATCTGCAAAATGACCGCATAAGTACATAATGAATCATGTACCTATTACTCAGTTTCAACAGCTCTTAATATTGCCCAGTCATATTTCACATATTCCTCTAGGTTTTTTGTCTTGTTTTGCTCTATTATCTTAAAGAAAATACCATGCATCATGACCTTTTACCAACCAAAAAAAGAGGAGAAGCAGCAAAGGAGAACTTAAGTCGAAATGGAATTTCCCAAATTGAGATATAGCCAGAATGTAACCTGTAGAACTTTTATGACTCCAAAAAGGATCCTCAGCTATTTCACAGGCTCTAGATAAGCAGACTAAAAATTTATGATGGAATCTATCACTGACATCATATAGCATGGCATAGTAGAAGAAACACTGGATGGCAAGTCAGGAAATCGCAGGGTTCATGTTCTTCCTCTGTCATTAATTAACTTTGGGGCAAGTCATTAAACCTTAACGGACCTGTCTTTTTGTATTAAAAAATCTATTTTTCTATAATCTGGTTAAATCAACATAGAACTGATGAGTTTGATCCCCAGATGATCCACGTAACTTTCCAAAGATAATCTCTGTAACAAGATTACAAAAGCTAGTCCCTATTAGGGGTGGGGAACCTGTGGCCTTGGGGCCACATGTGGTCTTTAGAATCCTTGAGTGTGGCCCTTTGACTGAATGAAAATTTTACAGAACCAATAAAGGGATTTGTTCTGTGAAGTTTGGATTCAGTTAAGGTGCTGCACTCAAGGATCTAGAGGGCCACATGTGGCCCCATGGCTACAGGTTCCTCACCCTGGCAAGAAAGAGGATAGACAGAATATAGTTTGTTGGGAGTCTTCTTGCTTAAGCTGGGAAGGAAGTCCATGTGGGCTTATCCAAGAGGGAAATTTTGGGAAGACTCTGTGATAGTCTGACTTGAAATGATCACACCACCAGATAGTGTCAATGACTACCCAATAATGATGGCTAGGAGAGAGACAGACACGTACGGGAAGTGTGGAGGGGCAAAAGATGACTTGATGGCTCCAGCATAGATGGCCAAGATGGACACAATGACGCAGGCCAGGAAAAGTGAAGCAAACTTGTTCACATAGCGTACGCCGATAAATACCACCAATACCATGAGGACCAAAAAAGCTGTGCCATAGACACGCATATTATTTAGCATGGCTGCTGATTCCTTGAATGCATCATCACTGCGAAAGATGGCAGCCCGGGGAACAATATATACCTGTTAGGCGAAAAAAAATAAATAAAAAAATTAGGTCATTTCAAAATAATCAATAATAAAAGGGCTGTAGTTTTCCATCTTAGGTAGAGACAAAAAAAAAAAAAAAAAAGAAAAAAAAGGCTGTAGTTTTCATTTGCTTCCACAAAGGAAAGCAAAGCTGGGACAGAAAATGACTAGAGATTTAGCCTAATTCCAATTTGGATCCGAAATGCCTACATAAATGGGATGTCATGGATTTTGTTTGTTTGTTTGTTTTGGTCTATTATACATGCTGCTCTGAAAAACTACATTTCCAAAAAGGAAAAAAAGGAATAAATGAATAATTTTATTCAAAGGGTTATATAAAATAATTATAATGATTACCTTGAGCTCTGCTTCTGCTATCACTACTTTAAATAGTTAAAAATATATCTCAGTGAATAAATAGAGAAATTAAAAACATTTTACTTCATGGCGATGAAGATATCGAAAGAGATAAACTTTATTTGACTTTTCCCATTGGTTCAAGTCTTGTCTCCAAGACTTTAACTTCTTGGTTTAGGTGGTAGAGTGGTGGTGATTGGGTGGAGAGTAAGGGACTGTTTGGCAAAGGGTAGGTACTTCAACCTTTCTACCTCATATTCACAATAAGAGGCCAGCAACAGGTTAGCAATCCATCACCTGATTTATTCTTATAGCTGATCTCTCAGAAGCTTTGATATCAAAGAACAAAATAAACCCGAATCTATCTCTCTTCTGTATAGTAGACAAAAATTAAGTCATTACTCACCAGAAAGATTTCAATGGCACCAAGGATATACATGGCTGCTGCAAAGGTGGTACCAAGATAAAAGCACAGGCCAACAGCCCCACCAAACTCTGGGCCCAGTGCCCGGGAAATCATAAAGTATGAGCCCCCAGCTAAAAGACAAAACAGAAGGTAAATAGGATATAGAAAGTATATTAGTAAGAGGAATGTAATAAGTCATAAATAAGAATAAAAATACATATGAAGGACAAATGTTTCAGGCTTCTGAAAACCATGAATGCGATAAAATGATTTACTAGTGGGAAGTAAAAGATGCAACCTTTATTTCATGATATACTGCCCATCTAATGTGACACATGAAGCATTACAGTTTGTCAGTTATTACTTAGAAAAAAATAAGAAATATTTACTACAGGCATGAGACAGCCCAGTAAAATATATTCTAATTAAAAGAAGCTAAGAATGTGACTAAAATTAAAGCATTCTAGTTTAGAAAATAGAGACATTTTAAAGAAGGTATCCTACAGTGAAACAGTATTAATGTCTATGTCCTACAGACCATTACTCTGCTATAGCACAAGACAGGCTAAATAGTATTCTGTTCCCCAGAAGTTTGTACCTCTAGCTTTGTAGCATAAACACAGAGTAATCATTGACAATCCCCAAAACCCAGTCTTGGCCTACTGACCTGGCACCACTCCATTAGTGGCGATGGCACTCATGGAGATAGCAGTTAACATTGTCTGTAAAGAAAGAGAAAGCAGAGGATTATTACTGTGCAAAGATGACATTTCTGTACCACTTTCCCATCTGTAGACTTCAGGAGCACTTATCAGACATTTAACTCTACTTTCTTTTATGGAAGTAGTTGCCTGTCATACCTAATGGTATGGAAATAAGATTATGTGGTCCCACTCATTGCACTAGTCACACTATTTTAAAAATATCTGGAGTATTCTGTTAAAATGCCCCTACATCATAATCAGCATGTTATGTGCTATTTAAGAATTGCTAATCTCACCCTGTATCTCCTAGTTAAACTGGAAATACAGTATAACATACTCAAAAGGAATAAGTACGGAAACAACTTGGAAAATAGGTTAGAACCTGCCTAAAGGTAACCGTGATGCCAAGAACAATATTCAGTAAGAAAAGGAACCACTGAAGGCTTCTGAGCATATATGAACTGTATTTTAAAAACATTACCTGAAAGCACAGTATAGAATGAATTTCAGATGGGGAGTAGCTGGAGGCAGAGTGACCACTTAGTAGGCTACTATAGTCGTTTAGTGAGAAACAAAAATTACAGTATAGGTGGTGGGAACAAAAAGGAAGGCTTGAATGTAAGAGATTTAGAGAGAGAATGGATTAGTTACTGGTAGCTAATTACAAGGGTGAGGCAATTAAGGAACCAAATACAGTTGAAATTTTATGCTTGAAGGCCGGGCATGGTGGCTCATGCTTATAATCCTAGCACTCTGGGAGGCTAAGGCAGGTGGATCACTCAAGCTCAGGAGTTTGAAACCAGCCTGAGCAAGAGTGAGACCTCGTCTCTACTAAAAATAGAAAGAAATTAATTTGGTCAACTAAAAATATATAGAAAAAAATTTAGCTGGGCACGGTGGCGCATACCTGGGCACTGCACTCTAGCCTGGGCAACAGATTGACTCTGTCTCAAAAAAAAAACAAAAAACCAAAGAAATTTTAAGCTTGAGAAACTTCAAAAAAAAAAAAAAAAAAAAAAGGTGGTACCATTAATTTTAAGTTATTAATGATATGGTCTATATCTGCTTGACTTGTTTTATAAAGTACTCAGCTGAGCACAATGCATAAGGAGGGTTAAATGGTTATAGTGATAAAATAGGACAGTAGGAACCTATAATAAAATTGATAGATGTAGCTGGTATACATAAATAGGAGGAGTTTAAATTGAAGGAAGATCAAAATGTTCTTGGTATAGTGAAGAGAAGACCTGCAAAGAACAACTGAATTTCTAAGGAAGAGAAGAGACTTTAAAACAAAACACCAAATATCCCTCACCCCCCAAATAACTCTCAGTTTTGTTTCTCAATACATACTGGAGTAGTACATCACATTTTATAACACATTTTCTGTCACAACTTTTGATGCTATCAAGCTCAAATGGTTTGGATTCTGAATTCTTTAAAGATAGAAACTTTAGGCCAGGCGAGGTGGCTCACACCTGTAATCCTAGCACTCTGGGAGGCTGAGGCAGGCGGATTGCTCGAGGTCAGGAGTTCTAGACCAGCCTGAGCAAGAGCGAGACCCCGTCTCTACTATAAACATAAAGAAATTAATTGGCCAACTAATATATATAGAAAAATTTAGCCAGGCATGGTGGTGCATGCCTGTAGTCTCAGATACTTGGGAGGCTGAGGCAGGAGGATTGCTTGAGCCCAGGAGTCTGAGGTTGCTGTGAGCTAGGCTGACGCCACGGCATTCACTCTAGCCTGGGCAACAAAGTTAGACTCTGTCTCAAAAAAAATAAATAAATAAAAGTAAAAATAGATAGGAACTTTGTCTTCTATTTCCAATTGAAGTCTTACTTTGTAATTTCTAGTATATCATATAATATAATAGAGAGAAAACAGTGAATAACAGGCACTAAATAACTGAAAGTACTTTAGGTTTTAATATTAGAATAATCTTTCCTGTTGAGATCATGAATCTTTCCCTAGTATTCTTTGTTTTATTCCTAAAGAGGTCAAGTGCATATACTTGAGAATTTACAATGTTCCAGGTAGTCTGCAGGAGCCAATGCAAGACTTACACAGCAGCAGCAGATAAGGACAATTGCAAAAGCCTGAAGAACTCCAGCTGTGCCTACCACCCATGTAAGGCGTAGAAAGAGGATCACTCCAAAAATATTTTGTAGACATGGGAGGTAGACACCCATGAAGGTACCCATTTGTGGGGTCTGGAAAGAAAGATGTTGACAAGACAAAAAAAAATCATACAGTCATCCCAAAGAGAAGTTTTTAGTCTTTTACTTTTATATAACCACTTGCATCCCAACTACCATATTAATCCCAAAGCAGAGATCCTAAGTTTAAGCAATATCTTTAAAAAGGCACATATAAAATTTCCATCTTTCAAATGTTTATCACCATACTTCTATTATTCCCAGAACTATATATTTTTACTTTACATAGGTTCCCACACATTTTTTTATTATACATAGGCATTTGGCCACAAATAAACTTTTAAGCGCGCCCCCAACAATTTTAAAGTTTTCTGTTTTTCAAAGCTGTTGACTTTTTCTTCATTTAAAAACAGAATAAGGACTTGATAGAATTGTTTCAGAATTTGGCAGAAATTCTTCACAGTAGTTGGTAAATAAAGTAAATGATAAAATGAAGATCTGGGGACCGTTTTACCCCTTTTCATAGAATTGAAGAACCAGAATGCTAAATTGAATGTCTCATATTTTCATTTTGAGACAACTGATATTTGGTCTTTAAAAAACTCAACAACTTCACAACAGACAGATGGCATGGGCAGATGAGTGTGGACACTCTTCTCTTGAAGTGCTGTTCCCTCTCCCTGGGAATGCTCTTTTCCCACGTGGCTCCCTCCCTCACAGAAGCTAGATCGCTGCTCAAACATCACCTTGTCCAAAGGGCTTTCCCTGTCCACTCTATCCAAAGCAGCACCCACCCACCTCCATTCTGGCTCCTTTGTCAGTTTCAGTCTCTTTACCCTGCTTAAATTTTTGTGAGAGCACTTATTAACACTTAGTATTTTATATATTTTAACACAGTTAAAACAACTTAAGGACTGTCTCCCCGCACTATAATTTAGACTACATGAGATCCTGGACACTGTATATTCTGTTTGTGCTACGATCCAAGTGCCCAGAACAGTGCCAGGCATATATCAAGCGCTTAACAGTAATTCAACACAGAATGATGCCCTGGGTATTTCCTCCTGTCTTATACACAAGGTTCTTCTAATTCACCCTTGTTATTTTGAGGCCTCACCTTGGTAGGCTTCTTTTTCCCTTCTGTGATGTTTTCTGCCTCTTCATGTTCCTTTACTCCTTGTGTCAGATTAGTGTAGTTGGCCATGCGATTGAGGAGAGAAGACACCTTTGGTCTGGTGTCCATTTCTTCCTATAAAGCCAGTAATATGGAAGAAATAAGTTATGAAGAACACTGAAAATAAGCATCAAAACATTTCTACCAAAAAACTGAAAAGTAAATGAAAAAATATTTCACATGTAAATATTGTAATAAAATTTATCAAAGAGACTTTATTCTCCCTCCCTCTCCCCCGCCACAACATTAAAAAAATCACACTTAGGGCAACATAAATCCTCACAAAAATTTTTTTTATTGACAAATAAAAATTGGATGTATTTATGGTGTACAATGTGATGTTTTGATATATATATATATTTTTTGGCATGATTAAATCAAGCTAATTAACATATCCATGGCCTCAAATACATTTTTTTGTGGTGACATCATTTGAAATCACTGTCTTAGCAATTTTCAAGTATACATTATTAATTATAGTCACCATGCTATGCAACAGATTTCAAAAACTTTTTCTTCCTGTCTAACTGAAGCTTTGTACTCAGTGACTAACACCTTCCTAGTTTCTCCTCCTTTCTCCCCTTTACCCCTGAAACCACCACTGTATTTTCTGATTCCATGAGTTCAACTTTTTTAGATTCCACATATAAGTGAGATCACACAGTATCTTTCTGTGTCTAGCTTATTTCACTCAACACAATGTCCTCCAGTTTCATCCATGTTCTTGCAAATGACAGGATTTCCTGCTTTTTAAGAAAGAATAATATTTGTTTGTATGTGTATATACATATATATCACCTTTTCTTTATACATTCATCCATTGATAAACAGGTTGATTTCAGATCTTGGCTACTGTCAATAATGCTGCAATTAATATGGGCATGCAGCTATCACTCTGACATACTGATTTCATTTTCAATATATACCCAGTAGTGGAATTGCTGAACCATGTAATAGTTTTATTTTTTATTTTTTTAGGAAACTCCATGTTTTTTTCCACTTATAAACTTCTTAAATGGAAACTTTCATTATTCTTTCTAATAGCTATGTAAGTTTATCTTAATAAAAACATAAATTATTAGCTCCTACAGTAACCTAATAAAGAACATTGCTAATATGATTCTAAACTACAGTATTCCCCCTTTTTTAGTTACTAACATTTATGGCTATTATTTGTAGCACCAAGCATAGATAGATCAAGGGAAAACTTTTGTGAATGAACTAAATATTTACCTCAGACTTTTTTGCTTGAAAGAAGTTGAGAGAAAATATCATTTAAAAAATAGGCACATTGGTCCTTGCCTGTGAGAGTAGCCACTGCGTTGGTGCTCTGGGGCTTGGACCCTGGCTAGCCAGAAAATAAACCTCCTCTTGTGTGATTGCATCCTCAATGTCTCTGCTTTTCTGTCCGGTGGGGCTGTGGAAGGTTGGTCCCTAACATTTGGGGGCTCGTCCAGGATTTGCCTTCCCCACAGACTACCGGATAGAATTCAGGGCTGAGAGAGGAGTGTGAAAATCCACCCCCGGACTAGCTGGGTGTGGTGTTGGGCAAGGGACGCGGAATCCCCTTGCAGGACCCCGGATCAGGATGCCGGCACAGGACCTAGGCGGACGCGCTGGTGGGTCGCCGGTCGGAGCCAGGCGGAGACGTCCTCTGGCCCCGTTGGGACTCCGGAGCTGACCTTGTAGCCAAGGGCTCGGTCAGGAGGAGACCGGGGAGTAGGTCCGGACCAGGTTAGGTTGTCTGTTTACCTCACTGTCTGTCTACTTGTCTGTTGTCTGCTTTGTTTGTCGCCGGCTTTCTGTGTGTGTGTGAGTGTGACATCTCTCGTTGGCTTGTTGGAGTCTCTGGGTTCTGTGGTTTCAGCCCAAGAACCCATCAGGGTTGCATGGGTTTTCGGGCTGGGGCCGTGGAATCAGGGGACCCACGAAAAGATCCGCGGGGGCAACTAGAACCCCCAGGTGAGTATTCCCCTGCATGGGCTGGCAGCACACAGTGTATCTCCTGCCGCCCGTGCCAGGAGTGGCTAGTGTGGGAGGGGCACGGCCGTTACCTCCGTAGGGAGTGTGAAAGGCTAGGGATTCAGATCCTTGTCCCCAGTGCCCCAACTACAGAATATCGGTTTGCACATCTGCCTATTATCGACTAGCCATGGCACAGGCTCTAACAACGCTGTTGTCCATCCTGGTGAGCCATTTTAAGGATGTCAGGGCAAGGGCACACAACCTGTCCCTGGAGGTCAAGAAGGGAAAGTTTGGCCCACGAGTGGCCCACGTTTGGAGTGGGGTGGCTCAGGGAGGGCTCGTTTGATGCCTCCTTGATCAAAAAGATAAAAGGGGTGGTATTTGGCCACCACGGCCACCCTGATCAGATCTCCTATTTTGTGGTCTGGCAAGACTTGGTTCTAGACCTGCCACCCTGGCTGAAGGCCCTCCTACCTGCCCCGAGGGGAAAGGCGGAAGTTCTGGCAGTTAAAGAGGCCAGAAAGGAGAGGGCACGCAGTCCTCGGTCCGTTGGGACGCCAGTGTTGCTGGAGTCCAATCTCTGAGAATCTGAGAGACCTAATTAATCTTTTAGACTCTGTTCTTTTTACTCATCAGCCCACCTGAGATGATTGCCAGCAGTTGCTTAAGGTGCTCTTCACAATGGAGGAAAGAGAAAGGATTCAGGAGGAGGCACGGAAGCTGGTTCCGGGGGAGAATGGCAGACCCACTACAAACCCGCGAACCATCAACCGAACTTTTCCCCTCGAACAGCCGCTTTGGGACTACAATGAGGCTGAAGGTAGGGAGCGTCTCCAGATCTACTGCCAGACTCTGATGGCCGGTCTCCGTATGGCGGCGCGAAAGCCGACCAATTTGGCCAAGGTAGGAGATGTTCGTCAGGGGCCGGAGAGCCCGGCAGCATGCTTATAGAGGATCATAGAGGCCTTCCGGCAGTACACCCCCACAGATCCCACAATGGAGGAGAATAAGCCGCTGTTATGATGGCGTTTGTCAATCAGGCAGCCCCCGACATTAGGCGCAAGGTGCAGAGAATAGATAGATTAGGCGAGAAGACTCTGCAGGACCTGTTAGAAGTGGTGGAGAAGGTCTATAACAATAGAGAGACGCCAGAAGAGAGGTTAGAGAGGATCAGGATAGAAGATAGGAAATTCCAAGCTGGGGAAGCACGGAAAGCAAACAGAGAGATGGCTAAAATCCTGCTAGCCGCCACAAGAGGGGGGCAGATAGGGTCAGAGAATAGGGAAATGCTCCGGCGGGAGAGGCTAGGAAGGATCAATGTGCCAATTGCAAGGAGCATGGGCATTGGGCCCCAGAGTGCCCCAAAAAGAAAGGGGGGCGAAGACTTGGAGGTCCTGAAAAAGTCATGGTTGCAGGACAGGTGACAGATGAATAGGGAAGACAGGGTTCCATCCCCCTCCCCGAACCTAGGGTAACTTTGCAAGTGAAGGGGAACCCAGTCAGCTTCCTCATAGATACAGGTACTAACGGAAGACACAGGAAAATTGTCCAGTAAGACCAGTTGGGTGCAGGGGGCAACAGGAGCCAAACTGTATCAGTGGATTACACGGCGGAGATTGGATTTGGGTTCAGGACAAATGAGTCACGCCTTTATGGTCATCCCTGAGTGTTCCACGCCGCTACTGGGAAGAGACATCCTTACCAAGCTAAGCTTAAGGCTCAAATTCATTTTGAAGAAGAGGGAGTAATAATAACTGATAATAAAGACAATCTCATCAACAGCCCCCGGGTCACTCAGATCCTGACCCTGACAAAGGCAGATGAATATAGACTGTACTAGCCCACAAAAAGCAGAGAGGAAGGCATGGAACAATGGCTCTGTGAATTTCCCATAGCATGGGCCGAGACAGGGGGCATAGGATGGGCAAAACACCGGCCGCCTCTTTACGTTGAGTTAAAACCCGGAGCCGAGCCAGCCCGAGTCAGACAGTACCCCATGTCCCAGGAAGCCAGAGTGGGAATTACGCGCCACATTCAGAGACTCCTGGACAGTGGGATTCTCCGAAAATGCCAGTCGGCCTGGAACACCCCCCTGTTGCCGGTGAAGAAACCAGGGGTGGGGGTGGGTGGGTAAGGACTATAGGCCTGTGCAAGACCTCAGGGAAGTCAATGCAAGGGGCCTGGATATCCACCCCACAGTCCCTAACCTCTATACTCTGTTGAGCTCTCTCTCTCCCACGCTGTCTTGGTATACCGTCCTAGACCTAAAGGATGCCTTCTTTAGCCTGGCGGTGGCGACACACAGCCAGATTTTCGCCTTTGAGTGGCGGGACCAGGAGAGAGGAATTCATGAGACGAGACTGCCCCAGGGGTTTAAAAACTCGCCTACCCTGTTCAACGAGGCCCTCCATGATGACCTTGGTGAGTACCAAACTAATCACCCAGAGGTGACTCTGCTGCAGTATGTGGATGACTTGCTGTTAGCTGCACCTAACCCCCAGGCCTGCCTAGAGGGCACCAAAAACTTATTCAAAATATTAGGCGAGTTGGGGTACCAAGCCAGTGCAAAGAAGGCTCAAATTTGCTAGGATGACATCACCTATTTGGGATATAAAATAAAAGGTGGCTAACCGAGGCAATGAAGCAGACTGTGTTAAAGATACCCACTTCAGCCTCCAGCCGAGAACTGAGGGAATTCCTGGGGTCGGTGGGTTCCTGCCACCTCTGGATTCCAGGGTTTGCGGAAAAGGCTCGACCTCTGTATGAAGGGTGTAAGGCAGGGCGAGCATGGGAGTGGACTGTGCAAATGGAAGACGCTTTTCAGGCCCTGAGGGCAGCCATGCTGGAAGCCCCGGCCCTAGCACTCCCTGATCCTACAAAAGAGTTTCACCTGTTCATAGACGAGAAGAGGGGAATAGCCAAGGGGGTACTCACACAGGCCCTGGGACCCTGGAAGAGACCGGTGGCGTACTTGTCAAAAAAAAAAATAAAACTAGATCCGGTGGCGGTGGGGTGGCCAGCATGCTTGCGAATCATTGCAGCCAGGGCCCTGTTGGTCAGACGCTGATAAGCTCACCCTAGGGCAGCGGCTGCAGATCACCACCCCGCACGCCATAGAGGAGGTTCTGAAGCAGCCACCGGGATGATGGATCACAAATGTGAGGCTGACTCATTACCAAGGGCTTTTGCTGGACACACCCAGCATTGAGTTCCAGACCCCTGCCGCCTTGAATCCGGCTACGCTTCTGCCAACCCCCGCTGCAGCCGCACCTGAACATGATTGCCTTGAGATCCTAGCCGAGACCCAGACGACCCGTAGAGACTTGAAGGATCGCCCCCTTCCAGGTAGCGACCTGACCTGGTTCAGGAACGGAAGCAGTTTTGTCCGGGACGGACGCAGGTACGCAGGGGCGGCCATAGTAGATGACCAAGGTAAACTTGTCTGGGCGGCATGCCTTCTGCAAGGGACATCTGCTCAGAAGGCAGAACTAATAGCACTGACGGAGGCTCTTAGCCAGGCCGAGGAAAAGGGCTGACGGTGTACACTGACAGACGCTATGCCTTTGGGACTGTGCACATACATGGGGCTCTCTACGGGGAAAGGGGCTTCATCACGGCAGAGGGAAAAGAAATTAAGCACAAGCCTGAAATACTCCACTTACTGGAGGCTGTTTTGCTGCCAAAGGTAGTGGCGGTAGTCCATACCCCGGGACACCAGAGCGAGGATTCAGTGGAAGCACGGGGCAATCGGAGAGCGGACGCCGAAGCTAAGAAGGCTGCAGAAGGCACTCCGTAGTCAAACATCCTGCACCTTAGCCTGCCACCCCCGGGCATGGGACAGTTGCCTCCTCCACCGGACTATTCCAGTGTAGATGAGGTCTGGGCCTCAGAGCAGCTACGTGTAAGCAAAAGTGAAGATGGCTGGTTGCGGGACGAAGGGCATCGCCTAATAGTGCCAGAACTCTTAGGACACCACCTGTTAGAACACCTGCATCATACCACACATCTAGGGAAGAGAAAGATGCTGCAACTGCTGGACACTGCTCAACTAAGGTTCAAGTCACAAGGACGGGTTGTAGATGACATCGTCAGAAGCTGCCAAGCCTGTCAGGTCATGCAGCCGGGGAGGACCAGAGGGACCCACGCAGGTACGAGGGAAAGCGGGAGGCAGCCAGGACTATTTTGGGAAGTAGATTTCACAGAGGTCAAGCCTGGAAAATACGAGTACCGATATTTACTGGTCATGGTAGATACGTTTTCCAGATGGGTAGAAGCCTTCCCTATGAAAGGAGAAACAGCTTTGACAGTAGCTAAGAAAATATTAGAAGAAATAGTCCCCAGGTATGGACTGCTGGAAGGGATAGGATCAAATAATGGACCTGCGTTTGTCTGTCAGGTTAGTCAAGGGCTGGCCCAGGCTATGGGGATAGATTGGAAATTACATTGTGCATATAATCCCCAGAGCTCTAGGCAGGAAGAGCGAATGAATAGAACAATAAAGGAGACCCTGACTAAATTGGCCCTGGAGACTGGCGGAGACTGGGTGACCCTCCTTCCCTTCACCCTGTTCCAAGCCTGGAACACCCCTTATCACTTGGGTTTAACCCCTTTTGAAATCATGTACGGCACACCCCCTCCTGTAGTTTCTAGGATGAGCCCTGAGGCTCTTCCGGGACATCCCAAAGAAGTGTTACAAGCGGTGCAGGCTCTGCAACATGTCCACAGTCAAGTATGGCCGGGCCTCCATGCTATCTACTGGCCTGAGGAGGAGGGTGCCAGACACCCATTTCACCCACACCAGCCGGGGGACTGGATGTGGGTGAAATGGCATAACAGTAGAACCCTCGAGCTGAGGTGGAAGGGCCCCTATCAAATTATTCTTGTTACCCCCACTGCTCTTAAGGTCGATAGAATAGTAGCGACCTGGATACACCACTCCCACGTGAGACCTGCTAATAAAAAAGACCAGGAGCGGTGCCAGGACCAGTGGAAATCGACTGCAGACTCGAAGAATCCTCTGAAGAGCAGACTGACCCATGTGGCAGCGACAGCCCAGGACTGCTGACCCAGACTTGGACTGGGGTTGTGGCATCTAAAGATTAACTGGGTGACAAACCTGGACGGGTCGCGGTGGGGGTTGGTTGTGAAGGGCAGAGGAAGGGCAGAGGAATTTGTAGGGCAGAGGAAGGGCAGAGGAATTCTTCCAATTGTCGGGAATTTACTTGGGTGGGGCAATGAGCTAACCGCAAACCTTTGCTTCTGGTCATTGCTTGCTTGCTACACCGCTGTATGGGGAATTATGGGATGAGGTCATTGAAGCACGGGCGACTGGCCCATGGCAATAGAGGGCAACCAAGCTGCCAATTATTTCAAAAGGCAGTAGTGGGCAACCAATCATTTTAAAGGTCAACGCATGATCTATGCGTAGTCACCTTGTGTGCAGCTTGTGCACCATAGGGATAAAAGGCATGCCGTTGTTCTGGTCGGGGTCCTTGCCTGCGAGAGTGGCCACTGCGTTGGGTGCTCTGGGGCTTGGACCCTGGCTAGCCAGAAAATAAACCTCCTCTTGTGTGATTGCAAAAAAAAAAAAAAAATAGGCACATTGAGAGAAGTGGCACTTGCATCATTGTCCAAAGTCAGACAAAGATAGGGTTGGTATAAACCCAACTCCTTTCAACAACCTGACCACAGACTCCATCAGAGCCCATGTTGCTTTAGATAAGACATACAGGTCCTTTTCATTATGTTGAGTGAAATAGCCAGGAATGAAAGACAAATACCACATGATCTCACTTATAGATGGAATCTAAAAAAGATGAACTCATAGAAAAGAGTAGTAGGTGGTGGTTATCAGATGCAGGGGTGGGGCAGGTAGGAAATGGGGAGGGAGACGTTAGTCTTAGGGTACAAAGTTTCAATTAGACAGAAGGAATAATTGTTTTTTGGGTTGTTTTTTTGTTTTGTTTTGTTTTTTGAGATAGGGTCTTGCTCTGTTGCCTGGGCTAGAGTGCAATAGTATCATCACAGCTCCCTGCAACCTCAAACTCCTGGGTTCAAGCATTCGTTCCACTTCAGCCTCCCAAGAGGCTAGGACTACAGGTGTGTGTCATCATTCCTGGCTAATTTTTCTATTTTTTGTAAAGACAGGGTCTCGCTATGTTGCTCAGGCTGGTCTGGAACTCCTAACCTCAAGTGATCCTACCTCACTGGCCTCTCAAAGTGCTAGGATCATAGGTGTGAGTCACTGCACCTGGCCTAGGAATAATTTTTGAGATCTGCACAGCATGGTGACTATAGTTAACAATAACGTATTATATATTTCAAAATTGCTAATAAAGTAAAATCCAAATGCTCCTACCACAAAGTATATGAGATTATATATGTTAATTAGCTTAGTTTACTCATTCTACAATGTAATACATACATCAAAATATTACACTGCACCCCATAAAAATATACAATTATTATTTGTCAACTAAAGAAAAGTGATATAGATCCGTTTAACCTGGCAGCCTGCTTCCTACAGTGATTTTTGTTTAGTTAATTCTAAAGTAAATGACAGTCTTCCCAAACATAGGGTGGAGAAATATAATGCTTTACACTTAGAAGAAAGGAAATTCTAATAAAAACATTTAAATCATAGCTAAATTAGATGGCAAGGTTACCCATATGCCCGAGAGGTTAATACTCCTCTTCCTTAATGTCAAAAATTTGATTTAATGGCTACTCACTATAATTAGATTATATAGACAAAACTAACTATTAATATATCAACCAGTTACAACTGTAACTATTATATTTTAACATTAGTTACTAAATTACCCAGCTTTTACTACTTTAAAACCAAATGGGGGCCGGGAGTGGTGGCTCACGCCTGTAATCCTAGCACTCTGGGAGGCCAAGGCAGGTGGATCACTTGAGCTCAGGAGTTCGAGACCAATCAGAGCAAGAGCGAGGCCCTGTCTCTACTAAAAATAGAAAGAAATTAATTGGCCAACTAAAAATATATAGAAAAAATTAGCCAGGCATGGTGGCACATGCCTGTAGTCCCAGCTACTCGGGAGGCTGAGGCAGATGGACTGCTTGAGCCCAGAAGTTTGAGGTTGCTGTGAGCTAGGCTGATGCCACAGCATGCTAGCCTAGCAACAGAGTGAGACTCTGTCTCAAAAAAAAAAAACAAAAAAACAAAAACAAAAACAACCAAATGGGGTAGAAAATGGCTATCTTGAGATCTATTCCTGAAATCTCTGTTCATAGTCTTCTCCCAAATATTACCTCAAAGAACAGAAACAACAAAAATAAATAAATGGGCCAGGCACGGTGGCTCATGCCTATAATTCTAGCACTCTGGGAGGCTGAGGCAGGAGGATTGCCTGAGCTCAGGAGTTTGAGACCAGCCTGAGCAAGAGCAAGACCCCATCTCTACTATAAATAGAAAGAAATTAGCCAAACTAAAAATAAAAAAAATTAGCCAGGCACGGTGGCACATGACTGTAGTCTCAGCTACTTGGGAGGCTGAGACTGGAGGATCCACTGAGCTCAGGAGTTTTGAGGTTGCTGTGAGCTAGGCTGACGCCTGGGCATTCTAGCCTGGGCAAGAGAGTGAGACTCTGTCTCATTCATTCATAAATAAATAGATAAATAGGACCTGATCAACTTAAAAAGCTTCTGCACAGCCAAGGAAACTATCATGAGAGTAAACAGACAACTTATAGAATGGGAGAAAAACTTTGCATGCTACACATCTGATAAAGGGTTGATGACTAGAATCTATATAGAACTTGGGAAAATCAGCAAGAAAAAATCAAACCTTATCAAAAAGTGGGCAAAGGACATGAACAGAAACTTTTCAACAAGATAGACTAATGGCTAACAAACATATGAAAAAATGCTCAACATCTCTAACCATCAGGGAAATGCAAATCAAAACCACAATGAGATATCACTTATCTCCAGTGAGAATGGCCTTTATCAAAAAGTCCCAAGGATGCAGAGAGATAAGAACACTCATAGACTGCTGGTGTGACTGCAAACTAGTACAACCTCTGTGGAAAGCAATATGGAGATACCTCAAAGAGATACAAGTAGAACTACCATTTGATCCAGCAATCCCATTACTGGGCATCTACCCAAAAGAACAAAAGACATTCTATAAAAAAGACATCTGCACTCGAATGTTTATAGCAGCACAATTCACAATTGTAAAGATGTGGAAACAACCCAAGAGCCTGCATCAATACATCAGTGGATTAAGAAAATGTGGTATATGTATACCATGGAGTTCTACTCAGCCACAAAAAACAATGGTGATATAGCACCTCTTGTATTATCCTGGATACAGCTGGAGCACATTCTACTAAGTATCCAAGAATGGGAAAATAAGCACCACATGTATTCACCATCAAATTGGTATTAACTGATCAACACTTAAGTGCACATATATAATAACATTCATTGGATGTCAGGCAGGTTGAGAGGGGAGAGGAGATGGCTATATATATATATATATATATATATATATATATATATATATGCACTTCATGGGTGCAGTGTGTACCATCTGGGGGATGGACAAGCTTAAAGCTCTGACTTGGGTGGGGCAAGGGCAATATACATAACCTAAACATTTGTACCCCCATAATATGCTGAAATAAAAAAAAATTAAAAAAAATATTACCTCAAAGAGTGCCAAGTTTTTATCAAAATATTCATCTCCTTCTTCATAATTTGAATTATTGAGATAAGCATTTCGAGCTTTCTTATGCCCATCATCTGGGAAAAAAAAGTAAACCCAGTTAGTTTCTCATTGATATTGAAGAAACATCAGCACCAAATAACTACATGTTTATTCTATATTAATATAACCCATTTTCATATTCAAATTTAATCATAGAGTAGAACTCAATCAGCATTGCTTGGAGAATGTGACCCTCTCTCCAGCAGGAGCAAAACCAAATCTTTATGAAGTAAATGTGGCCCAGACTCCACCACTATACAATATATCTATAATATATACATGTAACAGAATTCAACTTGTATATACTAAATCTATTATAAATAAATAAATAACATTAAAGAATGAGAAAGGTAAACAAAAAAACAACAAAAAAAGTAAACATGGGTCATTCCTTTCCTTACCAATACAAAGACTTTGGGAGACACTATTCTTTTAGAATTCCAGCCTACAGAAATCATACTCTTAAAGTTACCCAAATCTAGGAGGAAAAAAATAGAATATTTACTGAGTATCTACTTAATATATAATACTGTACTAGACATGGGCTACTCTACACACTGCTGCTGCTGCTAACATTAGTAAAAGCTCTCTGCCTCCAGAGCTGTCCAACCCTTTGTAAATTACATTAGGTCATTTAATCAAGCATTATTTTTATTTTTTTCGTTCTTTTTTTTTTGTTTTTACTTCGGCTCTGGGCAGTTAAAGCATTATTTTTATACAAACCCTTCCATTGTTTTTTTATGTTAAAAGAGGCACCCAACAGGAATTTGGTGAACAAAACATTAAGGAAAAAAAAAAAAAAGACTATGTCCCTAAGACAGCAGAGTTTGTGTTATCTGAGCAATTCCTTGACTATGTAAAAATTATATAATTACACAGTCTGATAGGGGAGAAGAGAGAAATAAAGAGTTATATAAATGCTACTAAAAACTAAGATTTTTAATACTGAGGAAAAACACAACCAATATAAAAACTAGAGAAAAAAACCCCACAATTTTAAATATACAAGATGGGCCTGGAAAACAGCCAAAAAACTGTCAGAATTACTGGGTTATATCAAAGGACACAAGGGCCAACCTGAAGAGGTTCCCAATGGCCAAAATGGGATAATATGAGCACTAAAAATAAATAATGCAATTAAAATGCAAATTCATGAAATACCCAAAATGGTATTTTTAAAAATTAGTCAACCTTTGCAGGGTTGTTAAGGAAACAGCACATAACTCTGAAAAACAATAAATGAAAAGAATCAAGCAATTATCCCCGTTTTTCTTTCTTTTTTTTTTTTTTTAGGCAATTACAAGATGAACATCCCCGTTTTTCTTATGCAAACTTATTTCAGGGTAACCAATACTTAAAAGAAAATTTTTTCTTTAAACAAGCATTCTAATTTATTAATAACAGATGGAATGATAGAATTAGGGAAAAAACACATCAATTAGCAACACTTAATGAAATAATAAATCTAGGCAATTATCATCAATGGTTGTTAAAACCATTAGGTGAAAGGCCAAGGCACAACCTATTATAATGGATGGATCAGGGTGATCTGGAACACACTGACCAACCTAAACATCATAAAAAATGGGACAACACAATCTCCTGCCATAATACAATAAAGTATAACCTATGATGTATTCTTACCAAAAGA
The DNA here is from genome assembly GCF_040939455.1 of Microcebus murinus. Taxonomy (NCBI): domain Eukaryota; kingdom Metazoa; phylum Chordata; class Mammalia; order Primates; family Cheirogaleidae; genus Microcebus; species Microcebus murinus. The sequence continues at coordinate 73,184,677 of NC_134109.1, read as the reverse complement.
ATGGAAACTGAATCTAATCAACCCTTTAAAGCTAACTAGATCACAGAAAACACACAGGAAGACCATGCGAAACATCACAAGAATATAATCACCAAACAGAATGTAAAACAATCTGATTTCTTCAACTAGTAAAAGGGAGAAACTAGAAAGGTGAACTTTTATAGATAAAACAGACTTAAAGAGACATAACTAGGCTGGTGTGGTGGCTCATGTCTGTAATCCCAACACTTTGGAAGAACGAGCGGGGAAGGACTGCTTGAGATCAGAAAATTGAGATCAGCCTGGGCAACATATCGAGACTCTTTTTCTAAATGGAAAAAAAATGAGGTAGGGGCTTGAAAACAAATTTGCAACACTGTTGAAGCTGGGTGATGAGTTCATGGAGGTTCATTATGCTACTCTAACTTTTCTGTACCTTTGATGTTTTCCATAATAAAAGTTATAAAAAGAAAGGAAAATATATTTTCCTCTAATTTTCTGAAGAAAATTCTATAGAGTATGAGATAGCTTAAAATTATCACCACTTCTGAGTAATACATTTATTCAATTAATTCAACAAATGTTATTTTTTTAAATTTTTTAATTTTTATTATTTTGAGACAGAGTCTTGCTGTGTTGCCTAGGCTAGAGTGAGTGCCGTGGCGTCAGCCTAACTCACAGCAACCTCAAACTCCTGGGCTCAAGTGATCCTGCTGCCTCAGCCTCCCAAGTAGCTGGGACTACAGGCATGCGCCACCATGCCCAGCTAATTTTTTCTATATATACTAGTTGGCCAATTAATTTCTTTCTATTTATAGGAGAGACAGGGTCTCGCTCTTGCTCAGGCTGGTTTTGAACTCCTGACCTTGAGCCATCTGCCCACCTCGGCCTCCCAGAATGCTAGGATTACAGGCGTGAGCCACCGTACCAGGCCACAAATGTTATTAAATTCCTGGAATGTGCTGGTTACTGTTCTAGGTCCTGGGAGTATAGCAGTGGACAAGGCAGTTACAGACTCTGCTTTCTTTTACTGTTTGTATACTGAAGTCACAGAAGATAGAAAATAAGTGAAAAAAAAATGAAAAAGACATTTCAAGAAATGATAAGTTCAATAAAGAAAATGAAACAAGTACTGGGATAAAGTGTGGATGGGGAGGGAAAGGACCACTTCAGATAAGATCACTGGTGTGCTGATAAGCAGGCTCTCCACAATTAAAACAAACCAACCTCTGATTTATAGTATCTGACAATTGACATGGTTTGGGGAAGAGACGCACACAATTGGCTCTCAGGAGCTAATAAGAGCTGGCTGCAGCACACTTCTGGCATAGGACGGTAAGGAAAAGCCTGCATTTTAGGCAGAGGGAATATAGCAATTCTAAAAGGTCCTAAAGCAGAAACACTTTTAGTGGATTCATAAAGCAGAAAGGACAATATTGGCTGAAGTAGAGTGAGGAAAGGAGAGAGTATTTAAAAAGATAGAAAGGAGCCAGACCGTGTCGTTATGGAGCAAATGGAGTTCTTCCAAATCCATTTATTGAATAGTCCCTCCTTTCTGACTGACCTAGAAAATAACAACCCAATGAGGTTGGAGCACGGAAGAGAGTGATGTAAGTGTGTGCTAATGTTCTTTATTTGGGGAGCAGGGATAATAATATAGATAGCATTTTTTAAAAAATAAGATGAGATTATAAAGCAGCAGGAAAAGTGGGACAAACTGAAATAATAATTTAGGATGGCAGAATGGTTCAAACAGATCAATAATACCAATAATTTCAATAATGTAAATGGCCAAATTCACTAAAGACTGACAGACTAGATTAAACGACAAAATCTACACATACACTATTTATAAAAGACATAATAAGCCGAATGCAGTGGTCAGTGTCTATAATCCTAGCACTCTGGGGGACCAAGGTGGAAGGATCACTTGAAGCCAGAAGCTTAAGACCAGCCTAGGCAATATAGTGAGACCATGTCTCTACAGAAAAAAAATTTTTTAATTAGCCAGCTGTAGTGGCATGCACCTGTAGTCCCTTGATCCCTTCAGCCCAGGACTTTGAAGCTGCAGTGAGCTATGACTGCCACTGCACTCCAGCCTGGCAACAGAGTAAGATCCTGTTCTCTTATAAAAATAAAGAGAAATGATATAAGGACATGTAAAAGCTGAAAGTTAAGGAAAGAGATATATTAAATATTAACCAAAAGAAAGCTGATATAATTTTATTAACGTCAGGTAAATTTGGCCAGATGTGGTGGCTCATACCTGTATCCTAGCAATCTGGGAAACCAAGGTGAGAGGATCGCTTGAGCTCAGGAGTTCGAGACCAGTCTGAGCAAAAGCGAGACCTCATCTCTACAAAAAATAGAAAAATTAGACTCTGTCTCCAAAGGAAAAAATAAAGAATATGAAATACATTTGTTTTTAAGAGAAAAATTTTATTAGGGGTTAGAAGGTAACTGCATAATAATGAAAGGTTTAATTCACCAAGAAGGTATAACGATTTTAAGCATACACCTATTGTTCTGTACTTCTGCTTAACAAATTACCCCCAAATTTATTGGCTTAAACAATACATATTTACCATCTCATAATTTGCTTGTGAATTTTTAAAAATCTGACAATCTGTCTTTTTAACTGTCTAGTCCATCAAACTTGGCAATGAATATATCTGAAGTGGGTTCTACCATATTTTTATTTGTTTTTCTCTATGACTCATTCTCATTTTCTGTCTTTGTTTCTCTCTCTTTGGAACTTTTTGAGTTTTTTTCCCAAAATCCCATTTTTTTTCTCTAGCTTCCATACTCTATTTCTATTCTTTGAGCAATTACCCTTGAAATTTTACTATATAAGTTACTTAAAACAAATTGTTACATAAGTCTAAACAATAGCTTGATATCCTCCCAAACAACATAAAGACTTGTGAATATTTCAGTTCCAAATCTCTCCTCCTGCTTACCTATTATTGCTGTCCAATATTTCCAGTAGTCTTTTTTTTAACTCCACAAATAAGATACTAAAGATACTTATTTTATAGAGAAAACATTTATTTGGATTAAGGTACAAGTTTATCATTTCATTTATTCAATACTTTTTCTTGTACTTCAGACTATTAGTCTTTTTGAATCATTTTACTTTTTCTTAAGGTACAGTCCTTAAAATTCCTTTAGAAGGTTTCTCAAACTCAGCACTATGAAATTTTGAAACAGGGCTGGGCGCTGTGGCTCACGCCTATAATCCTAGCACTCTGGGAGGCTGAGGCAGGCAGAACACTCAAGGTCAGGAGTTTGAAACCAGCCTGAGCAAGAGCGAGACCCCGTCTCTACTATAAATAGAAAGAAATTAATTGGCCAACTAATATATATATAAAAAATTAGCTGGGCATGGTGGCACATGCCTGTAGTCCCAGCTACTCGGGAGGCTGAGGCAGTAGGATTGCTTGAGCCCAGGAGTTTGAGGTTGCTGTGAGCTAGGCTGATGCCACCGCACTCACTCTAGCCTGGGCAACAAAGTGAGACTTTGTCTCAAAAAAAAAAAGAAAAAAATTTTGAATCAAATAATTATTTGTTGTTGGTGACTGTCCTGTGAACCGCAGGATGTTTAGGAACATCCCTGGCCTCTACTCATTTGATGCCAGTAGTGACTATCAAAAATGTCTCTAAACATTTCCTGGAAGACCAAATTGCCTTGGGGGACAAAATTGGCCCTAATTGAAAACCACTACTTTAGAGCAAGGCTAGTGAAATGCCCTCAGCATTGCCTAAGAAATGCCCTCAGCTTTCATTTACCTATAACTGTCTTTATTTTGCTGTTATTCCTGAATATTTTGCACAATTAAAGCACAATTAAAGCACAATTCTAGGTTAATAAAATTTTTATGCACATTTATTTGTTTTCTGGCTTCTGTTTTGCTGTTGAGAACTCTTCTGACATTCTGTTGTTCCTTTGATAATCTGTCCTTTTTCTCTGGCCACTTAAAAGATTTTTTTCTTAGATATTCTGCAGTTTCATTAAGATATATCCAGGTGAGTTGGGTTTTTTGTTTGTTTCTTCATTTGTTTTTTTGGAGATAGAGTCTCACTCTGTTGCCCAGTCTAGCGTGTCGTGGTATCAGCTTAGCTCACAGCAATCTCAAACTCCTGGGCTCAAGTGATCCTCCTGTCTTAGCCTCCTGAGTAGATGGCACTACAGGCGTGCACCACCATGCCTGAATAATTTTTTATATTTTTAGTTGCCTGGCTAATTTCTTTTTTATTTTTTAGTAGAGACAGGGTCTTGCTCTTGCTGAGGCTGGTCTCAAACTCCTGACCTCAAGCAATCCTCCTGCCTTGGCCTCCCAGAGTACTAGGATTACAGGCATAAACCACCACATCCAGCCTAGATGTAGTTTTCTTTTTGTTCATAATCTAATCTACTGTTTAACCTCTTCGTTTTTTATATCAGTAATTATATCTTTTTCTTTTCTAGAAGTTCCATTTGCTTTTCTTTTCTCTAAACAGCCTTTCATTCCTGAGTAGTTTGCTCCTCTTTGTAACCGCATCCTTTATTTTTTTTATTTTTTTATTTTTTTTTGACAGCAGCCTGTATCTGTACGCATCCTTTATTGATTTAAACATTTAATGGAGTTTTGTATCCCAGACATAATACCACTTCATCCTTCTTGAGAGTTATGGAGGTAAGAGTCCTGGCTTCAACATACTACCTCCCTGATGTTCAATAACTTTATAAAGGTGTTGCTATTAAAATTTGGCCTGAGGACAATCCTGCCCCATTATGAGGCATGCTATTCAACCCATCTCCTAGCACTTCTGGCTCCCCTTGCTGCAACCCTGGCCCCTCTGTGTTTGGCCCTCTCTAGTCTCAAGTTTCAGGTGAAGTCACCTTAACTTTCAGACACTCTGGGTCTTGGCTGTTTCTGACCTACCTTCTATTTGCTTGCTTAATTTTTCTGGAGAGTAAAAGAATGTCCCTGGAGAGTCTGTGTACATTTTATGAGACCAGTGATGTCTCCACGATGGTCCTACCCAAGGCTAACTTGGGGTGGTGTTATGGAACAGGAGAGTTCCTGGTCAGTCATGGCTTATGGACAGTCACAAAATGCTAAGGCTTTCCAAGGCAAGGAAGGAAGCTCTCATCAAGCATGGTTAATACTGAAAGGCATGACATTGGAAGTGGTTATATTGAAAGGCATAGATCAATTCTTGGTCTGAAAATTTTGGTGGGAAACCATGCTGCTATAGAGTATAGCCTTCAGAAGTCTTGGTCACTACTGTGACCCCAAGAAATACAAGATAGATTGGAACTTCTAAAGTTTCTGAACAGAAAATTATCTTTACTCTGTAGGAACTAAGGACTAAATCCATATCCTACAGCTCTTTTAGGATTATCCAGAATCCTAAAGTGACTCCTTTGGTACATACCCTACTGAGACTGGTCTCACAAATACTTTGAATTAAAACAGTCTATCAGAGCACCACTATGTTTCTTTTTTCTCACTCTACTATTAAGATAATGCTGATATTGAGAAATTTACTGGTGTTTTATTGCATAATTCAAATGAAAACTGATAGGACTTTCATTGTTCTACTGAAGATTTCAGATTTTTGTTTTTTATGGCACACTTTTTTTGTAAACAGGGAAAAGGAATACCAAAGGTCTTACTCTTTATAAAAACTTTATTGTTGTGGTGTTATTACTTCTATAATGTTGCTTTTGTCAATTACCGCTTACACCATAATTTGGGCCCAAGATAAATCTCAAATTACTCCTTTAGCCTCCTCATCTTGTCAAATGGCCTTTGTTGGTCTGAGCTAGGTACAAGTGGAGCAGTACATGTACTTAATTTACCCAGGCATAGGTTTGGGTTTGAACTATGCACCAATGTGAAGAGGAAAGGTTGTCTCAAATGCTACAAATGTTTTTGATTTTATAGTTTGTTTGAATCAGTAGCCAAATAGGAGGCAAATATTATGATTGGTTGCTGTATCTCTTATAGCTATAGCTTTCCTTTTTTTCCTTACAATTTATTTGTTGAGGAAACCATGCCATTTGTCCTGGAGAGTTTCTGATGTCTGGGTTTTGAAAATGGCACATAAAAATGGTTAACATGTTCTGTTTTCTGTAATTCCTATAAACTGGTAGTTGGATTTAGAAGCTTAATCACATTCAGTATTTCTAGAAGGACAGAGAGGAAAACCATGAAGTAGTTTGAACTACTTCATAGTGGTATTATATTCTTCTAAGAACACAAGAAGTACAAGAAGTACATGTCATCTGGTTGTCATTCCTTTTGAGATATTAACAATTGTTGATGATTAATGCCTAGATCCATTAATTTATGAGAGGTTACCAAATGGTGATACACTCGTTTGATTATTATTCCTCATATATTAGCTGAAATAATTCTATAAAGAGACGCCGCCTTTAATCTACTATTTAGTTACCCAGTTAAAAGCAAGGTACAGTTAAAAGCAAGACAAATACTTCATTCTTTCCTTTATTGACCTCAGAATAAATTGTTCTCAGAATAAAATATTGGTTCAATAGAATACTCCAATGGTGACCAATTAATTTAAGTTTTCGTTATGAACTCATGAATTTAAATATTGGGTATGTCTCAAATCAAATGCTTTTTCTAAGCCGGGCATGGTGGCTCATGCCTGTAATCCTAGCACTCTGGGAGGCCAAGGCGGGAGGATTGTTCGAGGTCAGGAGTTCAAGACCAGCCTGAGCAAGAGTGAGATCCTGTCTCTACTAAAAAATAGAAAGAAATTAGCTGGACAACTAAAAATATATAGAAAAAATTAGCCAAGCGTGGTGGTGCATGCCTGTAGTCCCAGCTACTCGGGAGGCTGAGGCAGAGGATTCCTTGAGCCCAGGAGTTTGAGGTTGCTGTGAGCTAGGCTGACACCACAGCACTCTAGCACAGGCAACAGAGTAAGACTCTGTCTCAAAACAAACAAACAAACAAAACGCAAATGCTTTTTCTACATCTATTAAGATGATTATATAATGTTTCTCCTTTAATCTATTAGTTAATATAGTAAACTATGTAAACTGATTTTCAATATTAAACTAACCATATATTTCTTGCAGAAACACACTTGGTGATTGGGGTAATTTTTAAAAATATATTGCTTGATTCAGATTATAAATATGTTGTTTAGGACTATATATGTATTCATAAGTAAGACTGGCTTGTATTTTTCTCATCTCATATTATCATTGTTAAGTTTTGGTACCAACGTTATAATAGCCTCAAACTAAGTTAGGTAGTGGTTACGTGGTTTTCTATTCCTTGAGAGACCATAGAAAACTGGAATTATTTTTCTTTGAATGTTTGGCAAAACTTCTTATAAAAATGCCAGGACTCACTGCTTGATTGCTTGATTTCTAAAATTTTTAAATTGAAAATTATACACATACACACACAGGGAAAAGTTCATAAAGCATGAGTGCACAGCTTTATTCATTATCACAATAGCAGTTTCACCCTCCCATATATCCCCTCAGCCTGACTCTGAGTTTTGCAAAAGACCTGATGAGTCAGTGGGAACAGTAGATACATTAAAATAACTGTACTCTGTTGACAGAAAAAACATATAGAATGTTTGCAAGATGCTATTATTATAAATCTAAGTCAGCAGGAAAGGTTTGAAAGATGCTATTATAAATTTGATTCAGCAGGCAATTGAACCAGTTTTTTACCTACTAGGCCAAATTATCCTAAACAAAGTTTTTAGAGAGAAATGGGAAGATTTTAATTCAAACTACCAATGCCTTTTCTGAAGAACTATAAGATTGTTAGAAAATATAATAAAAAATCATCTTTCACTCTTTTGCAAACTCAGAGTTCATTTAATAAACCAGCCTTCTAAAGATTTTAAGGCTATAGCTAAAACAAAGTTACTTATGGTAGGAAACAGAAGATAGTTCTTCAGAGCATGAGAAAAGAAGAAAATATAATAATCTGACCTACTGAACCTACAAGAGAATCTAGGGTAACAGGATGGACTTATCTGAGAGTCTGATCAGAAGACTCTGGATAAATCCACAAGTCTGTTAAAAACTGAATGCAATTGTAGGTTGCCAAATGAGCTTAATGTCTGGAGTAGTCTTTTTGCAAATACTATTAGGATTTTTGGCTAATAATGACTAAGAGAGCCCTTCCTTCACAAAACTATTTCTTCCTGCCTCCAACTCTCCTGTTATTTTTTACTATAGGTGCTTAACTGAAAACAAAATCTAGCTTAGTAATACTGGAACTGTACCAACTCCCAACTGTCCATTTCATTAGCTATGTCCTTCCCTACCTCCATTGTATATGTGTTCCTGGTCAGATAATGAACTACTCTCAAACTTTTCTGCCAGCCATATATGTATCAGGGACAAAAGCCATTTAATAATTTTTGGGGATAGCCGGGCATGGTGGCGCATGCCTGTAGTCCCAGCTACTCGGGAGGCTGAGGCAGAAGGATCGCTCGAGCCCAGGAGTTTGAGGTTGCTGTGAGCTAGGCTGACGCCACGGCACTCACTCTAGCCTGGACAACAAACCGAGACTCTGTCTCAAAAAAAAAAAATAATAATAATAATAATTTTTGGGGAAAGATATTCTCCTCATGATCTGTTCAATGAAATCTTAGCAATTCCCAATCCAAATATAAAATTTTTATATAGAGAAGACTAACTTTGAGCAGTGTAAATAAACTATCCAATATAAAAGAGAGAATAGCGAATAGAAAAGAAAACAGCTTTAGTATCAAAAGCCCAAGACCTTGGTGATCAGATTTCTATGTTTATGTCAAACCATTTACTTAATAAATATTTATTGAGTGCCTAGGGTGTTAGGTACTGTTTCGACATATAAATTCACTCAGGAATAAAAATTAAGATTGCATTAACTCTTCTCATTAACTCAAGGAGTACTCCAAGTCCTTAAAATAGAAAGGACAAAAATGGAGTATTCTAATTTCTTCAACTAATACTCTGAATCTTTTATTTTTCTTCTTCTTCTTCCTTTTTTTTGAAACAGAGTCTCACTTTGTTGCCCAGGCTAGAGTGCTGTGGCATCAGCCTAGCTCACAGCAACCTCAAACTCCTGGGCTCAAGCAATCCTCCTGCCTCAGCCTCCCAGGTAGCTGAGACTACAGGCACGCGCCACCATGTCCGGCTAATTTTTTCTATATATTTTTAGTTGTCCAGCTAATTTCTTTCTACTTTTTAGTAGAGACGTGGTCTCACTCTTGCTCAGGCTGGTTTCGAACTTCTGACCTTGAGCCATCTACCCACCTCAGCCTCCCAGAGTGCTAGGATTACAGGCGTGAGCCACCGCACCTGGCCTTGCTCTAAATCTTTTATAAGTAAACAAGTCATATCAAGTACTTTCCCTACTTTGGATTTGATAGCTTACAGCTGCTTTGTGCATATTCAGACAGCTAAGAGTTCAGCAGTGTACAATCAAAAATAAGACTCAAATCAAAAGACACACACACACACACAAATGGCTAATATATTTAAAAGTACTTAATCCTACTCAAATTAAAGTAGTATAAATAAAAACTAGAGATGCCATTTTCATGTATTAGATAAAGAAAAAATTTTACAACTGATCATACCTAGTTTCAGTGGCAGGGAGCCAAGCATGGCAAGCATTCCTCCATACCTCTTATTCATAAGAGTTTAAGTTGATATATTTTTTTTGAAAATATACATACCCTTTGAATAAAGAATTCCACTGTTAGGAATTACCCTACAGATACACTGGCAATGAGAATGGAAGGATATAAGTACAAGATGTTCATTGCAACATAATCTAAACACAAATACACCTGGATATAACTTAAATGCTCATGAACAGGGAACTTGGCTGAGTAAATTTACAGTGTAGGAGCACGAAAGAATACTATTTTGCCACAATCAAAGGAACGAGATAGATTTTTATGTACTGATATGAGATGTCCAAGATAAAAGGTTAAGTGAAAAAAGGGTCCATTCAAGAGAACAGTCCATATACTATAACCCCATTGATATAAAAAATCATATACAGGCTGGGCACGGTGGCTCACGCCTCTAATCCTAGTACTCTGGGAGGCTGAGACAAGTGGATTGCTCAAGGTCAGAAGTTCGAAACCAGCCTGAGCAAGAGCCAGACCCCGACTCTACTAAAAAAAAAATAGAAAGAAATTAATTGGCCAACTAAAAATATGTAGAAAAAATGAGCCGGGCATGGTGGCACATGCCTGTAGTCCCAGGTACTTGGGAGGCTGAGGCAGGAGGATCGCTTGAGCCCAGGAGTTTGAGGATGCTGTGAGCTAGGGCTGACATCACAACACTCTAGCCTGGGCAACAAAGTGAGACTCTGTCTCAAAAAAAAAAAAACAAAACAAAAAAAAATCATATATAAAATGAAAAAATTTATAATTAAAAATTTCTGGAATTCACAATAAATTATAAATTGTCAACACCTGGTACTTTGGGAGAGTAGAAGTGAGTTGGTAGGGAGAAGAGATACTTCAAAGGACTTTTACTTTCTTTATATATACCTATTGTATTGTCTGAATCCCTTACTAGAGTATGTTTTAGTTTTATATTTTTAAAATTTATCACTTCTGAGATATTGTGAAACTCTTGTCAAATTACAAGCTTACTGAAATTTAAATAAGTGATACCTAGGGAAAATCAATTCATTTCCAGAACCTGTTTCACTGCTAAGGAACTAGAACATCAATTTTTATGGATGACTTAAGGCCGTACTGTTTATGAAGTACTTTTAGTAATTAAAATGGTAATCAAAAGACCAAGAAAAATATAAAAAAGGGGAAAGTAGCTTCAAAGTCCAAGATCTTAGAGTATTATAATATCTTCAAAATTATCTCAGAAAAATGAAGTTCTAATTCTTATTTTTATTTTATTGTTTTGTCTTTTTATAGAGATGGGGTCTTGCTATATTGCCCAGGCTGGTCTCAAACTCCTGGTCTCAAGTGATCCTCCCATCTTGGCCACCCAAAATGCTGAGATTATAGGCATAAGCCACCGTGCCTGGCCCTAATTTTTAGATTTTTCTTTTTTCTTTTTGAGAAAGTCTCACTCTATTGCCTGGGCTACAGTGCCATGGCTTCAGCCTAGCTCACAGCAACCTCAAACTCCTGGGCTCAAGCAATCCTACTGCCTCAGCCTCCCAAGTAGCTGGGACTACAGGCATGAGCCACCATGCCTGGCTAATTTTTTCTATATATTTTAGTTGTCCAGCTAATTTCTTTCTGTTTTTAGTATAGATGGGGTTTCACTCTTGCTCAGGCTGGTCTCAAACTCCTGAGCTCCAACAATCCACCGACCTCGGGCTCCCAGAGTAGATTTTTCTTTTTTAATCACAGACCACATAAAATTACTTTTTAATGTAACTAAAGTGAGTCTTAGCAATCAATTACAGAAGTAGTTTCCTACAACTTACCAAGTTGAGAATAAAAACAGCAGACAAAATGTTGAGAGGTGAAAAGAAATGGAAAAGATAGAAAATAGAATTAGAGAAGGGAGTAATGTCTGTTAGTATAAATGGGTAAAGAGTGACTTGGAGAAAGTTAATCCCCATGGTAATACTATACCTAACAGCTGGCTGTGTTCCCCTGTGATGGAGTTCTGATTCGGGTCTGAAAAACAAACAATTGAAAAGAAAAGAAAAAATGAATGATCAAAACAAATAATTTCCTTAAAATCAGCAACAAAAGTCAACTAAGGAAATAAGCAAAAATAAATAAATAAATAAAACAAAAACAAAAAAAACTTAAGAAACATTAATGAAAGGATAGTAAAAAATAGAATGAACTATTATTAAAAAAAGATCACATTCCTCAAAAAGTTAAACACAGAATTACCATGTGACCCAGCAATTCCACATCAAGGTACACACCCAAAAGAAAACAGGGACTCCAACAAACATCTGTACCACAAAGTTTATAGCAGAATTATTCACAATAGCCGAAAGGGAGAAACAACCCCAGTGTACTCCTACAGATGAATAAACAAAATGTGGTATGTACATACAATGGAACTCGGCTATAAAAAGGAATGAAATTCTGATACATGTGACAACATGGATTAACTTTGAGAGAACATTATGCTAAGGGAAATAAACCAGACACAAAAGGACAAATGTCATATGATTCCATTTATATGAAATACTAAGAAAAGGCAAATTTATGGAAACAGAAAGTACATTATTGATTACAGGGTGGAGTGGGAATATGGGGTATTATTGCTTAATGAGTACACAGTTTCTGTTTGGGGTGATGAGAAATTCTGGAAATAGACAGTGATAATGGATGTACAACACTGTGAATGTAATTAATGCCACTGAATTATATACTTAAAAATGGTTAAATTGATGAATTTTGTTATATATGTTTTACAATAAAAAAGTAAATAAAAATAATAATCACACAAATTTGACCAAGCAATAGTTCCCTAAAGTAAAAGAATGATTCAGGGTTTATGACATGAGTTACATTTCCTCTTTAATGACAAGGAAACATATAGTCATAGCAGCTCAAAGTCAAGATATAAATAAAGCATTCATTACTACTAATAGATATGTTCTGATTTGACTTTAAGGCAAAATGACTAAACTGGCTTTTGTAAATATCTATTGTTCAGTAATGTAAAATAAAATTAGTGGCAATAAGCCAAGTTCCTAATGCAAAAGACATTGACAATCACCATTTAATAATCAACCAGTTGCTTATTTTAAAGGCTTGAAAAGCATTAAGGGCTAAATATGGAAAAGATCCTGAGCTGCACTTTCTTTAAAGATTAAATCTCCTGAGATGCTGAGGATTACAGCTGGCTTTCTTGTATCTGGAGAAATGAAAATAATGTTTGACCAGGGGGATCTGTGAACAGTGGGAAAAAAGTTACATCTTTATTTTTTTACTAACCTCTACTTGAAGTTTATTATTTTTTTCAATTATGATGTAGGCAAAAAACTACATAAAGTACCTGTGATTTTGTCAATAATAAATATCAGATATTTTCATATCACATTACTGATGTTTTAGACAAAATTCAAATATTTTCCATGGTCTATATATATGTTTTATATGTATTTAATTAAATCAAAGACTTTAAAATAAGCAGCCAAGAAAGAAACAAGAATACTTATCAAATAGTAGTTTCTGAAGTATACTGGCATATACTCTACATACTTTAATCAAGAAGGAAATAAGGTAGAAACCTGCTTTCTGCAACTAAAGTTTTAAATGCTATTTGAATATTTATTTTCAGAGGACTTTCTTAATTTGGTTTTGCAAAAGAGAAATTCCATATTTTTTCTATTCTAGGATATTTTTCCCAACATACCAGCAAGTGAATTCCCAGCTTTTACTTTAAATTCATATTACTTTCCATCTAAATAAAGAATATTGGTTGCTCATGCATATACTTAAAAAGTAAGAGTAATAGTCTATAGTAAGTTGATGTAGTAGATCTCTCTTTCTCAGGGAAAATTGGGCCCTATATTTATAGAGAAGCAGGTATGTAGGTGGCATGAAAAGAAGAGTAGAGAAAGAATAATAGAATTTTAGAACTGGAGGAACCTTAGTCATTACCTAGATCTACCCTACTGACTCTAGAAGAAAAGGAGGAGAGGAATTATCACATCATCTATTTTTCTCACTAAACCTAACAAACACCCCTGGCTCAAGATTCTGATTCCCAGCTACTGTCACTAATGTGAATACCTTGTATCTCTCAGGCATGCTGGGCCAGAAAAGTTGAGAATCTCATATCTTAATATATAAGGTTAAAAAAAAATGTCAAAGTTCACAAGTGGCCACATATATCACACTACTGCCAAAAGAGAAAGGTTAGAGATATAGTCTTGATGTTTTGAGAATCTATGTTCTTGCTTCTCAATACTCTGTAATTTGAACTTTCTTTTTCTAAAAGAAAAAGGATATCTGGAATTGCCAGGGATGTGTCCTATGAATGGAAATAGAAAAACATCCTAGATAACTCAGGTAGACCAGGTATGGTTTTAGAAAATAAAATATAAATGACATTTTCTTAAAAAAGAATTAACTCCTGTACTATATACTTCCTTGCCTTCTGAGCTGTACCTACATGATGTTTGTGTATTCTGTAGTCAAGCCAGGATTCTTCTTCTGAACACCCTACAATATTTGAAATGAATAGAAAACAAGTCTTTTGTGTAGTTCCCTATGAGCTCAACTTAGATTTTTGTTTTTCATTTATTATAATTAAAAGATTGGCCGGGCGAGGTGGCTCACGCCTGTAATCCTAGCACTCTGGGAGGCCGAGGCGGGCGGATTGCTCGAGGTCAGGAGTTCGAAACCAGCCTGAGCAAGAGCGAGACCCCGTCTCTACTATAAATAGAAAGAAATTAATAGGCCAACTAATATATATAGAAAAACTTGGCCAGGCATGGTGGCACATGCCTATAGTCCCAGCTACTTGGGAGGCTGAGGCAGGAGGATTGCTTGAGCCCAGGAGTTTGAGGTTGCTGTGAGCTAGGCTGACGCCACGGCACTCTGACCGGGACAACGGAGTGAAACTCTTGTCTCAAAAAAAAAAAAAAGATTACAGGACAATCCTTACCTGATATTTATTTGGTAATTTGAAGACTAACCTTCAAGAACCTGCAAATCCTTCATTAATATAATAAAAGCTAAAACAAGGATAAATCCGGGAGTGAATAGTCTCAAGAACCCACTAGAATGAAACTAGCCATGCCTATAAAAATCACAATTGCTAAGTGGGTTTAAGTTGAAGGGTGTTTCTGGGTTTGCAATCCAAATTGTGTAATCAGCATGCTAACACTGCTCTGAGATATGTCTGGGCACCTTTCTATATTGTCTTGTATCTGAACTCTCCCTTTTAAAATTTTTCCCGACTATGTCACTGGTGAGGGCACACCCAAGTTTGCCTAACACTGAGAATTGTCCTAAATATTACTCAAAATAACATTTATCTTAACCAGATTACTTCCTATAATAGGAACCATGTGCCAATAATGTGACTATTGTTACCCTTTCATAGCCTTCATAAATTAAGCTACTCCTAGGTTATAATATAACCAGTTTATAATCAGAAGTCTGAGATACTCTGAAAGGTAAAATGGTAGTTCAAATAAAAACAGAAACAAAACATATGCCTTTTAACAACAGGTAAATGCAATCAGAAAAATAAACTGAAAATATTTCCTTAACAGTCATGATATAGTAGTTTTACAAATTGGCACTTACTCAATATATTTATCTTGAGTAAATGGTTAAAGAATGAAGATTTTATTTAGTTTCTTGTGATGTGCCTTGGAGAACAGAGACAAAAATAATTGTAGGGGATAAACACTTGCAAAACTGCCTCTGTAAAGTTTTGTTGAAGAGCTTTACATAGCAATAGTCTTTCCTCGAATATCCTTTTTTTTTTCTTTAACATACATTTATTCATTCATTCATTCATTCATTCATTCATGCATTCATTTAATTTTTTGAGACAGAGTCTCACTTTGTTGCCCAGGCTAGAGTGAGTGCCATGGCGTCAGCCTCGCTCACGGCAACCTCAACCTCCTGGGCACAAGCAATCCTCCTGCCTCAGCCTCCCAAGTAGCTGGGACTACAGGCATGCGCCACTATGCCTGGCTAATTTTTCTTTCTATATATATTACTTGGCCAATTAATTTCTTTCTATTTATAGTAGAGATAGGGTCTTGCTCTTGCTCGGGCTGGTTTGAACTCCTGACCTCGAGCAATCCTCCTGCCTCAGCCTCCCAGAGAGCTAGGATTACAGGTGAGCTGGGCCTGAGAGAAATTTTTATCTCTCCCTCCCTGCTTATCTCTTTTATTCTGTCTATAGCAGATTATATATATATATATATATATATATATATATATATATATATATATATATATAGAGAGAGAGAGAGAGAGAGAGAGAGAGAGAGAGAGAAAGAGAGAAATTTTTATCTCTTTCTGCTTTTTCTGGTAAGTCCCTTTTTCTTAATTTTTTTTTTTTTTTTTTTTTTTTTTTGAGACAGAGTCTCACTTTTGGTGCCTGGGCTAGAGTGCTATGGCGTCAGCTTAGCTCACAGCAACCTCAAACTCCTGGGCTCAAGTGATCCTTCTGTCTCAGCCTCCCGAGTAGCTGGTACTACAGACATGCACCACCATGCCCGGCTTATTATGTGTGTCCGAATATCCTTTGAGAATCACTTCAACTACCATTAATTGTACAGAGTTTGAAGCAAATAAAAGTTAACCTGTATCTTACAGCTAAAACTCAGTGTAGAAGGTTTTACTTCATTAAATATAGAATCATTAATATTTTTATATAACACAATCAATAGTGGAAACTGTTGCCTAATTCTTTAGATAAGTAGGCATGACCAAGTGCATATACATCAGGACAATCAGACCATTATGTTACTGGCTGTAATATCTAGGCATACTACAAAAGCTATTTCAGGATATCAAACACCTGAAATCACTCTCTAACATAACACGGATTTATTTTCCACCCTTCAACTTTTTAAAACACTAAAGCAATGGCATCATAAGAAACCATTTGACTCAGAATTACACAAAAATGATTAAAAGTAGAACCAAAGACAATTACTCTAATATTCACATTTATTAGATTTTTGCCTCTCTATATGGGTAGGTTCTCATCTTGGTGGGAAACCTAAGTGGGAAAACAACTTGAAATAAGACAAAATCTGAAAAGGCTAGTCTCTTTATATAATAGATTCTAAATTTACTGCAATGAAACTAGATAGACCTAGAAAAACTTACATGAGATTAATGGGGTTTAAATAAATAGATTATTTATTTAAAAAACAGCAGGCAATTTTAGGTAAAGTAATTAAGCAGTAAGATGGTAATGTAAACCAATGCATACAAAAAATCAAATTATTTGTTCTTTGTTTCTAGCCTACCCCAAAATAACAGTCAACATATTCTTGATTTTTAATATAATAAGCATATAGTTTTAAAAAAACATATAGAGCCTACATATGGCTCCCTAAAGCCCCAAAAGGTGCTTTAGTTATAATTTATAGTTTAGTACAAATGATCGGTTATACAAGTGATTGGAAGGCCGGGCACGGTGCCTAATGCCTGTAATTCTAGCACTCTGAGAGGCCGAGGTGGGCAGATCCTTTGAGCTCAGGAGTTCAAAACCAGCCGGAGCAAGAGTGAGACCCTGTCTCTACCAAAAATAGAAAGAAGTTAATTGGACAGCTAAAAAAATATATATAGAAAAAATTAGCCAGGCATGGTGGCGCATGCCTGTAGTTCCAGCTACTTGGGAGGTTGAGGCAGGAGGACTGCTTGAATCCAGGAGTTTGCGGTTGTCGTGAGCTAGGCTGACACCACAGCACTCTAGCCTGGGCAACAGAGTGAGTCTTTGTCTCAAAAAAAAAAAAAAAAAAAAGCCGGGCGTGGTGGCTCACGCCTGTAATCCTAGCACTTTGGGAGGCCGAGGCGGGCGGATTGCTCAAGGTCAGGAGTTCGAAACCAGCCTGAGCGAGACCCCGTCTCTACCAAAAATAGAAATAAATTAATTGACCAACTAAAATATATATACAAAAAGTTAGCTGGGCATGGTGGCGCATGCCTGTAGTCCCAGCTACTCGGGAGGCTGAGGCAGTAGGATCGCTAAGCCCCAGAGATTGAGGTTGCTGTGAGCCAGGCTGACGCCACGGCACTCACTCTAGCCTGGGCAACAAAGTGAGACTCTGTCTCAAAAAAAAAAAAAGAATCTTATATTTTAGTGGGGAACAGACCAACAATAAACATGTCAAGAGTGATAAGTCCAGAGTCCAGTAGTTAAAAGAAAGAAAAGAGAAAAGAAAAGAAAATACAGAAATATATTTTTAAAAAACGAAAAAAAAAAAAAAGAGTGATAAGTCATAAAACGAACAAAAAAGCAGAGCAAGAGAATACAGAGGATTAGTAGGGGAGTGATTTGTGTGTTAGTTTGGATACTGAGCCTGAAAAGGCCTCGCAGATAATGTGACATTTGAGCAGAAACTTGCAGTAAGGCACTTAGCCATGCAAACATCTGCAGAACATTCCAGGCAGAGGGAACAGTTAGTGCAAAGATCCTGGTGCAGGAAAGTGCTGGCATGTTCAATGAATAGCAAGGAGGCCAGGTTATTAGACAGAATAAAGAAGGTGAAAGTGATAAGGCATAGAATAAGAGATGGATATAGGTGTTGGAGGAGGGAGCACAGATCATGTGATGAGGCCTTGTAGGATATAGTCAAGACTTTTGATTTTACTTTGAGTGAGACAGGAAGCCATGGGAAGTTTTGGTTTATGTTTTAACATGATCACAATAGCTATAGTATGGAAAGTAGATTGCAGTGGGCAAGCACAAAAGTACAGAAAAGTTAGAGAGCTTTTATAGTGGTCCAAGAAAACATAATGGCAGTATGGATCAGGTCAGAAAGTAGCAGAGGTTATGAAAAGTGGTCAGATACTAGGTATGTGGACTAGGTATGTTTCAAAGGAGGAACTGACAAGATTAGCATGCTGATGGACTGGACATGAATTGGGAAACAAAGAAAGAAGCCAAAGATTTTTCCACAGTAGGCCAAGCACAGTGGCTCATGCCTGTAATCCTAGCACTCTGGGAGGCTGAGGCAGGAGGATCATTTGAGCTCAGGAGTTCAAGACCAGCGTGAGCAAGACCCAGTCTCTACCAAAAATAGAAAAAATTAGCTGGACATGGTGGTACATGCCTGTAGTCCCAGCTACTCAGGAGGCTGAGGCAGAAGGATCGCTTGGGCCAGGAGTTTGAGGTTGCTGTGAGCTAGTGACACCACAGCACTCTAGCCCTGGCAACAGAGCAAGATTTTTGTCTCAAAAAAAGAAAAGAAAAGAAATAATTACAAATCATCAAAGTAGGTATCTAATGTGTGGAACTACACAGTGATCATAGATGGCCATACTGTGCCTACTGCACTAGGGCTCAGAAACACTGCCTACCCAGGTTAAGACCACTCCCATCCCTTTTTGCTAAGAGCATGGCAGGACATGTGGAAGGTAAAGGGAAGCTCCTGTGGTTATGGAAGCCAACAGAGTCGGAACTGAAAGAGTAGGAAATTAGGAAGAGATAAAGAACATCCCCCCTAGAACAGTAAATATTCTTTTGATTTAATGTGTGCAAAAACTGGTAACCAAACTATCTTACTTGTGTTATTTTTATACTTTTGATTTCTTCTGTAAGAATATAAATATCCAGACATATTTATTGTAATTTTAACTAAAATGTTTATCAAATGCATTTTGTATTAAACATCTTGATAAGTTTCAACCGTGATTTCACCTTCTCTCGCCATTTACCACTCTGCGTTAACCACATTAACTGAAAGCTGAAGCACTTGACCAGACAGATATCAGTTTTTAAATATATGTGCTAGAATATCTATAAAATCTCTTCAAAAAGTGCTAATCTCTTTTTTAACAGGCTTAGTCAGAGCCTATCCTTGGCAACTGTATCTAACAAGATTAGTATTGCTTGTATTGTATCTATTTTTAATTTATACTCTATTTATGGGAAGCATGCTGGTATTTCATTTAGTGACAAAGTTTCCATTTTAAAAGAAACCATAAAAGCAGTGACTCAATTTAAGAAAAAATATTAAAATAAATGCAAAGATGATCTGTAAAAATGGAAAGATTATAAAGGTAGTCTCTAAATGATGGAATTTAAGGAAATTTCCTATTATTATCATGTTAAATCTGCACAGTAACCCTATGAGGAAGAATTATTTCCACATTCCTAAAGAAACTAGCTCAGAGAAAGCTGAAATGATTTGCCCAAGGTGGTACATGTAGTCAATAAAGCCAAGGGAACTCCAGCAGAGCCAGGTCTCAGCCTTGGTCTTTTTTTTTTTTTTTTTTTTTTTTTGAGACAGAGTCTCACTCTTTGTTGCCCAGGCGTCAGCCTAGCTCACAGCTACCTCAAACTCCTGGGCTCAAGCAATCCTACTGCCTCAGCCTCCCGAGTAGCTGGGACTACAGGCATGCGCCACCATGCCCGGCTAATTTCTTTCTATATATTTTTAGTTGTCCAGCTAATTTCTTTCTATTTTTAGCAGAGACAGGGCCCTGCTCTTGCTCAGGCTGGTCTCGAACTCCTGAGCTCAAATGATCCGCCTGCCTCAGCTTCCCAGAGTGCTAGGATTACAGGCGTGAGCCACCACACTCGGCCTCAGCCTTGGTCTTTGACCATCTCAGCTGCAGTAAGTGATACAAGGGTCCAAAGATGAGAGAAATCATGGATTAAAGCAGTGTGAGGTTTACATAAAACTTTTTTTTTTTTTTTTTAAGCCAGTCAAATTTAGCAGTGGGGGGTTGAATACCAACTTTAGTGACACTAATGTGAATAAGTTCTGATAACCCACTACCATCGGACCAGCCAACATAAAACTTTTAAAAACCTTAAAAATCATGGAAGACTGAAAATCACAGAGAAGGAATAAACACAGCATGTGTCTGGGGAGGTTTTCTTGGAAAGGTTGGGTCATATTAGGAAAAGTCTTGGAAGATAAACAGAGAAGTCTAAAGGAGATGGAAAACAACTGAAATTCTCTAGGTAGAAGTCTAAAAATGAAAACAGTATTTTAGGTAAAGAAACATGAATGCAATATGCAAAATGAAATAAATCCCAGATTTATCAGAGACAGTCAGACACACTCATTTTTGGACCACTATAATTTGTCCATGTGATAACAATATCTTAAAGTGGACTATAGATCCAAGGTCTCTAAAGTGGACTATAAGATAATAGTAATAGTTGCCATTAATTCAACCAATACTCTGAATGCCTATTATATGTCAGGTATGTGCTAGGCACTATGAATACTATAAAAAGGATCCTTTGTTCTCAAGAAATTTGGAGGGGGAAAAATATGCATACAGTTATAAAACAATAAAAATAATTGTTATAGGCCAAGTGCAGTGGCTCACACCTGTAATCCCAGCACTTTGGGAGGCTGAGGTGGAGGTATCACTTGAGATCAGGAGTTCAAGACCACCCTGAGCAACATTGAGAGATCTTTTCTCTATAGAAAAATTAGGCCAGGTGTGGTGGCTCATGCCTGTAATCCTAGCACTCAGGAGGCCAAGGCAGGAGGAGCGCTCAGGAGTTTCAGACCAGCCTCAGCAAGAGCAAGACTCCAAGAAATTGGCCAGGCAACTAAAATAGAAAAAATTAGCCGGGCATGGTGGCGCACGCCTTGTAGTCCCAGTTACTCAGAGGCTGAGGCAGGAGGATCACTCGAGCCCAGGAGTTTGAGGTTGCTGTGAGCTAGGCTGACGCCATGGCACTCTAGCCCAGGCAACAGAGTGAAAGAAAAAAGAAAGAAAAATTAGTACAGCAGGATTGTGCAAATCTGTAGCCTAGGAGTTTGAGGCTGCAGTGAGCCATGATCACACTTCTGCACTCCAGCATAAATGACAGACCTTGTCTCTAAACAAAATTAAAAATTAAAAAAAACTTGTTATAGTGTAAGTAAAGATACCTTCGGATTCATGACGGAAAGAAAACAAAACAAAGCAGTGGTCAAGAGCGGCATCAAGTGGATAACTGAGTTAAATCTTGAAGGATGCATAGTTCATCAAAAAGCAGAAAAATGGGTGGGGGGAAACGGAGGAGAGACACTCCAGTCAGAGGTATTGACAATTAGGACTTAGCTAATGGAGATGTTCCAGAGATAAAATAACAAGAATTAATATACCTAATCCTTTTTTTTTTTTTTTTGAGACAGAGTCTCACTCTGTTGCCCAGGCTGGAGTGCCGTCACGTCAGCTTAGCTCACAGCAACCTCAAACTCCTGGGCTCAAGCAATCCTACTGCCTCAGCCTCCCAAGTAGCTGGGACTACAGGCATGCACCACCATGCCCGGCTATTTTTTCTATATATTTTTAGTTAGCCAATTAATTTCTATTTTTAGTAGAGATGGGTCTCACTCTTGCTCAGGCTGGTCTCAAACTCCTGGTCTTGAGCGATCCTCCCACCTCAGCCTCCCAGAGTGCTAGGGTTACAAGTGTGAGCCACCACATCCGGCCCCTAATCCTTTTTTTTAAAAAGAAAAAAAGACTATTGTCATTGACAAAGAAAGCTGGTGAGATGAGCAGGACCAGTCAGCATCTGTATGTCCAGCTTCTGATTCTTCCCCTGCCCTCATTCTCCACATTTAGTCACCAAATCCAGTCTACTGTGGCTTCACTATGCTTCCATAGCAATCTTCTTTTCCACTGCACTGCCATCATTTAGATCCTCATCCTTTCCAGCTGAGACCATTAAAACAGTTCAGTTATTCCCCGTGCCACCAATTCTCCCATCTTCAAACAATTCTGCATATTCCTACATATTAATAACCCTAAAACTCTGCTCTTATCATGTTTCTTACTGCTTAAAAAACAAAATAAATACTTTAAAAGGTTTCCAAGTGACAATGCCAGGAGTCTCCAACCATTTTGTGAAGAGATCATTTTCACTCCTTGTTTATTTATATCCTGACATCATGTGTGGGGTACTAATTTGAATCCCTCAAGGGAACGGGGAAGGGCTGTCTTTGCAGGCTGTCTTCATTCCTATTTCGAATTCTCAGGCTAGGGGATGGTGGTGGTGGCAGCAGAGGCAAATGGCTTAGATATCTATAAATACATCCTGGTTTATTTGTTTGGATTTCCTGACTTACAGGATGACTCTAAAAATTTCATCTTGGCATTCAAGTCCTTTTATAATCCAGCAACAGCTTACTCCTCTCTAAATTCATCATCTGCTGTTCTTAGTCATGAACCCTCTGCTCCACACGCTCTGGAATGCTATGCGAGCCTTGCATCTTTGCTTATATCAATTTTTCATTGAAAATTTCCTTCTCCTTTCTCTTCAATTACCTGAGTTCTACTTCCTTCAAAGGCCTAACTCAAGTGCTTCCTCTTACCTTAAGGTTTAATTCTGAACAAGTTTAATACATGCTACCTTGTATTATATTTAATTAATAATTGCATTAATTCAACAAATATTTACTATCATCTAGACTATGTGCTAGGCACTGGGGATACCCAAAGATGAATAAAGCACAGTAGCTGCCTTTAAGTGGCTTATTGCACACAGGGGTAAAATAAGTGATTACACTAAGTGATTAAAGTACTTTCTTAGAGATATAGACAACGAGACAGAGCAGTGTTTATATTATGTTATATTCCCTGGAACAACCACAGAAGCCATTAAGGAAGAAGTGATGTTTCACCTCAGTCTTAAGAGGAGGAGTGTTTGCTAGATACCTGGGGGTGGGGGGAAGAACATTCCAAAGAAGATGAAACAAATGTGGTGAAGCAATAGAGACATTAAAGAACATACATTGTATCTGGCGTGCAGTCTGTATGAAAGAGTAATAGACAAGAAAGCTGCAAAGTTAAGATGCTCTAGACCGGTGCGGTGGCTCACGCCTGTAATCCTAGCACTCTAGGAGGCCGAGGTGGGTGGATTGCTTGAGGTCAGGAGTTTGAAACCAGCCTGAGCAAGAGCAAGACCCCGTCTCTACTATAAATAGAAAAGAAATTAATTGGCCAACTAATATATATAGAAAAAATTAGCCAGACATGTGGCGCATGCCTGTAGTCCCAGCTACTCGGGAGGCTGAGGCAGGAGGATCACTTGAGCCCAGGAGATTGAGGTTGCTGTGAGCTAGGCTGACGCCACGGCAGGCACTCTAGCCTGGGCAACAAAGTGAGACTCTGTCTCAAAAAAAAGAAAAGAAAAAAAAAAAAATGAAAGTACTTATATGACCTGCTAGGCAGTAAAGACTTGATTTTTGTCAGCAATGGGAAGATATTACAGAGTTTTAAATAGGAAAGTAATAGGATGAGATTTACATTTGAGAAAAATTCCTCTGATAATTACTATTAATATAATGGATGGCTTTAGGAGGCCAGACAAGAAATGACAATGGACTAGAATAGTAGCAGGGAGGATGGGGGGAAAGGGACAGATTTGAGAAAGAAATATTTAGAGACTAAATAAGTAAAAATTGGTGAGAAAAACAAGGAACAAGAGGGAAAGAAAGGAGAGAGAATTTGAATACTGTAAGACATCAAGATGGTCAGTAAGGAAACAGAAAACAGGAGAGAAGCAAGAGGGGATCTAGAGTACAGGTGTATAGATGAGTATTAAATAAGAAAAAGGAAGTAGGTAAGGGATAAGCGTCAACACAGATGTTGTAAGAATTTGGGAAGAAGAGTATTGGAAATAGAGTTTACTCTGAAGCAGAAGGTTTAGTCATGAGAATAGAGGATCAGGGGCTCAATAACCATTTTAAGTTTTGCAAAGAATGAGAAAAGAGGTTAACCAGAATTACACAGAAGAATGTTTATATAGTGTTGACAGTATAATATCATTGGAAATACAGTGTTGGAAATGATGAATTTGTGGCAGTCCCAATTTTCATGGTTGTGAGAGACCTTCCCTCTGCCCAACCCCACCTGTCCCTTACCCCTGGCAACACATCTGCCATGATTAACAATGAGAGGAGGAGAAAAAAATTTAAAAGTAAAAGAAATTAGAGATCAGTGAATGACAACCTGGGGTTGAGGTTTTGTGGGAGTGCAGGGGGGGCAGCGTCCTATCTCCCCATTATAAGTTCTTTCAAGGCAAGAACTTTGTTTTAATGTTGCTGTGACAATTATAATTTTTTGTAAACAGAGTTTTGTATATTTTATAAAATGTTCAACAAATGTTTATTAATTGACTTACGGTGAAGTGATTCCAAAGAAAAATACCCAGTGACAGAAATTCAAGATGAGTTTCAATAAAAGGTTAATGATGGAAATAAAGATTTTAAAGTCATCATCAAAACACAAGAGTTAAAGATAGAAGGATGAACTTTCCTAAAAGTCAACGTATAAAGAAAGAAGCTGGCCGGGTGCGGTGGCTCACGCCTGTAATTCTAGCACTCTGGGAGGCCGAGGCGGGAGAATCGCTCAAGATCAGGAGTTCGAAACCGGCCTGAGAAAGAGCAAGACCCAGTCTCTACTAAGAATAGAAAGAAATTAATTGACCAACTAAAAATATATAGAAAAAAATTAGCCAGGCATGGTGGCACATGCCTGTAGTCCCAGCTACTCAGGAGGCTGAGGCAGGAGGACTGCCTGAGCCCAGGAGTTTGAGGTTGCAGTGAGCTATGATGACACCACTACACTCTAGCTGGGGTGAACAGAGCACGACTGCCTAAACAACAACAGACAGTTTCCTGGGCCAAATCCACAAACTGACCAGTCAAGAAAAGTATAAACGACAGAATAAGGCATTACACAGTACATAAAAAGAAGAGAAAACTCTTACTAAGATATAAAACAAAGAAGGAAAGATATTGGGATTGTTGCAAATATTATTCAAGAAAAATGTGGTACCTACGTCCTTCCTTACTTTT
Organism: Microcebus murinus; assembly: GCF_040939455.1. Lineage (NCBI taxonomy): Eukaryota > Metazoa > Chordata > Mammalia > Primates > Cheirogaleidae > Microcebus > Microcebus murinus. The sequence continues at coordinate 73,159,244 of NC_134109.1, read as the reverse complement.
GTGGATGGTCCAAGTTATTTTCCGTGCACTGTAAAAAAAATTTCTTCATATTTCCTTCAAATTTTGGAAGAGCAAGTATGATCATAATAGACTACCTGCGTAAGAAAAATTGATCCAAACACCAAATTAAGAGCTAAGGAACTAAAACTTTGAATTGCTGGGACTAAGAGACTACTTTGATATTTTAAGAGCCTGTACTGATTTCATGTCACAAACGTTAATTACTTAATGCAAGCAGAATTTAACATTTCCTAACATTTCAAACCTAGAAATTAAACTAGAAACAAGTATTTTTTGTTGAAATTTTTAAAAAAAACATGTTTTTAGTGTATATATGTATATAGACACATAAATTTTGAACAGTTATGATATTCCACAGTTAAAAAATATATAAATGGAATCTTACAATATATAAACTTTTGAGACTGGCTTTTTTTCATTCAGCATAATACCAGGGAGTCATGCAAGTTGTTATGTATTATCAATACTAGTTCCTTTTTTAAAACATAGTTTTGAAATATTTATCTACTTGCTATGGTTTGAATTTGTCCCCAAAAAAGCATGTGTCAGAAACTTCATGCCCAAGGCAACACTGTTGGGAGGTAGGGCCTAATTAGAGGTGATTAGTCCATGATGGCTCTGCCCCCTTCAATGGATTAATGTTGTTATCACAGCAGTGAGTTTGTTATTTAAAAAAAAAAAAAAAAAGCTGGGGGTGTTTGGTCCACTTCTCTCTCTTGTTCTCTCTCTCCCTTTCTGCCCTTCTGCCATGGGAAGATGCAGCAAGATGCCTAACAATGTTGAGTCCCTGTTGACTAATGACGTGGAACATCTTCACCTGTGGTTATGGTACTTTTCCCTCGCCTCATCTTCATTTGGAAAGCTTTTACTTTTTTCTTCTGAGTTTTGAAGTTCTGTTCTAATTATTTAGAACTTTTATATTATATTGTTCCTTCAAGTATGTTTTTGGTTAAAAACCTGACTTAGCATTTACTTAACACAGTCCCAGAGTCTGTCATTTCCCACTGTATCTATCCCTTTCATCCTGTGATCTCTGTTCTATTAACAGCTCATTTGTTATTTGGTTAGACTCCCTCTTTGAATATTCTCAGAGGGGATATACTCTTGAAATTTTTGTATATTTGTTAACATAGCTCCCCCTCATAGGAGGATTGGAGATTGCAGTCTTTTCCTCCGGGTAATCTGTAAATACTCTTTCACTGTCTTCTAGTTTCCAGTGTTGTGGAATTCTGATGCCAGTCTGAAATTCTGGATTCTAAAAATTTTACCAGAAGGCCGGGCGTGGTGGCTCACGCCTGTAATCCTAGCACTCTGGGAGGCCGAGGTGGGCGGATTGCTCAAGGTCAGGAGTTCGGAACCAGCCTGAGCAAGAGCGAGACCCCATCTCTACTATAAAAAGAAAGAAATTAATTGGCCAACTAATATATATATATATATATATACAAAAAAAAAAAAAAAAATTAGCCGGGCATGGTGGCGCATGCCTGTAGTCCCAGCTACTTGGGAGGCTGAGGCAGCAGGATTGCTTGAGCCCAGGAGATTGAGGTTGCTGTGAGCTAGGCTGACGCCATGGCACTCACTCTAGCCAGGGCAACAAAGCGAGACTCTGTCTCAAAAAAAAAAAAAAAAAAAAAAAAATTTTTACCAGAATACCCCTAAGTGTGTGTGTGTTTAATCACTGATCTTCCTTGAGACTTCGTTCTGCACACTGAAGTCTTTAGTTCAGGAACATTTTTTCTATTTGTTTAATTACTGCTTCTCCTCCATTTGTTCTTTTTTCTTCTTCTGGAACTTGTATTAGCTATGTTACATGTCCTAAATCTATCCACCAAGTCTCTTAACTTTTTAAAAAATATATTTTTATATTTTGGCTCTGTGCTTTGAAATATTTCTTCTACTTGATCTTTCAGGCCAATAATTGACCATACTCATTCATTCCTTTATTCAATAATTATGTGCCTACTAGACAACATTCTAGGCACTGGGGGCTGGCAACAGATCAGCAGTCCTGCCTGAGCCCAAGAGTTTGAGGTTGCTGAGAGCTAGGCTGACGCCACAGCACTCTAGCCAGGGCAACAGAGTGAGACTCTGTCTCAAAAAAAAAAAAAAAAAAAAGTATGTGTGTACGAATTATGTATGAATTGAGAGTCAGGTGGTTTTTGACTGGGCAATCATATTTTTGTTCCATAAAGTCTTTTTTGTACTTCACTTGAACTTCTTTAAATGTTCATATTATTTATTATTTTCATGTCTAAGTTACTGTCTCCTCCAGCATTTCTATTTATCTGGCTCAGCACATTGTTTATTCTAATGGATTTTTCTCTTTCTGGTTGCCTGGCTTTCCCAGATGGGTTGTTTTTCTTTGTCTGCTCATAAGGGCTTGTTGGAGGACCACGAGTGGTGGTAGTCTCAAGAAAACAGAAATCCAAAGCAGCCTCTAGCCTGTGGGCAGGCAGTGCACCAGCAGGCAAGTCACCAGCCCACCTGAAGGCACGAGAAGAAACCTCCTTGTTCTCAGGTCTCCTTACATCTTCTAGCCAAAGGGATAAAGAGATCTCAGTGCCCTGGTTCTTTCTCTTTCTCCTTCCCTCCAGGAATTCGTGGATCTCTACCAAGCCAAGCTCTTTCCTAAATCTGCCATTTTTATCCTAACCCTGACCCTCTCCAGGCTCCTGTCCAGCCCTTGAGGAACAAATCTTGTGCCAGCTCTCACTGACAGAGCTCTTCCAGAGCCCAAGACCTCACTTGCACCCAACTGTTCATTATACCCAGGGCCATTTCACTAAAGAGGCAGACACAGGCTGGAATGAGGAACAGAGGGATACTGAAATATTCAAGTAGCCACCTTCCTAGAACCTTCTGTGAAAAGTTAAGTCCTGTTTACAGACTAAGCCTAAAAACATTCAAATCTAGGCAAATAGATCAAAATTTCAAAGGTCCTCTGTGAAGTCCAAACATCTGTGGACAGCATTGTTTTCAACTACTGCCCTAAGTGTTAAGTTGTGAAAAAAAATAAGTCTAAGAAATAAGGAAGATCTTAATGAAAATTGGAATTAAAGGATACTAGATTAATGAATCTCAAATTATGTTGTATAAAAGCAGTCAGATCAAAGAGAGTACATACTGTATAATTCTATTTATATAAAATTTTAGGAAATATAAACTAATGTGCAGTGACAGAAAACAGATGAATGACTGCCTGGAAACCAGGGAATTAGGTGAGTGGGTCATAAAGGACACAAGGAAACTTCTGAGAGTGATAAAAATGTTCATTATCTTGATTAGGACAATAATTTCATGAGTATATACAAATGTCAAAACTCAGCAAACTAGGCTGAGCGAGGTGGCTCACGCCTGTAATCCCAGCATTCTGAGGGGCCGAGGTGGGAGGACTGCTTGAGTTCAGGAGTTAGAAACTAGCCTGCACATGAGCGAGACCCTGTATCTACTAAAAATAGAAAGAAATTAGCCAAACAACTAAAAAAAAAAAAAAAATAGAAAAAATTAGCCAGGCATGGTGGCACGTGCCTGTGGTCCCAGCTACTTGGGAGGCTGAGGCAGGAGGATTGCTTGAGCCCAGGAGCTGGAGGTTGCTGTGAGCTAGGCCGACGCCATGGCACTCTAGCCCAGGCAAGAGAGCGAGATTCTGTCTCAAAAAAAAAAAAAAAACACAACTCATCAAACTATACACTTTTAAATATATGTAAGTTAATTTTATGTCAGTTACACTTCAAGATAGAAATACTGAGGGGGAAGAGTTGACATTCCTAAACAACTAAAAATAAAGACCACCACCAACAGGTAAGAGATATCAACAGAAAGTCCACTGAACTTCTGAGTTTGAAATGTTCCATAATAAAAAATAAAAATGTGTAATTTCAAACATATTAAAATCCTATCCTTCTCCCTCATATAATTCACAATATAGTTGGAGATGAAAATAAAATTACAATGCTATTGTAAATTTAACACATATTGCAAAGTATATTTGACTGCTGATAGATAGCAGTTAATGGAATAATCAAAGATTGAGTAGATGATTAGGCAAGTCATCTTGCAGGAAATGAGTATGAGCCTGGTTTTAAAGGGATGATATTGAATGTGGGTGTGTGGTTAATTTTTTTAATGGTAGGCAGGAAATAGAAAGCAGGAGAGAAGAGAGTTCAGATGAAGGAAAATATATGAACAAAGGCAATGAGGTGAGGAAAGATGAGGATGATTTTTTTTCAGAGACAAGGTCTTGCTCTGTCACCTAGGCTGAAGTACAATACTACTACTCAAGCATAGCTCACTGCAACCTCAAACTCCTGGGCTCAAATGATCCTTCTGAGGAGCTAGGACTACAGGTGCACGCTACCATGCCTGGCTAATTTTTAAATTTTTTTGTAGAGATGGGGTCCTACTACATTACCCAGGTGGGTCTCAAACTCCTGGGTTCAAGCGATCCTCCTGCCTCGGCCTCCCAAAATGCTGGGATTATAGATTTGAGTCACCACACTTGGACAGAGACTTTTTTTTTTTTTTTTTGAGACAGAGTCTCACTTTGTTGCCCAGGCTAGAGTGAGTGCCATGGCGTCAGCCTAGCTCACAGCAACCTCAAACTCCTGGGCTCAAGCAATCCTGCTGCCTCAGCCTCCGAAGTAGCTGGGACTACAGGCATGTGCCACCATGCCCAGCTAATTTTTTCTATATATATTAGTTGGCCAATTAATTTCTTTCTGTTTATAGTAGAGACGGGGTCTTGCTCTTGCTCAGGCTGGTTTCCAACTCCTGACTTTGAGCAATCCACCCGCCTTGGCCTCCCAGAGAGGTAGGATTACAGGCATGAGCCACCACACCCGGCCTGGACAGAGACTTTTGAAAACGACTATTACTATACAGGTTCACCGTTTCTAATACAACCATCAGACTCTTGTCACAAAGGGTTATATGTTGCAGTGGAAAGAACACAGGAAAGGAAATAAGGGTATCTAATTCACTGTAGGAGGATTGAGAATGGATTAAAGTTATTTATATACCATATTCAATCTTTGCCATGTCTATGTTCTACCTAGATTTAATATTTTTCTCTAAACAGACTTTAGTGTTTTAGCTAGCTTCATTCATTTTTTCTTTTTGTTGTGCTTATTTTTATTTCAGAATATTACAGAGGTACAATTGTTTTGATTACATGAATTGCTTTTGTACAATTTGTGTCAAAGTTATAAGTGTGATCATCACCCAGAGAGTGTACATTGTACCCATTAGGTGTGCAGGTGTGATTTTATCCATCCCATCCTCCCCCTGCCATCTGCTTGATTTCTGTTGAGTTTTACTTCCATATGTGCACATTAGTGCTGAAATACTAGTGTAGAAATACTAGGAAAAACAAATACTACATGTGTTTCTTTTTTTAAAAAGACCCATGAGATGAAATATAATTTTCCTAATACATTAAAAACTCATATTGCATACTTTCAGTGATATATAAAGTTATATTAAAATTCAATTATTTCACTTCTTCCATATGATCATTTTTTCCACCACTAATTCTAGTCTCTAAGTCTCTTATTTCTGTCTCACTGATAAGTGTGCATCTTCCTAGAAATGGAAATAATGGAGGGCTATTAAAGGATTGTCACATTAAGTTCAGATTTCTCGATTTTTAGCACCATTCTAAATTATATTCTACATTTGGAAAAACTCTATAGACCAAATAAAAAAGCAATCTAACACATAAAAGGTAGAGGAAGCAGTTAACTTTCAATTAATTTTGAGAAATCCATCCAGACAAAAGAAACAGAGTCTAAGAATTAGTAACTACTGAGAAAATAGAGCAGCCTCAGCCGGGAGCGGTGGCTCACGCCTGTAATCCTAGCACTCTGGGAGGCCAAGGCGGGCCGATTGCTCAAGGTCAGGAGTTCAAAACCAGCCTGAGCAAGAGCGAGACCCTGTCTCTACTATAAATAGAAAGAAATTGGCCAACTAATATATATAGAAAAAATTAGCCGGGCATGGTGGCTCATGCCTGTAGTCCCAGCTACTTGGGAGGCTGAGGCAGTAGGATTGCTTGAGCCCAGGAGTTTGAGGTTGCTGTGAGCTAGGCTGACAACACAGCACTCACTCTAGCCTGGGCAACAGAGTGAGACTTTGTCTCAAAAAAACAAATAGAGCAGCCTCGTTCAAAAAACATAAATAATTATGTGTACATTTAAAATAGAGAGACAGTACGGTGTAGCTAAAAGAAAAAAGGCTTTAAAGCCACATAGGCCTTATTTTGAATTCCAAATCTGCCACTTAAATAATTTACCTAATTTCTTGGCACCTTACTTTTCTCATCTCTAAAATGGTGACAACAGTTACCTGTCATGATTGTTGTGAGGATTAAATAAGCCAATATTTGTTAAGTGCCTGGTCTGAACACTAGCTTTACTACTCACCATGCTTGACAATAGTAGCTAGTATTTTTACTAATATTGATGACATTTTCCAATAAAATTGTTTCTTCTTTCAAGCTGGCAAAACAAGAAATGCTAGATTCTTTAAAGTTTATCAGTTTACAATCAATTTCTTAATCTATGCCATGTCTAAATTCAGTCTGAAATTTGAAAATCTTTTGGATATTTTACAATATGCTAAAATAACACTTTATATTTTTATATTTCTAAATGTTGCTTTAGTTATAGAATTTTAAAACATTAAGCCATATGCATATATGTCTATTTTATAGAGATTTTATCTTTATAGAATTAAATCAGTTCCGATCTGGTGTATCTCTTGTGGAACAAAAGTAGCAGAAAGTACAGAGACGGTGCACTAAACTAGGAAAATTTAAGGAGAGATTCTAAAAAGCTGGTGATAACAGCATTGAAATGGGAAATCAAAGTGTTCAAGATTGTCAGAGTGTAATACGACAAAGAAGGGTCATGATCTAAACAAAGTTTTAATGTGTAAAAAACTGAATCAGACTCAAATTTACATTTTAATATTAAGGTCTTACATATAGTAAAATTCATGGTAAAAAGAACTGGGAAGATATTTCAGGGAGGTGTTAGTCTTTCTGACAATGTCGGAATACTGGAGGGGGGGGTGAAGGGGAGGGAGGCAGAAAAACATGGCTCACTGAGCCAAGTTTACAGATAAACTTTTGACCCTGAGATTTTAAAACATGCAGATCTAAATTTCTGTTAGTTGGATTTGATAAAATCCTCATGTGAATAGTTAAAAGGACAGGAAAATAAAAGGCTTTATATCTTCACTGCAGTAAAGATTTTTATCAACAGAAGCCCTTTAGTTATCTATTTCAACCTATTTTAATGTTAATGAATAAAAGAAGGTAGCCAAATCACTTTCTTTAGAATATAAATTTTCTACATTTGCATGGTTTACTCCAAAAAAAAAAATAAAATAAAATAAAAGAATATAAATTTTCATACCGAGTAACAACCAGAAATATTTAAAGTCTAACATTATGCGGATGCTCAATAAAAATTTAAACTCCATTTAACAAAAATCTGTCTCATACTTTGCTCTCATACTGTTTGTGGTACTTGTGAGTTAATGTTTGCAGATGCTGTTCAATACCAATACAGGTTTCCTTACTTTTTTGCTATAGGTCCATTTCTAAAAATTTCCTTAGAAACGTATTTTAATGGGAGGGGAAATCTTCCAATCTCCCATCTGTGTCTAATGAAGGCAAGTCTAACAGTTTAAATCTGCCACATTCATAGACACTGTAAGATCTGAAGAGCAAGGGAGAAAATTGGGAATAATTATTTCACAAAAATACTACACAAACTTAATATCAAAATAAATGAGTGAATGTAACATTCATACCTGATTAAGTAAATGCAATAAACAGTAAAACTCTATTACATTGGTCCTATAAAAAATATTACAGTTTTGGCCGGGCACAGTGGCTCACGCCTGTAATCCTAGCACTCTGGGAGGCTGAGGCGGGTGGATCGCTCAAGGTCAAGAGTTTGAAACCAGCCTGAGCAAGAGCGAGATCCCATCTCTACTATAAACAGACAGAAATTAATTGGCCAACTAATATATAAAGAAAAAATGAGCCGGGCATGGTGGCACATGCCTATAGTCCCAGCTACTCGGGAGGCTGAAGCAGCAGGATTGCTTGAGCCCAGGAGTTTGAGGTTGCTGTGAGCTAGGCTGACGCCATGGCACTCACTCTAGCCTGGGCAACAAAGTGAGACTCTGTCTCAAAATAAATAAAATAAAATAAAATAAAAATAAGAAATATCACAGTTTTGATAATGCTCACATCAAATTCTGTGGCTTATACACATTAAGAAAGTAACTTTCTTTTATTAGTAAAAAGCTAGGACTTGGGATCATGTTGTGGTGAGAAGTTTAAACACTGCCTCTGCTACTCACCACGTGTCCTGAGGCAAGTTACTTACCGCCTCTGGCCTCAGTTTATCTCTAAAAAGGCAATAAGCACCCAGAGTGGGGAGAGGATGAAAAAATGGCCTCAATCAGTAAATGGCTTCAATCTTTCTCTGCCTCATGTCTTATCTCTTTACCAGAAGACCAATGTGCTAACTGCACTAAACTTTTGTTTCTTATAAGCACTTACCTCTCTCATTCTTTTATATTGGTCCTATTGCTTATAATCTCCTTCTCAAGACCTCCCCTCAAGAATTGCTCCTCTCCTCTGAGATAACTATCCAGGGTCCCCTTCAGGCAATATTATTATCCTCTCCATTATCATTTGTTTCTTTTCCTTATTCAACCACTAATCACAATGTAATAAATAAAGGTAGTTCTTATTTTCGAGTGCTGCGTCACACATGCATTAAGTGCTTTATATATGGTACATTATCCCATGTAACCTCACAACAACCCTGTAAAATAGATACTGCCATTCCCTTTATCAATGAGGAAAGTGAGGCTAACAGAAGTTAAATTGCTTGCGAAAGTCACTTGAGTAATAATTATGACTTATCACTACTAGTAATTAGTAATAATTAGTAGGACTGGGATTTAAATTAAAGCCAGGTCCCTGGCTCCAAAGCCACTCTGCTCCCTTTAATGGGGAACTAATACTTTTTTTTGTAGCCTTAGGAAAAAAGTACAACACCTGGCATGATATTTGTACTGAACATGTGTTTGGTGAATAAAAAAGGCAGACAGCATGTCTATTCACTGAATTACTTATTATGTGCCAGACATTTGCCTTAGGACCTGGAAATACAATAATGATCTGACAAGGTTTCTGTCCTCAAGGAGCATATAATCAGTCTGCTGGGGGAAAAAGACAAGTAAACAGATGAGTGCAATACAGTGTGTGGTAAGTGCTGTGGACAGGCTGCAGGGAAATGGAATGGGGAGGAAGAAAACAGTCAAGAAGGATGGTAGGAAAGCTGAGTTTCTGCTTTTCCCTTCAAAACTAGAATTAAGCAGACTTCTGCTAAATAGGCATACCTTGCTTTATTTGCAGATACTGTGTTTTAAACAAATTGAAGGTTTGTGGCAACCCTATGTCAAGCAAGTCTATGGATCTTATTTTCCCAAGAGCATGTGCTCACTTTGTGTCTCTGTATCACGTTTTGGTAATTCTTACAATATTTCTAACTTTTTCATTATTACTATATCTGTTATGATGATCTGTGATCAGTGATCTTTGATGTTATTATAGTTTTGGAGTGCCATGAACTGTGCCCCTATAAGACAGTGAATTTAATCCATTAATGTATGTTTTTCTGACTGCTCCACCAACCAGCTATTCCCCCCCATCTCTCTCTCCCTCTCCTCAGGCTTCCCTATTCTGAGAGCTTAGTGAGGGAGGCTGAAAGCTACACCTCTTGTACCAAACAGCCAAGTTGTGAATGCAAAGTAAAAGTTCTTGAAGGAAATGAAAAGTACTATTCTAGTGATGAACACACAAATGGTAAAAAAACGAAAAAACCTTATTACCTAATGGAGAAAGTTTTAGTAGTCTGAGTAGAAGATTAAACCAGCCACAACATTCCCTTAAACACTCCCTTAAACCAAAGCCTAATCCAGAGCAAGACCCTAACTCTCTTCAATTCTTTTTTTTTGAGCCGGTCTCATTCTGTTCTCCAGGCTGAAGTGCAGTGGCCTGATCAGAGATCACTGTAACCTCAAACTGCTGGGCTCAAGCCATCTTCCTGCCTAAGCCTCCTGAGTAGCTGGGACTATAGGCATACACCACCATACCTGGCTAATTTTTTAATTTTTTTGTAGAGACAAGGTCTTGCTATGTTGCCTAGGCTAGTCTCGAACTCTTGGCCTCCAGTGATCCTTATACCTCGGCCTCCCAAAGTGCTGGAATTACAGCTGTGAGCCACTGCCCCTGGACTCTCTTCAATTCTGTGAAGGCTGAAAGAGGTGAAGAAGCTGTGGAAAAGACTGAAGTTAGCAGAGGTTGGTTCATTAGGTTTAAGGAAAGAAGCTATCTTCACATAAAATGTGAAGTGAAGCAGCAAGTGTAAACGTAGAAGGTGCTGCAAGTTATCTAGTACAGCGGTCCCCAACCTTTTCGGCACCAGGGACTGGTTTCGTGGAAGGCAATTTTTCCAGCGGAGCTTGGACAGTGCCCACTGCTCACATCCTGCTATGAGGCCCAGTTCCTAAGTTTCATGGAAGACAATTTTACCAGGGGCGTGTTGGGGGGTGAGGAGGTGGGTGTGGAGCTCAGGTGGCGATGCACAGCCCATCTGCTAACAGGTTGCAGACGGATAATCAGCCATAGCCCAGGGGTTGGGGACTACACATCTAGAAAATCTAGAAGATCTAGGTAAGTAAGATAATTATTGAAGGTGACCACACTAAACAAAAGATTTTCAATGCAGATGACACAGCCTTTTTTTTGAGAGAGAGAATCTCACTCTGTTGCCTGGGCTATAAAGCCTCGCTCACAGCAACCTCAAACTCCTGGGCTCAAGCAATCCTTCTGGCTCAGCCTCCCGAGTAGCTGGGACTATAGGCATGTGCCACCATGCCCAGCTAATTTTTTCTATATTTTTAGTTGGCCAATTAATTTCTTTCTATTTTTAGTAGAGACAGAGTCTCACTCTTGCTCAGCCTGGTTTCAAACTCCTGACTTTGAGCGATCCGTCTGCCTCGGTCTCCCAGAGTGCTAGTATTACAGGTATGAGCCACCTCGCCAAGCCGAGACAGCCTTTTAATGGAAGGAGATGGCATCTAGGACTTTCGTAGCTAGAGAGGAGAAGTCAATGCCTGGCTTCAAAGCTTCAAAGGACAGGCTGACTATCTTGCTAGGGGCTAAGGCAGCTGGTGACCGGAAGTTGAAGCCAATGCTCATTTACCATTCTAAAACTTGTAGGGCACTTGAGAGTTATGTGAGCTGGGCATGCCTGTAGCCCCAGCTACTCACGAACTCAGGAATTTGAGGCCAGTCTGGGCAACACAAGAAGACCCCATCCCTTAAAAAAAAAAAAAAGCAAAAATTTTAAAAATAAAGCATTTTTAATTAAGGTATATACATTGGGTTTTTTAGACATAATGCTATTGCACATTTAATAGACTAAAGCATAGTATAAACAAAACTTTTTATATGCACTGGGAAACGAAAAAATTCAGTGACTCACTTTATTGCAATATTTGCTTTATTGCAGTGGTCTGGAACTGAGCCCACAATATCTTTAAGGTAGGCTTGTATTTAATTTTTGAATTACTTTAGATTATCCCTATATTCATATTTCTACTTTATCTCAAATTACTCATCTGTGTAGTTCAAATAAATTTCATCTTTTAAAAACACATTTTAAAGGATGACCTGCTTTCTAAATATGTTCAATTTATATGACACTACATATTTTCTCTCCACACAAATATAGAAGGGAAAACAATAAGAAAGGCTGCTGGTTACATAATTGGCTAGTGTTAGAAGTGCTTGCAACTAAACCACAATCAATTTAGGATTTTTTTTTTAAACTCAGGAAAACAAGGGACTAAAACTTACTGCATTTCAAGCAACTGCTCAAAAAAAACCCAAAAAACTACCCTCAAGAATATTTTATTCCTAGGTTTAAAAAGAAAACGACTTTTAGATTTTTCCCATATATATTCCCCTATTTCATTCCCTCTAATTTAACACATAATAAAGGTAAGTGCAATTTAGATAATACATTACCAGCAGTTATTCATTTGCCAAGCAATAGTTTATTCAAGTGGATACTTTCTGGGCTGTTTTGGAAAATGCCGAAATAAAATGCCTTATTAAATTCAAGTTAGATTATATCTGTCACATCTTCCTTGTTGAAAGCAATTACTATGGAAGAAAATAAATTAAGCCTAATAATGTCACTCATTACAAAGTTGGGTACTATCAAAATGTTTATGGCTTTTACAAGTGGTTGCTAATGATTTTAACACTCTGTTCTAATGGGACTAGTAAAGATGAAATAATAAAATAGAGATGGTAGAGAAAGGAAATAAGAAAACAATGAGAAGTAGAATGATGTACAGATGGACTTCATTTGTTTGCATTCTGTGAAATTTAGGAATACAAAAACAAGGACAAAAACCTAAGGAGATTAAAATCTAAGGGTGGCAAACATAAGCAATTTAAGAAAGCGCAGCTTCAAATACACAAAGGCCTGAGAGAGAACCTAACCCCTATGTGAAGTTGTAGAGAATCAGGTTCAAGTTCAAAGTAGGTTAAATTTGCTTTCAACTTCTAGTCACCCTGAATATTCAGGAAAATGAAAATAACTTTGAAGACAAAAGTTTACATAAAACCTTCTTTCTGATCTTCACCTAATAAATTCTCTCACTAAAAGAAACACAAATAAAAGGAACATTTTTCTTTATAGTCTCTTCAAACAGGTTAAAGATTCTTAAAAATTCTTGAATGGTTTAAGAAAAAGAGATGATCAACAGCTGTTTACAGCAAGGAATTGCAATGTGTTACATGCTATAGGGAAAAGTTAGAATCATGGAATCACAGGATTAAAAGGAATTATGAGAGTTTATTCCCTTAGACTTAATTTACATACTATAGAAGGTGCTGACAATTTATAGACTTAAAAAATAAGGGGCTTCAAACTATGACTATATTTAATACCATAATATTAACTAAGATTTTAATTGCTGTTTAAAAATTTAAACCACAATTCCCCTAGCAAGTGTAACTGTTACCATTTAAAGAAAATAATAGAGATAATCACACATTCATCAAATAATTTTATTAAACCTGATGCTATGCTAGTCACCATAATGACCATCTACTGTACTTTTGTGTTGTCATCAAAGAATTCTTAGACCATTTACTACTAAATTACTATTTAGCTGGTAAACTGAGGCAAAATACTGAATAACTTGAGAAGTCACAAGTACAAAGTCCATGGTACAAAACTACTGAACCATGCTCTTTTATATAACATTACATAAACTGATAATTTTAAATGCCATCCACTAGTTGGGTTTAGAGTCTTTTCCAGATACAATCTAAACTGTGAGAAAAAAGTTAATTCTAAATTCCACATAAATTGACTTTTACTGTGCCTTTCTTTTTGCTTGAAAACTCTTTTCATACATTGCCACCGACTCAATTTCACCTGCTGATAATGAACACAGAACTCATTGTGGGGAAAAATCAGTGTGAGAAAAAAGAGAAGTTATCAGATATACAGAGAAATGAAGCAATTGATTGAAAAACACATCAGCCACAACACTGCTCTTCATCCAGAAGACATTTTTAATTTTGATATTTTAATTACCATTATTCTCACGAAAAACTTTATAGGTTATAAAAGCTCCCGAGTACTTACCTGGTTCATCTGAATCCTGAATCCGGGCTTTTATTTCTGCTAAACTAGGCTCTTGGGAGACTGAAGCTGATGCCCCCTCCTCTGGGTCCTCTACCTTAGTCACAGTGAAGTGTGGCATTGTTACGGTTAGAAATACTTTGCTCTTGTGTTTAAACTTCCTTCCAAACTGTTTTCCCTGCCTACCTCTCTTCCTTGCTGTCCGCCTTTCAGACTCTGATCACTACCTGCTGGAGACAGAGGCTGGGAATCCGGGAAGTACTTTAAGCTCACGTGACCTACAGCCCCGAGGGAGTGGGTGCTCAGAGACACGCCTTCCACAGTGTTTATCATTCACTTAAAAGGATTAAGCACTCCACCCTTGCTTATTGTTATTAACCTGACGAACCCCAAGGACTGTTCAGGCTGCTTTCCCAGAGCTGCTACAAGCTGGAGACTGGGCAGAATTCCCAGTGAACTGAAGCCCACTGTGTGCTTCCCCATTTATGTTTCCTTCACTGAAGTTACCGCCATCCCTATGTGCATGTCATGATCTCAACCTCTGCCCTCATATTTCACACAAGCAAGACTAGGGAACAGTTAACTTAGAAAATGAAAGATATACTATTAGTAAGCCTCTGTTGTTGCTTTATTTCAAAGCATGTGAAAAAAAGTCATACAAATCAGTAAAAGTTTTTTCTTATCTCTCAGGTGGGAACATTCAACAACTATTTAATGAACACCTACATGTTTTATACACGCATAGTTTTAGACATTATAGTGTATACCAAGACATCCAAGAAGAGAAATTAACTTTCCCAAAAGTATAAATTCATTTAAAAGAACAAAATATTTTTAAAGGAAAGACTTCAGAATATTTTATATTATACAGAGAGGCTAAATGTCTTGTTTCAAAGGAAAAAAAATCCATCCTGGAAAACATTTAGGGGGATTAAAAAAAAAAAAAAGGAAATCCTTCTAATTAAGAAGTGTGTGGTTCCTTTTAGCACACAGTTAAAATAACATACTTAGTTCTTAGTATATTTTATAACTGCTTACATCAAATTCTCAGTTTCTGGCTTTAACTATACAGTATGAGTATACAGTATGAGTATTCAATAAACTGAGCCCTGTGTTAGTTCAGTATGAGTATACAGTATGAGTATTCAATAAACTGAGCCCTGTGTTAGTTCATTAATTTCCTTTTTTTTAACTCAGGCACTCACTCACTCTCCAATTTCCATGTTGATGATGTAATATAAGGCCTTTGTTGTTAAGAATGCCTAACAGAAAAGGCTGGGGAATGGGTAAAGCTAAGGTGTATGAGTGATGTGCATCAGGAGTGATTAGATAAAGAAGGTGGGATATAAGAAATAGCTATTTAGGGCCGGGCATGGTGGCTCATGCCTGTAATCCCAGCACTCTGGGAGGCCGAGGCGGGCGGATTGCTCGAGGTCAGGAGTTCGAAACCAGCCTGAAGAGCGAGACCCCGTCTCTACTATAAATAGAAAGAAATTACTTGGCCAACTAATATATATATAGAAAGAATCAGCCGGGCATGGTGGCGCATGTCTGTAGTCCCAGCTACTCGGGAGGCTGAGGCAAGAGGATTGCTTGAGCCCAGGAGTCTGAGGTTGCTGTGAGCTAGGCTGACGCCATGGCACTCACTCTAGCCTGGGCAACAAAGTGAGACTCTGTCTCAAGAAAGAAAGAAATAGCTATTTAAAGTACAATACACTCTTCACAATGAGGTACCACTACACACTCACCAAGATGGCGAAAATCAATAAAACCAACACCACCAAATTTGGTGAGAATGTAGAACAAAAAGAACTTTCATATACTGTTGGTGTAAATTAGTACTACCATTGTGGAAAAGGTTCTGGCATTTTCCCTATAATCTGGCAATTCCACTCCTAGGTATTTATCTCTAAAAATGAAATTCCTATATATTCCTATAGAAGGACTTGTACAAAAATGTTCATAATTTATTCCCAACATCCCTAAACTGGAAACACCCCAGGTGCACATGCACAAGAGAATGAATAAACAAAGTGTGATACAGTCATACAAAGGATTACTATTCAGCAATAAAAAGGAATGAACTACTGATATATTCAACAACAGGGAGAATCTCAAAAACATTATGCTAGGATAAAGAAGCTTTAAACAAAAGAGTACATAACATGAGAATCCACTGTTACAAAGTTTAAGAACAGGTAAAACTTTTATCTATGGTGGAAAAAAATCAGCACAATGTAGCCTCTGGGGGTATAGAGGTGGAGATTAGCTGGGACCAGGCATGAGAATTGCCTGGAGTGATGTTAATATACTACATCCTGATAGAACCCTAAAGGGTTCCACAGGTACATACATTTGTCAAAACTCAAACAAGGTTCACATTTCATTATATGAAAAGTTTACCTCAAAATGAGGAAATCTGAAAATACTGAATACTAATTAAAAATACGCATTTTGAAGTATTTGGGAGAAGTGAATTGATGTCTACAATTTACCACAAAATGCATATAACAGAATAGATGGAAGATGCATAAAAGACCAAGTATAATAAATGTTAATGATAGAATGTGGGTGGTGGGTGTACAGGTGTTCACTATAAAAGTCTTTTAACTTTATGGTGGAAAATTTTCATAATAAAATGCTCAAAAAATACAATGAACTGACACCATTATAAAAATGAATAGGCAAGTCACAGGCTGGAAGAAAATATTCACAAAACATATACCTGAAAAATACATAAAAATCCCCTACAACTCAATAATAAAACAATAAACAACTCAATATAAAACAGGCAAACAATTTAAACAGACAATTGACAGAGGAAGATATACAAATAGCTAAAAGCACTTGAAAAAGTGCTCGACATCATTGGTCATTAGGGAAATGCAAATTAAAATAACAATTTAAAAGATTGTTGGCAAATTCTCAGGTGGTTTGTGGTCAAAAAAAAAAGAAAAAAAAAAAAAGATTGTTGGCAAAGATGGTAGGCAAATAGTGGTAGGAGTAGAAAATGTCACAATCACTTTAGAAAGACATCACTTTAGAAGGAGTTCTGGTAATTCTTACCCAAGAGAAATAAAAGCATAAGTTCACAAAAAATTCAAACATATATATATATATACACCAGCTTTATTCATAAGAGGCCAAACAGGAAACAACCTAGGTATACATTAATAGATTAAACACTCAACATGGATGAATCTCAAAAATATTAAGCATAAACTCTGGGAGGCCAAGGTGGGCGGACTGCTCGAGGTCAGGAGTTCAAAACCAGCCTGAGCAAGAGCAAGACCCCGTCTCTACTATCCATAGAAATTAATTGGCCAACTAATATATATAGAAAAAATTAGCCAGGCATGGTGGGACATGCCTGTAGTCCCCAGCTATTCGGGAGGCTGAGGCAGTAGGATCGCTTAAGCCCAGGAGTTTGAGGTTGCTGTGAGCTAGGCTGATGCCACGGCACTCACTCTAGCTTGGGCAACAAAGCGAGACTCTGTCTCAAGAAAAAAAAATACTATGCATTATAAATTATATATAACACATTAATTATATGCATACTGAAATGTTTAGGGGTGAAGCTTACTGATGTCTGCAACTTACTTGGAAATGATTCAAAAATAGACCGATTAATAGAGGAATAAATATGGGATAAAACAAATATTGCAAAATGTTAATTTTAGCATCTAGGGGATAAGGATACACTTGTTCACTATACAATTCTTTCAAATTTTCTGTATGTTTAAAACTTTTTGTAATAAAATGTTGGAAAAAATACAATGAAATGAAGTTCACTGAAACCTAAAGATCTCTGGATCTGAGTATAAAGAAAATCACTTAAGGGTCAAATTCTGTTTCACATATAATTTAGGGAGGTGCATAAATGCTTTACTTGTACTTTGATTTTAGAGTCTTGAAAGTTGTTTGAAATGAGAGTCATCATACAGGTATAAAATATCTATATTTTTATAGTTTTAAAAAATTCATGGCTGCTGGGTATGGTGGCTCAAACCTATAATCCTAAAACTCTGGGAGGCTGAGGCAGGAGGGTTGTTTGAGCTCAGGAGTTTGAGACCAGCCTGAGCAAGAGTGAGACCCCATCTCCACTAAAAAAAAAGAAAATACATATATATATATATATACACACACACATATATATATATAAAGAAATTAGCTGGACAACTAAAAAAAAAATATATATATATATATATATATAAAATTGGCCAGGTGCAGTGGCTCACACCTGTAATCCTAGCACTCTGGGAGGCCATGGTGGGAGGAGCGCTCAAGGTCAGGAGTTCGAGACCAGCCTGAGCAAGAGTGAGACCCCCATCTCTAATAAAAATAGAAAGAAATTAATTGGCCAAGTAATACATACAGAAAAAATTAGCTGGGCATGGTGGCACATGCCTGTAGTCCCAGCTACTCGGGAGGCTGAGGCAGGAGGATTGCTTGAGTCCAGGAGTTTGAGGTTGCAGTGAGCTATGATGACACCACTACACTCTAGCCAGGGCAACAGAGTGAGACTCTGTCTCCAAAAAAAAAAAAAAAATCTGTACCCCCATAATATGCTGGGAAAAAAAAAAAAAGATGTGGTCTCACTCTAGCCCAAGCTAGCGTGTAGTGGCTCAATCATAGCTCACTGCAGCCTCAAACTCCTGAGCTCAAGCAATCCTCCTACCTCAGTTTCCTGAGCAGCTGGGACTACAGGTACGTGCCACCATGCCCCATGCCTGGCTTATTTCTCCTATTTTTTTTTTTTTTTTTTAGAGATAGAGCCTCACTATGTTACCCAGGTTGGTCTGAACTCCTAGCCTCAAGCAATCCTTAGCTTTACCCTCTCAAGGTGCTAAGATTACAGGTGTGAACCCCTGTGCCCAGCTCTCAACTTCTGAACTTATCTCCTCACAGACATGTAATAACAACTCATAGCTAGCACTATTTGCATATTACACTCTGAACAGTTCTGCGTTAGAAGAGAATGTTGTAAACATCTTACAAGAGATCGAGCAGTTCACTACCTTAAATTTAGAGTTACTGCTATGGCTGGAGCCTGAAAGGTAAACTCTCATTCTTAAATAAAAGAGATATATACTCATTTATTTATCATATTCAGCAAACCCTTTATCCCTCTGCTACTGAGACAGTAAATATTAGCTAAAAATATCAAAATGATCACAGATTTTAAATTTTCCCTTACTACATATACAATTATATTAAGAATTAAATGAATGAATCAATTACTTTGGTAAAGACCAACTATCATGGAATGGTAAGGACTTACTACTTAAAATGTCCAAATCTCAGAATTAGACGAAATTCAATCTCAAAATTAAATGAAATTGTCTATGAAAATGGATTTTTATGAAATGATATCAGTGGTGAATATACAATGAACTCAGGGACTAAAAACTAAAAGATAATAAATATGTAAAAGACATTATTTCCTGATGGATTCATAATATTACACTATAAGAAGGGCAAAGAGTTTTTCAACGGAAAGCATCAGGAAAATCTCATACTTTATCAAGGCTGAAAAAATCATTCATTTACTCAATCATATTTGAGTGCCTACTATGTGTCAGGAAATAGGAATGAAATGGAGAGCAAGAAACTATTCCTGCCCTCAAGGACCTCACAGTTTTGTTATCCAATTAACTGTAGAATCAGAGGCAATATAAAACTAGGACTGTAAGTACAATTCTCCATAAGCAAAGAACGAACCTTAAGAACACAACAATCCATCACCTTGACCAGCTACTTTTTGGGGGACCTAAAGCTGTGAATCTTCACTAGCAGAGAGGATGCAGATGAATAGTTGATGGCTAGCTAATCTGATAGCTACTTCGGCCATTTTGGCTGCTGACTCAAATATTGATACTTAAGGAGGTCCTCAGCTTCCACTGTTTACCTCTTTCACCATATCACAACTCTTTATAAAAGGCTGCCATCTCTTTCATTAGTCTAATGTCATTGCAGCCTAGGTAGGATAGGGCCCAAGAAGCACCAACCAAAGAGGCAGTACTGGCAGCTATGAGCATGGACTACTTGGTAATTCACCCAGGGTTTCATTTCTGATGTATGCCATTTCATTCTTCTATTATGAAATACTTACTAGATTAAAAATGGCCTTCTAGTCAACATAAAAACTGTGTATAAAAAATAAACCTAACATTAAGCAACATATTGTCAAAACTAAGGACATATTTCTAAAAATGCAAGTAAAGGAAAATGAAAACCACAATCCAAAACAAAATTTCCCTGTTAATTTAATTTTTACCTCAGAGAACAAATGTTTTTATAAGTCACTGCTTTTCTTTCCTCCCCTGAAACAAAACTCCATTTTAAAATAGATCTATTGAGACTTGGATCAAAATATGCATCTTGGCCGGGCGTGGTGGCTCACGCCTGTAATCCTAGCACTCTGGGAGGCTGAGACAGGCGGATTGCTTGAGGTCAGGAGTTCGAAACCAGCCTGAGCAAGAGCGAGACCCCTTCTCTACTATCAATAGAAAGAAATTAATTGGCCAACTAATATATATATATAGAAAAAAAAATTAACCAGGCATGGTGGCACATGCCTGTAGTCCCAGCTACTCGGAAGGCTAAGGCAGCAGGATTGCTTGAGCCCAGGAGTTTGAGATTGCTGTGAGCTAGGCCAACACCACAGCACTCACTCTAGCCTGAGCAACAAAATGAGACTCTGTCTCAAATAAAAAGAGGCCGAGGCAGGTGGATTGCTCAAGGTCAGGAGTTCGAAACCAGCCTAGCCCGAGCAAGAGCAAGAACACGTCTATTATAAATAGAAAGAAATTAATTGGCCAACTAATATATAGAGAAAAAATTAGCATGGTGGTGCATGCCTGTAGTCCCAGCTACTTGGGAGGCTGAGGCAGCAGGATTGCTTGAGCCCAGGAGTTTGAGGTTGCTGTGAGCTAGGCTGACGCCATGGCAGTCACTCTAGCCTGGGCAACAAAGTGAGACTCTGTCTCAAAAAAAAAAAAAAAAATGCATCTTCATTAACTTAGGACAGATGGACTAATGGAACTAAATCAATAACTGTTGATGTAACTCAATACTACTATGCTGCCCTAGGCATTTGCACATAACTTGCGTAAAAGACAATGAAATACACATCGTTATGTCAGATTTTCTTTTAGAAACACAGAATCTAAGTTATTGAGAGATCATGCCATTTTATTACCTTTTTTTAAAAACCATTTCCTTTCATGCTCCCAGTGCCAGCCAAAATAATTGCAACAATGTCCACAGAACATAAAAACTGCATTTCTTTTATGCTTTCTCTAATCTGCTATATAACTGCAACTTAATAAATGTTTCAATAGGGCTAACCTCTATTAGTATATCAGAGAAGGTACAGTGTAATGATAAAAATACTGGTTTTAGGATAACACATGCCTAGGTTCAAATCACTATTCTTCAATTCATTACTAGTATAACCTTGATCAGGTTACTTATCAGCTGCAGTTTTCTCCCAGATATGAAAAATTTTATCTTAGCATAAAGGAAAATGACTATTTTTAAATGAAAAAATATCAAAATGAATAACTTTTAAGGAGAAGAAAGATCCTTATCTAACAGTCGGGGAAGAATATTTTTTATCAATTCTTAAAATTTTATTTGCAATACAGTACACTGTTACAATAGAAAAAAATAAATCAACAGAGCATAATCTTTTGCATGCATTTTAGGATGTAAATTAGCCAGTTGTGAAAATAAGTATCATTTCTGGCTGTAAAATAAAAGTTTAAATATGATAAATGCAAATGTTCTCAAAATAGAATAAAGGTAAATTTCAGTTGGATTCAATTTCTCATAGCTCCTCAAAGTGAAAATGTACATGTATACAAAAGAGTTTTTAACTTCACACATACTCTATAAATATATACAACTATTATGTACCCATAATAATTAAAAATAAAACATTTTAATAAGTTTTTAACTTATTAGTGTTTTGTGTTTTTTTTAACTAGCAAAAAAAAAAAAATAGCTTTACCCCAAAGTAATAACAGACCCATCTGGTAAAATGGGGGAAATTCAGGTACCACTCTGCCCAAAATTAAAATTATTTACTAAATGGTTATGACTGTAAACAGATAAATACTATCAATTGAATTTTTTGCATGGATTTCTCAAAGCCACTAGAAATATAAACAAGGATTAGCAGTGCAGTAATAAAAAAGGCAAATCAAAAGCTGCCACTGGTTAATTTAGCTAGGAAACTGGAGACTCAAACCCAGCTCTGAGCTAAAATAACAGAAAATTAAAAAAAAAAAAGACTAAAATTAGGATTAAGACCTAAACATACTTGTCATTTCCTAATAATATGGCTTTTGTTTTTTATTTCTGCACTTTTCTTTCTTTCTTTTTTTTTTTTTTTTCTGAGACAGAGTCTCACTTTGTTGCCCAGGCTAGAGGGAGTGCCGTGGCGTCAGCCTAGCTCACAGCAACCTCAATCTCCTGGGCTCAAGTGCTCTTACTGCCTCAGCCTCCTGAGTAGCTGGGACTACAGGCATGCGCCACCATGCCCGGCTAATTTTGTATATATATTTTTAGTTGGTCAATTAATTTCTTTCTATTTTTAGAAAGGGGTCTTGCTCAGGCTGGTTTCGAACTCCTGACCTCGAGCAATCCACCTGCCTCAGCCTCCCAGAGTGCTAGGCATTAGCCACCGCGCCTGGCCTATTTCTGCACTTTTCAACTACAAAAACTGCAATTTTGGCTTGGTGAGGTGGCTCAAGTCTGTAATCCCAGTACTTTGTGAGGCCAAGGTGAAAGACTTACCTGGCCAATATAGCAAGGGCCCATCTCTACAAAAAATAAAATTATCCAGGCATGGTGGCATGCACCTGTAGTCCTACCTACTTGGGAGGCTGAGGTGGAAGGATGGCATGAGTCCAGGAGTTCAAGGCTGCAGTGTGCTATAGCCCACTACAGCACTTTCAAGCGCCTGGGTGACACAGTGAGAACCTGTCTCTAAAAAACAAACAAGCAAGCAAAAACTCTGCAATTTTAAGGAGAAAAAAACTACAGCCATTACATTTTTTTTCAATTAAGACATCCAAAGATAACTCAAAATTTCAGGTTTTGTGTAGCCTTCAGATTGATTTATTTACATTATTGAATTGATCCTGAAATTTTGTTAACTGTAAGTTTCACCAATGATTTAACAGTAACTTAAAAATTATTTAAAAGTAAAATGCACCTGAGTATCAGAAATGTTAAAATAGGCAAATATACACACCTAGAACTGAGCAACTATGGTAATAATATTTCCTATTAAGCATTTATTGCACTTTTGCAGTTAAGGCAAGATGCTCTATGTGTGTGAATATATTTCTTTTAACATTCTGGCCAGGCGCGGTGGCTCATGCCTGTAATCCTAGCACTCTGGGAGGCCGAGGTGGGCGGATTGCTCGAGGTCAGGAGTTCGAAACCATCCTGAGCAAGAGTGAGACCCCCGTCTCTACTATAAATAGAAAGAAATTAATTGGCCAACTAATATATATAGAAAAAATTAGCCAGGCATGGTGGCACATGCCTGTAGTCCCAGCTACTTGGGAGGCTGAGGCAGGAGGATTGCTTGAGCCCAGGAGTTTGAGGTTGCTGTGAGCTAGGCTGACACCATGGCACTCACTCTAAACTGGGCAACAAAGCGAAACTCTATCTCTAACATAATATAACATAAAACATAACATAACATAACATACATAACATAACATAAAATAACATTCTGCAATTTTGTGCTCATACCTTCAAATGTAACTGTTGAGATTCTACAAAATACACCAAAGCACTAATCGCAGGGTTTTAATAGAGAGTATTTTCTTGTTTTTCCATTCACTTGTAAAACTTACAAAACTTCATTAAAATAATACATTGTTTTAACATTCACAAAACATGAATAATTTGCTTTCATGTAATTAAATGCTTTCATAATTCCTACCATATAGCTATCAAAACTTTTATACCTACTGCAAAGAAACACATATCACTAAAAACTTAATATAATTTGCATTATTCTGAATCAACAAACTCACCAGGTGCAGTTGTGGAGATTATGCACAAAGGTATCAGGCCAAAAGGGAAAGGAGAGGGAGCTGAAATCCAGCTTGCCCTTCTCCAGTGAAGTCATGAACTTAGAACCATAATGGCTCAGCGCACAAAGGGGCGCCTTTTTAGAATTTACACAAAATTCTTGGTAGTCCAGAAGTATATATTAGACACAAGAGGCAAAAGACGAAATAGCCATGATCCAAAAACTTACAGCATAATATTGTCCTCAGGCCGGGCGCAGTGGCTCATGCCTGTAATCCTAGCACTCTGGGAGGCCGAGGCGGGTGGATTGCTCGAGGTCAGGAGTTCGAAACCAGCCTGAGCAAGAGCCAGACCCGTCTCTACTATAAATACAAAGAAATTAATTGGCCAACTAATATATAGAGAAAAAATTAGCCAGGCATGGTGGCGCATGCTTGTAGTCGCAGCTACTCGGGAGGCTGAGGCAGAAGGATCACTTGAGCCCAGCAGTTTGAGGTTGCTGTGAGCTAGACTGACACCACGGCACTCACTCTAGCCTGAGCAACAAAGCAAGACTCTGTCTCAAAAAATATATATATATATCGTCCTCGTAGGTCATCCTAAGTTGCCTTAACTATCACCATTAGAATATTTCCCTTATTCTAACAGCCTTCAGATGGGAAAGCATGACTTTCATAAGGTTCCCAGGTTTCCAAGAGTGCCTTCCTTTTTTTGTTTCCTTACATTCCAGTAAAGGTAATATCAAAATTTATGAAAATCTGGAATCAAAAAACATGCCACTCAGAGGAAAAGAATTTGGGGTCACAGTGGAAAGAGTTAGTGAGGACATAAGAAGAGACAATCAAAGACAAGAAGTTGAGGCAATCACTGTACTTACTAGTTATTGATACTTATTTATTTGAGACAGGGTCTAGGTCCATGGCCTAGGCTGAATTCCTGGGCTCAAGCGATCCTCCTGGCTCAGCCTCCAGAGTAGCAAGGACTATAGGCGGGGGCCATTATGCCTGGCTAATTTTTTAAAAATTTTTTTTGCAGAGATGGGGTCTCACTATGTACCCAGACTGTCTCAAACTCCTGGGTTCAAGCGATCCTCCCACCTTGCTCGGCCTCACAAAGTGCTGGGATTACAGGCATAAGCCACCATGACTGGCCCAATATGTATCTTTACAGATAAAAGCTTTTTTTACATTACCACAATGTCATAAATATATCTAAGCAAATTAATAATTTCTTAATGTTATTTAATACCAGGTATATGTTCAAATTTCTCCCAACTATCTCAAAAGTCTTTTATAGTTACTTTGTTCATATTAGGATCCAAACCAAGTTCACCCAATGTATGACTGATATGCCTCCTCAAAGTTGATACATATCTCCTTGACTCAACTGGCTTTTACTTCTACTCCACTTTAAAAGCCCGCTTCCAAGGCTACGCACATTCACTAGACCACATCATATGGGAAATGTGCCATCTCTGAAACCATTCAACTGTCTGACCAGTCTTTAATCCTTCTACATCTTTCACCATATTTTACCTCATCAAGTCTTCCAGTGCTTCAGTTCATCATTTTCCTTTGTTGTATTTTTGCATATTTCTATAGTTACCCTTATACAAAATTTTGTTTGCTTTCTCTATTAGATCATAACTTTCTTTAGAACAGATAATGGCTTCTCAGTCCTGAATCTTTAACACCCAGCACAGGGCCTGACCTTTAATAAGTGCTCATAATAATGTCTGGTGAAGGAATGGATAAAGCTCTCTGGTTATTTTCACCACTATACCATGAGCTCTCAAAGGCAGAAACTATAGGTTACTTATATATTTCCTACAATTCATACTACAGTGCCTCATACATATTAGAGTCTCAGGGAGTATTTTTTTAATTATAAAAGGTTGACGTATATTAGGGTCCACATAAGTCATATAAAAGCATGTTCCTTGCTATTTCTGGTATTATTATTTTAAAAACAATTTGAATTAACTAAATGGCTATTAAGCAAATACAGAAAATATTCATCATGGCAGAGGCAAAATAATGTAAGAAAGAGCACTGTATAGAAGTCAGGAGGCCTGAGCTTCCATCTTGGCTTTGCCACTCACTATGTGATCCATAAATAACCATCTCTATATAAGCCTTAGTTTCCTCATTTATTAAAATGATGTTTGGGCCGGGCGCGGTGGCTCACGCCTGTAATCCTAGCACTCTGGAAGGCCGAGGCGGGTGGATTGCTCAAGGTCAGGAGTTCGAAACCAGCCTGTGCAAGAGCAAGACCCCATCTCTACTAAAAATAGAGACAAATTAATTGGCCAACTAATATATATAGAAAAAATCAGCCAGGCATGGTGGGGCATGCCTGTAGTCCCAGCTATTCAGGAGGCTGAGGCAGCAGGATTGCTTGAGCCCATGAGTTTGAGGTTGCTGTGAGCTAGGCTGACACCATGGCAGTCACTCTAGCCTGGGCAACAAAGTGAGACTCTGTCTCAAAAAAAAAAAAAAAAAAAAAAAAAACACAAAATGATGTTTGACCAGAATTAGATTCTAGAGATCATCAGCTCTAATATGCTATGCCTCTTAAAAAAACAACTCACAAAGCTATTATAAAAGCGATACATTCTAAATATAAAAAATTGTACATGCCCTTCTGAATTTTCAGTAAAAGAAAATTCCCACTCTGCATGCTATTTTCATAACTCACTTGCCAGAGGTATCCACTCTACACAGTTGCTTGTGTATTTTTAAGGCATTCTTCATGCATAACCTAATACAGTGCTAAGATTCTTGATTTTAACCAATGGATAATCCTATAAATTCAAATAGAGCCTTGCCAAAATGAAAGAAAAACTCCTTTGATAGCAGAAAGATAAGTATCTACTCAGAAAGCCAAGAGTAGAAAATATTAAAACACAGATAGAAACAAGTATTTAAAACTTCATGTGCCGCCCCTTGTTTGTGTGATAGAATATGAGTAAAAGGCAAATGACAAGAAAAGAAACTTCAGGTGGGAAGTTTCTCTCCAGGAGGAAATGTTGGAGGAACTGTGAGGAAAGGAGAATCATTCTAAAATCACATTACCATATAAAATCACAACCAAAGAAAGATGTAGAAAGGGCAAAAAAAGTTAAGAGTTGTAAATATTAAAATATTAAACATAATTTTGAAATATACTATGAACTTAAGGATAGAGTCAATTGTAGAAGAGGAAGTAGTTGTTTTTCCATACTAAAGCCAGCCTAAAAAGAAATGTCATTAGGTCCTTGACTTTCTTGACAGTTTCTTTTGAAAATCTACATCTAACTCTAACAAGGGTGTCCACATACTATGAAGCCAAAGGTAATATGTTTCTAACCAATTTCCTTTAATGGTGGGGAAAATATATAACATGATGACAGTTATTATAAGAATTTTTAAAAATATAGACAGAATAAGAGAAAAAGTAGGTCACTAGGAAAGCAGGAAGCTGGCTCCACAGAATAGGGGAAAGTGCTCTTTAATGGCTGTGCTATTAATTTCCCTTTCATCTAGGTACCAGAGAGTATTTAAACATTAAGGAATGTGTTATAAGAAAGCCAAACTTTAACTTCTGTACCCACATAAACAACATAGATTTTACCTAGACAATGTGCCTAGTTTTACCCCTACAGTGTAAAACTATACCACTCTAGACTGTAAAGAATGCTTAAAGGTAAAATAATAAGAGCAACCTGGGCAAGGATACTGTTCTGCAAGTGTAATACATTACTGAAATAAGTCCACATTTTAAAAGAGTAAAAATACAACTCTATAACATGTAAGTCACAAGTCTAACAACACTTAACTCTAACTTAACCTAATGACAATTACAATACGAAAAACATTAATAGGTATAGTTTTTTCCTGATATTTTTACAAACTAAATACAGCATAATAGATAAAAACTAAAACTATAATTAGAATTTGGAGGAAGAGGAAATTATAAGTTATTTTTTATTTCAAACTATAATTTTAACACAGTTTACGTAACAGTGTAAAATTTGTTAAGAAATTGAAAACACTTAAGTGTGGGAACCAATCTGTAATATCTACACAAAAGAACTTTTGATTACTCAAGGATGAGCGAATTCAAAGACTATAAACTTTACTAAATCTACCTTGTTTCTAGACATTAAAAACACAAACTGAATTAAGGAACTAAAATCATTCTGGTTTCCTGAACCCTTCAGGTTAGGAGGAACAATATTTCCTGACACCGGAAAA
The DNA here is from genome assembly GCF_040939455.1 of Microcebus murinus. Classification (NCBI taxonomy): domain Eukaryota; kingdom Metazoa; phylum Chordata; class Mammalia; order Primates; family Cheirogaleidae; genus Microcebus; species Microcebus murinus. The sequence goes on along the minus strand of NC_134109.1, from coordinate 73,131,178 downwards.
TGATAAGCAAGTCTCGCTTTCACAAGTCAGTGACTGAGACTATGGTTTTCAAACTTAGGTAGAATATCATTTTAACAGTCTTTAAGATTCTTAAGGGAAATTTTTATTACTAAAAGATTACATTAGTTAGAACATAACATAAACTAAATATATAAAGCAATACAGAAATTTTCAAACTTTTTTATTTCAGAGTCCAAAAAATGTTATGACCTCCCCATTTTCTCTCTACTCTCTCTTCCAAGCCAACTGACACAAACTGCTTTAGGAAGCTAAAGATCTGCAGTGGTGACTATGGGCCAGGAGTGGCTTGTGTACTACATGCTGACTACAAACACTCAGTACTCAAGACTTTGCATCTCAAGATCAGAGTGAATAAATGATGTGGGAATTGAGCCCTAAAAACCTCTTTAGAACTCCTCCATTTGACAGAATGGCACGTTAGACCTGCCTGTCATCATCCTGAGTGAGCTTTGCTACTTGAGCCCACTGTCTCTATAAAAATATAAATTTCAAAGAATTCTGCAAAACACACATGAAGTCTTCAGTGGAAAGCTACTAAGATACAATCAATGACTACTTTTAACTGGCCTTAAAAGAAGACTGAAATAGCCAAAGCCAGTTAGAGAACACACAACCAACCAAATTTTAAAATGTAGGATTCTCTGTGCTGAAAAACCATTACATCCTTTGATATTCACCAGTAACCAAAAGACTCATTTCAATTCCAAGATGGCTCACTATTAAATTGGAACTAAATGATCAACACTCACGTGTACATATGGTAGTAAAATTCAATGGAAATCAAGCAGGTGGGAGAAGGGAGGAGGGGATGGATAAATTCACACCTAACAGGTACAATGCACACTATCTGGGTGATGGACACACTTATAACTTTGACTCAAACTGTTCATGTAACCAAAATGTTTGCACCCCTGTAATATTCTGAAATTTAAAAAATAAAGAAAGCAATTCTAAGGAGGCAAAAATAAGGAAGTCAACATACACTTTCCCACAATACCAAATGACTACTGCAAAAACCAACTATACTAACCATCATGCCAAAGGGTTCCCAAGCAGAGGTGCCTTGGTTCCTAATGATTATTGTAAAATGGGAAAACCATCTCCCAGTAGATGGTCATCCTGCATAAACCAGTAATGAAAGTATTCTATTGTCTGTGTGTCTACTTACCCTCGGTAACATCCTGGGGATTAGAAGTCCGGTCACTGGGTGGATCCAGTGCAACAGTTGCCAGTGAAGTGGTGGCCCCAGACATTTCACTCATGGGCTCACTACGGCTTGTTTCAGGCACACTTTCCCGAGAGCTAAATCTTACTCGAGAACTAGATCGAGAGCTGAGGTCCGGGCTGGTGTCTGACAAACCTGGAATGTCATCGATCTTTGTTGGTGTCACCATGAATCGAACTGAAGCCATCTTGGTGGTGGTTTCTGGAGGATGCATTTTTCTTTTTAAGGACAAAGAAAAAATGGGAAACCTCGCAAAATCTTCCTCCTACGCTAGCTACTTTTGTTGTAAAAATAAAAGATAACTTAAAAAAAAAAACAACCCTCAATTACCTTGATTCACACCACACAAAAAGCCCCAAATAAGAACTCTACTCAGAATTCAAGCCGGCTATCCTAAAAAGTGCACTAGCAATAGCTGACAAATATTTTTTAAGTGGGGGAAAAAACAAGACAAAACGATGCCGATCATGTGTAACTTCTTTCCTTCAGAACGGAGAGCTACCTAACTATCTCCCCTGGTCCAGGGTGGAGGGCTCAGTGCCATGGTCTCAGAACAGCTGGTAAAGCCTCCCTCCCTCAACCCCCAGGTTCCTGCTGAGGTAGTCAGTCCTTTATCTGGTGAGCGTCCCACGATTCTAGTTGAGCAAAGTGCGTGCAGCCCACCCTTATCAGGTGAATATAGCGTGGATCAGATTGCAAAAAGGTGTAAACCCGGCCACCTGTTGTGTATCAGGTGAATACCTCACAGGTCTGGCTGGGAGGAGGTGTGTGTAGAGCCACCCGATGTTTTTGAGGTCGATAATCCACTTGGGTCTGGTGGGAAAGGTGCGCATGCATAACGGGAAAAATAACCCACACTACTAGACGGAGGGGAATGAGGAGAGAAGGGCGAGCAGAGAAGGATGCAGAGGCAGAGCGGATTCCTGCCTCCGAGAGGTCTGCGGGGGTGGCCGCCTGCTTTTCTCCTGGCAGAAAGGTCCCTGGGATCTGGGAGAAGGAGGCTAGCAGATCAAGACACCTCAAACTGCAGGTCAGGGTCGTGGCAGGTCGTTGCTAGTCCACTGAGCCCCTGGTAGGTTCGCTAGGTTTCTCCTGCGTGGGACAGGACGGGCCACCCCTTTGCCGGGAGACGCTTCCTCCCCTACCCCGGCCCCGGCGCAGGTCAGCCCCTCGCCGTTCTTCCTTCGGATCTCAGCAGAAGAGGAGACGGCCACGCCGGCTGGCCCTGGCTGGGCAGGAGGAGCAGCGGGATGAAGGGAGGAGGAGGTCGCAGGTGCGGGATCCCGGCGCCAGCTGATGCGGTGCGCGCGCAGCTGTTGTTTACTAGCCGGTAACTGTTTCCGAGCCGCGGCGCGCGCAGGACTCGGGCTGCCGCGGCGGGCGCCCCCTGCCCGGCCAGACGCCAGAGCAGCCGTTACGTGACCTCGCCGCCCCCAGCCCCGGGCCCGGCGGGCTGTGCCCGCGCCGCCGCAGCCCCTCTTTTCCCTCCCCGCTCGTTCCTCATTCGAGGTTAACCTTCCGAAGAGAAGCCTGAAGGAGCAGTGGGAGGGCGGCACTGTCCCGCGGGCGCCCTAGAGCCCCGCCCAACCTCTGCAGCCCGCGGTGACAGAGCGCAGTGCGCCTGCGCTCGCCGGGAGCCACAGCGGGCGAGGGGCGGAGCCGAATTGAGGTGCCAGAGGCACGATGGGAACTGTAGTCCGGCGCCAGCCCGACCGACTTGAAGCGGTGAAAAATCCTTCTCCCTGTTGGCCAGGCTGTGTTGGGAGCTCACTCTGGAGGCCTCTTAGGAAGTGGGCCATGCCCTTTACCCTCTCTAACAGCTATGTCTCTAATAAGGGTCTCTGAAAACATCATTCATAATTTATTTAAAAATCACAGACGTCCCAACATCACATACCTAGTATGACCCGCACTGTGATTTCTATATAGAGGTCTATTCTAAAGCATAGTATCCGCAAATTATACACACTTTCTGGTATGTTTGTTTTTCTCCTGTTCCTGTCCTTTTAAAAGATGCTATACACATTTTCTAGTCAGAATAGAAAGTTCCATTAGAGAAAAAAGCTTTAATTTTATACCTGGAGAAGGCATTGAAATATTTTCTGGACTCCATTCCCAGTGTTTCCCTACTACATTTACTGTCCCTAGAATATCTGTGTTTAATACATAACCAGATGTTCACAACGTGGGCCCAGAAACTAGCCAGGCCCTGGCTTTGCCTGGGTATTTGCTCCTCACAAGTGCAAATGTTTAAGCAGTATCCTTAGCCATCAGAACAGTATTTAAGACCTGAGCCAGGAAATTCTCTTTTATCAAATGACACACAAAGTCCAAACACAAATAAAAAGATCCTGGTAACAAAATGAGAAATTCTCATTTAAAATATTAATCTTTCCGGAGTCTAGGACTGAGAAAAAAAAAAAAGTTAACCTCCTCAAGCTTCTTTATGAAGCTTTTGATTCTTTTTTTTTTTTTTTTTTTTTGAGACAGAGTCTTGCTTGTCGCCCAGGCTATAGTGAGTGCCGTGACGTCAGCCTAGCTCACAGCAACCTCAAACTCCTGGGCTCAAGCAATCCTGCTTCAGCCTCCCAAGTAGCTGGGACTACAGGCATGTGCCACCATGCCCGGCTAATTATATATATATATATATATAGAGAGAGAGAGAGGCCAATTAATTTCTTTCTATTTATAGTAGAGACGGGGTCTCGCTCTTGCTCAGGCTGGTTTCGAACTCCTGACCTCGAGCAATCTGCCCGCCTCGGCCTCCCAGAGAGCTAGGATTACAGGCGTGAGCCACCGCACCCGGCCAGCTTTTGATTCTTGATTGAGGTCCACAGCTTTCTTACTTTAGGAAGCAAGAAATCCTTCTCTCTGAGGGATCAATTTTTTCCTCAGATGGGTCTGCTGTTCATTTGAACCTCACAGACCTTCTTTTATAAAGAAATGCTGGATTCGTATGATACCCAAGTTTTGTTTCCTACCATGGTGTATCTGCAATTACTTATATATACTACATAATTCCAATACACTATACCTCTTAAGTCTTCTCGTCTCCAAACACTAATCAAGCTCTATAAACGTTATGTCACAGACCTTAATACCCAGGAGATCTCTTAACCACTTCAGTAGGAGCCTCGACTATAGTTGATAGCCACAGATGAAGGCGCACAGCAGTGTCGACTCCAGCCAACAGCCGTGATATGAAGGCACACAGCCAAGTGTAGACTTTAGCATTAATAACAAAACTTGACTTTTACAATTTTTCATCTATCAAAATAAAATTGTGAACATTTAAAAATAACATAATGAAAACATATGTATATGTTACCTATTCTGATTTACAAGTAAAGCTGCCTGTAAAGTAAAACAAGCTTTCAGTGCTTTAAAGCTTTCCTCATCACACAAGAGCAAAACGGGTCAGTCGTCAATGCACAGCACAAACTATCGTGGGACTATGAGTGCTGGCTGTGGGCAAGGTTTCCCCGCTGGTGAGCACCCTACCGAAGTGGTTAAGGCAAAGTCCTTGGTATACTTGTGCCAGTTTACCTTTTTTCCTTTATATTCATTAGGAGTATTTCCAGGTTAAAGTCTTTTCAGTCTATCCAGCTGGCAGCATGGAACAATGCTAATTCTTTTCTTTTCTTTTTTTGTAACATAAAGACAGAATTACAGTCAAGATTTAAAAAATGCAGCAGAATTCATTTACTTTGATGCTTAAGTAATTATGCTTAATTCATAATTGATGCTTAGTTCATTTGATCCTTAATTCATTTACTTTGATGCTTACTTTGATAATTCTCCAATCATTATCTCTTTATTTGGGTAAGATAATTCTTTAATATACTTCAGATCCAATGCTAAGAACCCTGTAAGTGAACAAGCTAAGAAATAAAATTACTAGATAGGAAGCATACCTCATTTCACCATTCCTATAAGTTTAAATAATTTATTTGAAAACCATCTGTCTTCTGTTAACTATGACCCAAGTTAAGGGTTTTTTTTTTTCTTCTCAGCAGTCAACCACTATCATGAACTTTTCTGCTGGAATGGACAAACAGCAGGATACAAGAAAAACCCACTACTTTCCAAGACCAGTCTTCATAAATCACATTTGTACTGATTTAAGTTACACCTGCATCTAGAGTCTAGAATTTTGATATAATAAAAAAATAAAGATTGTAGAATTAGAATACAACCTCTATAAAACAATTTTAAAATCAGCAGCACTGGGCAAACATTCAAATCCAAAGTCAGAAGCCATGAAATAGGAAATTAGGAAATAATGAGTTGATTAACTCGACAAGGAGAGGAAGAAGTTGGCACTTCTTGAATGCTTGTACACAATTTTTACTTCACTATCCCTCTGATACAAAGTAATTGTATTAAAAATCATTTATGGCTGTGCCATGGTATAAGCTCAAGTCCTAAGAAATTTCTAGTTTTGAAAAAATTAAGGCCTCCACAGTAGCTTGGAAAAACAACAAAAACAGCCAGGCGTGGTGGCTCATGCCTGTAATCCTAGTACTCTGGGAGGCCAAGGTGGGCACATGGCTTGAGGTCAGGAGTTCAAGACCAGCCTCGCAAGAGCAAGACCCCCATCTCTACTAAAAATAGAAAGAAATTAGCTGGACAACTAAAAATATATAGAAAATATTAGCCGGGCATGGTGGTACATGCCTGTAGTCCCAGCTACTTGGGAAGCTGAGGCAGAAAGATTGCTTGAGCCCAGGTTTGAGGTTGCTGTGAGCTAGGCTGATGCCATGGCACTCCAGACTGGGCAACAGAGGGAGGCTCTGTCTCAAAAAAAACAAAAACAAAAACAAAAAAACAAAAACCCCTGCTTGATTCTCTCATATTTCATCTTCTAAATTAAGATCTATGTAGAGTTCCACATGGCTAGCTGCCAAAGAGAATATAAAGAATATAAACTCAGGAGTATGTAAGAAGTCAATTCCTTGATGGAGAGAACTAAAAGTCTAGGAATATTTCTAGAGGGGTAGTAAATATGTATAAAGGCATTCCTGTTCAGAAAGGTTGGACAAACACAGTAGATATATTAAGATCCACCACTAAACTTATCAATTTTAGAGTTGGAATAGAACTTAGAAATTAGGAGGAAAAGGAGACTAAACAGAATAAGTAACTTTTTCCAAGTTATACAAAGAGGAAAGAAAACTGGTCTCCTGACTTCCAATTCACTGCCTTCCCTCTACAACATGGCTGCTACACATTACTTTTTCAGGCAATTCTTTCATTATGAATCAAATGTTAATTCCAGGGGCAAGAAATTACTTAAGTAACAACAGGAGTATGTTTCAGTGACTGCTGATAGTTGTAAAAGTCTTTCTTCCCCTTCCCCAACACCCTCCTATCACTAACAGCACATCACTACTCCAGCTACAGCAAGGACTGAAGTTTTTCTTTCAAGGGTCTTGTTCCAACTCCCTGGGGTACTCCCCCCTCCATCTTCCTCACCTTTTAAAAAAAAAATTACCAGTCCTTTCCTTCAACAACACACAAAATGAGAGCTCTTTCAAATCATTTTATCTTTAATAACCTGGCAGTAATTTAAAATGTGAAAAAAAAAATAGTCAAACTTGTTCCCTTTCTGGGGGATGCTACCATGACTGCCTCACACAAGCATGATCAAAGGCCATGATGAGACTGGATTCCAAAGAGCATGGCTGGTAAAATCACTTCATGGCTCACAGACTGAAGAGTTTGGTCAAGGAGTTTCCGAGGGGGATCAGGCGGCACAGGAAACATGAAATGTAAGGGACTCTCAGAGGACAGGGCGCGGCTGCTGGGTCATGAGCACCTTGAAGCGTTTCTTGATGGTGATTCGGTGTCGCGAGTATTTGTCGTCTGGGGAGAACCGAGCCGGGTGGGCTGAGCAGGTCTGTTGTCCCATAGGGTCAAATTTCTGCTCGAGAAAGAGAGAACATCATCTCAGTACAGGAGTGGTGAGGTGAGGAGGCGGCAGCGCGAAAAAGGGCAAACATAAAGACAGGAGACATAACGGTCAAATCGAGTCATGCACTCCCGGTCCTCCCCCGCCACGGTTCTGGACTTTCTGGTCCCACGCACCCAGCTAGGTAACTCGGTGGATGGTCTCAACCGCTCCTCCCACCTTCAGTTCTCGCCATGCCCGTGCACAACCTGTTTCCTCTCCTCACCTTCAGCGTATAGACCCGCTCTCCCTGGTCATTGAGGTAATACTGGAGAAACATGACCACACTTCGGCCAGAGCTTCCAAATCCGGCTGCAGCTCCCTCTGCCTCACCGCCTCACGTGTTCGTCAATTTCCTTCCCCTACAACCGGAAGTCTGTCTCACGGCACGCCGGGAAATGTAGTCCACTTTTGCCTGACTTTCAGCTAGCCAGAAGGGGGCGCACCAGAGCAGCTGTTGGTGGGGCGCCCAGTTGCAACCTTGCACGCGTTCTAGAACACGTGGAGTGTGTCCACTGTGTGCTAGGCATTGTGCCCACCGTGCCAGAGGGGGGTAGGGATGGGTGTGGGTTGAACGTTGATGTATGGAATCCTGTCTTTATCTCAAGGTGCACGCCCATTTCAGGGGCAGTGGGTTTCTAGCGCCCAAAGAAACGAGGGCTCCAGGATTCAGAACCCGTTTACCCTAGGGAAGAAAGAAGATGGTTTTCTTCCCTCCCCTCTTTTACATCCAGTTTCCCCGCTCCATTTCAAAGTATTGGCGGTAAAGAGTGCATGATGGGTATTCAATATTCTGTACAGCGTAGAGAGCGCAAAGTTATTTTATGGAACTGGTGAAGTATGTTTAGTGGTGGAACCACAATTCAAACTCAGGTCTCTACGGCAAATTCGGCGCTCTTTCTTATAGTGGTGAGTAGCTAATGATAACATAGTAGGGCGCACCTTCTAGGAGTATTTCGAAGTTTTAGAAGAACATAGAAATTCTCCGTATAGGGCTCCAGTTTAAAGAAATGAAAAATTGGAACCAATATATCATTACAAAATGATCATTACAGCATTATTTATAATGACAAAAACTTTGGAACATATATTAATTTTGTAACCAGAAAAACCTTGACTTTTTTTTTTTTTAAGAATATGGTTTGTATTTGCTTGCAGTTGCACAAAATATCTCTGCAAGGATTCACAAGAAACAGGTGATACTGTTTTTTTTTCTGGGAAAGAACTTGGTTACAGGAGAAAGAGGTAGGTGGGAGGCAGACTCGTTGTTATATATTCTATTTTGCACAGTTTGACTTTTGAACCAAGCAAATGTATTACTTATTTTAGAAATGAAAAAAACAAACAAACAAATAATTTAATAAAAAGAAGGATTTTCTGGTCTTAAAATTTTAGGCTACATGGCAGTTTTTTTATTTAGTTGGGCTTGTCAGCAAAGGGTCAGGCTGTAGCATCTGTGGACTGCAGAGCTTAAGATAGTGGACTGTTTGGGGACTGCAGGACAGCTTTCCAAGGAAGTAATATGCATACAGATGGATCATCTGACAATTCTAATTTCAAACTTTGGTTTCCTTAACCCTTAAGTATAAGACAATTTGGCTCAGAAAATATAACCATCACTGAATTAAGTTGGGGGTTCATCACCAACTTGCTATTAGTAGGGAGTCAGTTATAGAACTGGGTAGAATTGAAGGGAACAGAATGAGATATGTTGGTGACGAATCAAAATATAGAGAACCAAAAAGTAAAACTGTAATGTTGGGATCTGAGAAAGAATTTACAAATTGTTCTAAAGAGGCCTTGATTGTGTTGCCAAGCTCTAGTTTGGAGGAAATTCCTGGTTATTGCCTACTTACTAGAACCCTTTGTGGAGTATCTCCCCACCCCCGCCCAACCTTTCCCTCTCCCCTCCCCCACAGCAGAATGCCTTAAGTCCTAGATTCTAGTTCTGTTTTGATTTGATCTTTACCTTCCCTTCCTTGGATCCCTGTGTATCTCCTGGAGCCAGGTTACTCTTTGGGTCCTGGACCTGTCTCATTCTAAAGGCTTCCAGCCAGCCAGTTAGTGCCTAAACCTGAGAGGATGGCTTCAGATGGAGGTAAGTCTGCAGGTGGTGGAGAGAGTCCCTGCCACCTGCTCACATCCTTAGAGATTCAAATTTGACACTTCACTTGGGGACAAGCTCTTTGGGCTGATCTAAAGGGATGTGAGACGCTAGACCCCACCAAAGGCATCATCACATTTGGGGAAGCTGAGGAAGGTGATCATAAAACTATTCAGACTGGGGGTTGGGAAAGGAAGAGGGCCTCTTTGGAGGTGAATCAAGGCACCTCCAAAGAAACATGCTGAGTATGGAGAATGGATGTCAGGTAACAATTTGATTCTCTGGAACAGGGACCACTTCAACATGTGTTTGTGTGCTGGGAAGGGGGATTAGAGATCCTAGGAGTCCCTGAGAGGGATCAAGGAGAAGGCCCAAGATTCTTCTGTCTTCTTTAAGCAACTGAAGCCTGCCCTAAGATTTTTCCCTGAGAATTGAGCTGGGGCCACTGTCAATCTTATGAGGAGAAGGAGAGGGTAGAGGGTAGAGGGTGAGGGTAGGGCAGGGGTGTGGGATAGCCTTATCGAGAAAGCTGTTCAGTAGGGTTATGTGTTATAGAGAAATAAAGGTCTTCCTGAAAACTGGGCTGGAAGTTACTATAACAGCCTCTGCTAGGAGTCTCAGAGCTCCTTCCAGCCCGAGAGGTAGCTTCCTTTTCAGTCCAGGAAGCAGTTTTTCTTGATTCACCAGGGCCAGGAGAGGTAGGTCACTCCAGCCAGATTGAGAGCTGGGGCTTTCCGGAGATACTCTTAGTTTTTCTTCTTTTTTATGGAACTCAGGCCTTCAGACCCCTTTCATTTGTTCAGTACTCCATGGCATGCTCCTGACCCTCTGCTGAATTGAGATGAATTTGAATCTGACTTTGCTCATATTCCTTGGCTAGAAAGCAGAAGCTGAGCACTGTTAGTTTGCCAATGGAATATTTTTTGTAAGGGGGAGGAGAGTAGCATGAAATTAGGCATATTATGTTCTTTTTTTTTTTTTTTTTTGAGACAGAGTCTCGCTTTGTTGCCCAGGCTAGAGTGAGTGCCGTGGCGTCAGCCTAGCTCACAGCAACCTCAAACTCCTGGGCTCAAGCGATCCTTCTGTCTCAGCCTCCCGAGTAGCTGGGACTACAGGCATGCGCCACCATGCCCGGCTAATTTTTTATATATATATCAGTTGGCCAATTAGTTTCTTTCTATTTATAGTAGAGACGGGGTCTCACTCTTGCTCAGGCTGGTTTTGAACTCCTGACCTTGAGCAATCCGCCCGCCTCGGCCTCCCAGAGAGCTAGGATTACAGGCGTGAGCCACCGCGCCCGGCCTATGTTCTATTATTATTAAAAGTCCTAGCAGACACAGGACCTTTGGACCTTTTTTTTTTTTTTTTTTTTTTTTTGAGACAGGGTCTTTCTCTGTAGCCTAGGCTAGTATGGTGGTATCACCATAACTTACTGCAGACTCGAACCCCTGGGCTTAAGCAGTCCTCTCACCTCGGCCTCCTAAGTAGATGGGACCACAGGCATACATCACCACTCCTGGCTTTTTAAAACATTTTTTGTAGAGATGGAATCTTTGCTATGTTGCTCAGGCTTGTCTCAAACTCCTAGCCTCAAACAGTCCTCTTGCCTCGGCCTCCCAAAGTGCTGAGATTACAGGTGTGAGCTGCCTTGCCCGGCCATGGCCTGATTAATTAAGTTCATGTTTGTGTCCTTGTCTTTGATCTCCTTGAGTAGAGTCTGGATAGCTCTCTCAGCAGGAATTGTGTTCCAGACTTCATTGGCCTTTCCTTTAGCATCTATCTATTTCCTTTAGCATCTACGCCTTGTTCCTAGTGCACCCTAAAGTTTTGGTGTAAGGAACTCCAAGTAGAAGGAGCATAGATAGTCTGCATCACCAAATTTTAACATGTCTAGCTGTTACTTAAAACTCTAGAAACCTTCCTCTCCATGACATCCTCCCCTCACCCATTTCCTGGTCCTTATCTAATCCTCTCTAGTTTGTTCTAGCTGTGATGTAACAAAATTTCTGGAAACCAAACATCCAATTCACATGCCCTCTCCTGGGAGAAGCACGTCTGTCAGTGGTGGCAGGGGCCACAGAGCAACTGGGAGCAGACAGAGTTATACTGGTTTGAATCTCTTGTTTGGAATAGGTGAGGATAGGAGATGTACATGTGTGCTGGGTTGCTGTGTTATGGCAAATGAACTTCATGGGTCCTAGAGTCATTGCTTCTGCTTATAGATTGTGTCTTTGTTCTGCTGCTCTTTTAGATTAGGAAAGACAGATGAGACATAGAAGGAATGAGCCAAGAATTTTTATGAAACTGCCTCCTTCCCAAGGGCCCTGTGTGGGTACCTGGAGAGGGGCCAGAACTTATCCTGGGCTAGTTCTCTTACTACATTGAGCCTGCTGTGGACCGTTTTCCAAGCAGAGCAAGTGTCAGTCCTATTCTATGTCTTAGTGAACAGCCGATTGGGCTAGCAGGAGAGATCTGCCAGGAATTTTGTTACAGAAGCTCTTAGAGGCAGTAATGCCTTGGGCTTGTCTCTTCTTCGCAGACAGGGTTTCTGTGTGTCTTCTCGAAAAGGGAGCAATGGCCGGGTGCAGTGGCTCATGTCTGTAGTACTAGCACTTTGGGAGGCTGAGGCAGGAGGATCATTGAGGCCAGGAGTTCAACACAGCCTGAGCAACATAGCAAGGTCCCATCTCTACAAAAAATAAAATAAATGAATAAAAGAAAAAGAAAAGGGAGCAACTTCTCTAGTGTAGTAATTCTCAACTGGGAGTAAGGGACATCAAAATCATTTGGTTGACATTTGCCAACTACAGAGGTTCCCTGTCCATATCCCCTCTTTCACCTGTTGAGAATCATTGCTCTGAGTCTTTGCTGGGGTCCTCAAACATTTTAAACAGGGGGCCAGTTCATCGTCCCTCAGACTGTTGGAGAGTGTGCACTGTGGGCCTGGGACTGAGTCGGTGGCTAAGCAGGACAGGCAGCTGCGGCAAAAACACCCTGAGGGCCGGATAAACGTGCTAGGCGGCCTGCATGTGGCCCATGGGCTGTAGTTTGAGAACTACGGTCTATAGGGGAACTCAGAATAACTCTTGTCTCCTTTTCTCCCTTCTCCATTCCTTTTTTTTCTTTGTCTCAACAGCGTCTTCATTGCTGGGACCGGATATGACCATGAAACCTGGTGCCACCCTGTCTACTTTCACTCCAGTTCCCTTTCCCCCACCTACACCTGGCCCACCAGACCAACCACCCTGGGAGCCGCCTCCACAGCCCCCCATGCCTTCAGCATTCTCTCCAGGCAACCCTCTGGTGCTCTCTGCTTTCCCCAGCCCACTGTTGGTGACAGGGGATGGGGGCCCTTGCCCCAGTGGGGCTGGAGCTGGCAAGGTCATTGTCAAAGTCAAGACAGAAGGGGGGCCGACTGAGCCTTCTCAAACTCAGAACTTTATCCTTACTCAGACCGCCCTCAATTGGATTGCCTCGGGTGCTCCCCGCGGGGGCCTTGGGGCCCTTGAGGGTCCTCCACCTCAGTTCATGACAGCCTCCAATGTGAAGGCCATTCTGCCCACCAAGGCTGCTGGCGTGAGTCCAGAGGGCCCCCCAGGCCTTCCTCCTCAGGCTCCACCACCAGTGGCCCAACTGGCCCCCATCGTGCCCCTAGAAAAGGCTTGGCCAGGGCCACATGGGACCACCGGGGAAGGCCGTCCTGCAGCCACCCAGTCCAAGCTCTCAGCAGGCGACCTCTCCTATACTTCCAAGGGTGTTTATGAGAACTTCCGTCGCTGGCAGCGTTACAAAGCCTTGGCCCGGAGGCATTTTTCCCAAAGTCCTGATGCAGAAGCTCTTTCCTGTTTTCTTATGTAAGTGGGGACACCTGAGATTAATTCTAGGGCTTTTAAATAAGGAGGACTTTGGGATGGACATGGGAGTTTAGGCTATTTAGGAATACTTGAGGGCAGGTCATGAGGGCGATGGGGATGCGATGAGAATGAAAAGCATAATAATAAGTCATAATCAATCAGCCTCTTTTTTTTTTTTTGAGACAGAGTCTCACTTTGTTGCCCAGGCTCGAGTGAGTGCCGTGGCGTCAGCCTAGCTCACAGCAACCTCAGACTCCTGGGCTCAAGCGATCCTCCTGCCTCAGCCTCCCGAGTATCTGGGACTACAGGCATGCGCCACCATGCCCGGCTCATTTATATATATTTTTTAGTTGGCCAATTAATTTCTATCTATTTTTTTATAGTAGAGACGGGGGTCTCGCTCTTGCTCAGGCTGGTTTTGAACTCCTGACCTTGAGCAATCCACCCGCCTCGGCCTCCCAGAGTGCTGGGATTACAGGCGTGAGCCACCGCGCCTGGCCTCAATCAGCCTCTTTACCCACTTCCCAGCTTATAGCAACCTTTCAGGTGTCATCTCTTAAGTGATCCTCACAACCTTGTGAACCCAGGCAAGCCTTTTTATGGCAATCTGCATTTACAGATGACAAGACAGAAGCTCAGAGAGGCTTCATGTCATGAAGCAAGGACCAGTGATTGAGGTTAGGTCTGAGTCCAAGTGCTAGGGTCCTCGTGCTCTGCCTTCCCACGTGGGGCTGAGCCATCCACACAGCCAGGTGTAGTGTTGGGCCCGGACCCAGTCCTGCCGGGGGGGGGGGGGAGGATGGTGCCGGCCAGGCAAAGGACTTTGTGTGTCCCCACTCTCCGCTGCCCCCGCCCCCCCATTTTATTCAAAAGTCAAATTGAAATAGGGGGTGGTAGAATTTACTTAGTGTCTAGGAAGGGTGTAGGCTCCAGCACTCAATAGATTTGTGATCCTGGGCAGGACATTTAACATCCCTTTAAGAAGGGGATAATGACACCTACCTTAGAGGGTTGCTGAGAAGATCAAATGGGCTGATACACGTAAAGTGCCTGGCATACAGAATGCTTCATTAAACGGTAGCTATTTTATTATTGTTGTTATTATAAAAAGGCAGTCTAGAGGAGGAAAAGGACTCACAGAAGGCCAAGATGTCCTTGCTTAAGAGTCAGTGTGTGTGTAGCCAAGGAGTCCTGGGTCATAGGTTGTTTTTTTTGTTTATGAAGCAGTCATTAGTCATCTGGGGAATATTCTCTCCTTCCCACCCAGACCCACTGTTTCTCTCAACTGCACTGTACCTCAGCATTCCCTGTAAGCCACTACATAGCACATACCACATTTTATTGGACTTTAAAAATTTTTACATGGTGCTCCTCTGGTGGCAGAACTCCTAGAGGAACCTCCCCCTCTACCCTGCCCCTGGAACAAATGAATCAAGAGGATCCCCTAAAGTCCTAGATGGATAGCATCTACTGATTCCCTCCTTTCTTTCTTTCTTTTTTTTTTTTGAGACAGAGTCTCACTTTGTTGCCCAGGCTAGAGTGAGTGCCATGGCGTCAGCCTAGCTCACAGCAACCTCAAACTCCTGGGCTCAAGCAATCCTCCTGCCTCAGCCTCCCAAGTAGTTGGGACTACAGGCATGCGCCACCATGCCCAGCTAATTTTTTCTATATATATATTAGTTGGCCAATTACTTTCTTTCTATTTATAGTAGAGACGGGTCTTGCTCTTGCTCAGGCTGGTTTCAAACTCCTGACCTCGAGCAATCCGCCCGCCTTGGCCTCCCAGAGTGCTAGGATTACAGGCGTGAGCCACCGCGCCCGGCCAGATTCCATGCTTTCTTGAGATAGCTCTTAGTTCTCTCTTGGAGATTGGCAGGATGAATTTCTAAGTCTTGAGCCAGTGCGGGCTCCCAAAGGCTGCTTGGAATCCACTTGCTTTGGGTCCTGGCCTGCTTCTCACTCAGGGCTCTGGGCAGGGTCTCCTGCAAAGTGCTGTCCAGACTTCTGCAGCTGGGAGGCTGGTAAAATGCTTGGTCCTGGGATCCTGGGGCGCTGCAATTCATGTTTATAACAAGCTTTCTCAGGTGATCTAATTCACAGTAATGTTTTAGGATTCCAAGGGACTCAGAAAGGCAAAAATGAAGCCATTACTTTAGGCTGGACTCTTTTATTTCTTCTGGATCAGAAAGGACTCAGAGGCCTTCCAGAAGTGGGGGGGTCTAGTATTGGTGGTGGACTGTGGGGGTATCCTGGAAACAAAGACATTGAAAAACCAATAAATATAAACACCACACGACCTTTAATTAGGGACTCATTTGACTTAGCGAATGCCTTTTTTTAAAAAAAATGCAAGAGCCTCTGGACAGGGTTAAGCCTACTTTCTAGTGAATACCATCATTTGATAACACAAGTGCTTCCTCCCTAACATTTAGTTGAGGATAGCACTGAGAATTAGGGGAGGTTGCTGCGGTTGATTTCAAAAGGTGGGGAGAATTATTTTTGATTTGTGTGAGTTTTGCAAATTTCAGTGGTAAGAGAGTGCGGTAAATGATGGGAGGTTGAGAGTCTGGGAGTCTAATCAGAAAGGGACATGATAGAGACAGAGGGGCACATTAGATTTGGTGAGGGGCAGGGGATGTGTATTGAGTTGGGCGTCAGGATAGGTGCAGGGGCACATTTTCAGAATGTGACTGACACGATGGGGGTTTTAGCCCTGTGCTTCGATCCCTGGCCCGACTGAAACCCACCATGACCCTGGAGGAAGGACTGCCACGGGCAGTGCAGGAGTGGGAACGCACCAGCAACTTCGACCGGATGATCTTTTATGAGATGGCAGAAAAGTGAGTCTGATGAACGAACCTCATTGTCCCGAGGCAGGGGTGGGGCTGTGTGGCTCATAGCTATAAGGGTGGTGACACAGATGAGTGTGTGATTCCTAAAAGGGGTGTTAGGAGGAGAGTGTAGACAAGGATGGGGTCTCCTGGATCCCTGCTGCTTCTTCCACCACCTTGACTCTTGGGTTTTTCTATCCTATTTCCTCTTGGAAGCTTCTCCCTCCCCAGATCTTGAATCTACACAGGGGCCTTGACATAGGTCTAGCAGGGAATCTGAGCCCAACAGGTGTAGGAATTCCAAGCTGAAGGGATGTAGCAATGAGATCAGCTCTACTAGTCAGGTTCTTTTCTCACTGACAAGGCAGCAAGTGGCTACTCATGCAGAACTTGAGGGCCACCCCTCCTTTGGAAACAGTAGCACAGAAAATCCTTTCCCCTTTCATCCTAGGGAGGGGCTGGTTCTGGAAGAGCCAGGGGAAGCCAAGGTCCTAGATGCCCAGGCTGGTCTCCTGGTTCTTCAACAGTTTCTCCATGATAATATTCTTTGTTAAAAATAAAACTCTGAGGAAAATGAACCCTCTTTCCCAAGTTTCATTTCTAATTTCTTCCCCCAAACCCTCTGGACCCGTGCCTCCTAGATTTAGCTTTCTAAGGCCCAGGCCCAGTCTCAGGACTGCCGGGCATCTCAGCACTGCCTACTGCAGGGAACTGCTCTGAATTACAGCCCTGGGCTGTGCTTCAGGAATCCGGCCACTTTATGGTTGTAGGCAGGGACAGAGGAGGCCTCAGGGGCACATTGGTAAGGTCTCATTGCGCTGCTGCTCAGGCTTGATTGAATTCAACAAACCTGTATTAAGTGCTGCTGTATACAATCCCTGAGGCTGGACGAGATAGGTATGGAAAAGAGGTGAGAGCCAGGGCTGTCTGAAGTTTACAAGATCTAGATCATTTTCTTAGCAGTCTTCTTAAGTGATGACTGTAGTTGAAGGGACTACGTGGTGAGCTCTGGAGGTTCCCCCACCACTGTTATTAGGCTACCTGTGAGCAGCTCCCTCCTGAGTGACATGACTTGGGCAGATTTTGCACAAATGACAGCACTTCCTTTCTTAGCCATGCTTGGCTGCAGCCTGGGGTCCTGACGGGCCTGGCCTGCTCAGCACTGCCTGTGCCTTCCTCACCCTCTGCAGGTTCATGGAGTTTGAGGCTGAGGAGGAGATGCAGATTCAGAAAGCACAGCTGATGAATGGGCCTCAGGGCCTGTCTCCTGCAGCCACTTTGAAACTTGATCCTCCAGGGCCCCTGGCCCCCGAGGTTTGCCAGCAGCCAGGTAAGGTGACCCACTTCCAGCAGGAGCTGTGGGCCAAAGGCTCCAAGGGAGGTGCATAGATTAGGAAAGGCATTGCCCTTGGTTCTGCCACCTTCCCTCCAGAGAGTAGCATGTGGTGTTCCAAACAGACCACCCCACAGGAGGCTGGGTTCTCAGGTTCCCTTTGCCCTGAACTAGGTATTGATCCTGGACAAGTAAACCAACTACTACTCTCACCAAGACTGTAAATGAGGCACATAATACCCCAACTGCCTAAGAAATGGGGGCCAGATAAGGGGGTTTCTTGGAATTTCAAGGGTTCCAGGATTCCTCATACAGTGATTTTCTCTTAGACCCTCCCCCAAATCTCCAAATGGCTGATA
The DNA here is from genome assembly GCF_040939455.1 of Microcebus murinus. Taxonomy (NCBI): domain Eukaryota; kingdom Metazoa; phylum Chordata; class Mammalia; order Primates; family Cheirogaleidae; genus Microcebus; species Microcebus murinus. The sequence goes on along the minus strand of NC_134109.1, from coordinate 73,113,501 downwards.
CTCTTCCAAGTTGGTTTGGTCCAGCCTGCAGCCGTTTCAGTGTACCCAGATTGCTGCCCTTGCAGAGTCGGGAGGTAGAAGCCATAGTTTTGGTGCCACTTCCCAAGCTCCATTCCATCTCCTCCCTTAGTGTACATTCCAAAGAAGGCAGCCTCCAAGGCACGGGCCCCTCGCCGGCGTCAGCGCAAACCCCAGAGACCTCCAGTTCCTGAGGCACCCAAGGAGATCCCACCAGAAGTTGTGAAGGAGTATGCTGACATCATGGAAGGGCTGGTGGGGAGTCACTCAGCCACTGGGGAGTCGGATGAAAAGCAGGAAGAGGAAGAGCAGCTGCAGGAGGAGGAAGAGACGTATCCAGATCCAGGTCTCCTAAGCTACATCGATGAGCTGTGTTCTCAGGAGGTCTTTGTCTCCAAGGTGGGCTGGGCCTTCATGTCTGGTTTCTTAGCAGATCCTGGGGGCGGGCACCCCGGGGGAACCAACAATTTGGGGTTTTGTTCAAGGCAGTAGGAAGTGGGTTCTACTCTGTAATTGAGAAAAGTGTGTGCATGCACATATACATATGAGTGTGTACAGTTGGTGGTATTCGTGGTTTATAACCCAGGGGTGAGAGTAAGGAGTTACGGGGCTCATGGCTTCTTCTCTGCAGACCCTGTTTCAGAGGTTACCTCCTTGTCAAGGACTCATGTCACTTCTCCTTCTGTTCCCCAGGTGGAGGCCGTCATTCACCCTCAATTTCTGGCAGATCTGCTGTCCCCAGAACAACAGAGGGATCCCTTGGCCTTAATTGAGGAGCTGGAACAAGAAGAAGGACTTACTCTTGCCCAGGTAAATCTGGGATGTAGGGGATATCAAAACAAGAAGCTCATGTGATTTTATATAAACCTACACTGTCACAGATGATATGGCTCTAGAGATTAACAGCTTTAGGATCAGGCTTCAATTGCAGAACAAGTAGGAAAGGGACTATGGAGTCATAGGAAATGAGAGTGTAAAGGCTCAAAGCATGGGAATAAGGTACAGGAAGGCGGAAAGAGCTGCAGTATGTCTTTGATACCGTCACTTAAACCTCCTGCTTGCTTTCCCTGCCCTACCCAAATACCATCTCCTACTACCCACTCAGCCACCTCTTCTCATAGCCATGTATAGAACTGGTATTTGTCCATTCTCTTCCAGCTGGTCCACAAGCGACTCCTGGCCTTAGAAGAGGAGGAGGATGTGGAGGCGCCTCCAAGTTGCAGTGGAGCTCAATCGGACTCAAGTCCTTCTGTTTCTGATGAGGATGAAGATGGGGGTGGGCGGCTTCGGCCCTCACCTGGGCCTCGGGGCACTGGGGGCGCTGTTCGCCTTGGAAAGGCTGCTTCTCCAGGAAAGCGGGCAAGAGAAGTGCACAGTGGGCGGGAGCGAGCCCTAGATGGCCCGAGGGGGTTGCGCAGGGACGGGAACACTGTGCCACCCCCGAGGAGCTGGGACCTGCAGCTAGAACTTGCAGCTCCACAGGGAACTCTGGGACCCTTGGGTATTGAGACAGGAGGGTCTGGGAAGGTTATCAACCCAGTATCTCCATATCAGGATGGCCACCTGGGGGGTGCTGGGTCCCCTGGGCACTGCCTAGGGGCTGATAGAACTTCAGATTCTCTGCCCCTTTGCTGGCAGGAAGGCCACCAGTCTGAGAGAGCTTCCGGTTTAGACGTTGGACTTGCAGAGCCAGCTCCTCTGCAAGGACAGGAGTTAGAAAAACAGGTCCTGGGGCTGCAGGCAGGACAACAGATGGGGGGTCTTGGCATGCTTCCTCAAGGGAAGGAGCCTTCAGCAGTGCCCCAGGAAGGCTGTCCAGGAACAATGTGGGGAGATGACAGAAGTCTTCCCATGGCTCCGAGTGATGACCAGAACCTCTCTCCTAGAGCAGCTGGGGACAGGGATGGCCCCTCTCTCAGCCCAGGACTTTGGCTGAGCAGTGAGATGGATGCTGTAGGCTTAGAATTGCCCATACAAATCGAAGAGGTCATAGAGAGCTTCCGAGATGGGGAATGTGTAACTGAGCCCCAGGGAGGCTGCCAAGCACTGGGTTCCAGAAATAATATTTCTCTGGGTCTTGGAGAAACCACAGACCCTGGGGAGGTGGGGAGCAGTGTGAGTCCCTGTGGAAGCACAGGTGCCACAGCTGCCCTAGAAAAGAGAAGCTACTGCAGCTTGCCAGGACCTGTGAGGGGCAACAGCCTGGCCTTGAGGCCCAAAGAAAATAGAGAACAGAGCCCTGAGACCTTACGGGATCCCAGTAATCTGTGGGCTGAAGGTTGCTCCCCATTGCTGGAAAGCAGAACCTCCACACTGGGGTCTTCCAAAGAAACCCTCCTGCCCATATGCCAAGGCAGTCTCCTTATCTTGGGGACCCCGCAGGCCTCCTCTTTCCCTGAGGCCAGCCAAGAGGCAGGAAGCACAGGCACCTCCTTTGCTCCTCTGTTGGCAACCACAGAAGACATCAGCACACTAGATGTTAGAGATGACTGTGGACTCCAAGTAGGGGTCAGTGAGGATACCTGCCCACCAAATTTTAATTCTTATGACCTGAAAGGAGAGGGCAGGGAGGATACCGATCTTTCTAAGCCTAAAGACCATGTTCCTTTACAAGAGAGTCAAGAGTCTTATGCACTCGCAACCCCCAAATCAACATCTCCTCACCAGGACCTTGGAAGCACTTCCCCTACATGGGGAACTAGGGATGCCCTAGTTCTGAGAGAAAACCCTTCTGTTAGTGAAACATGCAGCTCAGCAGATGGGGCCAAAGAAAAGGATAAGGAGGAGGAGGAGGAAGAGGATGAGGATGAGGAACTCTCCAACTTTGCCTACCTCTTGGCATCTAAACTTAGCCTGTCGTCAAAGGGGCTTCCTCTCAGTCCCCGCCGTGCCTCAGGTCGGGGCATCCAGAGGGCATCCCACCTCCTCTGTGCCTCCTCTGTTGCCAAGTCTGGGAAGCGAGCTCTAGCTGGAGGTCCAGCCCCTGCTGAAAAGAGACCCCACTCAGGAGCTCAACTTGGGGTCCCTGGGGAAAAACCCCTGGCTCTGGGAGTGGTTCGACCCTCACAGCCCCGTAAAAGGCGGCGTGACAGTTTTGTCACGGGCAGAAGGAAGAAACGACGTCGTAGCCAGTAGGGAGCAGGACCGCCTGACCCCACTTGCCAGTCCCCAAAGGTGGGTGCCCCAGAGCAGATTTCACCCCTGGTGCTCACCAATGGAGAATCATCCTCAGCCCAATATTGTTTTGTTTTCTGCAAGGTGTCGAGCGTGGAGAAGGGAGGTCAGACTGGCTAGGATGTGGGGGATTCCCTTAGTGGGAAGTGATGGGGAAGTACCTTTGGAAGGAGTTGTATGGACAAACAAAAGAATAAAGATTTTTGTTGGATAATACTCTCAACGTGCCCTTCTTTTGTACTGGTGTCTTTGCTGCCAGATAAGGTAAGATACCATAAAGAAGGGAGGAAGAGGTTCGAGAATCCAGATACCTTACCTTGCCTCTAGCCTTAACCTGGGTCCCTGCAGCCTTTTCTTGGCGACAGGTTGGCTCTCAGGCAGTAAGTCCCAAATGGGAGACGGAGACGTCTCCAATGATCACTTCATTCATCCCTTTTCACAAGCCTGGACTTGGTGTTAGGAGGGCTTGTCTGGACATCCAATAATTATCTGTCTCCCTTTAAGTGTATAGATGGAAAGAGGCTCTTTTACCTGTGAGAGCTGAGATAGAGATCAATTTTCTAAATCTAATTAATTTTCCACAATTGCGTCTAGACACAGCACTTCTAGGGGGCCTTGTTTTCTTCCTTGAAAAGAGGCTAGACAGAAAGGACTTCACAGTGTCCTCATGTTCATCCCATGGCAGAAAACGCCCCCTATGGGAGGGGGGTTCTGACCCACAGGGAGGAGGCTGGTTCCTTCCTGACAAAACTCTCTGTTTCCACTACAGGTGACAGAATGAAGTCTCCATAGAATTATTAAATATGGAATGGTAGTAAGCTATTTTTTAATCTTGAATGAGGACAGAACAAGAGGGAATGGGCTTAAAAGAGGTTTGTGAAGAAGTCTGCTGAAAGTGCATATATAGATGATGGGGGTTGGGGAAGATGTGAAATCTTTGCGTGATTTCTGTGCGGGAAAGAGCCCTGTCCCTTGGGGTGAGGATTCTTCTAGCTATGGCCAAGAGGACTGACCCAGCCCTTCAGGGCTGACCCTGAAGGACCCTTTGGAATTTCCCAATGGGTACCCTGTAACCATTCACCGCTTTGCTTACCAACTAATGATACCATCAATGTGACGGAGCTTCATTTTTTTTAATAGATATAGATATAGATTTATATTTATATATAAAATAGTTTCTTACAAAAAACACAACCAAACAAAAAATTAAAAGCAACTTAAAAAAAAACCGTAACGATAACAAAAGTCAAACCAGAGCAGAGATGGGGCTGAGGCGCTCAGTCGCCCTTCTGCTTGGGCACTTGCCCAGTCCCATTGGCCAGAGCAGTGGGGCTGCCTCGGGATGAGGCATTTGGTGTCTGGGAGGTGCCTCGAGGGGTGTGTGGGGGGCGCAGGTAGGTGCTGAAGAGCTTCCCATAGAGTGGGTCATGGAGCGAGAAGTTCTGGAACTGACCTGGACAAAGAAGAGTAGCAGAGGGAAAAGTGAAAAGACCTGAGAAAGAGGGTACCCTTGCTCTTTTCTCAGAACTGATCCATCCTGTCCCTCTAATCTCTTTGAACTTCTCAAGTCCAACTTTACATCTTCTCTCCCTGTCCAGCTGGTTCCTCCCAGCCTAGTGCTTTCTTCTCCAAGTCCCAAGCGCTGGTGGTGCCCCAGGTGCCCGTGCGGGGCTGAGAAGACAGTGACTCACAGAGGGAGAGGCCTTGGCTGGGTCCTGCCTGGCACAGGTCGGCATGCAAAGTTGTGGCAGCAGGGCGGGGTGAACCCAGCAGCAGGTGCAGGATGGTGCTAAAGCCATCTTCGTACAGGAGGCGGCCGGGTCCCTCTGTGTGCTCTTTAGCAAAGAGCTTGGGAGAGAAAGGGATGAAAGTCAAGTTCTCTTCTCATGCCATGGCCTCATACTACCCTGCAGGTAGGCCTGACAGGCTCTTCCTCTTCCAAAAGTGTGGTGCAGAAGCCTTCCCTGACCCTCAGGGCCCTTTCTGCATGAGAACTGTAGACTTCATAGCTTCTGCTCTCTTCCTGTTCCCAGCTAGGCCTCCACAAAAACACCGGGGCTCTGCACTTTCAGGTAGCTGGCAAGGGGCTAGAAGGGGTGTGTGGAAACAGCATACCACATAAACCTCCTGGTGTGGGGTGAACACACCCCCACCCACGGGTACCTCAAAGGCCAGGCGAATCAGCTCCTCCAGGCTCCTGCCCCCATCCAGAGCTGCTAGTGCAAGGGCTACATCTCGGAAGTCCACCAAACCCTTGGCATCCTGGAGAGTGAAAAAGAAACCAGGGCAATGTGGGGACCCTGCATCCTCTCTCCTGCTCTATGGATTTGGGCTCTTCTCAGCAGGCATAATGACACTCTCTGAGATTGCTTCCCTCAGAACTGTGAATCCCAAACTCTCTAGAAGCCCTGGAATTCCTTTCTGGTCATAGGCTTTCTCAAACTATACCAAGTCACCTGGCAACAAAGCCTTCCCATAAAGGGATCCCCTAGGAATGTTTGGGAATCCCTCAGGAATGCTGAAAAGTTACTATCAAGTTTCTGATGTGCCACTGGAGGGCATTCCTGGCCCCCAAGCTGGACAAACTGGTTCTCTCCTCTGAATCAGCCTATGTGGCAGAACTAGTCCAGCAGATTGAAAGGGGGATGCTGGCATAATTTCTTACAAAAAACCCCAAGGAGGATGCCTGCTTGTGCCTGTCTATGGGAGACCACGGCATCTGAATTTTTGTTTCTGCTCTGCGACAGGCTCTTTTTGGGAACGGTCTGCCTCAATCTAAGGAACCTATGCACATGGTCCCTCTCTGTCCCTTCAGAGGACGTTGAGAGCCACAGTCTGCACCTTGGATCAAGAAATGCCCTTTGGGGCCGGGCGCGGTAGCTCACGCCTGTAATCCTAGCTCTCTGGGAGGCCGAGGCAGGCAGATTGCTCGAGGTCAGGAGTTCGAAACCAGCCTGAGCAAGAGCGAGACCCCGTCTCTACTATAAAATAGAAGGAAATTAATTGGCCAATATATATATACAAAAAATTAGCCGGGCATGGTGGCGAATGCCTGTAGTCCCAGCTACTTGGGAGGCTGAGGCAGGAGGATTACTTGAGCCAGAAGTTTGAGGTTGCTGTGAGCTAGGCTGACGCCATGGCACTCATTCTAGCCTGGGCAACAAAGTGAGACTCTGTCTCAAAAAAAAAAAAAAAAAAAAAAAAAAAGAAATGCCCTTTGGGACCACTGCTGGTTGTTTATAAACACAAGCATCTTGTGTTTGTAACACAAGATGATTATAATTTGACAGGGAAACTTGGTTAAATCCCAGGAAATACATGGTTTGCTAAGATTCTTGAAAAAGTTCAGGAATCTTCTAGAGAAGCTACAGGATATTTAAAATAATCTGCCCGAGTATTATAAATACTTCTGGGTCTCAAACTCTGAACTGCCTAACCTGTCTAGTGTTGTTTCTTCTATATGTCATTTCCCAATCTAACCTTCAGGACTCTTTTGCAAAGACCCTCCCCCAGTGCCCCACAACGTCTTATGATTCCCCATCTCTGCCAATCTCTAAAGTGGCTTCAGAAATGTACAGACTTTACTGATCAATTATTTCTCATTTGTTCTTTCTCACAATGATTAAAACTTTGCCCTTCAAGGCATTGGACGCTTGACCAAAAAAATGAACCCTCCAGTGGATTTCAGATGGCCATCTAACAATAGCTATTGGAATACCCAGTGCAGACTCCAAACTGGGCACCCAGTGTGTCTGATGTAGCCACTAGGATATGGTCCTTAAATCCTGAGCATGTCAGCCTGGAGGGCAAGCCTGGGTTCCGCCCTCTGTGTTCCAGCTCTTTTACCTGCTGGAAGTAGCTAAAGGCACCAGCCACCGTCTGAGGATCAGAGAGCTGTAGCTGCCTGGCAAACTCTTCCTGGCTGATCATTCGACTCCGGCCTGGCTCTGCCCCAGCATCCACACAGCCAGGGGACAGCCTACAATGGAATTGTTGAAGGCAGAGAGCTGTCTCAGTTTCCTTGTGCACATACCACCCAGCAGGACCTTGGCCCCAGTACTAAGAATTCACCCAGCACAGGTTCAGCTGCTGTTTTTCTAAGATGTACTGACTCATAGTCCCTTGAGAACCCTTCTTACTTTTTTCACCTGAGTTATTACATATCCTTCCATTTCTTTGTTCCCTTTCTTTTAGTACTCCATTATCTTTTTTTAAAGCTCCTCTGTTTTTCCATCTTTTTTTCTTTTTTTAAAAAGATTTTCCTTGCTCTTTCCCATGTCTTCCCTTTCTTCTCATTCATCCTTTCACTCTGTGACACTGCTCGTACCCTCATCTTCAAAGCCACTTACCCGGCCTTCCGAAGCACCTTCCCCAGTTCCCAGAGCTGTGGCTCCAACGCCACCTTCAGCCGACCCACCACAATCACAGGCAAGCTCCCTACGAACTCACATTCCGTGGCGGGAATGCCCAGGGCCCTACAGGATGAAGAGGGATGGAAGGGAGGGGGAAGGAAGCAGAAGTAACTTCTGAGGGCTCATTACTGACTCTGGCCTACTGTCCAGGGAGAGAAGATCAGGACCCTTTAACTTTCCCTCCTCAGTCTCAGCTGTCCGGGAGCCCTTCCCACTGCCCGCTCCCCTATCTTTGCCTCAAAAACTTGCCCTTCCCACACCCTCCTGTGGTTCCTTTGCCCTGGGTATCTGCTCCAGGAAATACTGCGTGGAAAACTCACTGTGCCATGACTCTCTGGACATTGTTGGCATAGAGGGTGGGGTCCCTGCTCTCCTCAGGGCTGGGCTGATAAACAGGGAGGAACTGAAACAGACAATTCCTATCAGGACCTCAAAGTGAGGAGTGACCACTTCCATCCTCTTTCCCAAGGCTTCGGGGGTCTGAGATGTCCATTTTCCCACCCCACCTACGGGGGTCCTACCTCCACATCCACGATGCTGCAGGGCTGGGAGGCTGTGAGCCAGAGGACTTTGAGTCTAGGAGAAGAGAGACATTCATGCTCACCAATCTCTAACTATGGGCTCTTCCCACCCTCAGGAGGGGACTGGGAAAGTTCTGCCCATTGACACACAAATGGACTCCTAGCCATAGGCAGCTGGGTGCAGATGCAGCTGGGAGACCCCAGGGAAGAGCCGGAAAGGTGGCCAGGAAAGAGAGAAGGGCTGTGGCAACACGCCAGAGGAGGAACTGCAGGTGAGAAGAGGTTTGAGTAGCAGAAGGAAAAGGCAAGAGGCAAGCCTGGTGGTGGTGGTTCTTAAGAAAGGACAACAAGGGAGAAAAATCAGAAATACAGGGAAGTAAGTGCCGAGGAGCCACAATCACTGCCAGAATGATTTAGGTGGAAGAGCTGAAAGAACTGCCAGTTTATATTGAGAAATCAGAGGGAAAAGGGCATCTCCTTCTCTAGAGTTCTCTCAGTCTTGGATTAAGAAGAAGGGCTATCTACCGTTTCAATTCTGGAGATTGAAAGATGGGCCAGGAACTGTCTGGTAGACCCTGCGCCCCACCCTCACCCCAGGAATACCAGAACTCACACTCCAGGGCCCCTCCACGCCCAGCTTGTGGTGTCCTGTGGGAGAAGCAGAGGCGAGGGCAGAAAAGCATTACTTTTATTCCCATTTTCCCATTCCTTGGAGCTGGCCAATCATCTTTGAGGAGAGGCCCTGACCCAGCCTTTGGCCCCACCCCCAGATGCACATCCCATCACAGCACCAACGGTTTCCACTTATTTCCATTTAGGGTGGATTCATGCTTCCCCTTCCCCCTTTTCTTGGACTAAGACTCACCAGACTGTTGGGGTAGCGGATGAGGACAGGCTGCACAGGCACCCCTGCGATGAAGGCTCCTAAATCCCATTGCCACCCCCACCCCCAGGCAGAGGTTAGTACATGGAAGTAGCTGGAAGGCATCAGAGTAGGGGACTGGACAGTTCTCAAGTGAGATCTGGCTTTGCTCCATCATTGATAATGTTCTCTCTGACTCCTTGACTTATCCCCATCAGTGAGGGAGTTCCCTGTCCCTCTTTTTCCCCCAGCCCTCCTCACCCTTCCACTTCTTAGGTTATTCCAGAGTCCCTGCCCCAAACCTGGGACCGTTTTTCCCATACCCTACCACCCACTATTACTTTATTCACCTGGTTTGAACTTAAGCAAAGCCTTCTTGTTGGAACAGGTGCCCTCAGGAAAGAATAGTACCTGGGGAAAGAAAGAACAGAACAGAATGAGTTGCAGAAGGCTGGAGGGGAGGAAAGAGGAAAGGGAACCCTCTTTAGGAGCACATAAAAGGTAAGGAGAGGGTCTCAAGGTCCTTACCCACCTGGGGCCACTTGCCACCTGAGGTGGCCCGCCTTCGGACCTCCTCTACTACTCTGCGGCGAGAGGCTGGGTCATGCCGGGATACCAGGATGGCTTGGTTGAATCGAAGAAGGGCTGGTGAGGGTAGGGAAAGGATACAAGGAGGAGTCACTTGGTTCCTCTCCCAGGTATTAACATCTGCAGCCTCCACTTCCCAACTGTATGAGCTGATTCTCAGTTATCTCTTTATCCTGGGGACAATCCCTCTGTAGTACTTTGCCCTTTTAGAAAACTGACCAGAGCTACCTCCAACACCTCCTCAATGCCCCAGCCCTCACAGGCTAGGAGACTGGTTGACAAATGGTGTTAATTTACATTTCACACGCCAACAGTCAATACCCCTTCTAACTTCTCCCTTCCCACCTGAGGCCAGTTCTCTCCAGTGTCTCCAATTTCTGACTTTTTTGGCCCAGAGTTGTCATCCTTCCCCTTCACCCCTGTTGAACTCTCTCACCTCCAATGACAGGCACGGAAAGGTTCTCAGCTCTGGACACAACCTTGGGCAGGTCACAGGGCAGCAGAACAATGGGGTCAAAGAAAGTGGAGTGGGGGGCAGCAACAAGGACAGGGGCTTGAAGGCGAGAGGCCCGCTGGCCGCGAACACGAATCCGGAGGAAGCCCAGCAGGAAAAAGAGCAGGCGGCTCAGGCCCAGCACCCCATTGTGGCACACAGTCCTGCCAGGGCAAGGCTGGGTATCAGTGGAGGCAGCACTTCTGACCCTTGCCCACCCCCCCACGTTCAGGCACTGGGAAAGTAGGGTACCCCTCTTTTACCCTCACAGAGGACTTGGCCAAGGGCTGAAGTTTCTGGCCACTCTGGGACTCATCAGGGCACATTACTTAGAACTGGAGTCCTGCGTACCAGATCTGAGCCTGGCTGACTCATCCCACCTACCCAGGCTAGGCAGGATAGTTTCAGAACCCTCCCTCCTCTTCCCAAAAGGGGAGCAGAATACACAACAGGGAAGATAAGTAGGGTCTCTGGGGGGCTGATCCCCCACTTACTTCCTCCATCCTGTAATTGGCTCCTGAAGCTGCTCCTCAGTGAGACCAGCTACTTGCAGCCAGGCAAAGGGCCAGAGGAGAAAGAGGACGATAAAGGCCAAAAGCACTCGGATGGGGGCCAGCAGTGCCCCGAGGAGGCAGAACTGCAGAGGGTGGGAGAGAATGCTATTTCAGGGCTGGGAGATGATGCCCTCCACAGCATCTCACAATGATGGCCCAGGAGCAAAGAACCATCATCCCTTGCAGGTGATAGGTGGTGTGAGAATAGCAGAGGAGACTGGGACCCAAGGTGGGGTGAAGATACCAAGGAGGGCAAGAGAATAAAAGACTAAAAGCATCAAGAGCCTCATTTTCCTATGTCTTAGTTGGTCCCTACCACACCTATAAAACTATAAAATCGAATGTCATAAAATGCACCTAGCACTCGGAGGATTTAATGAGATAACCCATGTGAAAGTGCTCGGCACTGAGCTTGATATAGAGTAGGCTAGAGATAGGTCCTCCTCCCCCACATCTTATTCCATAAATAGCTCCCTATGTCCAACAGAAACCAGCGTACAGTTCTTTCTGCTTTGGGCCTGGGAGGCAGAGGTTGGAAACACTGAAAGGTCCACTTTTCAGGCTCCGGGTCCGTTTCTAGTACTGCCCAACAGCAACCCCATAGCACTGGGGGATGGGGAAGATAAAAGCTCGGCGCTACTCCGCGGTAAGGGTTGCCAGGAGTGAGGGTGACTCTAAAGGCTGCCTTGGGGAGGGAGCAGGTAAACAAACCTAGCCCCTGGAGCCCGCCCCAGGGGAGGTGATGACAGCAGAAACCTTGGACACTCCCTCCCCTCACTACCACCTAGTTCCCCAGGCCCTCCACTTCCTGCAGCCAACCCCCTTCTCAGCCTCCCTGCCCCCACCGGGAGGTGCTGCAGTGCGGGGTAGGGGGAGTGGGAAGAAGGGGTGTTGGAAGGGCACAGGGACGCAGGCTCCAGGCCCAGAAATGTCTTCCCTCTAAGTCAGTGCCCCCAAGAAGCGCTCTGCACGCCCCTGCCCCCACCCGCCTTCCTGTAGCCTTCAGCTCCATCCTAGCGCTCAGCCTCCGCAGGATGTCATCCGCATTCCTCAGGGCCCTCCATCTCTCCTACCCCTGGGTCTCCTGCAGTCCTCCATCCCACCTACTCAGCTCTTCCACACCTTCGCGCTCGCCTACCGCCCAAGCGCGCGTCCTCCCCGGGACTCCCTGCCCGCCCCCGGCCGCCCCCACGTGCGCATCCCGGACTCCGGCTCCGCCAGCCTCTCCGCCGCCTCCTTCCGCGGCCCGCGTGCCCATCTTTGCCAGGGCTCCAGACGGCCCCGTTTTCCTATCCCCGCGAGTGCTCCCGCTGCCCACGACCCACACCTCACCTTAACCCTCTGGAGGCGGGAGAGGTGTAACTCGTGCACGAAGGGGTTCGGGGGCGCCGGCGGCCCAGAGGTGGGGTCGAGGGGGGCCCAGCCCCCCGGACTTCCTCGGCTCATGGCGGGAGAAGGCGGCAGGGAGGGCGCCCGGGCCCCGGCCCCCAGCCCGGCCCCCGCTCCGCAAAGCAGCTGCTGCAGCGGCGGCGGCGCTCTGGCCCCGGCCCCGCCCGGCGCGGCCGGCGAGGGGCGGGGAGCGGGCGGCGCGGCCCGGCCCGCCCGCGTTGTCAGGGCGCCGGCCGCGGGGCGGGGCTTGCGGCGCCCGGCACCCCTGCTCCTCGGCGCGCGCCCGCAGCCCCTCCGGCCATTGTCCCGCGGCGGCCGTCAGGAGCGCGGCGCCGGCCTGCGGGCTGACCCGGGTCTCGGCGCTGCGGCCGCCGCTCTCCGAAGACCGGGGCTCCCCTCAGGCCTCCAGCGGGGAGCGGGAGTGGGGCCTCGGCGCGGGCGCCCCGGGGCGCCGAGGTCACCCTGAGAGCGAAGATCCGGGTGGGGCCCCCGGGCTGGCGGGACCGGAGGGGCAGGTAGGCGGTGCGCGGAGCCCGGCAGCTTCGGGGCGAGGCGGCGCCCCGCTGCCCCTGCGGGTTCCCTGGCCCCAGCCGCCCTCCCTCGCAGCCGGACCACCTTCCTTTCCTGGTCCGGGCGACGCCATCGCGCGAGGGCTTGAGGGTCTCGCGCCCCCTGGCGGCCGCGTGGCCCCTCTCAACTCTCCGCATCGCGTCCTGCCTGCGCTGCGCTGGAGCAGGCAGTGCAGGTCCCGACCTCTCCCTCGCCCCTCAGCACAGAGGACACAGTAACTTCCTTTGCTCACAAGCTCCAGACTACCCTAGAAAACTCTTAGCTGTTCAGCTCCGTGGTTGTCAGGCCATGGTGAGATCAGGGACCAGGGAATTGGATGGACTTTGAGATCCACACCTAGTAACACAATCAAAAGTATGCGCACGACAAAAAGGGGTAAGAGTCTCATTGTGTGTGGAAAGAAGCTGCCTTAAGTTCACCTTTTTTTTTTTTTTCTGCCCAGCGAATGGCAGGGGAGCTGAAAGAAGAAAGTGAAGGAAAAAAAGAGAGGCCTTACATGACTAAGGGTGTCTGTCACCATTGGCTCTTCCTTTACATCAAACTCCAAATTGATCTGCTCCAAGAAATTTTCCAAGCCCAGGCTCATGCATCCTGTTGAGACCAAGGAGCAGCGCTGGGATATTTTTGTGTGTAACATGGAAGTCCCAACTCAAATCGGTACATAATTCCTAAACTTTTTTTTTTTTAAGCAAGCAATTTCAGCTTCTTGCATTCTCACCAGAACCGAGAAAGCACTTGCCTTTGGGGAGAACTGTGGTTTACATTATAATAATATTCATAGGATGAGAGACAGGGAAAGTGGGAAGTGTAGGGATGTTTAAATTTTTCTCTCGAATGTTCAATAATTTGAGTGTATTAAAAAAAAAACCTGATAATACATAGATTAACCTGTATGCCTGCAAAAAAGGCATACAGATTTTATTATATGCACACGTGTGCATGGAAGTCAAACAAAATAAAACCTCAAGGAAATGGCCAGATGGTTGCCACTTTTATATCGCCTTGAGGTTACAGAAAGAATGGGGGCTTGGCTCTTGGCAAGATACATTATGGGAAGGAGAGAAAAGGTCTGGCTTAGATGAAACCTCCTTGTAAAAGCCCATAGAAAAAGTAGACAGTGAATCTTTCTTTCAGACCTTTAAAGGTCAGACTGTCAGCTAAACTTCCTAGATCTGGACAAAGCAGGGCCTCAGAGAAAACCTGGATGACTCATTGCAGGTTTTCTCAACAGATGCAGATTTCCACCACAAAAGACAACCTTGCAGGCCTTCTGAGCAGCCATCTCAAAATATGTCCACAAAGTATATTTTGAAGTGAAGTTTTTTAGTTTCCTTCAAGAACATTCAATAAACATCATAAAAAACCAACTGTAGTGCCAGAGTATTAAAATCAAGTATTTGCTAGTGTGGGTCATCCAAGATGAACTAGAAATCATTTCTACGGAAGAGTCATGAAAACATCCACATTTTTCCTTGCTTCTAGCCCCTCACCAGACTCTCATGGTGGCTTTCTATAGGCAATCTGAGAAAGGACAAGCCAGGTAAAGAATATCCTTGAGAAACTGATGATCTCTGGAAGCATCTGTAATAACCCCTTAAGGATGTCTGTCAGGCTAGACAGATTCCTCTTCCATCTGATCCCTCTATCTCTGTCAGTCATCATTTCCTGGGGTCATGGGGACAATGGCAGCTCAAGGATCTTTGGATACCCTTAATCTTCCATTGGAAGGGGGACCAGGCAGAAGCCAGAAGTCACTCCTATCTAGGTTCTCTCCCAACCTCCCACACCTTACTCACTTATACCCCTGCCTAGATCCTCAAAAAGAGAACAGTCACCATTGTCAGAGAAATAAAAGGATATCCCAGTCAAGATTTGTTTATTTCTGTTAATGGGCTTCAGCCATTTTGTGTCCCCATAACCCCCCAGTTCATATGTTCAAGCCCTAGTTCCCAGAGGGATGGTTATTTGAAAGGGAGGTCTTTGGGAGGTAATTAGGTCTAGATTAGGTCATGAAGGATTCTCATGATGGGATTAGTACCCTTATAAGAAGAAGAAGAGAGATACCTCTCTTTCCATGAACATGTATGGAGGAAAGGACATGTGAGCACACAGCAAAAAGGTAGCCATCTACGAGCCAGGAAGCTGGACTTCACCAGCCCCCAAATCTGCTGGCACCTTGATTTGGACTTCCTAGCCTCCAGAGCTGTGAGAAATAAATTGCTGTTGCTTAAGCTACCCAGTCTATGACATTTTATTACAGTAGCCTAGGAAGACTAAGACAATTTCTTAAAGATTCTTAGAGAACATTTCATAGCTTGCTCTTACTTACTATTTAAGAGAGAGCAGGTTTCTGTATATCTTGTGTTTTCCATGGTAGTTCCAATATTTTTACAATTTCATTTCAATTAAGGCAATTCATAAATGCATAGTTACGCATAATTTGATTTTTGTGCCTTTAATATTTCAACATAAGTTAACTATATCAAGAGGAGTTATTAAACTCAAGCCCCAAACCAATAAAGTAATAGAAATTATATACAAATTACTATAATTAAATTAAGTATAACTGCATACAAAGAGTTCTCAATAACATACAGAGAAAGTTTTGACACTAATTTTTTCTAATTCTTTCTCTCTATGGAATTAATGAAAGCCCTTAGTCCATATCATATGCCTGGTGTGGATTTCTATTCTTTCATCATTTGTTTTGTTCATATTCTGTGTATCTTGCAATGTTCTTACTCCTTGTTACTCCTTGCCACATTGTGACTTCATTGTATCACTGATTGCAGAGCAATCTCATTCTTTGTGGCAATTTTTAAGTTTAATATTTTATTTTATTTATTTATTTATTTTTTGAGACAGAGTCTCACTTTGTTGCCCAGGCTAGAGTGAGTGCCGTGGCGTCAGCCTCGCTCACAGCAACCTCAAACTCCTGGGCTCAAGCGATCCTCCTGCCTCAGCCTCCCAAGTAGCTGGGACTACAGGCATGTGCCACCATGCACGGCTAGTTTTTTCTATATATATTAGTTGGCCAATTAATTTCTTTCTATTTATAGTAGAGACGGGGCCTCGCTCTTGCTCAGGTTGGTTTCGAACTCCTGACCTCGAGCAATCCGCCCGCCTCGGCCTCCCAGAGTGCTAGGATTACAGGTGTGAGCCACCTCGCCCGGCCAAGTTTAATATTTTAAATAAATCTTTATTAACTTTTTTCTAAAATATTCTGCCAATGTTCTTACTATTAGCTGCTTATTGCCAAGGAACAGTTTCTTTGTTTTTGCCCCTCTGCTCTGCCTCTTTCTAATTTTGATTCCCTAGTATAATTCATTCTGCCAGTGCTGGACCAAAGAGTTGGAGGTATTATCCATTTTGTCTTTTTCATAGAGTAACGTTTTGGGATCTGTAGTGGAGATGTTGGTCCTTTCTCCTCTTACTTCTCAATGGAACATCGATTAGTTCAAATGTGCAGTTGCTTCATACAGCCATTTGCCTGACAGGCAGCCAGGGTGGGCGGAATCTGTCTGAGGTAATCCCATTCCCCTGGTCAGTGGCTGACTAGGAATGAATGAGTGACCCTGGCCAATGAGACATGAAGGAACAGCTGCTGAGGAGCTTCTGGGAAGATTTTCCTCACTCTAGAAAATGCCTCACTCTCTTTTCATCCTTTGGATGTTTCTAAATGTGACACCCATGACACTGTGTCAGCCATCTTGCAACTGCCCTGAGGATCAGCTAACACTTAGGAAGGCAGAGTGGTGGGATGCAGAGAATCTGGGCCTTTGATGACAGACTTGAGCCTCTGAACAAATTAAATGAAAGTCTGCAGTACATCTGGACTTCCTGTTATATGAGAGAATAAATTTCCTTGCTTCTTAAATTATCACTAAAGAAAAGAAAATTATTAATGACACTTATTTAAAATGGTAAAGCAAACTGTACTGAAGGTGAGCTACTACAATGGAGTTTTTAGAAGGGGAAGATTGAAGAGAGATTGGGCTCAACTCCAAATACAATAAGGACAAGTGGTGATTTGTAGCAAAGGAGCAGAGTGGGCATCAGTAGATAGACATTCACTAAGAGGAAACATCAGGGGTCAGGAGAATTTTGGCTAAAAGAATCTAACATGCCAGGGTGATAAGATATAGAGGGTAGGAGATAATGAATTTGATCAGATAATCAAGAGTGGGGGATTTTTGCTAAACTGACCCAGCAGGATTCTTGCTAAAATTGGACTAAGTAGAGACAAATAAGGAAGCCCAAAAGTCAGGGCCTAGTTGAGAAGAGAGTTCAGAGGAGTCTGACTAGAGTTAGGTCAAGGGAGTGTTAAATAAAACTTGTGGGAGGCCATTGTAACAGAGGGAACAGCCTGAAAAAGGATAAAATGTTTTACAAGTTGTCTCTTTAAAACTCCCCCGCCTCTTTTGGGAATGAAAACCTGCATCCCTGCCCAGGCCTGTAATCCGAGCAGCAGGAGAGTGTCCTCTGTTCTCTGTACCACAGGAGATGGCTCAACTAAATTGTCAAATTGGGCAGAGGTCCCGAGATTGTCTTCCCAGTTGTCTTTCCGGGAGATGGGATGGATCAGAACCATCAACTACTAGCACTCTGGGAGGCCGAGGTGGGCAGGTCGCTCAAGGTCGGGAGTTTGAAACCAGCCTGAGCAAGAGCGAGACCCCATCTCTACTAAAAATAGAAAGAAATTAATTGACCAACTAACATATATATAAAAAATTAGTGGAGCATGGTGGTGCATGCCTGTAGTACCGGCTACTTGGGAGGCTGAGGCAGTAGGATTGCTTGAGCCCAGGAGTTTGAGGTTGCTGTGAGCTAGGCTGATACCACAGCGCTTCTAGCCCAGGGAAGACAGTGAGACTCTGACTCAAAAACAAAACAAAACAAAGCAAAACACCCATCAACTATAGTTAAACAGCAAGAGCCTGAAGCTGAAAATCCTCTCTTTGAAAGCTCTATATGTCTGCTCACAGATAGGACTGTAGTACTTTAAGACGAGAGTCTGCCGTACTCCTCATTTGCCAGCAAGTTAATAAACTTCTCTTTCTTTCTCCTCAAACTGCTTGTCCTTGTTCTTCTGGTGCAGCCTCAGGACAAGTGCCCAACTATCAGTAACATCACTGGCTTGGACAGATCTCCTGCACTAGGCCCAAAGACCAAACCAAAGTGGGGGTCACCAAGCTGAAATTAGGTTGTTTATTTGACCTTCTAAGAAATCAGGAAAGAAAGGGATAATAGCCAAATCCCTAAATAGGCCAGTTTTAGCTGCCATGGCAAGGAAGTCCCTGCCTTAACCTTTACAATGAAAATAACTTTGAAATGAACACTTTTTGTTCTCTGTTTTTGTTTTCCTCAGCCCTTTTCTGTCTATGACGGCCAACCTCCTCTACTCAGCTTGTGGGAACTGTTGGGGGTAAGGGAAAACTTCCCTTTTGCTCTTGGAAGTTTCACTGAAAAATCAACTCACAGTAAAGCAGATTGATAAGACAAAAACTATGCAAATTTATTTTAGTGTATGCCTGGGAACCCTCATAAAATGAGGATTCGACTCTTCAATGAGGTACAGGGGTTTTAAAAAAAATAAGAGCTTGAAAGCAGAAAAATAGGTTTTGGGAAGGAGAGAGTAAGAGTCCTGAGTAGCCAGCAAAGGTGGTCTTGTAATGTAAATGAAACCTTGAAGGTAGCAGCCCTACTACAAGGTAAATGTTTCTTTTCAGAGCCTAAAAAGGTGTCAGACTCTCAGTTAATCTTTTTTTTTTTTTTTTGAGACAGAGTCTCGCTTTGTTGCCCAGGCTAGAGTGAGTGCCGTGCGTCAGCCTAGCTCACAGCAACCTCAAACTCCTGGGCTCAAGCAATCCTACTGCCTCAGCCTCCCGAGTAGCTGGGACTACAGGCATGTGCCACCATGCCCAGCTAATTTTTTCTATATATATTAGTTGGCCAATTAATTTCTTTCTATTTATAGTAGAGACGGGGTCTCGCTCTTGCTCAGGCTGGTTTTGAACTCCTGACCTCGAGCAATCTGCCCGCCTCGGCCTCCCAGAGTGCTGGGATTACAGGTGAGAGCCACCGTGCGGGCCTCAGTTAATCTTTTTAGGAAGAGGGAGGATAGACCTGGCAGCATTCTCTACAGATGTAAATTCCCTCTGCCCCCTCAAAAGACAGATTTGCAGTGTTACTGTTATCTGTGAGACTAATGGCAGCCATCTCAAAATATGTCAAAGAAATATATTTTGGGGTAAAATATTTCTCATTTCCTTCAGAACACTCGTACTGTTATTGAAATCGCAATGGGGTTTCAGCCTGGGTCTAGTTGCTCCTCACACAAAGATCCAATTATTGAGACAATGAGGATTACCAAGGAAAGGAATTTTTTTAATATGACAACTTGCTGGGAGAGTGGAAGAAGCTGCCCTAAATCTGTCTAAGGGAAACCATAGGCTTTTAAAGGAGGGGCACATGTTTTGGGGCAGGTTGAGTAGGATGGTGAGTCTTGGAGACAGGAAGTCTGCTTCGGGGTCTTTGGAATCTCAACTCCTTTGTCTTGCAGAAAATCCAATATTTCTGGGAAACAGCTCTAAAGTTCAACTCATTAATTAAGGAAGAGAATTATAAAAAACATATAAGGGTCATTGATATTTGTATTTGGAGCTGGTTATAATTCTACTTTACAGAATGAGGTGTTGCCTAATTCTTGGAATGTTGGGCCGTAGAAATGTACAGCCCATTTGGGAGAGAGACGACCGCCCAAAAAGACTCAGAGTCCAGAGGCTTGATGCAAGAGAGCAAGAGGATTTATTTTCCAGCGCAGCGCAGGGGCTAGCAGCATCACCGAGATGGGGAAGCTGCCGCGCCGAAGCTCTCAAGCTTAGGGCTTTTATGGGCCGAGACCACACGCAGGTGGCCGGGAAGTTTAGGGTGGGGAAATTCCAGTAGCTCCATCTTGCACAACCAGTTGCACGACCACTACCCAATTCCGAGAACTTGCAACCGACACTTACGGGAAAAGAGAAAGAAAAAGGGAGGGGTAGGGGTCTTAATTACCTAAGAGCAAGCATAGTTACAGAAGCGAAAAGCTGGTTAGGCTAGTTTGGGCCTTTAGGCTAGTTTGGGCCTTTCAGGAACTGCAAATAAAAACCAATTAAGATCTTTTAACTAAATTTGTTGTAATTTTGTCTCTTGACAGGAGAGAATTTTTGTCATTAGTTTGAGTTAAGAGATTCTGTTATGCACAAAATATCCCTCTGTGTTAGTTTTCTATTGCTGTTGTTAAATAAAAATTATAGGAGACCATTGTTTTGGACCCAGATCAGAGTAAAAATCAAAATGGAGTCACCATGCTAAAGTTCCAAGTCATCAAACCTGTGAACTAAAATAAAATCTTAAGGCTCCCTCCACCACCAGCTAACTGAATTTGGCCAAGGGGATATCCTTTTGGCCAAGGGGATATCCTAAAACTAAATTGCCTGCCACAAGGAGGGAGGTCAGACAAGCCTTACCATGCCCCCCTCCCTTCTTGGAGACATCCTTTGTAACTCATTAATAGGCCAAAAGGTATACAAGACAAGCCTACAGGTCCTCAATTTACACAACAAATATATGTCCCTGGGTGACTTGTCTCTGATTAATAGACTTCCTTATCTTAAAACATTCCAATCCTTTAGACAAAGCCTGCCTCTTTAACCAATTGCAAGTCAAAGATCTTTAAACCCACCTATATATAACCTGTAAGCTTTCTCTTCTTAAGATGGTCCACCTTTTTGGGCCAAACCAATGTATGCCTCCCATATATTGATTTATGACTTTACCTGTAACCCCTGTCTCCCTGAAATGTATAAAACCAAGCTGTAACCCAGCCACAGCAAGTCTACTTGCTCAAGGCTTCTTGGGAGTGACTCTGGGTGATGGTCCTCAAATTTGGCTCAAAATAAATCTCTTTAAAATTATTTTACAGAATTTGGCTTCTTTTCCCTTGCAAACACAAACCAAGTTGTCTGATCTGCAAGAAATCAAGAGAAAGTGATAATAGCCAATTTCCCAAACAGGCCAGTTTAAAATCTTTATTCATGACAATGAATTTCCCTCTGCTCTAATCCTTACACACACACAAAAAAGGTAGCCTGAAGTAACTTGATGTTAACTAATCAGTTATTTTTCGATTGTTCTGTCTAAAAGTAGCTAATACACTCTTTGTTCTTTGCATCTGTTTTCTTCAGCCCTTCTCTGTTAGTAAAGCCAACCTCTCTTGCTCAGCTTGTTGGATCACTTATTCTATTTTATGGAATGAATTGTTGCCAGATTCTGGAATTCTGAATAAAGCAAATTGAGATCTTTAACTAAATTTGTTGTAGTTTTGTCTTTTGACACTGTGTAATAAATTGCCACAAAATAAGTGGCTTAAATTAGTACTTGTGTATTATTTTATTTTATTTATTTATTTATTTTGGAGACAGAGTCTCACTCTGTTGCTTGGACTAGAGTGCCTTGGCATCAGCCTAGCTCACAGCAACCTCAAACTCCTGGGCTCAAGCGATCCTCCTGCCTCAGCCTCCCGAGTAGCTGGGACTACAGGCATGCGCCACCATGCCCGGCTAAGTTTTTCTATATATTTTTAGTTGACCAATTAATTTCTTTCTATTTTTAGTAGAGACGGGGGTCTCACTCTTGCTCAAGTTGGTTTCGAACTCCTGACCTTGAGCAATCCTCCCACTTTGGCCTCCCAGAGTGCTAGGATTATAAGCATGAGCCAGCACTTGTTATTTTTTTTCTAGTTTCTGTAGATTAGAAATACAGACATGCTTAGCTAGGTCCACTGGTCAGGGTAAAATCAAGGTGTCATGCAAGCCATGTTCTCTTCTGGTGGCTTTCTCCTTTTGCAGAGAAATACATTTATTCTTCTGGAGTGAAAGTAAAACTGTTCTGTTGTTCAGAATCTATTGTTTAACTGCTTCATGCTCTCCATTACATGAGCAATACTGAAATGCAGATAAAAACAAAAGTTAACATCAAGTTACAAAAGACAAAGTCACAACAGGGAAGGATCTGCTTTCAAGCCCCTTCGGTTGTTGGCAGAATTCATTTCCTTGGTATGATAAAGATAAAGGTCTGAAAAGGGACAACAAAATGTTTTACAAGTTGACTCTTCTTTTTGGGAATTAAAACCTGCATTCCTGTCTGAGACCAGTAATCAAAGGGGCAGAAGCATTTTTTTTTTGCTGTTTGTTTTCTAGGATCTTAAACCACAGGAGACGGTTCAACAGAATTGTCCAGACAAAGGTCACGAGATAGTCAACGGAAACTACCGATTTTAGTTAAACAACAATAGCCCAAAGTCATGGCATGGGACACTGATCATGTAGACCCAAGTTCAACTGCCCCAAATCCCCCTTTTAAAAAGCCCTGTATTGCTACCTAAAGACAGGATGGTGGTCTTTGAGATGCTAGTTTACCACCCTCCTCATTTGCCTGCAAATTAAGAAACTTCTCTTTCCTTTTCCTCAAACCACTTGTCCTTGTTCTTCATTCTCACTGATTTGATCTCAGGGACAACCATCAAACTTCAGGTCACATAAGGGGTTTACCTGATTACTTCAAACTCATCCAGGATAATACCCAGTTGGATTAAGCCAAAGCAACTAACTAGGGACCTTACGTCTGTAAAATCTATTCACCTTTGCCAAGTAATGTAACATAACCATGGGAGGCATATCCTAGCACCTTTGCCATATTCTGTTAGAAGAAATCACAGGTTCTGTCTGAATTCAAGTGGAAGGGATTATATAAAGGTACTACATACTAGGAGGTAGGAATTGCGGTGCCACCTTAGGGTGTGTCCACTACAGTCTAACTGATTCAGCGTCCAAGATGAAGATTGATCTCCCTTTGTGGAGAAATACACTTGTTCTTCTGCAATGAAAGTAAAACTATTCTCTTGTTCAGAGTTTATTGTTTAACTGCTTCATGCTCACAATTGCATGAGTTATACTGAAATGCAGATATGAACAAAAGCCCTGAGTTATCAGTTAACCTTGATAACTCAAGAGGGACTTCCCTCAAGAGGGCCATTTGGATTAGATCTTGAAGAATGAATAGCAATTTGCAAAGAACTTGGGGAAGAACAAATCAGATGGAAATGGAAACACGTCACCAAAGACAGGAAAAAAATTGAATGGGGATATGAAAAAACCAATGTGGTCAGGTTGCTGGGAAGAGAATGGGAAGAGAAGAGGCTGGGGAGGGAGATTGAGGGGTATTGAGGCAAATCCGTGAACTGTTAGCTGCTTATCCATAGGTTGAGAAGCACTGGTGTGGCATGGGAGACCACTGAAGGAGCTCAGGAAATTTCACCCAAAAGTATGGCTCCTTGGTATAAAGAATGTTTTGAATTAAAGGCCCTTAGAGATCAACAGGCCCTTGGAAGGGGCTTTCCCTCTATCTGTGTAACCAGATGGACCCAACAAAAGAAAATTTCCCTTCCCTTCCTTATCTCACTATAGAGCTAGAAAGAAAATCAAGGATGTAACCAGACCTGGCCCAAATCATTTAAAATATAATACTTGTCTCTGAAGGTTAATTTAATTTGCAAAGAGAATCATTTATAAGGCAATCTGTTTCCCTCATCCATTCATTCTCCCAAGTATCTATTCATCCTCCCTAGCAACCATTTATTGCCCCCAAACAGAATTACCTCTATTCCTCATCTCCCCTCCCCTCTTCCCCTCTAAAAGGCAGATATAAAAATATCTGGGTCCCGTTGAGATATTGGGTAATTACTCTGTGATTTTCCCCATGCACACGGCAAATAAACCTCTTCCTCTTATTAATCTGCCTTAATTGTGAGCTCATCTTTCAGTGAGCTTTTGGGGGAAAGGGAAATTTTCCTCCATTGTTACACTATGAAAATTTGGGGTTAACATAATTAAGCATATTAAGTGAGAGGTACCAGCCAGATCCAGGTGGCAATGTCAAGTAGGCCTTTGAAAATGTATATCTAGAGCTCAGGGATGGAGGTAAAAATTTTGTACTATATAGTAGGAAGATGAAATCAGGAGTATGTCTCTGTAAGGGTGGACTTGCAAAAATAACAGGAAAATACCTAATCCTACAATTTCCTCAGGGACAGTTAAAGATCAATCCTATGAGTTCTCTCACTAGCAGGTACCCTGCAGGAGTTCTATTTTGCACAACTTCTGAAGAAAGCTGAATGGATGAAAAAGAGATGTAAATCTCTCTCTTTCAAAATTGTTTTTTTGAGAATCTGCTTTTACTGAGGTCCCGAGTAAACAGCAGGAGAATGAGCTATGGCCTCAACCATATCTTGAGGACAGAGTCACATCTGTGATAATCCCTTCTCCAAGGAAAGGCAGGAGACAAACTCTTGGACTTTGACACCTTGCAGTTTTTTTTAATCTATCTGCTGCTGCTTTTTTTTTTGTCAACTGCCATCACTTTTTTTCTCTCTCTTCGTCCCCATGAAAGCAGCAAGCCACTGGCCTTGCTGCTGGCACCTTCTTCCCTTTCTTTGGTATGCCACACCTTTCTCTCTCTTATCTCTCTCTCCCTTTCTCCTCTAATAAGGATAAAATAAACTTTTTAACTTTTATATCTTAATTTCTGCATGAGAAATCTTTCTCTACCTGCACCATGAGCACCTACTAGCCTTTCCTCTCTAACAGTCTCTAATGCATTTTTAAAATCAGATGTATTTCTGTTTATTTCAGAGGTCCCTTAAGTCAGGAGAGAATTGTGACAAACCATTTTGTCAGATTTAAATTTAATTGAAAAATATTGAATAACTCCTATGTACCAGACATTATGCTACGTACTAGGAATTCATACATGGGTGAGATGGACACAACTACAGTTGAATAACTGTAGTTGTTAAACTTAGATTCTAGTTTCCTCTTCCCTTCCTATAATTGAATTAGGATTCGTATTGGACCATTTTTGAAATCTCAATAAGGAAGATGCTCCTGTAAAAACAAGCTGGATTCTTTTTTAGGGAGCTAACAGGCTGTACTTCTTTTTGTTGGAGATGTGTATTTTTTCTACTCTTATTCCAGGTTCACTAAGAATATTCTTGGAGGGATTAGATATTGGGGAGAAAATTACTGTTAAACTTCATTTTGAACATATTCAAGAATATTCAAGATAGTCTTTTTGTTTTTGAGACAAAGGCTCACTCTGTTGCCTGGCTAGAGCACAGAGTGCAATGGCATCATCACAGCTCACAGCTATATATATTAGTTGGCCAATTAATTTCTTTCTATCTATAGTAGAGACGGGGGTCTCGCTCTTTCTCAGGCTGGTTTCAAACTCCTGACCTCAAGTGATCAGCCCGCCTTGGCCTCCCAGAGTGCTAGGATTACAGGTGTGAACCACCACGCCCGGCAGGTAGCTGGCTCTTATAAGAGAGAAAGCAGAAGTCACCAGCCCTCTTAGGCCTGGGTGGAGAAGTCCCCAAACATCATTTCCACTGAATTCTATTGGTCAAAGCAAGTTCCAGGGCCATCTCAGCCTCCAGGAGAGGAGATTAAAGACTCCGCCTCTTGATGAAAGGGTTGATAAGTATTTGTGACCATCTTGAATCTACCACACTGAGTAATCCTCATGATACTTAGAGACCCAAATCAGAAGTATGAACTCAGGACCAGGAGTGGTTATATACTTTTTAGAATTAAGTGCAAAAATGAAGATGCAGGGCTCCTTGTCCAAAAATATCATGAATTTTTAAATGCAACAGCAAAACATTAAACCAAGTATGTGGCTCTTCTAAATGCAGGGCCTTGTGTGACTGCACAGGTCATATGCCCATGAAAGCGGCCCTGCTCACAACCCTGAACTTATTATTTTTTTTAATTTATTTTTTTCTCCTCCTATGACCCCAAACTTTTGAGTTATATCTCCCCCCCTTTAGTAGTCATGCTATCTCTGAGGGTCAGAAGTGTCATAACAAGGATAGAGAGTGGTCTGACTTAACATCATCTCTGCAAATGTTAGTGAACTCATGATGCTGGCTGGCATCAAGGGAACAGGCAATATGATAAAAGAGACTTCAGAGAACATTTTGATAAGTTTTTTTAATGTAAGAAATAAATAGCTTCTTTGCATGGCAAAATATTTTCTAATTTGTTCTACCTCTTCTCCAAGCAGTGAAACAAATCCAAGTCATACTAAGCAGCCCATTGCACAGATTAGAGGAGAGAGCCAGAGAGGAGGACAGTGCAGAAGAGAAAGATGCCTAGAATGAGTCCTTATGTTAAAGAAGTGAACGCCATCTTCTGGAGGGTTCCTGGATCAAGGACCTCCCAATACCGTAGCACCTCGGATATTGCTTAGATCTGCTTACATCTTTCTCATCACTCAGTTTCAGTGGATTAAAACAAATCAAATCAACTAAATCTTTCATATTAAGAAAGACACAGGAAAAGGATCATAGTTTCAACCACAGAAGAGTTGTAACACACTGACAGTAAGATTTTAAAGTTGGTGCATGCATATGGTGAAAATCAAGTACAGTTAAACTTATCCGGCAATAAGAAGGTTCTGTGGTGGAGACAGACACATGTCATTCAATGAGTCTAACAGCCAGTTTTTCCTCCAGCTTGAACATGTCATGGAGTATTGGGAGTAGTAGCAAGAGTCCAATTTTATTCTTTCGAATATCCAGTTTCCCCAACACCATTTGTTGAAGAGACTATCCTTTCCCCATTGTGTATTCTTGGTTCTCTTGTCAGGGCTCAGTTGACCATATATGTGTGGATTTATTTCTGGGCTCTTTATTCTGTTCTGTTGGTCTATATGTTTGTCTTTATGCCAGTGTAATATTGTTTTGATTACTGTAGCTTTGTAATACTTTTTGAAATCAGGAAGTGTGAGGCCTTCAACTTTGTTCTTTTTCAAGATTGTTTTGGTTAGTCAGGCTCCTTTGTAGTTCCATATGAATTTTAAAATTTTTTTAAAAATTTAAAAATGCCATTAGGATTTTGGTAGGGATTGCATTGAATCTGTAGATTGCTTTGGGTAGATGAACATTTAACCATATTAAATCTTTTGATACATTAACACGTGATGTCTTTCTATTTATTTGTGTCTTCTTTAATTTTGTTAGTTGATATTTTGTAGTTTTCAGTGTACAAGCCTTTGTCTTGCTTCACCTAATGATCTTGGCACCCATTGATGATTCTCACTCGAATCAGTGATCACATTGTGATTAAAAAAGGGTGATTTCTTAATCCAATCATTTCTTTTATATTATATAGCTAATATGTAGTTGTGAAAAGAGTCTTCTTTTATTTTCCTTCTCTCTCTCTTTTTGTGTATTATTATAGGAAACATTTTAGTAATTATATAAAAATATACCCATAAAAATTCAAATACTACTAAGAAATAAAAACTTCCCATAGTCATACTTTTGAGAGGGACCCATTGTTAACAATTTTGTAAATATTCCTTTTTTCATTCTGCTTTTTCTCTTCTAAGTACATATTGTTTTTTTTCAAAATGTATTCTCAGGGTGACATATTCTTTTACATATGTATAATATATATATCTGAAATGAAAATCGTATCTTATTTTCATAACATTCAGGTTTCAGACATTTTTAAAATATCAAAATAAGGGTATTACACTAATACAAATACTAATACAAAATACTAATATTTAAAACCAGAATGTAGTGGCAACAAACTTTCCCCAAACCCGTCCTTCCTCTTATACTCTTGATCTATCTTAGAAGGATGTATTACAAATCCAGCATTACCAATCAGCACTTCCGCATCCCAATTAGATTCCAAGTCCTATTTAAATCCTGTTCTTGTCCTTGGATTGCAGTATATCATCCTCAACTTGGCTCACAAGCTGCTCCTCAATTCCCCCACTCCCATCTTCCCCAACTTCACCTCTTGCCGCTCCCTGGCTCATGCTTTCTGCCCCAGCCATACCAGATTTCTTCCAGTTTCTTGAATGCACCATACTTCATGCCTCCTGGCTTTTTTTTTTTTTCCGGCATATTATGGGGGTACAGATTTTAAGGTTTCAATAAATGCCCATTCCCCCCCTCCCCCCACAAGTCTGAGTCTCCAGCATGACCATCCCCCAGATGGTGCACATCTCACTCATTATGTATGTATATACCCGCCCCCCTTCCCCCTCCCACCTGCCCAGTACCCTATTACTGTAGTACCTATACTCACCAGTTTGCTGGTGAGTATATCTGATGCTTGTTTTTCCATTCTTGGGATACTTCACTTAGTAGTATGGGTTCCAGCTCTAACCAGGAAAATACAAGATGTGCTATATCACCGTTGTTTCTTAGAGCTGAATAGTACTCCATGGTATACATATACCACATTTTATTAATCCATTCTTGGATTGATGGGCACTTGGGCTATTTCCACAGCCTTGCCTCCTGGCTTTTGAACATACAGTTATGTCTCCTGAAACATTCTCTCCTTACCCTTCCACCCAGCCCAGACCATGGCTGACTACATACATCCTCATATTTGATCATAGCCAAAAGGCCGAGAAGCGATGACGACATACTGTTTACTTTCAGCCTCAGCTCAGGTGTGATTTCCTCCAGGCAGTCTTCTCTGACTGGAAACTGGTTTATGTTCCTCTGCTTTGTGTCTTATAGTACTTGAAATTAATTTAATGTTTATATTCCTGGTTAGACTATATGTGCCAATGGGACACAGTAACTGTTATTCATCACTGCATAACATTTGGCATATCGCAGGTACTCAATAAATGTTTATTTAATGAAAAAATAGAATGTATTCTGGAATACTGGAAACTGTTTGAAATCCTATTTCTAGCCATTTCTCCCCTTTTTAGCTTTTTAGTTCCTTGAAACTGTAGTGGACGCTGTCAGTGCTCTGCCCAGATCTGCTTAAACACGTTTTTACCATTTCTATGTGCTTTTTAATTTTTTATTTATTTTATTTTTTTTATTTTTGAGACAGAGTCTCGCTTTATTGCCCAGGCTAGAGTGAGTGCCATGGCGTCAGCCTAGCTCACAGCAACCTCAAACTAACTCCTGGGCTCAAGCAATCCTGCCTCAGCCTCCCGAGTAGCTGGGACTACAGGCATGCGCCACCATGCCCGGCTAATTTTTTCTATATATATTAGTTGGCCAATTTATTTGTTTCTATTTATAGTAGAGACAGGGTCTTGCTCTTGCTCAGGGTGGTTTCGAACTCCTGACCTTGAGCAATCCCCCCCCCCCCCCCCCCCCGCCTCGGCCTCCCAGAGTGCTAGGATTACCCTCAGCCTCCCAGAGTGCTAGGATTACAGGCGTGAGCCACTGCGCCTCTATGTGCTTTTTAATAAGCAGCACCTGATACTTAGTAGCACTGTCCTCAAGCCATTGTAACTGCTTTGCTCAAGCAGAGAGGAAAGGAAGTGGCAGGGAGTTTTCATTCCTTCTGGCCAACACTGAGTCACAGAAGGCTGCATGCACTCTAGTTGGGATAAACTGTAATAGTTGCAATAGACTGTAAACGCTGAGCAATTGTCTACATTCCAGAGGTCTCCTGAAAGATCATGCTGAGGCCCAAACTCTGCATGAGATTGCACCCTTTCTTGTCTTTCTCCCTTTCTTCGTTCTGCTTCACCAACTCCCTTACTAGTTTCTCTTGGGAGCATTTCTTGATAAATCACCTCAATAGGAATCCTCATCTCTGTCTGCTGCTCGTTACCCGACCTCAGACCCACAACACGCTTGCTTCCTAACTTAGGGCATTTGGACGTATTTCCACTCCCTTCCTTACTTCATCCAGGCTCCTGCTCAAATGCCAACCCCTCAGAGAGGCTTTTCTGCACGCCCTATACGAAAGAGCACCAGGGCTGGGCTCAGTGGCTCACACCTGTAATCTAGCACTTTGGGAGGCAGAAGGGGATAAATCACCTGAGGCCAAGCGTTTGAGACCAGCTTGGGCAACATAAGGAGATCCATCTCTACAAAAGATTTTTTTTTTAAATTTTTTTTTTGAGACAAGAGTCTCACTTTGTTGCACTAGCTAGAGTGCCGTGGCATTAGCCTAGCTCACAGCAACCTCAAACTCCTGGGCTCAAGTGATCCTCCTGCCTCAGCCTCCCAAGTAGCTGGGACTACAGGCATGCACCACCATGCTCCACTAATTTTTTTCTATATGTTTTTAGTTGACCAATTAATTTCTTTCTATTTTTTAGTAAAGACGGGGGGGTTTACCAGCTCAGGCTGGTTTCGAACTTCTGACCTGGAGCGATCCACCCTCCTTGGCCTCCCAGAGTGCTAGGATTACAGGTGTGAACCACCTTGTCAAGCCCTTTACAAAAGATTTTTTAAAAATTTAACTGGGTGTGGTGGCATGAGCCTGTAGTTCCAGTTACTCAGGAGGCTGAGGCAGAAGGATCACTTGAGCCCAGGAGTTTGAGGTTGCTGTGAGCTAGGCTGACGCCACGTCATTCTAACCTGGGTGACAGAGAGAGACACTGTCTATAAAAACAAAACAAAACCCAGGAAACCAGCACCCCTTCCTCCTTCCCATCCTGCTCTTAGTTTTCTTCATAGCACTGATGACTCCCTGAATTATTAAAATATGTACTTATCTTCTTGTTTATTGACTGTTTCCCTCATGTCTGCTTCATGAGGGCAGGGACTTGTCTCTTTCGTTACGGCTGATTGAGAACAGAGCACCCAGTGGTGCTCAGTAAAATTTACTTAAATAAATTATTGCTCTTTATTATGAAAAGGAAATATAGTAATGGGAATTTTGGGTCAAAAGAATTAAAATTATATTATTAAAACTTATATGATTAGCACTGGGAACTAATTTAGCTCTGATGCTGCTAAACAACATGCTCTGATGTCAGCTTTATCCGTCACAAAAGTGATGTTTGGCCTCCAACGACATTATTTATTGTTTCTATCCCAACTAGTCACAAGGAAGGAAAGGGGTATAGTTTTGGGGTCATCTTAAACGCTAGCGTTGCTCTTTGCAGCACTTCTCTTAGTTCTTAGAACAGCATCAAAGGGGTTTTATTCCAAATTTTTCTAAGGTAAAAGCATCTTCTTGGCCAGTCATTCATGAAAATTACACTGGGTGGCAGTCATACTCTATCAAAATCAACCTCCACAGTGGTTCTATTATATTAAGAAATCAGCGAGTTTTTGCCATGCCCAACTAGAAACCAGATAATTGGCGAAGCACCTAGGCTACTTTCTGTGCCTTGTACCTACTGAGGTCAGAAATTATGTAGGTCATTCTGCACATGCTTGTCTCCCTTGGTTAGGGAGAGTCTGCAACACTAAATTAGGGGAATTAAGATTATCAATAGGCCAGGCCCGGTGGCTCATGCCGGTAATCCTAGCACTCTGGGACCAAGGCAGGTGGATTGCTCGAGGTCGGGAGTTCAAAACCAGCCTGAGCAAGAGCGAGACCTCGTCTCTACTATAAATAGAAAGAAATTAATTGGCCAACTAATAATATATAGAAAAAATTAGCCGGGCATGGTGGCGCATGCCTGTAGTCCTAGCTACTTGGGAGGCTGAGGCAGAAGGATCGCTTGAGCCCAGGAGTTTGAGGTTGCTGTGAGCTAGGCTGATGCCACGGCACTCACTCTAGCCTGGGCAACAAAGTGAGACTCTGTCTCAAAAAAAAAAAAAAAAAAAAAGGTTATCTATCAATAATAATGGGAACAAGAAACAGTTATTAAGCACTTAATAATTGCCAAGCAGGTACTAAGTGCTTTACACGTGTTATGTAAATTAATAAATACTCACAACAGACTTATAATGGAGGAATTATTTTTATACTTGCTTTGCAGTTGAGCATTTGAGGCTGAGAGGGTTTAGGGAGGGTATTTAAATTTATCAGGCAGTAAGTGGAAGTTTCTCAAACACATACTCTGAGCTGCTGCTCACCCCTTCATTCTATGAAGGGAGACGTGATAGCTTAAGAGTTGGAAAGGCTGCCATGTGGGTGCAGACTGCCTTTGTGTGGCTCCAGGGGGTGGACCCTGATCCCCTGGGAAAGGAGTCCCCTCACAGAGGTAGATCACACCTCATCATGAGGAAGATTTTCTAACATTTAGGGAAGTTGTAGATCATTTTCCTAACAGTAGAAGTGGAATGGATTAGTTGGTGAAATAAATATAGTGAGCATCTGTCCTTGGAGATCTTTTTTGATTGCTTTGTTAAATTCTCAGTATAACATTAAAAAAAAAAAAAGAACAGTCATGTTTGCCTGGCACTGATGTTCCATTTGGGGTCAAATCTTGACTATGCCACTTGCCAGTCAGTGATCTGCAGCAATGCCACCTGGGGGGTTGATGGGACAAACTTGGCACCTAGAAGGCTCTGGTTCAAATCTTGGCTCCGGCACTCACCAGTCATGTGATAGTGGCTTGTTGTGTGCATTTTACATGTTGATCTCTGTGACCTATAGTAAGTACTAGCTAAATGTGACCTATTTCTTGATTTGTGATTGTCACTATTGCACTTGTAACATAAAAGGTATGTTTTCATATTTTCAAGTTAATATAATATTTTTTTCCTGTAATTTAAGAACTAATCCTGCTGGTTCTATCTCAAACGTGACAGAGTCTTTTGGATGTTCATAATGGATGTCATCGGAACTGATTGAGAGATTTTATTTTTTGAAATAGCCAAAAGTTATTTGGAACCAAAATTTTCAAACAAGAAAAGCCATTAAATTGGGGTTTTGATGTACAACAGGATAATTCTTTGAAGTATTAACATGTATTTTGTCATGTATTTCTTTCTGTTCTTCAATCCAAGTATATAACCAGCCCTTTAGAAATTCTTTGCTTCATATATATTATTTTGTAGGATATAAATACAAGTTTTAATATCAGTAACTTTTTTTGGTTTTGATAGAGCCGCTGCTGAGTGTAATTTATGTCCTTGAGGGGTAAGAAAGAGAGAAGAATGTGAAGAGAGAGAGATAAAGAAAACACACTAGAGATTAAATGCTAAAGTTAATGTTGATAAAGTGCTTAGAAAAGTGCCCAGAGCATAGAATAATCTCTGTAACAGTATTCATTAAATAGTCAAATAACAATAATAAATAAAAAATACATGATTTTTTACTTTATTATGTATTCTTCATATCTTATTTCTATCACTTTCAATTAGTTTATCATAATAATCATCAATCATTAGTATCACTGTTATTATTGTAGCGATATAATATTATTATTGTAGCAATATGATCTTAGTCAAGCTTATTACCAAGTAATCTACTAGAGGGGAGAAAAATCCCTGGAACCTGTGCTTATTAGAAACCTGGGCCCCAGGTACAGGAAATTCCAGCCTTGTCTAAGATTCCAGTGCACTGAGTGCGCCTAGGGGAGGTGAGAATCACAAGGGTTGGGACAATGGGTTAACGGGTTCTTAGCAGTTTGTGTAGATAACTGAGAAACTCTCTGATGCTTAAGACCCAAGGATCTTGGTACAACTTGGGAATTGGGGGCCCAAATAATGGGTGAAGTGGAATTCTTTCAGCAGCCCAGCTGAATAAGTTTCAAAGTCAGATTGAAAAAAATAAAGCAACAAACTCTTTCATGTATCTACGAATTTGTGGACTTAGTGTCTTACCTGCTACAAATATTTTTTGGTAAATATGGATGTATGTGTCTAAATTAGCCATGTTTACTTTTCCAGTTTTGTAGGTCTGTGATTGCTCCAAATGGTCTGAACAAAGCCAGCATCATTGGAGTAAGTATAAAATTTTTTAGGTGGCTATTTGAAGGTCAGTGCATTTTTGCCTGTATAGATTATTAATAGATAAAACTTTTATTACTTTATATCCTACTATGAAGGATTCTTAAGAAAAGCCTGAAATTAAGCTTGAAATCCTACAGCACCTCAATGTAATGATAATTATTTCTCATAGTAATGAATGGGACTAATAATTTCTTTGGCAATTAGCTTGACCAAGATCATGTTGCTACAATAATAAAATTATATTGTATATCTCCCTCAAAAACTAGGATAGCAGGAGTTTTAGTCACAGACTGGAAGAAGGCAAACACGGAGTTAAGCTAGCTGTTGATCATGAGGGCAGGGGTGGAGTCTTAGGGATTTTTTTATCCCAGACATTTTATTTTCTTTGAGTATATACGAGGTCAATGTGAGCAGTTTATGTTTGCAAGGGAGTCTCTGTTCAGTCTCAATCATTCTAAAGAGACACGCTGCACATTTTTCTTTTCCTGATAGCCAAGGTCCTATCTCATCTCAGACATAGGAGGAAGTTGCTCTCTGTGTACTTCATCACCAAGTAAATAAAAACCTAGATAGATGACATAGTACAATTCCCTAGGCAAAATAATGAGCTAATTTGTGATCTCAGTAGAATGTACTGTTATTTATATCACGAACTGTTAAGTAACAAGTTTACATACCAGAGTAGACGCTCATGCAGTAATTAGTGTTCAGGGTAATTCTGACATATGGCTAAGCTCTGACATTTCTAACTCCCAAGTAGATGTGAAAACTTTGACCACCATTTTTGTCACTTTCATTTTTTCTCTCTTTATCAACTTTCTTAGGATCCTTTTCATTATAATTTTTCTATCTCCTCTTTTTCTCCACTTTTCTTTTTTTCTAGACAAAGTCTCATTTTGTTGCCCAGCCTGGTGTGCACTGGCACCATCATAGATCACAGCAACCTGGACTTAAGTGATCCTCCTACCTCAGCCTCCCGAGTAGCTGAGACTACAGGCACTTGCCACTATACCCCGTTAATTTGGGTATTTTTTGTAGAGAAGGGGTCTTGCTATGTTGCCCAGGCTGATCTCAAACTCCTAGCTTCAAGTGATCCTTCCACCTTTTCCTCTCAAAGTGCTGGGATTGCAGATGTGAGCCACTGTGCCTGGCCTTTTCCTCCACTTATTTAAAAACGCTTCCTCATCTTTTGAACATCTTTTTGAGTCTGGTCTCAGCTTAAATGAGTTTCTCAGGGAAACCTTTTCGAATGCCAGATTGGATTAGATTTTTTATTAAAGTTATTAAAAGTTATTTTTTAAAAAGTTAAAATTATTCAATTGCTCTATAATCAATCAACTCATTCATTAATTGAGATTATGAATAAATTGGAATTAATTATGTTTGTTTTTAATGTTTGTTCTTCCTATAACCATTAGACTCAGTGAAGGCTGGGACATAGCTGCTTCTTTCATTCCTAAATTTCTAGGGCCTGGAACATAGTGGTAAGTGTCAACAGTTAGTTGCCACCTTTTTGAAGTTTTTTTGAGAAAAATCTTCTATTGCTTTTTTTTTTTTTTGGTGATTTTATCTAACACTTCAAGTATATTTATATAGTAATATAGAATATTAGATCTAGAAGGGATTGTTAATGGTTATCTAGTCCAATTCTCCATCTTTCCTCCTTTATTTATTTATTTATTTATTTTGAGACAGAGTCTCACTCTGTTGCCCTGGTTAGAGTGCCGTGGTGTCAGCCTAGCTCACAGCAACCTCAAACTCCTGGGCTCAAGTGATCTGTCTGTTTCAGCCTCCCGAGTAGCTGGGACTACAGGCATGTGCCACCATGCCCGGCTAATTTTTTTGATATATTTTTAGTTTTCTGGCGAATTTCTTTCAATTTTTTAGTAGAGATGGGGTCTTGCTCTTGCTCAGGCTGGTCTTGAACTCCTGACCTTGAGCGATCTTCCCGCCTAAGCCTCCCAGAGTGCTAGGATTACAGGCGTGAGCCAACGCGTGGGGCTCCTAATTTAAATATGTGAGAACTAAGGTCTAGATGGGCGAAGTGACTTTCACCTGGCTACATAAAAAAACAGGTGACACAGCTAGGACCCTCAGTCCAATTCTCCTTATCCTATATTACATTGGTCTTTCCCCGTTACCTCCCTTTTGGCCAATTCCAGTAACTAATAGGTAAGGAAGAAATCTGTCCAAGGTGAGGGGAATATTTCTCTTTTATTTAGTTCAGTTCAAGTTTTTATAGCCTGATTTGGTGAGTTTTTAAAAAAATATTTTTGAAGTATAGGGAGTATTTAAGGGATAAACCTTTTCATGATTCAACATACTGGGGCAGGTACACATAAAGATACCAATCTTGAAGGTGCAACTTCCCTTAGAGCCACATTGTTTTTTTTTTTTTTTTTTTTTTTTTTTTTTTTTTTTTTTTTTTTTTTTTTTTTGAGACAGAGTCTCACTTTGTTGTCCAGGCTAGAGTGAGTGCCGTGGCGTCAGCCTAGCTCACAGCAACCTCAAACTCCTGGGCTTGAGTGATCCTTCTGCCTCAGCCTCCCGAGTAGCTGGGACTACAGGCATGCGCCACCATGCCCGGCTAATTTTTTAAATATATATCAGTTGGCCAATTAATTTCTTTCTATTTAT
The DNA here is from genome assembly GCF_040939455.1 of Microcebus murinus. NCBI lineage: Eukaryota > Metazoa > Chordata > Mammalia > Primates > Cheirogaleidae > Microcebus > Microcebus murinus. The sequence goes on along the minus strand of NC_134109.1, from coordinate 73,077,540 downwards.
AGTAGAGACGGGGTCTCGCTCTTGCTCAGGCTGGTTTTGAACTCCTGACCTTGAGCAATCCGCCCGCCTCGGCCTCCCAAGAGCTAGGATTACAGGCGTGAGCCACAGCGCCCGGCCTAGAGCCACATTGTTTTGATGGAAAGGAGGGAAGGAAAAGACAAGGACAGTGTCTAGGATACTACAATAATCTGATTTGAAATCCATAATCCCATAGATCTCCAAGGTTGATCTCACTGGCAGGGAAGTAATCTTTTTTTCCTTAACAATACATGAACTTCCAAAGAGAATTTTCCCAGACAGAAAAAAGTGCTTCCCCCAGAGAAAGCACTAGGGATTTTAAAAAATCATAGTGAGTAGGAAGAACTATGCCGAGGTAGCATGATCACAGATAATCCAGAGAGGTTAACAGCTCAGTACTTATAAAGGGCACCGCTATAAAGCGATTCTCCTTGTTTTAATATGGGTATGAGAATTTAACATAAGAGTTCTTGAACAAAACTGTGATGTTTTAATAGCACTTCATTTGCAAGAACCAGAGGGAAATTGTTTTTAATTCAGCCTTAGTTTTTGCATTAATAGATTGCTGAATTATATTTTCTTAACGTATTATTTTATTTATTTATTGTTAAATTTTTATTTATTTTGGAGATAGAGTCTCACTTTGTTGTCCTGGTTAAAATGCAGGGGCATCATCATACGTAGCTCACTGTAACCCCAAACTCCCAGGCTTAAGCAATCCTCCGCCTCAGTCTTCCAAGTAACTGGGACTACAGGCATGTGCTGCCACATTTGGCTAATTTTTCTATTTTTTGTAGAGATGGGGTCTCACTGTTGCTCAGGCTGGTCTCGAACTCCTGACCTCAAGCCATCCTCCTGCCTCAGCCTCCCAGAGTGCTAGGATTACAGGCATGAGTCACTATGCTCAGCTCTTAATGTTTTAGAAAGTAAGTATAGAAAAACAATGCAGTATTGGAAGAGATAAAAACAGATTTAAAATGTTTTGCTTACTCGTATGGAAGAATTAAAGCTAAGAAGTTGAATCAAGAAACATTTAATAGAATCTGAGGGTATTTTGTAAATGAAAAAAACAAATTAAAAAAAAAAAAAAGAAAGAAACATTTAAGGGCCAGGCGCAGTGGCTCACGCCTGTAATCCTAGCACTCTGGAAGGCTGAGGCGGGAGGATAGCTCAAGGTCAGGAGGAGTTCAAGAAACATTTAAGGAGAACTTTGATTAGTTCTCTCTCTATATATAACACAAATTAGAGAGTAAATTTATAAGTGGAGAACTGATTACATGGTATAGAAAATTCCTAATACAATTTTCAAAACATTGTTAACTGTCTGTTTTAGATACTGACTTTTCTGGAAGGGAAAGGCTGATTATATAACCAATAAGCAGCCCTGGGAGCTTGCTTTGTCAGTAGCCATTACTGAAATATGTTTTGAGGGAGACCTCTAAAGCAAGAGAAAAAGATCTGTTTGTTATCTTGGCTTGTAGAGAGCTCTTAAGTGTTTAAGGAAATAGAACCAATCATTTATTTAAAGAAAGTAGTGAAAAAAAAAAAAAAAACTTTTCTTCATGAAATAATCTAAGAACACCCCAAACGTCATTTTGGTTTTCTATATTTCTTTCAAAGTGATAGTACTAGTTTGGGCTAAATCACGCAAAGACGATAAGATTTTCCTTCTTCCTTGGTTATGATTTGCAATCATTCTTTAGAGGGCATCTTACCAAATCTTGTAATAGATGTTTAGAAACTGAGCAGAAGATTATAATTATTTAATTGTAAGACAAAATCAAACACTATCTAAAGGAATGCAACAAAATGCAATGATCAACAATGAAAAAAACATAATGACTAGAGTCCAAGCAAAAATTACTAGGTATGAAATAAATAGGAAAACACAACCCCTAGAGGAAAAATAAATAGAAACAGATCCAGAAAAGCCAGAAATGATGAAGCTTTCAGAAAAGAATGTTAAAGACTTAATAAGGAACATCACAATCAAATTGCTGAACACCAGTGATGAAGAGAAAAATGTAAAGATAGCCAGATAGAAAAGAATTTATTGCACATAGAAGGGAAGCAAATAACTTCTCATCAGAAATTATGTAAGTTAGAAGATAATGGAATAATATTAAAGTTTCTAAAAAACAAAACAAAACAAATCTACTGTCAATCTAGAACTTCATTCAGTGAAAATATCTTTCAAAATTAAAGGTGAAATAAAGACTTTTTCTTTTTTCTTTTTTTTTTGGAAGGAAATAAATCACTTTATTTAATTACTTTGCAAAAACATCACAACAGCTGGTTTAAGGAGGCCACACCAACCAACAGTTGCCCAGCCCCCCCAATTCTTTACCATCTCAATGAACTTCTACACAGTAAGAATACCCTCTACCACTGCAATTCTGAAGCAAGGAAGCTATTAAATGACAGAGGAGAGGTTTAACTGATGATTTTACACTTTATGCTTTCACTATTAATTACTAAATTAACTTGCTCTTGAGAGCCGATTTTTCATTTCTTCAGTTTGAACTTCTTGATTAAGATAATCCGTTCGCAAGTCTGCACTGTTTCAGCACTTCACTGAAACCCTCACAGAGCTTTAGGTCGCTCTGGTTCTGGGCACATTCCAAAAACTGTTTTATCTCATAGTAGCAAGGGCCAGCCTGCTGCTGCTGTGCCAGCTGGCTTCCCTGAGGCTCCTGGTAAGTGATGTCAGGGTTTGATGGCTCGGCGTTACGTCCTCCACTGAAACACCCAGTCATGGCATGACCCAGTGTGTGCCCAACTGCAGAGCCCACAGCCACACCTGCTGCAGTGGTTGCCATCTGGGCCATGAGACCTGGCTGCCGGGGTGCAGCAGCAGGTGAGCCAACTGCAGATGGTGGGGCTGCTGCTGGTGGCTGAGCTGCTGGTGCTGGCCTGGGTGCAGTTCTCATCTGAGGGGCGGAGGGGCCATGCGGGAGGTGCGGCTTCGGCTTCCACGCGGCATTGCAAGCGCACTGCGGCTCGGCGACTAGAACTGCGACGACCCACGAAGAGCACAGCGGCTTCTGTAAGACTTTTTCTTTTTTTGATTATTGTATAATCAACATTACTAGACTAAGCACTCACAGGAAAGCAATGGTCAGAAAAATTAGAAAATTTAAAATGGAGTATCTCATTAAAGCAGAATTTCTTCCCAACAATAAAAAATGAAAATGAGAGCTGGGCATAATGGTACATGTCTATAATCCCAGCTACTCAGGAGACTGAGGTGGAAGAATTACTTGAGGCCAGAAGTTTGAGATCAGCCTGGGCAACATAGTGAGACCCCATTTCTCTAAAAAAGAAAAAAAAAGGATAATTATCTGGGTGTGGTGATGCATGCTTCTAGTTCCAGCTACTCAGGAGGCTAAGGTGGGAGGATTGCTTGAGCTCAGGAGTTTGAGGCTGCAGTGAGCTTTGATTATGCCACTGCACTCCAGCCTGGGTGATAGAGCAAGAACCTGTTTCTCAAATAAATAAATGAGTAGATAAATAAAAAGAATTTTAGAAGTGAAAGACAAAGAATAGGTGATATGAAAATAATAGAAAATAAAAACATGAAAATTAGGGCTATAGCCAAAGTAAATTTCCAAGTGGCTCATTTGTTAGCCAAGCAAGGAAAGACATTTATCAATGGTGAATTAATTAAATCTTTTTTGATTGTTGCAGCCCAAGAAATGTGTCCAGATAAAATATACTTGCCTAAAACTATAACTTTATAGTGAGAACAGTTTCTTGAAGAGTTGAGGGCATTGGAACACTAATAGTTAATTCAAAAACAAGCAAATTATTTCAAGTGGTTTTCTTTGGTTCTTGACAAGTTGATAAATGTTACTGATACTTTTCAGTTGTCATTTATTTTAGGAGTCAATGCTGAGTTCGAAGTGGCTGAAAAATTAGCCTTTATGAATAGTTTGTGTGGAACAACTATAAGTGAGACTATTTTCAGAGTTGAGAAAACACAAATTTGGTATAATCTGAAGTGGAACTGCTAAGATTTGTCACAACTGATGGTGGTAAAAATATATATGATGCAGTAAAAGTCCTCACAGGATACATTTATAAAGCTTTTGAAAATGTAAGGTGTTGAAAACCTGTGCTTATTCATTACATTATTCATCAGCAAGTACTTTGTAGAACATGTTTGAATTTATCATGTGTTTATTGAACCAGTAGTGCCAATGGTAAACTTTATTCACTATTGTGGACATACAATTGTTTAGTAGGTTCCATGAATTTTGGTTAGAAATATAAGCTGAATAGCCTGACTTTCTCCCACACACAGCACTGATAGCCTAGCAGTGGTAAAGTCTTACTGTAATTTTTTTTTTCTCTAGAGACAGGGTCTTGCTCTGTCACCCAGGCTAGAGTGCAGTGGCATGATCATAACTCATGCAATCTTCAACTCTTGGGCTCAAGCAGTCCTCCCACTTCAGCCTACAAAGTAGCTGGAACTACAGGCTCATGCCACCACACACAGCTAGTTACTGCAATTTTTTGAGCTCAGGGTCAAGGTTGACATTTTTATTATCCAATATGGATCAATTAGTTCCATATAAGAGAAGAAAAGAAAGACACAATATATCTAGATTTCAATAAAGTGTCTCTTAGGTTATTCTAACAGAAAAAATGAAAAACTGTGAATTCTCTTGAAATACAATTAGATAAGTTTGAGACTTCAGGGATACATTACCCATAGAGTATCAACGTAAAGGGTATATAGCATGGAAAATTAAATGTACTTATTCCGCTGCTATTTTTCAACAGTTTTGCCAGTCATTTAGATATAAATGGAAAGGGTTAGAGTTTAGTGTTAAATAATGAGAAAGGGTTATATTGGTTACAAACTTACCTTAAATCAAAGACATTGGAGTTTCCCACCCTCAACCCCTCAAGACCAACAAAAGCTCAGCCTTCTTAAATAAAAACACAAGGAGAATCACAATACCACTTTGCTATGTATTCCCAAGTGGCTAATATCCCTTTTGTATATCACCCTCTGTCCTCTTTGACAATAAGCTGGTCTATGATTTTTGGTCATATCTTCTCTCATTAGCCCAAGGTGCCCATAATTATTTCCAGGAACCCCATTTCTGCAAACCACAGCCCCCCATGCACAAACTGCTGGCAAGCCCCTGAGTGTGTTACACTATTTCAGATTTTTTGTGTCTTTACATATACTGCTTCCTCCGTCATATTAGTTGGCCAATTTCTTTCTATTTATAGTAGAGACAGGGTCTCGCTCTTGCTCAGGCTGGTTTCGAACTCCTGACCTTGAGCAATAGGCCCGCCTTGGCCTCCCAGAGTGCTAGGATTACAGGCGTGAGCCACTGCGCCTGGCTCCTTCCTCTTATTTTTAATCATCATGTATAATAGAACAATAGAGCTTGATATATTAGAATCCCAATTAGTGTTTGTAGAAGTGAATTGAACCCATGGTCCTCTCATCCTTTTTGCTATGGTCTTGCTCAGTGGTCTATAAACATTTAAAGAAAAATATTTTCTCAAGAGAACTCAGTAGACACTGTAAAGGCCATCACTGAAACAGAAAATACACTAAACCTCATAAAAATTGCATAAATATTGGTTTGGCAGAGTAATAGGCATTTAGAGGCAGAACATTGATGTCAACTCTTTGATCAATAGGTGAACTCAGGATAGGGTGAAGAACAATAGGTCTTATTTTTGGTGTCTTTTTTTTTTTTTTTGGACTGTTGTTGTATATCCTAAATCCCAGCATATGCTTGTTTTTCTTTTCTCAACCCTGCCCAAATGCAGATATCTAGAAAATGTTTCTACTGTATATGTTTTTGTATGTCTTGCGTTTGTGTCTAAGAAAGGACAATAAAGACGATTTTCATTAAAAAGTAATTAAAGGATATTTCCACGAATCTTATGCTTTTACCTTTGCCTCAACCCCTGAGGTATAAAAATAACTTGATAAAACTTACTTATTCCTGAGGGATCCTTTCCCCGGGGTGACCCATTAATTGCCTCCTCCTATGTTGCTTTGGGAAAAATCAGTCTTATTCTATGAGACCATTCCAAGCACAGACTGCAGTCATATTGGCCTTCCATGCTCTATTTAGTACCACTTTTTACCACCCTTGTATTGTGAATTAGCTATCCCTTTTCTCCTCTGGGCTCATGTAAAATAGCTCCAAATGCCAGATGTGATTTTTCTGAAGAAGCTGCTACTGCAGATCTGCTAGAGAACAGGTGGGTGAGAAGGATGGGCAGAACAGATTCAATCAGATTATTGTGTTTCACTAAGAGATTTTCTGGTAACTAAACCACAGTCTGAAATCACCACTGGATATAGGAGAAGAGGATACCCAGAAGAGAAAGAGTTGAGAATAGAGATTGAGTTAATGGGCAGGGTTTGACAAATATCTGCGGGGAACTTATTTTGGTATTTAAACAGGGACAGAGTCAGGTATTTAAGGGTAAGAACCATCATGTGGTGAAATCCTGTCATTTGCAACAACATGGATAGAACTAGAGGACATTATTTTGACTGAAATAAGCCAGGCACAGAAAGACAAATATTGCATGTTCTCACTCACATGTGAGAGCTAAAAACAACAACAACAAAAACTGAACTAATGGAGACAGAGAGTAGAGTGATAATTACCAGAAGCTGGGAAGGACAGTGAGGAGGGGGGAGCGGGACGGTCAATGGGTACAAAAATACAGTTAGATAGAAGAAATAAGATCTGGTGTTTGGTATCACAAGAGGGCAACTATAGCTAACAATAATTTATTGTAGGCCGGGCGTGGTGGCTCACGCCTGTAATCCTAGCACTCTGGGAGGCTGAGGCGGGCAGATTGCTCAAGGTCAGGAGTTCAAAACCAGCCTGAGCAAGACCCTGTCTCTACTAAAAATAGAAAGAAATTAATTGACCAACTAAAAATATATATAGAAAAAATTAGCCAGCCGGGCATGGTGGCACATGCCTGTAGTCCCAGCTACTTGGGAGGCTGAGGCAGCAGGATCACTTGAGCCCAGGAGTTTGAGGTTGCTGTGAGCGAGGCTGATGCCATGGCACTCATTATAGTCTGGGCAACAAAGTGAGACTCTGTCTCAAAAAAAATATATATTAATTTATTGTATATTTTACAATAACTAAAAGAGTGGAATTGGAGTGTTCCTAACACAAAAAAATGGTAAATGCTTGAGGTGATGGCTATCCTAATTACAATGATTTGACCATTATACATGTGTGCTCATATGAAAATATCACATGTATCCCAAAAATAGGTACAACTTTTATGCATCCATAATAATAATAATAATAATAATAATAACTTTTTTGATAGTTTAAGGTAAATTTTAATAGATTTATAAAAATCATACATACAAAACATGTTAAACTAACCACTATGACTATAAAATACCTTTTGTACACTTTACCATGTGTATAAATTAATAACAATAAAATTAAAATTAAAAATTAAAAAAAAGGAACCATGATGTGGGAGAATCTGGCATGAGCCAAGATTTCACAGGAGTGTAAATAACACTAGGATGCTTAGAGTTAGCTTCTAATTCAGATTAGTTTGGCAGTAAACATCCACTCCAGAGTAGCAGGTAATGGTATTTGGGAAAATCAGTCCAAATACCTGGTAATGATATTTGGTCTCAGTTATAGAAAGCAACTTCTATGTGGACCAAGCAAATAGAAGAATGCAGCTCAGATGGTGTTTGACAAAGAAGCAGGAGAAGCATTTTTTCCTCCTATACTGACCATTTAATGAGTTATTATAACAAAGGACTGAAGAGAACAAATATGAATTGATTGTGAAGGGCAAAATATTTCCTCTAATTTTCTCAGTTGGACCCCAGTCTTCTGATATAGTCAAAAAACTTTGATATCTGGGTTAGGTTCATTTTTGTTCGTACACCCATTTTTTAAATTCAACAAAAACCATTTCTTTGGCTTCTGTTATGTTTCCAGTACAGTGCTGGGTACTGGGATTATAGAAAGAAAGGTTTCTTTCCCCGCTGAGCTCACAGCTTGGTGTAGGAGATAAAAAAGAAAACTTTCTGTCACTGTGCAGCTAGAGCCAGAACAGCTGTGGGGTGGAAAAGTAAGTAAGGGAGGATTGCTCTTTAGGGAAATGTTGCATTAAAAAAGAAGTGGAAAAAATAGGGGAAACTTCAGTTTTAAATTAAGGGTCTGCCATTTTCTATGCATCAGGGTTTCTGTTCAATATTTTCTGAGAAGTAAAGCTCAGGTCTTGTCTTGGTGTGATTAGCTTCTCCTTCTAAAGTCTTGTGCTGGGTGTGGCTTGGGCCCAGGAGGGGAACAAGATTTTTGTTTTTTAGCTAAAAGCATTGGGGAGGTTTTGAGAGATATGTGGCTTTTAAGCGTGGCTGTGAAAAACAGGCAACATTTCAGAATAGATGGGGTAGGGTATTTTATGAGGAGGGGATACTTTGAGCAAAAGGAGGAAAAGAGTTTTAGGGATGTCAAGGAGACCAGTTTGGGTGAAGATAGGGTGAGACAGTGTTGGAGCTAGAACACAGGGACCTGTTGAATAGCATGGTTGCTCTTTAGCCAATGGACAGTCCCTGAGGATTTTGAGTGGTAGAGAGGCATAATTAGTGTTTTCAGAACATTAATCTGCTATAGAATGGGCTGGAGTGGCAGGGACTGGAAACTGAGCTACATCCAAACCATGATTTGAGATGTGCCCTTTCCTTCCCTACAATGCTCACCACGTCCATTAGTTGTGAGTTTACCCACCGCCAACCCTCTACCCCCCCCAAATATTACTACTGTGTGAGCACCTCAATGCTGATCAGTCAGTGCCAGTTTGATGGCAAGTACATGTGGTGCCTATTCTTCCATTCTTGTGATACCTCATTTTGGAGGATGGGCTCAAGTTTAGTATGTCTCTACTTTTGTGGTGTTTTGGTTCCTATAGCCTTGTAGCATAATTTGAATTCATGCAATGTGATGCCTCTAGACTGTTCTTTTTGCTTAAGATTGCTTTTGCTGTTCAGGCTCTTTTGTGGTTCCAAATGAAGCTTAGGATTATTTTTTCTAGATATGCAAAATATGATGCTGGTATTTTGATGAGAATTGCATTGATTCTGTAAATCACTTTGGGGAGTACAGACATTTTAATGATGTTGATTCTACCAATCCATGAACATGGGATGTTTTTCCATTTGGTTGTTTCATCAGTGTTTTATAGTTCCCCTGATAGAGAGATCTTTCACTTCCTTGGTTAAGTATATTCCTAAGTATTTTATTTCCTTTGTAGCTATTGTAAATGGTATTGAGTCCTTTATTTGACTCTCAGTTTGACTGTTATTAGTATATAGAAATACAACTGCTTTGTATACATTGATTTGGTAATCTGAGACTTATACTGAATTTATTTATTAATTCTAGGAGTCTTTTGGTGGAGTCCTTACACCAGATACAAGATCATATTGTTGGCCGGGCGCTGTGGCTCACGCCTGTAATCCTAGCTCTTGGGAGGCCGAGGCGGGCGGATTGCTCAAGGTCAGGAGTTCAAAACCAGCCTGAGCAAGAGCGAGACCCCGTCTCTACTATAAACAGAAAGAAATTAATTGGCCAACTGATATATATATAAAAAAAAATTAGCCGGGCATAGTGGCGCATGCCTGTAGTCCCAGCTACTCGGGAGGCTGAGGCAGAAGGATCACTCGAGCCCAGGAGTTTGAGGTTGCTGTGAGCTAGGCTGACGCCACGGCACTCACTCTAGCCTGGACAACAAAGTGAAACTCTGTCTCAAAAAAAAAAAAAAAAACAAAAACAAAACAACAAAAAAAAAAGATCATATTGTTGGCAAATAGGGATAGTTTGACTTCTTCTTTCTCGATTTGCATACCCTTTATTTATTTCATTTTCTTTTCCAATGGCTTTGGATAGGACTTCTAATATTCTGGTGACTAAATGTGGTGACAGTGGGCATACTTGTCTTGTTTCAGTTCTTAGAAAGAATGCTTTGAACTTTTCCCCATTCATCACGATGTTGTCTGTGTGTTTGTCATACATGGCTTTCATAATTTGAAGTATGTTCCTTCTATGCTTTGTTTGTTGAGGGTTTTTTATCATGAAAGGGTGCTGGATTTTGTTGGATGCCTTTTCTGCATCTATTGATATGATTATATGGTCTCTGTTTTTCCTTCTGTTTTTGTAAGGAATCATATTTATTGATTTGTGTATGTTGAATCCCTAAGATGAAACCCATTTGGTCATGGTGAACTTACCTTTTTGATACGCTGTTGAATTCAGTTTGCCAGTATTTTGTTGAGGATTTTTGCATCTACATTCTTAAAGGATATTGGCCTACAATTTTCTCTTTTTGTTGTGTCCTTTCTTGGCTTGGGGATTAAGGTAATAGTGCCTTTGTAGAATTAATTAGGGAGGTTTCTCTCCTTGATGTTATGGAATAATTCATGTAGGATACATGCCAGTTCTTATTTATATAACTGGTAGAATTCAGCTGTATATATTTCTGGTCTGGTGCTTTTTTTTCTTGGGAAATTTTTTATTACTGCTTCAATTTCATTGCCCATTATTGACTTGTTCAGGATTTCTATTTCTTCCTGATTCAGGCTTGGGAGGTTGCTTGCTTCCAGGAATTTATCCATTTGATCTGGTTTTCTAGTTTTTGTGCATAGAGGTTTTTGTGGTATTCACAGATGCTTATTTTGTATTTCTGTGATATCAGTTGTAATGTTTCTTTTTTTATTTCTGATTGAATTTATTTGAGTTTTTTTCTCTTCTATTTCTGTTTAATCTGGCTAGTGGTCTATCTATTTTGTTTATCATTTCAAAGTATTAACTCTTTTGTATTGGTTTTTTTTTTTTTTTTTGGTTTCCATTTTGTTTAGTTCTGCTCTGAGCACTGTTATTTCCTCTGCTGGCTTTGGGTTTGGTTTGTTTTACTTTTTCTAGTTCCTTTAGATGTAAAGTGAAGTTGTTAATCTGTGATCATTCTCTGTTTTTGATGTAAGCATTTAAAGTTGTGAATTTTCCGTTTAGCACTGCTTTTACTATATCCCATAGATTTTTATACATATGCGTCCCCTTTGTTGTTCAGTTCAAAGAATCTTTTTATTTCTATCTTAATTTCCATCCTCAGCAGCAAGTTGTTTAATTTTCATGTGAAGTGGTGCATTGGTCCCTGGGCTACTGTTCAAAGCTCAGGTGAGGAGCTGGTGAGTCTCTCTCCATGGAGATGGGTGGTGCTAGAGATTGCTCTGCCCTGGTTTCCCCATGGTGGTGGCAGTGTCTGCTTGGCAAGGCTATCTAGGCAGTGGCTATGGGTGTCAAGGCTGCAGGCATTTGTTCCACCCACATGCAGGTGCAATGGTGGCATGCGGCAGGGGCAGCTTATGGCTAATAGGTCTGTCATGGAGCACTGGGCCACAGGCATGGTGCCAGGAGGCATGCAGGACTGTGGGGACAGGCCTCCAGGTGGCTAGGGTTCTCTCCCCATGCAGATCCCACTAAAGCTGTTGCCATGGAGTTCTCGGGTGGTATTGGCAGCTGTTCTGTTTTCATACCCCAGTGGGGAGCACTTAGCTCTCCATCCTGGGGCATGTGAGAGCATCTGCTCTCCCTGTTCCCTCCCCAGCCTGGCAGGGGTATTGTGGAGGCAGTTGTAGTGAAGCTGATTGCTGTGTAGACTAGATGCTCTGGACCTGAGATCTCAGAATGGCGTCAGTTACAGCAACCCAGGAACAGAAACCAAAAGGTTCCTACTATGCCCACTCTCTGGTGCAACGTTACTGTACAGTTTCTAGGCAGCTTTCTGATCAGAACAGAGGCCGACAGTGGTGGTGGGAGCTCCCTCACAGCTTGGGTTGCAGTGTCTGCAGGGGGAGCCTAGAGCTCTTCTCTGAACTTTCTCCATGTGTGGACACATCCTCCAGGTACCTTTTGATCTTTTCTAGTAGATCACCCTATATCCCTGTCCTTCACTTCCTATCGCTTCTGTGATGATTTACAATGCTCTCTCCAAGAAGGTCCATTCATAGGTGGGCATCTACTTGCAACTTTCAACCTCTCCTTGAGAGTGGCATATGCATGCTGCTTCCAGTCCTTCACCTTGGTTGGATTCTCTCCAGTGAAATTTTAAACAGATTAAATAATAAAAACGGAAATTGGTGAAAGATAGGGTGAGATTAGGACCAGTGGACTTGGAGCCTTTCCCAACTCTATTTAAGTGCCACTGTGGTCATGGTTTGACTGTGTGGAAATAGGTGATATTTCAATTTTAAAATTTGTTCATTTTCTTTATATATTTTTTTATTTAAAGAAAATATGATAGTTCAAACAATTTGGTTGCATTTTATATCTTTGCCTAGCAAGGATTAGAGTTATGCCCTTCCCCTCCACAATGCTCACCACATCCCTCAGATGTGGGTCTACCCTCCCAACCCCCGAATTCCTGGTGAACCCCACCACCATTTGAGCACTATAGTGTTAATCAGTCAGTACCAATTTGATGGCGAGTACATGTGGAACCCGTTCTTCCATTTTCTTTCTTACTTGGAAATTCATTTTAAATAGCCATTGTTGTGGTTTCTATTGTGTCAACTAGGTTAGGCTGAGCTATATTCCTCAGAAGTCCCTTTTCTGTATGTTTCCAACTCGGGTGAGCTGCAAAAGAGATTCTTTTGCAAGATTTTGAGGGAAGAAGTGAAATGGCAGCTATCTTTGCAGGTCATACTTGTTTCTCTGTGAGTTTATCTCATTGATGTGAAGCAGTGCCTGGGATTGCAAAAGCAACACCTTCCTTGGGATCCTCCATTAGGTTCATTGACTTGTAGACCAGGTATGTGCGTTTATCCCTGTGACAAATGATCCTGGCTTCTGCAGTACACCTATGCCGTCAAGGTCAGAGGCAATGAGAACTGACACCAGTTTTAGTCTGTCCTTGTGGACTGTAGCTCTTGCTTGTGGGTTCCTATTTATTCTTGATTTCCCCAACTTTCTATCTGTCTTCCCTTCCTGACTGCTTGTCTTGTGGTCTTCAACTACAGCATCAGAAGCAAAATAAATTGACATATTGATTGCTGAACCAGCTTCTGTGATTACCTAAAGTCAACTTCCTGTAACATTTCCTTATCATATTATTTCCTAGTGGTTCTGTCTGTCTAATGGAACCCTGATACATCCAGTAATTCTACTTTCTTATTTCTTCTGTTCTTTCAGGCAAATATGGAGCCCAAAATGACTGAGACCATGGGGGGAGGAAATTATTCGGTGGTGCATGAGATTGTGTTGGTGGGATTTACCAGTTCTTTGGAGATGCAACTTGTCCTCTTTCTAATTTTCTCCATGTTCTATGTAGCAGGTATTTTAGGAAACCTCTTCATTGTGCTCACCGTGATCTCTGACTCCCATTTGCACTCCCCCATGTATTTCCTGCTGGCCAATCTCTCCTTTATTGACATGTGGGTTTCCTCCATTACAGTTCCCAAGATGATTTATGATCTTTTCAAAGAGAGAAAAGTAATCTCTTTCCAAGGCTGCATTACTCAGATGTTCTTCATTCATGTTATTGGAGGAACTGAGATGGTCTTGCTTATTGTCATGGCCCTTGACCGATATGTTGCTATATGTAGGCCTCTCCACTACCTGACCATCATGAACTTCAGAACTTGTACTTTCCTCTTGGTGGCTGCCTGGACCATTGGAATCACCCATTCATTGATCCAACTTGTATTTGTTGTAAACCTACCATTCTGTGGCCCCAATGAAGTGGATAGCTTTTACTGTGATCTTCCTCGATTCATTAGGCTTGCCTGTACGGTCATCTACAGATTGGAGCTCACAGTCACTGCCAACAGTGGTTTCATCTCTCTGGGAACTTTTTTAATTTTGATTATCTCCTATATCTTCATCCTGGTCACCGTTTGGCAACATTCTTCAGGTGGCTTGTCCAAAGCCCTCTCTACACTGTCAGCGCACATGACAGTGGTGGTCTTATATTTTGGTCCATGCATCTTTGTGTATTCATGGCCATTTCTCACAGTGCCTGTGGATAAATTCCTTGCCATTTTTGATGTAATAATTACTCCATTTCTGAACCCTGCCATCTATACTTTCAGGAATAAAGAGATGAAGGTGGCGATGAGGAGAATATTCAGCCAGATATTGAGTATCTGGAAGCTGTTTTAAGTGATTTTGATATCAAGAAAGGCAAGCATCTCAAAAATTCCTGGCCTATGTTACAGACACAAATCCAAAGAAACATAACATCATAGATGCTTTGCTTGCTAGTTTAATTACCAATGTGAAAGATTCTCTTAATGTATTTTTTGACCATATCAAGGAGGAAAGAGAATTCTGGACTGGCCTATTATATCCTGCTTTGCATTTTGAGGATGATCCTCCCTTGTCAGATTGAATTTTGGGGTTTTGTGATGCAGAGTCTAAATAAAAGTGCTTTGGAAACATAAGAAAATTTGCAATTGTTAGGGCTAGCTTTTGTTTTTCCTGGGGTTTTCACATGTGTGGAAACAGACATGTGAAGAAAACATGAAAGAAAACAGATGAAAGGTTTTTAAAGAAATATTATTATCTATAAATTACCCTTCAATATATATTGCCCTTCAGCAAACAAACTAAAGAGCTAAAGTTATTTTGAAATTAAAAAAAATTTATATTTTATCACAACATTAGCCTGAAATTGGATCACTGGGTTAAGGCTTCTTAAGCATTTCAGCTAATGCATATGGTAACTATGAATTAAGCTTTATAATTACTCAATTTCTTTCAAAAGCTGTGTTCCTGCACTGTCAGGGGATTTGAACAATGGAAGCCCAGTAAGGGGCACAGACAATGACCTATTTAATAATTCTTTCCCAGCTTGTGCTTGTCCTACTTACATTGAAATTAGCAATCATTCCTCAGAGATAGGTAAATTCTTTCTTTTTCAGTGACATTGTTACAAGCACAGAGTCTGGAACCAGACTGCCTGGTTTGAAATCTCAGCTTTGCTTTTTATTCACTCAAATTAACCTCCTTATGCCTAAATTCCATCATCTATAAAAAGGAGCTGGGATGAACTATCTGAAATTACCAATATTTGACTGTTTTTGACTTAAAAAAATGGCAGTTTCTTACAACTAAAGATATCTTCCTTATAAGGTTTTAAGGAGTAACCAAACTAATATTTATAAAAAATGCTTTAAATAATTCTTGGTCTATGGTGTTATATAAGTTCCTATTCAATAAAATGCAATAAAACATTAAAACCACTTCTCAGTTTTGATGATCTTTTATCTACAAATTTGTAGATAAAAACAATTTGTAGATCTACAAATTTTATCTACAAAGTCGTCTACAAATTATTTATTTTCTTTCTAACTCTGTTCATTAGTCTTTGATCAAGAACTTGTTTTTTTCCTAATAGGAGTAGAGTACATATTCTTCAGTTATTTAAAATGATATAATTCCTTAAATATAGAAACTTCAAAATTCCACAATTCAGTTTACCTTCTATTCTTTCTTTTTCTTCCTTCCTTTATTTATTTTTTTAGACAGGATCTCTGTCTCCCAGGCTAGAGTGCATCATAGCTCATTGCAACCTGAAATTCCTGGGCTTGATCAATCTTCCTGCCTTAGCCTCCCAAGTGGGTAGGAATACAAGTGCCTGCTACCCAGGCCTCTCTGAACACCTGCATCTGGAACCCAACACTGCTGCTGTTTTTTCTATTTTTGTATAGATGGGGTCTTGATCTTGCTTAGGCTGGTCTCAAACTCCTAACCTCAAGCAATCCTCCCACTTTGGCCTCCCAAAGTGCTAGGATTATAGGCCCGAGGATTACAGGCTAAGATTACAAGCCTGGTCAACTTTCTATACTTTCTCTACCTTTTCTTTCTCATATATTCAAACTGCCTTCTTTTATGCTATGACACAGTTCTATGAAGCTTGTTTTGCTTATCTATGGTGTTTTTTGATGTGCTAGAAGAAGTTACCATGCTGATTAACTTACAAAAATTATATAAATAGAAATCCAGTTGATCACAAAAATATACTGAATACTCACTATGTTCTAATTCCTGTGCTAGGAACTGTAGAAAATGATGTTAGAAGTATATAATCCAATTGTAGGAAGGGACAACAAGTGTCTGAAGCAAAAAATTATTGCAAGAAACTAAAGGGTATTGTAAGGTAGGTAGACTCAATGAAGGTGTTTGAGCAGAGGGGATTCATGGACTTGTGAATGTTATGGATGGGGCTGGAGCCCATGCTGACCAGTCTTCTGAGGTCACTGCATGCTCTGGGAAGGACAGAATCAAAGCTCTTGAGGCTAAGGGCAGGTTGATACCACAGCATATTTGGGGAGGTTAGCCGCCTACTCCACCTCATTGCCTAACCAGGGTCAGCGAAGCCTGACTAGATCTGACCCTGCCAACCTCACTGATTGTTTTTTCATGCCACTCTCTTTCCTGCTTGATGCTCTGAGCCATTGGATTTTCTGTTTCTTGAATATACCAAGCTTGTGGCCTCCTGTGACCATTGGCCCTTCCCTCCACCTGCAGAGTGCTTTGCCCAAGTATATGTAAGGCTGGCTCCCTCTTATCATTCAGGTTTCAGCTTGAGTGTCAACTGCAAGAAAAGACTTCCTATATACAGAAGTTCCCTCTTAGAGAATGACATTGCAGGATGGCTGACTAGAAGCCCATAGTACTCATGTCTTCCACAAAAAGAGCCAAAACAATAAATAAATAACTACATTTTAATAAAAGTAACTAAAGGGGAGCATTGGAGTACATCAAAGGAGTAACTGAAACCTTGATGAGCACAGAAACTCAGGACAGACGCACAGAATGGAAGGAAACATTGGCATTCCACCACCCCATCTCCCAGCTGGGATAAGCTGAGAACCAGGGGAAACTTCTTCCTATGGTGAAAAGGTAGGCAAGAGGATCCCAGGAGCCCCCATCAACACCTTGGACACCTATAGTCTTCACCACTGGGGTCCCTTGCGGCCCTCAGGGGCACTGAGACCAGCTGAGGGAGCTGCCTGGAGTCCACACAGCCGTGCTCCCCCAAGAGAAGGAGCTGGCACTGTGCCTCACCCCTGTGGCTTGCGTGGCTTCTATGCTATGCAATCTTGGAACTAGAACTACTGTCAGAGTGTGTCTTTCCCTGGGAGTGAGTAGCCATGGTACCCTACCATCCCTGAGGCTAAACTACCCCAAACTACTGCCCAGTAGCTGACATCCCCAAGTTGAGCTGGGAGCAGCTGTTATGCCCTTCCCTGTGGGCCAAGCAGTGGTGGAGTGGCTCCACCTACCCTTCTCCTTCCTCCCTCAGGCTGTAGCTAAAGCTACGGGTGCTTTCCTGAGAAAACGGCTTTGACAGAATCTTTCCATCTACCTCTCTCAGCCACGGCTGCACTTTGCCTTTAGTGGCCTAAGATGAGACTGTGCAGGCCTCCTGAGGAAGCATTTCCTTGGCAGAGCCCTGCATCCCAGGGAAATGGTGCCTGGCTGCCCAGAACAGTCCTGCCTGATGGGCCTGAGCTGAAGCAGTGTACTGCCCGCGGGGAATAAAGTGCCTTGGCTGACCTGAGCAGCTATTGCAGCCCAGGGCTGCGCTGATGTAGTACCCTGGGTCTCAGGGACACAGAGCAGTGGCTGAGCTGGGACACTCCATCCTACAGGCCAAACAGCTCTAGGACCTTGCTTCCCTGGAGCTGGGCTAGCACCCTAGAATCTGAGCTGCTGAGATACTTCTTTCCCTGGAGAGTGGGGTCATTGCTATGCTTCTCCCTATTCCCTAGGTCCCAAACAATGCTGTGCTTAGCCATTCTGGGGAACTTGCTGCTGCTGCACCTGGCCTCATAAAGTCTGGGATTCTGCTGAATGCCACAATCCCAGGGTCTAGAGTTATCATTACATGGTGTCTCATGCCCACTGACCTGAGTTGCCACTGAGCCTATTAGCTCAGGTTCCTGAGTTGTGGCCATGTACTATTTCCCAGACCTCAAACTCCAAAGCACCTCTTCTTCTCCAGAGTCAGGCCAGTGCTGTGCTCTACCTCACTGGGGTAGAATCGCAGCTACAGCATTGCCCCCTGGGCCCAAGCTGCTAGGTGGTACCTCAGAGTTATAGATCCTCACTCTGTGGGCATACTACATCCAACCCTGTCACAGAGAGAAAGCCTGCACCTCAAGATCCTGATGCTATAATAGGTTAATGAGATCCTGACCTTAGGACCCTGGCCTGACAGCCTCTCTGAACACCTGCACCTGGAACCCAACACTGCTGCTGTTTCCTGTAGGCCATATCATACCTGATACCAAGATAAATCTCCTTGGCTAAGTCTCCCCATTGTGGGGAAAATGTGAATAGGAGGACACCGAAAGCCCTTGTCACCAAGGACATAAACAATCTACAACAAAATTCTACAGTCTAGGCTACTGAGGTGCCCACAGTTATCTCTGACATTGAATGCAGCTAAAGAAGCTGCATGGAGACTATACCACTGCATCTATCTGGAAACAGAGTCACCACACCCTTCCAAAAACATATTAAGATCCAAATGCAGGTGAAATATTTTTTATGAAAATCACTCTAGAAAGTTTGGAATAAGTGATTGTTCCATCAGGCACAGACATCAATGCAGGGAAACAAGAAACAGGAAAGAGCAAGGAAATATGACACCACTAAAGGAATATAACTGTCTAGTAATAGACCACAATGAAAAGGAACTCATTCAGTTGCAGAAGAAAGAGTTCAAAATAATAATCGTAAAGAAACTCAACAAGACACAAGAAAATACAGATAGATAGTTCAACACAATCAGGAATGAGAAATTAAACAAGGAGATAGAAATCATAAAAAAGAACTAAACAGAAATCCTGCAGCTGAAGAATTAAATACATGAAATACAAAGAGAGCTTGACTTATCAAGCAGAAAAATGAATCTCTGAACTCGAAGATAGGTCATTTGAAATTAGCTAGTGAGAGAAAAAAAAAGGAATAAGAGTGAAAAAGAGTAAAGAAACTCTACAAGACATGTGAGACACTATTAAATGAGCAAATATTCATATTATGAGAATTTCTGAAAAAAGAGATGGATAAAGGCATAGAAGACCTATTTAATGAAATAATAACTGAAAACTTCCTAAGTAGTTTTGAGGAGAGATATGGGCATCCAGATCAAGAAAGATCAAAGGTCTCCAAATGGATTCAACCAAAAAGTTCCCTTCTAATGAACATTATAGTCAAAATTTCAAAAGTCAAAGACAAAGAGAGAATAGTAAAAATAGAAAGATAAATGCAACAAATAACATATAATGCATCAAATCATGTAAAAGGAAATTCCCAACAGAGTAACAGCAGATTTGTCAGCAGAAACCTTACAGTTCAGGAGAGAATGGGATAATATATTCAAATGCTGAAAGAAAAACAATTGCTAACCAAGAATACCACACCCAGCAAAACTATCCAACAGAATTAAGGGAGAAATAAAGTCTTTCTCAGACAAGCAAAAACAGGGAATTTGTCACCACTAAAGCAACCTTGCAAGAAATGCTGCAGAGCATCCTGCATCTTGAAGTGAAAAGATGACAATTATCAGTATGAAGACATGCAAAGTATAAACCTTATTGGTGGCCAGGCATGGTGGCTCATGCCTGTAATCCTAGCACTATGGGAGGTCAAGGCAGGAGGATTGCTTGAGCTCAGGAATTTGAGACTAGCCTGAGCAAGAGTGAGACCCTGTCTCTACTTAAAAAAAAAAGTAGAAAGAAATTTGGCCAGTCAACCAAACAAAAAAAAACAAAACCAGGCCAGGTGGGGTGGCTCACGCCTGTAATCCTAGCACTCTGGGAGGCCGAGGAGGGCGGATTGCTCGAGGTCAGGAGTTCGAAACCAGCGTGAGCAAGAGTGAGACCCCGTCTCTACCATAAATAGAAAGAAATTAATTGGCCAACTAATATATATAGAAAAAATTAGCCAGACATGGTGGTGCATGCCTGTGGTCCCAGCTACTCGGGAGGCTGAGGTAGCAGGATTGCTTGAGCC
Source organism: Microcebus murinus (assembly GCF_040939455.1). NCBI lineage: Eukaryota > Metazoa > Chordata > Mammalia > Primates > Cheirogaleidae > Microcebus > Microcebus murinus. The sequence continues at coordinate 73,057,465 of NC_134109.1, read as the reverse complement.
CAGGAGATTGAGGTTGCTGTGAGCTAGGCTGATGCCATGGCACTCACTCTAGTCTGGGCAACAAGTGAGACTCTGTCACAAACAAACAAACCAACCTACTAGTAAAGCACATATATGAAGAAGAAAGAAAAAAGAATCACACCGTATCACTACAGAAAATAATCAAATCCTAATGATAAACAATAAAAGAGGAAGGAAAAAAATCAAAGGATATACAAAACAACAAGAAAACAAAAAGTCCTCACTTTTCAGTAATAACCTTGAATATAAAAGTGGATTAAATTCCCCACTTAAAAAATATAGACTAGTTGAACAGATAAAAAGAAACAAGACCCAACTATATATGCTGCCTATAAGAAACCCAAATAGCTGTAAAGAAATATATAGACTGAAAATTCAGTGATAGAAAAGATATTCCATGCAATGGAAACCAAAAGTGAACAGCAGTAGCTATAGTTGTATCAGATAAAACAGACTTTAAGTCAAAAACTGTAAAAAAGAAACAAAGAAGGTCATTATATAATTACAAAGGGATCAATGTAGCCAGTGGATATAACAATTGTAAATATATATGCACTCAATACTGGAGCACTCAGATATATAAAGCAGATATTATTTGATCTAAAGAGAGAGACAGACTCTAACACAATAATAATTGGAGACCTTAAAACTCTACTCTCAGCATTGGACAGATCATCAAGACAGAAAATCAACAAAGTAACATTGGATTTAAGGTACACTTTAGACCAATTTTACCTAATGGATATTTATAGAGTATTTCATGCAACAGCTATAGAACCCATTCTTCTCATCAGCACATGGGACACATTCTGAAAGGTAGACCACATATTAGGCCACAAAACAAGTCTCAACAAAATTTAAAAGAATTTAAACCATATCAAATATCTTTTCTGACCACATTGGAAGAAAACTAGAAATCAGTAATGGGAGGAACTTTCAAAACTGTGCAGATAAATAGAAATTAAATTAAACAACATACTCTTGAACAACCAAAGAGTCAATGAAGAAATTAAAAAGGAAATTTCTGGAAACAAATGAAAATATGAACATAACATACCAACACCTATGGGATTCAGCAATAATAGCATCAAGAGGGATGTTTACAGCAATTAATACCTACATTGAAAGTAGATTTCAAATAAACAACCCAACAATGCATCTCAAGGAACTAGGAAAGCAAGAACTCACCAAACCCAAAATTAGTAGAAGGAAAGAAATAATAATGATCAGAGCTAAAATAAATAAAGTTGAGACAAAAAAGTATAAAATATCACAGAAACAAAGCTTAGTTTTTTGAAAAGATGAACAAAACTGACAAATCATTAGCTAGGCTAACCAAGAAAAAAGATAAATATCCAAATAAATAAAATTAGAAATGAAAAAGGAGACATTACCACTGATTCCACAGAAATACAAAAAAAATCATTACAGACTATTATGAAAAACTATATACCAACAAAGGCGAAAACCTAGCAGAAATGGATACATTCTAGACATGCACAACTTACCAAGAATGAACCAAGAAGAAATAGGAATCCCGAACAGACCAATTCTGAGTAACGGGATTGAATTACCAGTAGTAATAAAAAGTCCTCCATCAAAGAAAAGCCCAAGACCTACTGGCTTCCCTGCTGAATTCTACCAAACATTTAAAGAACTAACACCAATTCTTAAAATCTCACAGAATATTGAAGACAAGGGAATTCTTTCAAATTCATTCTATAAGGCCAACATCACCCTGTTACCAAAACCAGAGAAGAACACAACCACCACAGGCTAGTATCCCTGACAAACCTATATGAAAAAATCCTCAACAAAGTACTAGCAAACTAAGTCCAGCAGCTTATTAAAAAGATCAGCATGATCAAGTGGGATTTATCCCAGGGAGGCAAGTATGATCCAACATATGCAAATCAATAAACCTGATTCGTCACATTAGTAGAATGAAGAACAAAAGCCATAGGATCATCAATAGACACAGAAGAAGGATTTGATAAAATTCAACATTCCTCCATGGTAAAAACTTCCAACAAACTAGTTATAGAAGGAGCATATGTCAACATAATAAAGGGCATATATTAACAAACCCACAGCTAAAATTATACTGAATGAGGAAAAGCTTACCAAATTTTTCTTTAAGAACCTGAACAAGACAAAGAAGACCACTCTTACAACTCTTATCCAACATAGTATTGTAAGTCCTTGAAAGAGCAATTAGTCAAGAGAAAGAAATAAAAGCCATCCACACTGGAAAGGAAGAATCAAGTTGTTCCTGTTTGCACAATCTTATATAGAGAATACCCTAAAAGGTCCACAAAAATACTCTTGGAACTAATAAATGAATTTAGTACAGTTGCAGGATACAAAATCAACATATGAAAATCAGTAGCATTTTTTACACCAACAATGAACTAGCTAAAAAAGAAATTGGAAATTAATCCCACTTTTAATAGCTAAACAAACAAAACAAACAAACAAAAAATCCCACCAGGAATAAATTTAACCTAGGAGTTGAAAGATCTCTACAAGGAAAATTATAAAACACTTATTAAAAAGTGGAAGAAGACACAAAAATGGAAAGACATTCCACGTTCACAGATTGGACAGATTAGTATTGTGACAATTACCACACTACCAAAAGCATTCTCCCATTACCAAAAACAATCTACAGATTCAATGCAATCTATCAAAATACCAATGACATTCTTCACATATATAGAAAAAAAAATCCTAAAATTTGTATGGAGCCAGAAGTTTATATGGAACCATACGCTAAAGAGCCAAAGCAATCCTGAGCAAAAGAGAACAAAGCTGTAAACATCACACAACCTGGCTTCAATATATGCTACGAAGCTACAGTAACTAAAACAGCATGGCGTTGGCATAAAAGCAACTACGTAGACCAATGGAATGAAATAGAGAAACCAGAAATAAATCTATGTATTTACAGTCAACTGATTTTTGACAAAGGTGTCAAGAATATTCAGTGGGGAAAGGATAGTCTTTTCAATAAGTGGTGCTGCAAAAACTGGATATCCGTACGCAGAAAAATAAAACTAGATTCCTACTTCTCACCATATACAAGAATCAACTCAAGAGGATCAAAGACCTAAATGTAAAACCCCAAATGGTATAACAACTAGGGAAAAACACAGGGGAAATGCTTCAGGAGACTGATCTGAACAAAAGATTTTTTTTTTTTTTTGAGACAGGGTCTCACTTTGTCACTCAGGCTAGAGTGTAGTGGCATACTCATAGCTCACTGCAACCTCAAACTCCTGCACTCAAACAATCCCCCTGGCTCAACCTGCTGAGTAGCTGGGACTATCGGCACATGCCACCATACCAGGCTAATTTTTTGTAGAGACGGGGTCTTGCTATATTGCCCAAGCTGTCTCAAATGCCTGGCCTCAAGTGATCCTCCCACGTCAGCCTCCCAAAGTGCTGGGATTACAGGCATGAGCTGTTGCCCCCAGCCTGGGAAATGATTTTGGGAATGAGACCTCAAAAGCACAGGCAACAAAAGCAAAAACAGACAAGTAGTATTATATCAAGCTAAAAATCTGTATGGCAAAGTAAATAATCAAGTGAAGAGGCAACCCACAGAATGAGAGAAAATGTTTGCAAACTATTTCTCCAACAAGGGACTCAAACAACAGCAAACAAAACATAACAAAAAGGAAAAAAGATCAAAAGCAACAACAACACATAATTTGGTTAAAAAATGGGCAAATTAGGCTGGGCGCGGTGGCTCACGCCTGTAATCCTAGCTCTCTGGGAGGCTGAGGCGGGCGGATTGCTCGAGGTCAGGAGTTCGAAACCAGCCTGAGCAAGAGTGAGACCCCGTCTCTACAATAAATAGAAAGAAATTAATTGGCCAACTAATATATATATACAAAAAACTAGCCGGGCATGGTGGCGAATGCCTGTAGTCCCAGCTACTTGGGAGGCTGAGGCAGGAGGATTGCTTGAGCCAGGAGTTTGAGGTTGCTGTGAGCTAGGCTGACGCCACGGCACTCACTCTAGCCTGGGCAATAAAGTGAGACTCTGTCTCAAAAAAAAAAGAAAAAAAAAAGGGCAAATTGTTTGGATAGACATTTTTCAAAAGAAGACATACAATGGTCAAACAAATGTATGAAAAATGTTCAACATCATTAGTCATCAGGGAAATCAAAACCACAAAATGAGATATCATCTCACACTGCTTAGAATGGCTAGTATCAAAAAGACAAAAATAACAAATACCACTAAGAATGTGCAGAAAGCAGAACTCTTTAAAAAAATTTTTTTTAATTTCAGCATATTATGCTCAAAATGTTTAGGTTACGTACATCACCTTTGCCCTACCCAAGTCAGAGCTTTAAGTGTCCATTCTCCAGACAGTGCACACTGGAGCCATTAGGTGTGCATATACCCACACCTTTCTCCCGCTCCCACCTGCCTGATACCCAATGAATGTTATTACTATATGTACACCTAAGTGTTGATCAGTTAATACCAATTTGATGGCGAGTACATGTGATGCTTCTTTTTCTATTCCCGTGATACTTCACTTAGTAGAATGGTTCCAGCTCTAACAAGGATAATAAAAGAGGTGCTAGATCACCATTGTTTCTTGATGCTGAATAGAACTCCATGGTGTACATATACTACATTTTATTAATCCACTTATGTATTGATGGGCACTTGGGTTGTTACCACATCTTTGCAATTGTGAATTGTGCTGCTATAAACATTCAAGTACAGATGTCTTTTTTATAGAATGTCTTTTGTTCTTTTGGATGGATGCCCAGTAATGGGATTGCTGGATCAAATGGTAGTTCTACTTGTATCTCTTTGAAGTATCTCCATATTGCTTTCCACAGAGGTTGCACCAGTTTGCAGTCTCACCAGCAGTGTATGAATGTTCCTATCTCTCCACATCTATGCCAACATTTATTGTTTTGGGACTTTTTGATAAAGGCCATTCTCACTGGAGATAAGTGATATTTCATTGTGGTTTTGATTTGCATTTCTCTGATTATTAGAAATGTTGAGCATTTTTTCATATGTTTGTTAGCCATTAGTCTATCTTCTTCTTTTTTTTTTTTTTTTTTGAGACAGAGTCTCACTTTGTTGCCCAGGTTAGAGTGAGTGCCGTGGCATCAGCCTGGCTCACAGCAACCTCAATCTCCCGGGGCTCAGCGATCCTACTGCCTCAGCCTCCCGAGTAGCTGGGACTACAGGCATGCGCCACCATGCCTGGCTATTTTTTTTTTGTATATATATTTTTAGTTGGTCAATTAATTTATTTCTATTTTTGGTAGAGAAGGAGTCTCACTCAGGCTGGTTTCGAACTCCTGGCCTTGAGCAATCCGCCCGCCTCGGCCTCCCAAAGTGCTAGGATTACAGGCGTGAGCCACTACGCCCGGCAATCTTCTTTTGAAAAGTTTCTGTTCATGTCCTTTGCCCACTTTTTTTTTTTTTTTTTTTTGAGACAGAGTCTTGCTTTGTTGCCCAGGCTAGAGTGAGTGCCGTGGCGTCAGCCTAGCTCACAGCAACCTCAAACTCCTGGGCTCAAGGGATCCTCCTGCCTCAGCCTCCCAAGTAGCTGGGACTATAGGCATTCGCCACCATGCCCGGCTAATTTTTTTTGTATATATTAGTTGGCCAATTAATTTCTTTCTATTTATAGTAGAGACGGGTCTCGCTGTTGCTCAGGCTGGTTTCGAACTCCTGACCTCGAGCAATCCGCCCGCCTCGGCCTCCCAGAGAGCTAGGATTACAGGGGTGAGCCACCACGCCCGGCCCTTTGCCCACTTTTTGATAGGGCTGTTTGATTTTTTCTTGCTGATTTTCCTGAGTTCTGTATAGTTAAATGGTGCTGAGAAAACTGGATAGCTACATATAAAAGACTGAAACAGGATCCCCACCTTTCACCTCTCACAAAAATCAACTCACAGTGGATAATAAAACCTTAAACCTAAGGTGTGAAACTGTAAGAATTCTAGAAGAAAATGTTGGAAAAACTCTTATAGATATTGGCCTAGGCAAAGAATTTATGAAGAAGACCCCAAAAGCAATCACAGCAACAACAAAAATAAATAAATGGGACCCAGTCAAATTAAAAAGCTTCTGCACAGCCAAAGAATCTATCACGAGAGTAAACCGACAACCTACAAAACCGGAGAAAATATTCGCATGTTATACATCCTGTAAAGGGCTAATCACTAGAATCTATCCATCTACTTTCTTTGAATTTATTGTGTTATTTTTCTAACTTCTTACTTTGGAAAGTTAGTACTTAATTTTTGGCTTTCTTCTTTTCTCATATGTGCATTTTCATTGAAGTACACATAAGCTTCCATACCCCACACATTGTTTTAAGTATTTAAAATTTCCAAAAATCCTTCACTGAAACAAAAATTATTTAGCAATTTCAGAGTTTCCAAATGTTCTGGAATTTAAAAAATATATCTCTTTTAAAAACTTGTTAAGTTGATAGTGTTGTCGTCACAGATTGAGGTCATATTCTTTGAAATATGTTAAGACATGTTTTCTTACTTGGTAGGTTTTTCTTTTTCTTTTCTTTTCTTTCTCTCTTTTTATTAAACTACCTGATACAAGGTATTGGTAAGTTTTTGTAATTGCTTCATATATGTTTTAAAAAGTATATATTCTCTAATTGTGGGAAATAGAGTTCTGTATATTTTAATGGCACCATGATTGTTTATTTAATCATTAATATTGCTCATGATTGTTCAAGTCCATAGCATTGCTGTGTTTTGTTTGCTTGGCTTATAAGTGGTGTAAGAAATGTATTGAAGTTTTCTATTATGTTGGAAAGATGCTGTATTTAATCAATTTTTTTTTATTATTTTGAGGCTTTCATATTAATTACATACAAATTTAGAATGTTCCTGGTGAATTGAATCTTTTATCATTATGATAATTTTCCTGTTATTTTACTTTCAGTGTTTCTGTATCTTTGTGTTTTTAGGTATGTGTCTTGTAAATAGCATATAGATGGATTGTTAAAGTCAATTTTGACATTATCTACAAATATGTAAAGCTCAGACAATGGCTTTACTTCATTGAATTCTTATAATAGCTCTCTTCGGTAGAGGCTATGTTTATGAGGGGTCAACTATTTGGTTACATTTATTGATTATAAAAATTATTCTAACCTAGACCAGAAAAAAATTAGTCAAATAGATTTAAAAAAAAATTTTTTTTTAAATAGTGACCATGTGCTCTGCATTGTGCAATGCCACTTGCCTTACTGATCAGCTTATGGTAGTGTGTGGTGCTGGGGTGGGGGCTGCTCAATTGTAGTTCTTCGTAAGAGATAATATGAAGCCAATAATATCAGAAGGATGATGGCAAGAATAGAAAGAGAGGGAAAGATCCCGGGACTGTTAAAGAACTGTATATGAAACTCTTATTAAATATGGTCAAGAAAGGTTTTCCTGGAAAAGGTATATTTATCCAAAAACTGTCTAACATAATTCCTCGTATGCTCCAGTCAGTAATGCTTTATGACTTTACAATACTCTTTGATAACAAATTTCTATAGTCTAAGGTCCTGGGTTTGGGGCCTCAAAACATCTTGAAAATCAAAATTGGTAAAGTAATAAATAGCTTTATGTTTTGTGGCTTCTCATTTCCTATTACTTCCTTGTCCTCATTGAAGAGAGTGTGTCTGCCATGAAATCTCTAGTTAGTACTAGAATACAGTTACTCTTTCACCTTTCAGCTCTTCTTTCCAAGTATTTCGAAGTGTTGGATTTCTCAGTTAGTTACTTCTATTGACTCGCTTTACACAAAAATATTTCTGTACATTAATTTTTTTCTAGGGAAATTCTGGATAAATCTGTACATTAATCTTCTGTTCTTTTGTCTTTTTTATTCCCTGGGTGAAAATCGGTATAGACTCTGAGGGATAATTCCCAGGAAAATCTAATCAAGGAAGGACTGACTATTCCCAAGACTCAGTATGATCATTTGGTCACCAATATTCAAGGTTGTTAATTAGAACCTTTTTTACTTGAGGAAAACAATGCAGGACTCTTTGTTTTTGAAATTATAATCTCAGTCAGAATGTAAAATTATCCTCTTCTGAACCTAGAAAAATGCTCCTTACTTCAAGTACTATTCTGTAAAACATATGTAAAACAAATGTTTTACAGGCTAGTAGACTAGATATAAATCCAGGCTATCCTTGGATAGTTGATCTGTCTCCGACAATTGCTCAGTAAATATTTTCCCTCTTAATTTAATCTATAATTTAATTCATATTTGAGATATTTGTTATATATGCATTCTGGGCAAGGCATGGAGAAGAGCATCAAGATGAGCAAGCTATGGCTTTTGCTAACAGTATCGGGTAACTTTTTATTTTTTATTTTTTTGAGAAGATGACACTAAGTTGGATCTTGAATGAAGGGTAAGATTTTGACCAAAAGAGAATGTTTCAGAAGGGAGATAAATAACTAAGTGATGTCTTCAGTTTCTGTGTTTTATAAACTCCTAATATCTGTCATTTGGTTCCTGGTATCACTCAAACTAATTATTATTTTTCTCTTTAGAAATTGTAGCTATCAAATGATTGAAGCTTTTTGTCTTCTCACAAAATTTGGAGGGATTTGGTCTACCATCTGAGGAGAGTAGATTAGATTCTTTGACCTAACTCAGGTAAGAGAGAGGTTTTGGGTCCCACTGACTCTCTTTGTAAACAGGATTAATGGTATTTTAATCGAGTATGAATTATTTATAGGCTCAGAGAAAATTCATCTGTTTTTCTTTTAATGCAATACAGACAGTGGAATAGAGTAAACTTCAATTCTCATGTAAAACTCTGCCATAGGGAGCTAAGGTCAGGTAGAGGCAACATTTTAGAAGTTGAGTGCTAAGTTGTTGATGTCCCTTTTTCTGGAGCATAAGGAGGGCAAGGTGAGAGCTGAGAGTTGTAGCACCCTGGAATAATTAGGAAGCATAGCACAGTCAGGAGCATGTATAACTAAAATAAAAATATGATCAGAATTACTATAAACCCAGAAAACTGCACTGATTTCCTCCTAACTCCTCATGTGGAACTGGCTCAGCATGTATTAATAAATGGGTCAATTGAAAAGTATGTGGGAAAGAATAATTCTGAAGGCTGGGAACTTAGAGGAGAATAGATGTGTGAGAGAATAATATAGTGGAAATCTTTGCACAGTCAAAGGAAAATATGAAGGTAGTAGGAGCAGATGACAGTATGACAAAAGAGCGTAGAAGAGCTGGAGATGAGGTGGTAGGTACCAAGGCCCTCTTTGTCTTCCACGAAATTCTATCACATACAGTAATAGTAAATGATACTAGGCCGGGCGCGGTGGCTCACGCCTGTAATCCTAGCTCTCTGGGAGGCCGAGGCGGGTGGATTGCTCGAGTTCAGGAGTTCAAAACCAACCTGAGCAAGAGCGAGACCCCGTCTCTACTATAAATAGAAATAAATTAATTGGCCAACTATATATATGGAAAAAATTAGCTGGGCATGGTGGCACATGCCTGTAGTCCCAGCTACTTGGGAGGCTGAGGCAGTAGGATTGCTCAAGCCCAGGAGTTTGAGGTTGCTGTGAACTAGGCTGATGCCACGGCACTCACTCTAGCCTGGGCAACAAAGTGAGACTATGTCTCAAAAAAAAAAAAAAAAAAAAAAAAAAGATACTCCCTCATTTCCCTGATAATTATCTTTAACTTACAGAGCACTATAGTGAAGATTGCCTGGAATCTGGAATCAACTTGCTCTTTATATTTTTTTCTAAAGAGAAATACAGGTGTACAATAGAAAATTTATAAATAAAAGTTAGAAAAACAGAAAAAAAACACCCATAGTCCTTTTATAGAAAGATAGCAACTTTAAAAGTTTTGAAATTTTCTTTAGATATTATACTATTTTTTTTTTTTTTTTTTTTGAGGCAGAGTCTCACTTTGTTGCCCAGGCTAGAGTGAGTACCGTGGCGTCAGCCTAGCTCACAGCAACCTCAATCTCCTGGGCTCAGCTATCCTACTGCCTCAGCCTCCCGAGTAGCTGGGACTACAGGCATGTGCCACCATGCCCGGCTAATTTTTTGTATATATATATTTTTAGTTGGTCAATTAATTTCTTTCTATTTTTGGTAGAGACGGGGTCTCGCTCAGGCTGGTTTCGAACTCCTGACCTTGAGCAATCCGCCCGCCTCGGCCTCCCAAAGTGCTAGGATTACAGGCGTGAGCCACCGCGCCCGGCCTAATTTTTACTCACTTGTATGTATTTAAGCACATGCAAGAATTGGATTTGAATTTGATACTTGGCTGTGCAAAATCAGGCAATTCATTTAACCTTTTTGAATCCTTATTTTCTAATCTGTAAATAGTGGATCATATTGTTGTCTTTCGTATATTCTTCACTGGCTATTTTATAACAAGACACATGAAAGGTTTCTAGAGGCTGTAAGCTTTAAGGAGAAAAGCAAATTAATATTATAAATTTTTTTTCCTGGAGGAAATGATTCATAAAAAACGGTGAAAAAGCAGCATTTATAGTAGGACAGAAGTTGAAAAAATTGTCTCAGTGCAATTAGGAGAGATAGGCACATTTTTAATTCAGATGAGTTTATAACACGTAGGGCTAATCATCAGGACTAATGATATTTTAACATATAGTGTCTTGATCTCCTGAGGATATAATACCACTATACTATAATATTAATATTTTATAATACCAATATGAGATCAGAATTAATAGAAGTATGATCTACAAGATTCAGGAAGTAATTGGATTGTATTTATAATTAGATAGACCCTTTTTAAAGTTTTAAAACCAAGATTATTAGCACATTAAGAACAGTAAGTGCAGATAGTGAAGAGGGTCAGACAAGAACTAATATGTCAATAAGTGTTGAGAAAGGAAACGCCATTCATAATAAAAAGTTTGCCTATTCTGGATACCATAAGACTAAAGAGAGGTGAACTGGTATTTTATTTTATTTTTATTATTTTTTAAGAGACAGGGTCTCACTCTGTCACCCAGGCTGGAGTTCGGTGGCCCAATAATAGCTCACTACATCCTCAAACTCCTGGGCTCATGTGACCCTTCTGCCTCAGTTCCCAAGTAACTGAGACTATAGTCATGCACTTCCATATCTGGCTAATTAAAAAATTTTTTTTTTCTCACAGAGACAGGGTCGTTTTTCTCTTTTTTGAGACAGAGTCTCACTTTGTTGCCCAGGCTAGAGTGAGTGCCATGGCGTCAGCCTAGCTCACAGCAACCTCAATCTCCTGGGCTCAAGCAATCCTCCTGCCTCAGCCTCCCAAGGAGTAGCTGGGACTATAGGCATGTGCCACCATGCCTGGCTAATTTTTTTTCTATATATATTAGTTGTTCAATTAATTTCTTTCTATTTATAGTAGAGACAGGGTCTCGCTCTTGCTCAGTTTGGTTTCGAACGCCTGAGCTCAAACGATCCGCCTGCCTTGGCCTCCCAGAGAGCTAGGATTACAGGCATGAGCCATCGCACCTGGCCAACAGGTCTTGATATGTTGCTCAGGCTGGTCTTGAACTCCTTACCTCTTCCCAAAGTGCTGTTATTGCAGGCATGAGCTACCATGCCTTGTGAAGAAATGGGGAGAGATCAGTTTTCCTATATTATAGGATTTTAGTAATGGGTAGTGAAAGCAAATGAGAGATTTGAGAGAAGCAGAATCAATGAGATGCTGGCAATATTATAATAGATCTGGAGAAAAGCTGCACTGGGGAACAGAGAGTTGATTGAGTTTTGTTGTAGTCATGTAAAATTTCATGTGCATATGATGCATATACAAGCATATAGGCTGAGGGAAATATGACTATGTTGTTTAGGATGAATGGCATACTTGCTCAGATTCAACTAGCATTTGTATGCTAGGGATACTACTAGAGCCTTCCTTATACATTGCCTCTCAAATAGTGGTCAAGCTTTTGGGGAGGGTATAATAAGACCAAACAGAAAGCCCATTAGGAGAAAAGAATAGGGAAGATCTTAAATAATGTTCTTATTTATATACTGGAGGAAAATTAAAAATGGGGAATAATAAACGGAGGAGTTTGAGAATTAAAACTACCAGGAGAGTTTAGTGCCACTAAGGATGTTTATAATAGTATCATTATAGCTAACAGTTATTGAGTTCTTCCTATGTGTCAAATACTGTTCCAAACTCTTTATTCATAGCCTTGTTTGAGGCCAGAAGTATTATTACTCAATTTAAGAGATGAATAAACTTAGATACAATGAGACAGGTAACTTCTCTAAGGTTAGGGTAAATGGGAAGGTAAGTGGTTGAGTCAAGTTTAAACCCAGAAGCTTGACTTGTGATTCTTCATTTTTAGCCAATATGTTAACATCTGTCTATCCAGATCATTAAACAGAAGGAAAACAAACAAACCAGTTTAAATAAACTATATAATACCCAAATTTTAGATTTGGAAAGATTAACATGATTTAATTTTTATTTTAAATTCTCGTTCTTTGTTATGTTGTAGAGAAAATTTTACTTGTCTTCAAGGTCAGCCTCCAATGTGACAGAAAATGTTTGAGATGAGTTCAATTCTAGGTTTGTGTCCTTAAAAAATATCAAACTTATCAATTTTGCTTTTCTTTAATCACTTAATCACAAAGCAATACATAAAAGTATTGTTATTGAGAATTATAGTTTACTTTAAAACCCAATGCCCAGGATATTTATTTATTCACAGATTTATAGGCATATTTCTATGGTAGAACTCAAGTTATGATTCTAATTTAGCAAAGAGTCTACCACTGTGTTTAGGTGGCATTTACATCCCTGGAGAGAATAGAGAGTAAAAAAAATCAGACTAGACTGGGTATTATTGAATGAATCTTGGAATCAGATCATTGCTATAGATGATTTCTGAATGATCCTGTTAAATCCCATAATTTTTATTCATTAAACCCATATTAAATATATGTATTATTAGGTTGATATTTGATACATGGCTACTGGAAAAAGAATATACTAATTTCAATAAAACATAACAATAGCATGTAAGGAGAGTCAAGTGCAACGTAGACAAGACCCTCTGGAGTTGAACAGTTTAGAAGATGGATTTAAAGAAGATGATTACTCTTATTTATTTATTTTAGAGACTGGATCAAGCTATCTTGCCCAAGCTAGAGTGCAATGGTCATTCACAGGAACAATCATAGTTGACTGCTGCCTGTAACTCAAGCAATGTTGTTGCTTCAACCTCTTGAGTCGCTGGGAGTACAGACATGTGCCACTGAATTTAGCCTAGATGATTATTTTTGAAATCCAAATTTGCGGCTGGAAGGTGCAATTGGGTATCTAAAAACACATAGGATAAAGATAATGAGATGAAAATCATGAAACAAAACAGGGAGGATAGATTCAGGAGGCATAATATGTAAAACAAACAGTAGTTCCAGAAGGATAAAAAAAAAACTGAGTAGGGAGAGGAGGAAATAAGAGACGGAGAAAAGTATTCCAAAGGTCTCATCTTAATTGGTGTTAGGGGAAAGCAGGAAGGAAATAGAACATATTGGTAGGGGAAATAGTTGATCTCACTTATTTTAAGAGTAGAGAATTGTGTCACTAGAAAACGGTGGTAACCATGCACGTAAAAGTGTGGTAGGACTTCCATGTTAATAAGGGAGTAATGAAATAAATGCTATCTTAATCAAACCAATAAAAATTACAGATGTAAAAAGTGATCCCTTTTTGCTGGTGACATTATTGTAAACCTAGAAAATCTAAGACATTTCAGCAAAAAACTATAGAATGTAGTAAGGTGGCTACATAATACGACAAAAATAACTAACTTTTTTCTGTTTTAGCAGGTTTCCATTCTGGGGCATTTTTTTCCATGTAGAAATTAGAAAGTATGTCCCTCTATTTTCTGACATATCTCTATTTAAAATTTTAGATGCTTTTGCATATATTTCCCATTTTTAATTATACTCTAAAGCCCAAACTAAATTTGAGGCTACTTGATTAAATGGTACAAAATATCTGGGTGTGGAAAAAGTTCTAGGGCTGGCTCTCTGCGAATTTTGTACTATGTAAATTTTGTGTAAAATGGCAAGGTATCTTCAGTTTCTGGCATTTGAGTCATTACTCTATATCTAGGATATCTCCTTCAACTTAAAAATTATGTTTTCCTCCTGTTGTACCATTCAGGTAACTTCAAGTCAGCCTGGTACACGAAATTGATGGATGGAGGAAATCACTCGGTGGTGTCTGAATTTTTCTTGCTGGGACTCACCAGTTCTTGGGAGATTCAGATTCTCCTTTTCCTGTTTTTCACAATATTTTACATAGCAAGTATGCTAGGAAACCTTCTCATTGTGCTCACCATCATTTCAGACCACCGCTTACATTCCCCAATGTATTTCCTGCTGGCAAATCTCTCCTTCATTGATACTGGTGTTTCCAGTATTGCAACCCCCAAAATGATTTATGATCTTTTCAGGAAACATAAAGTCATCTCCTTGAAAGGGTGCATTACCCAGATGTTCTTTATTCACACCGTTGGGGGCACAGAGATGGTGCTGCTCATAGTCATGGCCTACGATCGATACGTTGCTATCTGTAAGCCGCTCCACTACCTGACCATCATGAGCTTAAGGATGTGCATTTCTCTTACGGCTGTTGCTTGGACCATCGGACTCATCCACTCTGTGGCCCAATTGGCTTTTGTTGTAAACTTACCCTTTTGTGGTCCCAACAAAATGGATAGCTTTTATTGTGATTTTCCTCGCTTCATCAAACTTGCATGTATGGACACATATAGACTGGAGTTTCTGGTCACTGCCAACAGTGGTTTCATCTCCATGGGCACCTTCTTCATCTTGCTTTTGTCTTACACTTTCATCCTGGTCACGATTCATAAACGCTCTTCAGGTGGTTCATCCAAGGCCCTCTCTACCCTCTCAGCTCACATCACTGTTGTGGTTTTCTTCTTTGGTCCTTGCATTATTGTCTATGTGTGGCCATTTCCTACCTTACCCATAGATAAATTTTTAGCTATCTTTGATGCCCTTATTACTCCTTTTATGAATCCTGTGATCTACACATTTAGAAATAAGGACATGAAGGTGGCAATGAGGAGATTGTTTGTTAAGGCTGTACATTTCAGAAAGAGTTTTTAAATGCACAATCCAAGAAATTCAGATTCATCTTGACTATTCTTGGAAATTAATCTCTTTAATCAAATTTTCCCAAAACTTTTCAGTTTAGTTAGTGTTTTCAATATCCACCATGAAATCTCTTTTCAAGAACTCTATTCTGATGTGGTTTGTTCTTCATAAGGAACCCCTGTTCTGAGGATCCTAAGAATATCAAGGAGGAGTGAAGTCAGCCTTGGAATGTGGTGTCCTTGTTTATTATTGCAGATGTCAGTGATGGTGATTACTGAAATCTCACATCCTGGGCATATTTTCCATTAACACCAAATGGTGGACACTGATCTTTGGCACTGATTCTCAAAAGGCAAATCTCTTCTAATCCAGATATGTACCTGTATTCATGCCCTTTGAGTTTCTCGGTGTCTACATAGGTGGAGGAATAAATGAGGATAATTGCCTAGAAGGCTTAAAGCCTATCAGACTTTTAAATCTGAATTTACTCACCCACAGTCAGATACAGTTAATACCAAGATTTTTAGATTTAGTTAGAATCAGAAGTGAAATCATAGAGAGATAATCAGGAAAATTTGATATTATTAACCAATAAAATGTTTTGAGACCAGAAGTTATAAATTTCTACACCACTCCATGTGTATGACAATTAGTTTTTTTTTTTTGAGACAGAGTCTCTCTTTGTTGCCTAGGCTAGAGTGAGTGCCATGGCGTCAGCCTAGCTCACAGCAACCTCAAACTCCTGGGCTCAAGCGATCCTTCTGTCTCAGCCTCCCAAGTAGCTGGGACTACAGGCATGAGCCACCATGCCCGGCTAATTTTTTTTATATATATTAGTTGGCCAATTAGTTTCTTTCTATTTATAGTAGAGACGGGGTCTCGCTCTTGCTCAGGCTGGTTTCGAACTCCCGACCTCGAGCAATCCACCCGCCTCAGCCTCCCAGAGAGCTAGGATTACAGGCGTGAGCCACCGCGCCCGGCTGACAATTAGTTTTTACCCCAATAATTCCCTAAATAATTAGTCATTATTTTTATATGGCAAAGAAAACTATGTAAATATTTAATGATTACAAATGGATCAAATATTTTGGAGCTAAAAAGAGGAGACATTGATTTAAGAAGAAATGAATAAAATGTAAAAGGTTTCTATTCTATGTGAACCAGCTTTATAAGTAAATGAAAAGCAAATACAAACTGTAGAAATTATAAAAATTACAAAACTGACTATAAATTAAGTGATATAAAGATATAATGAAGACATACATTAAGATTTCTATATGATAACATTTATTATATATATTTCAAAGATAAATATACTATTCAAAAATAGTATAAATAAGCCGGGCGCGGTGGCTCACGCCTGTAATCCTAGCACTTTGGGAGGCTGAGGCGGGCGGATTGCTCAAGGTCAGGAGTTCGAAACCAGCCTGAGCAAGAGCGAGACCCTGTCTCTACTATAAATAGAAAGAAATTAATTGGCCAACTAATACATATATATAAAAATTAGCCGGGCATGGTGGCGCATGCCTGTAGTCCCAGCTACTCGGGAGGCTGAGGCAGCAGGATTGCTTGAGCCCAGGAGTTTGAGGTTGCTGTGAGCTAGGCTGATGCCACGGCACTCACTCTAGCCTGGGCAACAAGCGAGACTCTGTCTCAAAAAAAAAAAAAAAAAAAAAAATAGTATAAATAACTATTCAAAGAAAGCATCTTACTGATGCTCTAATCAATTTCTCTGAGTTTCAAAATAAGTAGGAGCATGTGTCAAGTGAACACTTTATTATTCAAGTGTAGATTAAATAACCTGTTAGAAAGCTGGACTGCACTCCCTCCATGAGCTCCAGAATGACCTGTAGCAATCCTTGTAGTGGCAGCAATAGACTATTAGTAAAAGATTGGAAGAATAATGTTTAAGGATGGAATTAATATTTCTGATAAATCTTTACTCTCTCCCTTGCACAAATTGGCCACTGAATCTCAGCTAAAAGATTAGATCCTCTTGAACTAGAGAATAGATATATTGGCACTCCTCTTTCATAGTCCTTGATTTTATGTATTAAAAAAAATTCATACTAAGTATTGCATACTCCTGAAATATCCTCCTAAATATGTAACAGCAGTCCTGACTTCTTTCTTGAACTCCAGACAACATAACTTGATAGGGGAATTCCACATATAAATTTTATTAAAGTTTTTGCTTTCCCCTTAGAAACTAGGCTCTTCTTTTTGCATTTCTCAGCTAGACTGGTGATGCCATTCAGTCTTCCCAAGCTAGAATCCTTGAGACACCTAGACTTGGCTCCTACCCACTATATTTTGTCTATTATTCTTTTAAATATTGCATATATTTGTTCCTTCCTTTCTTTTCAGTGTCATTTCCTTAGTCCAGTTTCTCTCGTTCCTGTCCTAATTGGTTTGGGCATTGAGTTTCCCCTTCCACATTATTGGTGGGAATGTAAATTACTGCAGCCATTATGAAAAACAGTATGATGGTTCCTGGAAATATTAAAAACAGAACGACTATCTGATCCAGCAATCCCACTGCTGGGTATATATCCAAGGAGGGAAATCACTATGTTGAAGAGATATCTGCCCTCTCCTGTTCATTGCAGGATTATTCACAATAGCCAAGATATGGAATCAACCTAATTGTCCATTGATAGATTATTGGATAAAGAAAATGTGGTATCCATGTAAATATACTTGTGTATATGTGTGTGTGTGTGTATATATATATATATATATATATATATATATATGCACACACCCACGTGAGCACTTGCAATGGAATACATTTTTTTTATAAAGAAGGAAATTCTGTCATTTACTAAAACATTAGTGAACCTGGGGTACATAATATCAAGTGAAATAAACTGGCACAGAAGGATAATACTGCATTATCTCACTAACATGTGGAATCTAAAAAAATTTGAACATATAGAAACAGAAAATAGAATAGTTATCAGGGACTGAAGCAGGGAGTATAAGGAAGGAGGTTGGGGAGATGTTGGTAAAGGATAGAAAATTCAGCTGGTTAGGAGGGATAAGGTCAAAATTGTGACTATATTAATGATGGTGTGTTGTATTCTTGAAATTCACTAAGAGAATAGATTTTAAGCATGGTTATCACAAAAAATAAGTATATGGAGTAAAGCATATGATAATTAGCTTGATTTAGCCATTCCACAATATACATATTTCAAAATATTATGTTGTATATGATAAATATATAATTTTTGTCATTTGAAAAGTAAATGAAATAAAGTCTTAAACAGTTCAGAACATTTTAATAATATTTTTTATAAAACAGCTGTATATCCTCTCCCTGATCTTATAGGTATGGAGTAGACAGCAAGCATGTAAAATTAGGAAAGCTATAAAATTATATGTTTAATCAATTTGAATTAAAATGATGACAGTTCTGCAGTATGTTCACTTAAACATAAGATCTAAGATGCTTAGTTTTTTTAATCTTTGGTTTAGTGTTAAATAGTGTAATTAGTGTATATTATTTGGATAAGTTTAAATAAGATTGAATATTGAATATTGAAACATCCTAGTGAGTGTCTATGTTTGCATGCATGTGTGTGTGTCACTTTACTTATACCTTTATGGAGTGTCTGTGCCTTTGGAATCTGTTAGTGAATGTGTTCATTTTTCCTACTTTATAAATAACATTTACTACCTTGAGAAGGTATAAATAGGCTGTGCATGGTGGTAAGTGCTTGTATTTAAGGTGCTCATGATCTCTGCTGGTCTACTAAAATGACTGCATGAGACAGACAGATCTAAGTTACCTTCAAGAGCTCTCAGTGAAGAAGTTAGTTACATTGCTTAAGCATCATATTAATAATTAATATAGGTGAATGAAACTACACTAGAAGTTCTAGTGACCAAGAAATATGACCATGCAAGGTAACAAGATCTGATTTTGCTTATCAGAGGGAAAAGTGTAGATTCGTGCTAAGATAAAGTGTTTGGATAGCTCAGAATGTGAGAGTGCATGGTAAAAGACAAAACCCAATGACAATAGAAAACTGTAGAAGGTTCAGGAAGTAAACTCTGTTTGTCTCAGTTATATACATACATATAAATTCAAATAATGAACTTGTAAAGAAGCAATGATATGTTAAAATTTTGGCAATGTTTGCAATGCTCAGAGTGATGGGTTTATTTAAAAAAAAGACTCAGTGATTCTATCCTTGTCGTTTGGCTGTTTCCACTATGCTCATATTTCACAGCTGAAACTTCAAGACCAACACACACACAAGTTCATCAAGATATGAAAGCTGTGGAGTAGACATTTTACAAGAACTGTTAAGAGAGCAATTTAAGAGGGACATGGTAATGGGAGGTTAGAAGAAGAAGGAGCATGGGGCAAAAGGAAGTGGGAGTGAAGAAGGGATAAGTGAATGGGAAGGAGAAGGAAGAAAGCCTGAGAGAGGAAGGAAAAGGGAGAAAAACCTTCTTAGACCAGACAGTATACTGTGGTTGAGGAAAAAGTAAGAGAGGGAAAGAGGAATAAAAACTGAATGGGGCCCGGCACAGTGGCTCACAGCTGTAATCCCAGCACTTAGGAAGGCTGAGGTGGGAGGATTGCTTGAGGTCAGGAGTTCGAGACCAGCCTCAGCAAGAGTGAGACCTGGGCTCTACCAAAAATAGAAAACAATTAGCCAGGCAACTAAAGTAGAAAAATTAGCCAGACATGATGATGCATGCCTATAGTCCCAATTACTGGGAGGCTGAGACAGGAAGATTGCTTGAGCCCAGGAGTTTGAGGTTGCTGTGAGCTAGGCTGACGCTACGGCACTCTAGGCTGGGCAACCGGGTGAGACTCTGTCAAAAAACAAAAACAAAAACAAAACTACCCCAGAATGGGATTGATTAGCATAATGTTGATCATGGAGAAAAATCATGACATATTCTCAGTTCTCTTTTGATATTCCAAAAATATCTCACACAGCTTTTATCCAAGAGCATGTATCCATTAGATACCTGTATATGTGCTCTCAAAGATGCTATTCTCCTTGCACACCCCTGACAGAGACCCAAAAGGGGAGGTAGATGTGGGCAAGCTGTGGGATACAGTAAGAGGACCCAGTTCAATCTCCCTTTATGAATGCACCATTGCATACTGCCATAAATTCCTGTATATGAGACATACTCTTGTTAGAGATTTCCCTCTTGCATAGGCCTTAAAGAAGCTTGATCTATTGTGTTTCTTAGAATTATTTTATATAAATATTATTCCTTAGGAATTATAGCTCAAAGTTATTATAATCTTTCATTTACAAATATTTTATCTATAATTTCTTCTCTTTTTCCTTAAGTTAATGCCTTTCCCTGCTGAGTGAAGATCAAATAGACCCAAAGTAAATGTGGATAATCAACCCAGTTAGGACAAAGAGAAGCTTCTCTCTGAGTCTGACTGTCAGCAATGACCTTAAATGAGTACACTCACAATATAAATAATCACTTAGGAGATCTTTGTGTAATTCGCTAGCTGTCTGCATAATTTCCTCATTGTCACCTTCAGTTCTTGATTCCTGAATGTGTAGATGATAGGATTCAGAAGAGGAGTGAGAACTGTATCAAAGAGGGCCAGAAACTTATCCAGGATGGAGGGAGGCCATGTATATAAGAATATCAAAGGACAAAAGAACAAGACTACCACAGTGATGTGAGCCGAAAGTATAGACAGAGCCTTTGATGAAACAGCTGAAGAGTATTTCAGAACAGTGAGAATGATGATGATATAGGAAACGATCAGTATAAAGAAGGAGCCCACAGAGATGAATCCACTGTTGGCTGTGACCATGAACTCTGGTTGGTAGGTGTCTGTGCAGGCAAGTTTGATAAACTGAGGAAAGTTACAGTAAAATCTGTCCAACACATTAGGACCATAGAAAGGTAAATTGACTACAAAAGCCAACTGGACCACAGAGTGGATGAGGCCTGTCATCCAGGCATCTACTAAAAAGAAGATGCACATTCATGGCTCATGATGGTCAGGTAGTGGAGAGGCTTACGTATGGCCACATATCTGTCAAAGGCCATGGCTATGAGCAGCACCATCTCCACGCCACCAATGACATGCATGAAGAAATCTGAGCAATGCAGCCTCCAAAGGAGATGACTTTGTGCTTTCTGAAAAGGTCATAAATCATCTTGGGGGAAGTGAGAGAAGAAACACCCAGGTCAATGAAAGAGAGGTTGGCCAATCGAAAATACATGGGAGAGTGTGATAGTCAGTGGTCACAGTGAGTATAATCATGCTTGCCACATAAAACACAGAGGAGAGCACAAAGAGCAGAAGTTGTATCTTCCAGGAATCGGGGAGTCTCAGGAACACAAACTCTGATACCACAGAGTGATTTGCTCCATCCATTCGCAGTGTGGACTTCGCTACCCAAAGGAGAAAAATAAGAGAAAATGTGAAGTGGGATAATTATATTAATAAACCAAAAGAAGAGAAGTCAAAGTAATGAAAGCATATTTCTACTTTATCATTAAAACCAACCAAATGGGCAGCAGGTATATGAAAAATTTTCAGCATCATTAATCATCAGGGAAATGCAAATATAAATGATGAGATATCATCTCATACCTGTTAGAATACCTATTATCAAGAAGGCAATAAATAACAAGTGCTGGCAAGGCTGTGGAGTAAGGGAACCATTGTACCTTGTTTGTGAAAATATAAGCTTGTATAGCCATTATGAAACACATTGTGGGGGTTCCTCACGAAATTAAAAATAAAACTACCATGTGATCCAGAAATCCCACTTTGGGTATATATAGAAAGGAACTGAATCAATATCTCAGCAAGATATCTGTAATACTATGTTCATTGCAGCATTATTCAAAGAGCCAAGATGTGGAAATAACTCTAGTGTACACTGTCAGGAGAGTGGATGGAGACAACGGGTTGAGAGGGGAGGAGTATACACATATACAATGGAATACTCTTTAGCTGTAAGAAAGAAGGAAATCCTGTCATTTGCAACAACATGGATGAAGCCAGAGAAAATTGTGCTAAGTGAAATAAGACAGACACAGAAAGACAAATTCTGTAAGATCTCACTTATATGTGGAACCTAAAGAAATCAGGCTAGGTGCAGTGTTTCACTCCTGTAATCCTAGCACTCTGATAGGCGGAGGCAGGCAGATTGCTCGAGGTCAGGAGTTTGAAACCAGCCTGAGCAAGAGCGAGACCCGTCTCTACTATAAATAGAAAGAAATTGGGGCTCAGGGAAAATGGCGGATTAGGGCTGACCTCTTGACTCTCGACTCTCGGGGTGAGGAGAGAAGAGGACAGACGACCACACGTGGACCATCTGCACCTACTCTGGAGCAGACTCGTGGGACTGCAAAGAGACACTGGGATATGGAAATTGTGGACAATTAAAGGTGAACCGAAATTCTTTCACAAAACCCAGGGAGTCAGAAGTATAGTGGGGAGGGCGCCCGCCTGTGCACCAGCCGCCCCATGGACTGGCCGGAGGAGACATCCCTTTTCCCCCACACAGGGAGGCGATCCCTACCCCACTGGTCCCCACGCCCACACAGGCAGGGAACTGCCTGAGGTTGATGCGAGGTGGCAGCGTGGGCAGACGAGCGGTTTGGAGAGGAGTCTGAAGCAGGCAGCATTTAGAACTCTACACAGCGCCCCGCTGAAGCAGTGGGGAGTGCAGGAAGGGTCTGAACCCAGCATCCGCTCCTTAGCCCTGCTGCCCAGCCCCTGCGGCTTGGAGACTCCGCAGGGAGCCACCTGGGAGACGTTCTCCATGCTTTCCCACTGCCCCAAACCAGCTGAATTTTTCCTGCTTCAGGAGAGGACAGCCTGCGGAGCCCACAGCACTGCTGAAGTGGTGCTGTGGGTGGGGAGAAGGGCCCAGCTCTGTGCCCGCTTTGCCGCCCCGCCCCAACCCCCGCGGCTTGGAGATTACGCGGAGAGGCGCGCAGGGATGTTCTCCTGGCTTCCTCGGGGCCCAAGGCCAGCTGAACTGTTCCTGCTTCAGGAAAGGACAGCCTGCCAAGCCCACAGTGCTGATGAAGTGGTAGTGGGTGGGGAGAAGGGCCCAGTTCTGTGCCCGCTCCCCAGCTCCGCTGCCCAGCCCCTGCGGCTTGGAGACTCCGTGCAGAGCCGCGCAGGAGACGTTCTCCTGGCTTCCTCAGGGCCCCAAACCAGCTGAACTGTTCCTGCTTCAGGAGAGGACGGCCTGTCGAGCCCACAGTGCCAGTGAGGCCATAGTGGGTAGGGAGAAGGGCCCAGCTCTGTGCCCGCTCCCCCACCCCGCCCCTGCCGCTTGGAGACGCCACGCAGATCAGCTCGGGAGGCATTTCTGGGCTTTCCCAGGGCCCCAAACCAGCTGATCTGTTCCTGCTTAAGGAGAGGGCAGCCTATCAAGCCCATAGCACCTCTGAAGCGGTAGTGGGTAGGGAGAAGGGCCCAGCTCTGCACCCGCTCCCCTGCCCCACTACTCTACCCCCGAGGCTTGGAGAAGTTGTGGAGGACCGCGCTGGAGAAGTTAGCCAGGCATCCCTACTACCCTAAACCAGACAAACTCTTCGAGCGGCTGGAGAAGGCACCTCTCTTAACCGCCAGAACCCCACTGAACCAGTAGCAGGAGAAGAAAGGGCCCAAACCCTGCAGCCACTTCCTAGCACTGCCACACTGCCCCGAAGCCTGGAAAAGCTGCGGTGGGCAGCACTCAAGTTTTTCCCTGGCACCTCTTCTACCCTAAACTGGCCGACCTGTTCAGACCTCTGGAGAAGGCAACTTGTTGAGCTCCCAGTGCTCCGCTGAAGCAGAAGCAAGTGGGAGAGGGTCTGAACTCAACAGCTGCTTCCCCGCTCCACTGAGCCACTTCTTAGCATGAAAACACTGCAGAGGGTGGCCGTGGTAGTAAACTCAGTCTTCCCCCCGCCCTAACCGGGCAGGTGGCCTTGAAAGCTGAATTTATAAGGGTGAAAATTTCAGAGTGGTGCTTTGCTTGGAAGCTATCTCACAAATTTGAACCTGAGGGGTATCTTGCTGCACTCAGTGGTTGGCGTTCTGTGCCCAGAGAGTAGAGCCTGTCATAGCAAGGCAGAGAAGCGAAGGAGGCTGCTAGTCCTGAGGACTCGAAGAAACCTTGGGAAAGGTAATACACGACCAGAACACATCCTCACCAGGTCTTCCAAGGATCATTCCTTTAGAACCCAAGTACACAGCTTATAATTGACTTATAATTGACTTCCAGCACCTCTGGTCCTCAACAAAGTATCCAGATGAGGAAGAACCAGTGAAAAACATCAGGAACCATGAAATATCAGAGAGAAAAGTCACCTCCTAAAGAAAATAATCATTCTCCACCAACGGACACCAACTTACATGATATGATTAAACTAACAGAGGAAGAATTCCAAATATGGATTGTTAGAAAGCTCAATGGAATTGAAGAGAAAATAGAATCCCAACATAGAGAAAACACAAGAACAATCCAGGAAATGAATGAAAAATTCTCCAAAGATATAGAAGTAATTCAGAGAAATCAAGCAGAAATTCTAGCAATGAAGGAAACATTCAAGGAACTCCACAACACAGTGGAAAGCCTCAAAAATAGGATATATCATGCTGAGGAAAGAATCTCAGAGCTTGAAGATTATACCTACATGCTAAACAAATCAGAGGAAGAAAGGGTGCACAGAAACAAGAGACAAGAACAAAGCTTACAGGAAGTATGAGATTATGTCAGAGTCAAACCTCAGATTGATTGGCATTCCAGAAGGGGAAGAGGAACATTCACAAGGGTTGGAAAACTTATTCTATGGCATACTGGAGGAAAATATGCCGGGCCTAGTTAGAAATCTGGATATCCAAATTCAAGAAGCGCACAGAACTCCTGGGAGACACAATGCAAATAGGCAATCACCTCGTCATGTGGTTATTAAGTTGACCAAAATAAATGTGAAAAAAGCAATCCTCCGTACAGCAAGGCGTAAACAACAAATAACCTACAGATGAAAGCCTATTAGACTAACCACAGACTTCTCATCTGAAACCTTACAAGCCAGGAGGGAGTGGGTGCCTATCCTTAATCTTCTAAAACAGAACAAAGCCCAACCTAGAATACTTTATCTGGCAAAATTAAGTTTCATCTATGAGGGTGAAATAAAATCCTTCTCAGACAAGCAATCGCTGAAGGAATATGCAAAAACCAGACCAGCACTACAGGAAATTCTCAGACCTGCCTTCCACAGTGAACAGGGCAATAGACACTTCTCAAAATGAAATCCACAAAGAATTAAAGTCTAGATCTCGAACTTCATGATGACTCAACCTCTAAGTCAAAGCAACAGGACTTCACTCATCAATATGAACAGAAATCTTCCTCCAATTTCAATTCTCTCAATGCAATAGCCAGGGACTTCAACACCCCTCTGACAGAACAAGACAGATCTTCCTAACAGAAAGTAAACAAAGAAACAATAGACTCTAAAGAACTCCAGAACAAATGGGCCTGACTAATATTTACCGAACATTCTATCCCAAAACTACTTAATATGCATTTTTTCATCAGCTCATGGAACATTCTCTAAAATTTACCGTATACTAGGCCACAAACCATGTTCCAAAAATTTTTAAAAAAGAAATTATACCATGCATCTTCTACCAATGCAATCCACTTTATAAATAAAGCCAAGAACAAAGACCATATGATTCTGTCAATAGATGGAGAAAAAGCATTTGATAAACTCCAACATACCTTTATGATAAAAACCCTTAACAAAATAGGCATAGATGGCCCATACCTTAAATTTATCAACTCCATCTGTTGGTTTATGACAAACCAATAGCTAACATCATTCTAAATGGGGAAAAATTGAAATCATTCCCGCTTCGAACCGGAACTAGACAAGGATGCCTACTTTCTCTCCTCCTATTCAACATAGTGCTCAAAGTCTTAGCTATAGCAATCAGGCATGAGAGGGGTATTAAGGGCATCCAAGTTGGGTCAGAAGAGATCAAACTCTCACTCTTTGCCGATGATATGATATTATATCTAGAAAACCCCATGGACTCATACAAGAGACTCCTAGATCCAATAAATGAATTCGGTAAAGTTTCAGGGTATAAAATCAATATACACAAATCAGAAGGATTCATATATGCCAAAAACCATCAAGCAGAAACTCAAATCAAAAATGCAATACCCTTTACTATAGCTCCAAAGAAAATTAAATATCTAGGAGTATATCTAACAAGAGATACGAAAGATTTATATAAGGAGAACTATGAACCACTAAAAAAAGAAATTGCAGATGATTTAAACAGATGGAAAAATCTACCATGCTCATGGCTAGGAAGAATCAATATTGTTAAAATGTCAATATTACCTAAGGTGATCTACAGAATCAATGCAATTCCCATCAAAATACCACCAGCATTCTTTACAGATCTAGAAAAAATAATCCTTCGCTTTGTATGGAACCAGAGAAAACCACGCATAGTCAAAGCAATCTTAAGTAAGAAGAACAAACTGGGAGGGATAAGTCTTCCTGACTTTAAGCTGTACTATAAGGCAATAATAGTAACATCTATCTGGTACTGGCACAAGAACAGAAACATCGATATCTGGAATAGATCTGAGGTTCCAGAGATCAAACCATCTGTATACAGTAACTTAATCTTTGATAAAGCAGACAAAAATATACTATGGGGAAAAGATTCTCTCTTCAATAAATGGTGCTGGGAAAACTCTTTAGCAATATGCAGAAGAGCAAATCAGGACCCCAACCTCTCACCCCTCACAAAAATTCACTCAAGATGGATAACAGACCTAAACCTAAGACATGAAACTTTAAGAATTCTAGAAGAAGATGTTGGGAAAACCCTATCAGATATTGGTCTAGGCAAAGAATTTATGAGGAAGACCCCCAAGGCAATCACCGCCCAGCTAAAATAAACAAATGGGATCTGATCAAATTAAAAAGTTCCTGCACTGCCAAGGAAATGATCATTAGAGCAAATAGACAACCCACAGAATGGGAGAAAATATTTGCTCTCTACACTTCCGAAAAAGGTCTAATAACAAGAATCTATCTAGAACTTAAAAGAATAAACAAGAAAAAAATCAAACAACCCCATCAAGAAATGGGCAACAGAAATGAACAGAAACTTCTCCAAAGAAGACAGAATAATGGCCTGCAAACATATAAAAAAATGTTCAACATCTCTAATCATTAGAGAAATGCAAATCAAAACCACAATGAGATACCACCTAACCCCAGTGAGAATGGCTTGTATCAAGAAATCCCAAAACAACAAATGCTGGCGAGGATGCAGAGAGGCAGGAATACTCTTACACTGCTGGTGGGACTGCAAATTAGTGCAACCTTTGTGGAAAAGAATTTGGAGATACCTCAAACAACTAGAAATAGAAATACCATTTGACCCAGCAGTAGCATTATTGGACATCTATCCAAAAGTACGTAAGTCACTCTATTATAAAGATATCTGCACCTGAATGTTTATAGCAACACAATTCACTATTGCACGGTCATGGAAACTACCCAAGTGCCCGTCAATTCATGAATGGATAACTAAAATGTGGTATATACTCACAATGGAATATTACTCAATCCTAAGAAAAGATAGTGAACTAGCACCGTTTATGCTATCTTGGATTAAGCTTAAGCCTGTAATACAAAGCGAGATGACACAAGACCTGGAAAATGGGCTACACATCTACTCGCCATCAAATTGGTACTGAGAGCCTAAAACTATGGTGTTCAAATAATTGTAGTGTTCAACAGGGATCTGGGGGGGACCCACATCTTAAGGATGTGATGAGCATTGTAGGGGGGAAAGGATTACCTCTATCCCTTTTTAGGGAGAGGCAAAGAAACACACTGTAACCAAAATGTCTCAAAAAAATTTGTTAATGGGAGGTGAACAGGTGGAAGGGGGGAGAAGGGGAAGGGTATGCACTTTCATGGTGGGTGCAGGGTGCACCACTTGAAGACTGGACACGCTTGAAGCTCTGGCAGAGCGGGGTGGTGAGGGGGAGTAGGAGCAAGATATGTAACCTTAACAATATTTGTACCCACAGAATTTGAGAAAAAAATAAATAAAATTATATATATATAAAAAAGAAATTAATTGGTTAACTAATATATATTGAAAAAATTAGCCGGGCATGGTGGTGCATGCCTGTAGTCCCAGCTACTCGGGAGGCTGAGACAGGAGGCTTGTTTGAGCCCAGGAATTTGAGGTTGCTGTGAGCTAGGCTTTCGCCACAGCACTCACTCTATCATGGGCAACAAAGTGAGACTCTGTCTCAAAAAGAAATCAACTTTACAGAACTAGAGATTAGAATAATGGTTGACAAGGACTGGTGAGGGGGTGTGGAAGGGGGAGATGTGAATCACAGGGTACAACATTTCAGTTAAACCAGAGAATAAATCTAGAGGTCTATTGTGAAGCATAGTCACTACAGTTAATAACAGTGTATTGCACTCTTGAAAATTGCTAAGAGGGTAGATCTTCAATGCTCTCAGCACAAAGAAATGATAAGTATGGGAAATGATGAATATGTTGATTAGCTTGAATTAAGCATTTTATAATGTATACATATATCAAAACATCACATTATACACCATATATACATACATACATACATATATATATACATATATATATAATTTTTGCCAACCACACCTTATTAAAGCTGCCGGGGGTAGGGGAGAACAATCTAATATGCTCACAGATTCTGTAATTGTCCTCACACAGAGACAGTGGTGACTGTCATGTGGAGGTGTTTCTTTTGACCAAGTTGTCTCTGTTTTAATCCCCTTCTACTTTCTCCCAGAGTAGTTGCTGGGATGTTCCTCACTCAACATTGGTTATGACAATTTGACTCTTTTGATTAATTTTTGATTCAATACTAATATAGCCAGGCGCCAGTCATACAGAATGATTCATATTTTTCAACTATTGCATCCACTTCCAAGATTACAAGCCATATTCAGGCAAATAAGCCCTTCCTTCTCACTCCCGACCTCTCAAAAATATTAATATTCAAGATTTATTAAATGCTTACCATATCTGTGAGATCTAGTTTAATATTACTAGCATTTATTTTCCTATACCTTATATTTTAGTAAACTAGGTATAAGTGTAATTCACTGAGTAGCCTGCAAGCATCTGAAAGGCATGGATTGTGATTTTTTTACATTTGGATTCTCTGAAGCTATGAAACAGGGTCCACAGAGAGGTGCAGGTAGACAAACTGTCTGTTACCTGTTTACGTTGTATTAGGTACTAAAATTGAGAGTGAATATTCAGAAACTTCTCTAATAATTTGACATTACAGCAAATCCCAAGTGTCTGGTTTTGCATTCTACTATAGTGTCAATGCAAGAAGAATTAAGGGGAAAAAAAACTAAGAAAATTTGAGAATATTTTTAAGAAGAGTTTTTGTTGAGTACTTAGCACATGATCTGAAAAGCTTAAAAGTATGAAGAACATCATGAAGTAGTAGAGAAGCATTTTGGTCAAGCCTCTGTGTAAGGATTTATCACATTATACTGTAATTTGAGTTTTGTATAGAGAAGTAATATGGTATAGTAGAAATAATGTGGGCTTTGGAGTCAGAAAACCAATATTTATGCCACAGTTCAGCCACTGACAAGTTGAGATTGGATAACTTACTTAAACTCTTGAGCCTAGTTTATTTGTCTGTCACATTGCTAACTTCACTGGCTAAATTGCAGGGATAAAATAAAGTTTTATACTCAGCTATTTGATCAAACAAACTTATATATATATATAAATACAACAAAATAAGTTGCCCCTTAGCTTTCTGTTCATAAAAGTCAACAAATTCAATATCCTTTTATTTACTCTTAGAAATTTTTTCTCACTTACTCCATCCCTAAAGAGATTTTTGTTAACACACTCTAAGCCCTTGTTTATTTACTTATAGCTTAGAGATGAAATTAATACAAATACTCTAATTTTGAACCACATAAGAGATCAGGAACCTAACCCCAGGTGGTTTTATGTACTATTTTGTTTTAAAATTGTTTACATAGCATTTTAAAATGACATTACATTTGAGTTATTTATTCAACCATAGGCATTTGGTATCCATGTCTTTTATTTATATTCAGGTGTCTCTGAAACTGTTTTCTACCTTGCAAACTTGACAAATTCATAATAAATTTGCTTCTCTTGGTCTGAAAGATGATCCGTTTATACCCATCTCTTTTAAAAAGAAAACTGAGATAAAAATATATATAATAACTTTTATTATTCTATTTTCATGTGTCATCAATTTTCTTGCCTTTTTACCAAGTGACTGATGATGAGAATCATTCATATCATCATCAATGAGTACAGAGAGATTAATTGCAACCTATAGTGAATCCAAAACATTGCAAAGCCATTTCACTTTTTCCAATGTCTTTCACATTTCCCTGGGCACAATATAATTCTAGTTCAAAGTCAAGTTCAGTTAACCTTTTCCAATATGTTAATAAACTTTTTCAGAATTATTCTCCTGTGCTATTCTATTTCTTATTCTGGTTGCTATCTACTTCACATTAGTAAAAGGCAAAAGAGTTATTTGATCTGAAGAGAAACCAGAGTATATACTTCACTTTAGGATGACATGCACACGCCTTAGGTTAAGACTCATGTCCATAGCAGTTCCATTAAGAAAACCACGTCTGAGACTAAAGTCACTCTTCCCACTGCTAAATACATTTCCATCCTTCCATTTTACCTGTATAAAGAGACTAGCATCTTCAAAGACTCTGAGATTTTCCTGTTTGTCCAACACAAAATACCATGTAATATCCTGCCATAGGAAGACATGAAGCTAATTACATAGACCTCAAGAGGACAGTGACCAAGTGATACTGCAAAAGCATGATGGTTTAGAAGGAGCTCATGGATCAGGTACTCGCCCGTAGAGAACTATTTTCTTTCTCCAGTGGATCCAAAGGATATAAAAACTCATAAAAAGACACTTGAGAGAAATAGAGAAACAAAAGTGGAATTTTATTGTCTAATATCTTTGTCCTATTTTATTGGAACTATTAATAATTACCCATGATAATTGATCCCTGACAATAGGTAAATGTTAACTCAAAAAATTAACTATAATCACTTGATCATGTCCATAGAAGTCAATGTGCTAAATTTTTATAGAGTAAATGGCAGAAGAACGTACATACCACGTCATTTTTATACAATCATATACTGAGTAATTATAGATGTGTACCAAGATTTAGTTTTACAGAAGTTCTTTCCAGTGTTTAGAGCTTCATAGTAAATGAAACAACTAAAACATCTATCATTTGATGATAAATTAAATTAAGTTATGCTATATCCAGACAATGACATTTTCCAAAGCCTTTAAAAAGCAAGTTCAAAATCTCTGTAATTAAAGACAACCACAACATTCTGTTAAGTGAAACAGTGGACAGCAAAACAGCATTTAATATGTCACTTTGTATATAATATATATGTATCTGGAAAAATAAGCAATAAACTTTTTTCAATATGTATTTCAGGGCAGTGAAATTGTTAAGCAAGAAAAGAAGGAATTTGACCTTCTGTTTTGTATACTTGTATCAATCAGGCTCCTTCTAGGATAAGAGATGGCACACTCAAAATAGTTAACTGGAGAAGAACTTAATAAATACACAGTTGATGGAGAAGGGTTGAGAATGAAACTGGAGGGATGAATGGAAAGTATTCTTTTACTCTCCGTGTCTACTCTTGTATACAGGGAGCAATCAGGGCAGGACAAATAATATCAGGATAGAAGAAATTTTGTATCATAGGAGAAATAGTTACATCTTTGCAGAGTAATCTAAACCCAAAATGCTAGCCTCTACCAGTGTCCTTCATATGAATTAACCAGTGGGAAAAGAGGGGCAGAAAAAATTAACACAAAACATAACTGTCAAAATCCACATTTCTCTATCTAGTTATGAGGCCTATTTTGATAACAGAATTTCCCTCAGTGCATTTTTTTTTAGATTTACATATGTTTAATGTGTATAAATGCAAGGAAAGGAACAGTCCAGAATTCAATAGAAATATTCTGTATAATTCATATAGTGGGGTTGAGAGTGAATGGGAAGAGGCCATAGAACCCATACCCCAACATGCACAAAAAGTTTATACACAGTATAAGTTTATACACAGCCACCTCCACAGGCAAGGACGACGCAGCTCTCTGCCCAGTCCCCAGGGCTGGGGGCCACATTACCAAAACAGCACTGTGGACTTTGACCAGTGCAGGTCTTAGGTGCTGGTGGGAGTGGGGAAGGGGCACGAGTCCGGGGCTGCCTATGAGGAGGCCTTGAGGCGATTGGTGGCTGAGCCCGAGCTCCGCAGCTTGTCCACCATGGCGCGGGCGCAGCGCAGCAGGCAGGCCAGCTCCTTGCAGCAGCCGTACTCCTCCAGGAGGCTCAGGCGGTACGTGCCGAAGTCATGCTTCTCCTTGATGTAGGTCACAGCCACCGTCAGCGGGCACAAGATGAGTTTGGTATGGTCCTGGAGGAAGTTGATCTGCACACTGCCATTGCTGACGTGCAGGATGATGGCGCTGAGGGTGCGGAACCAGGTACGCAGGTTGGGTACCAGGTGTGATGTTGGCAACCGCCTTCAACAAGTGTTGGCTCATGTAATTTTGGAAAAACTTAAGGAGGGTGATCTTCTTCAACAAGGAGCTGGGATGGGAACTCATGGTGAGGCAGGACTCAGGGCCATAACGCTCCATGTACTGCAGGCTGTCACCTTTGTTGTAGAGGATAAGGCGAGTCGAGTCATTGAAGAGAACTCCCACACTGTTCTCACACAGCTGGTACCCGAGGCCGTACTTGTCTGAATAGTCCACCCACTTGCTGACCCAGAAGATGCTGATGCAGGCGGGATCCGCAGCCTCCTCACCAGCCCTTGCTCTGAGAGCTTGGAGGCGTTGACACCGTGTAGCTGCTGCAACATGTCGCCAAGGTGGCAGTCGACAACCTCACCTGTCTCCGGAACCATTGGTTCCTCTTTCTCCCGGGGACGCTCAGGCAGGGGTTCTCCATGCCTTCATTGAGGACCGGGAGGGGTTTCCAGTTGCTGGGGTCCAGGATGCTGGGAGTGATTGAAAACCCAGTGGAATGGCGAGGCAGGTGATGGGGAGCGGGGCAGGGGCGTAGCCAGGAGTAGAGAACTCGTCGTTGAGCAGCTTGCTAATGGTTGGGCTGGCGGTGGGATCTGTCGGAAGTATCTTCTGGATGAGGGAGGTGGCCATAGGGTTGATGTGCTTGGGAGTACTGTATTCATTCTTCTTGATCCAGATGTAGGTCTCTTTTAGGCAAGAGGTCTCAAAAGGTGGTTTCCCCACTGACAAGCTATACAGGATGCACCCAACGGACCACACATCCACCTTGAAACTGTGCCCTATCTTGCTCAGCACCTCAGGAGCTGTGTGATTAGGGAGTCCCACACAGGGTCCTCTTCCGCTCCCCATCATATTCGCCTTCGGTCGCCAGTCCCAAATCCCTTATTTTCACCTCCAGGTCCTCATTCAGGAAGAAGTTGCCCAGCTGGAGGTCCCAGTGAGTAACTGGGTTTCGGTGCAGGTACCGGCAGCCAAGCACTATTTGCCTCAGGTAGTATCAGGCCTCAGGCTTGGTGAGGGTTTTCCTCCTCGTATGCAGCTCCAGGGGAGACCGCCCGCGGCAGAGCTCCAACGCCACGAATGTAGTCGTTGTCCTTGAAAAGCCATGGAAGCCCACGACGTGCTGGTGGGCGAGGCCGCGGTGAATGGAAATCTCCATGGACTTCTTCTTCTGTGCGGCTTGAGCAGCAGAGACAGGCACGATCTTGCCTGTGAACACCGCCTGGTGTCCGTGTCTGAGATGGATCTCGAAGCACTTGGTGAAGCCACTCTTGCCCCCAAAGGCCCAGGCACATAGCACTGTTGGCTGTGTGGGTCCACTAGGACCACCGGGATCTCTTTTGCTGGTGGAGCAGCCACTGGGGCCCCAAGAGCCACAAGAAAGAAAAGAGAAAGAAAGAAAGGAAAAGGTGTTATAACATATTTACATTATATAATTATATACTATATATTTACAGATAATAAATATACATTTATAATATATGTGTGTATAATATTTATCTCTATGACTTTTTATATATGCATATATATGAGGATTAGCCTTTTCCAATTCAATAAAAGAAGAGTTTAACTCTATTCATCCTTTCAAAAGGTGGACAGCTACAGCTAGTCTCACAGTATGGTGAGATAAGTACCATAGTGGGTGCTGATCCTTTACATTTATGTCAGCAGCTTGAGCGCTCAACAGTGATGACAGCAAGGTCAGCCTTATTGAGGGGAAATTCATGGTGTTGATTTTATGCAGAGATTTCATCTATGTTGCTATGGCCAGTTTAGTACCAATTAAGCAGTCCTAGAATAGCTGGGGAAAAGGACTGACTGGCCTTTACAGGGGCAGGTCATCTGCTCCTGGACACTTATCAACCTCTAATAGGCTGTATATGAGCATAAAAGTCTTCATTTTCTGTGCCTTTCTTTGAAGTATAAATACATACCTGTACCCAGAAGTCCATGCCAATAATTTTACAATCTTGTTATTTCTTTTTTTTTTTTTGAGACAGAGTCTCACTTTGTTGCCCAGGCTAGAGTGAGTGCCATGGCATCAGCCTAGCTCACAGCAACCTCAAACTCCTGGGCTCAAGCGATCCTTCTGCTTCAGCCTCCTGAATGCACCACCATGCCTAGCTAATTTTTTGTATATATATTTTTTTTAGTTGGTCAATTAATTTCTTTCTATTTTTAGTAGAGATGGCATCTTGCTCAGGCTGGTTTTGAATTCCTGACCTTGAGCAATCCGCTCACCTCAGCCTCCCAGAGTGCTAGGATTACAGGCGTGAGCCACCGTGCCCGGCCACAATCTTGTTATTTCTGAACAACCAAACAAACCATTAGGTCTGCCCAAGAATTAGTAAGATCTGTATCTCAAGCCATTTCTCCTTCCAAAGACAGTATGTAACTAAATGTATTCCCTAAAGTTCTTTCCATTAGAAGAACTGTCATTAGCCACTATCCTTCAGGGCAATCTCTTAGTAGGGTTTAATACAGTGCTTATTCAACTACAGTTGATGCCAGCATAACATGCATATATATTTGTAAACCAGGCTCATGTTTTGTCCTCCACTCTTAATTGGTCATAGAGAATTTTCAGTAATGCTGTGAAGAAGTAGGAGTCTGAGCTCCTACTTATGCAGGTTACTATTGCCTTGTAGACCGTGCACAGAGACTTTTCTTGCTCCAGACACAACTTGAAACTGGCAGCCTATGATTCCACAATAAATGAGTTGGAGCAACACACTTTTTACAGAATATGTTGCCTCCAAATTCCAAAGAAATTCACCAAGCATTGGGCCTCTTTCTCTGTGGCAGGCATTGCAAGGTGCAGCAACTTTGGAAGAAGTACCTTGGCATGCCACCATGCCACTTAGGGATAGAAGTCACTGATGTGTGAGGTCCCTGAACATTTGCAGGATTCATTTTCCTTCATCTGGTACATTATGCTTCTTACTAAGGCTTCTAGAGTACTTGTTACTTCTAGGTCATGAGATCTAATTAGCATGATGCTATGAAATATTACCAACATAATATCCCATAGAATACCAACATCCGTGATATCTTTCTCTGGCAGTAATATGACAGAGATCAGGAAAACCTTTGCATCAAAGGTTGAGATCCCAAGCAGACTCTGAGATCAGTATGCAAGAAGTTTGTTGGGGAGTGCTCTCAGGATCAATTCTGTTTGAAGGTAGGGATTAAGCTAGATGTGGCAGAAGAAGAAATTGGACAAGAGTACAGTTGCAACAAGGCCTCAGCCATCCTTGCAGGGAGTTCTGAACCTAGGATGACCTTTCAGAATTGTATCAAGTAGGCTGTTGGGGGAACCTGCCACAAAAGTGGATGTGGTCTTGGTTAAATCAGCTCTCCTTATCCAAGTCCATTCCAAGGAGGGCAGAATGATGAGACATATCAGGCAACAGACTTTCTACCAGCTGGGGGAATAAATTTTTCTGTGATGAAGAGGGGACCTGGATGATAGACCAGAGCATACATGACATCCACCATGGAGTCACTTGCATCTTCATGCTTCACTTGAGCTCTAGGAATAGCTCTTCCAGGGCTTTAGTCTGCCTCTTACCCTGAACACATCTCATTAGAGGAAAGCTAATGGGATGAATTACAAAACCTATTCCTGGAGTGAGTTGTGAAACCCCACCTGGTACTCATGTCCCTCCTCTCCTATACAGTCTAGATTCTTCAGTTGGCAAATCTTCTGTCATAGTTGGCTCATAAGTTGACCTAGGTGGTCATCCATGAGCACTTCAAGCCACTGCTTACTATGCACTTTTCAGGCAGTGGCTGCTGTACTTGTCCATCTACCACCAAAATTGGCTAAGGGAATATTAAGTCACCCATGTGGATCAGCTGGTCCGCACTGTGTCCTCTCTACTTCCATTGCCTAACAACAGCTTTATTTCTTCCTAATGATCAATTATTCCTGCCAGGACGGTGATTGCTCTTCTTGACTGTTTGTTCTTGGAACAAGAATTTTGAATTTCCTGGCCAATAGCTGTAGACCAAAATAGAACTCTTGTGTCTCTGGTTTCCTCTTGTATGAGAACCAGGACTTCTAAACAAAAAGTACTCAGAGTTGCAAGATGGGAAGCTCAAATTCCCTGACTGCACCTTGGTTCCTGGACCTATGAATGCTACCTAATGGAAACATAATACCAAATAATTATTATTGATTTATTATATATACAGTATCCTAGAAAATTGCATCCCATTTTCAAAAGATTATCTCTAAGCTGGTGCTTCAGTTGCACCTGCAATAAGGCACTCCATTGCTGTGTTACACCAGCAAATTCCATATGGTTGAGCCAAAAGATATAATGGTTGTGTGCTGACTCTCACTCTTCTGCTTCTTTGAAGTGGGTCCTTGGTATGATGTGACATGTTGTGACATGGTATGCCTGTATATTCATTACTCTGTAATCCTTAGGAAAATGTTTGCTTAAGCCAATAAAAGTTTTTGTTGTAATTATCCAATTGGTACTTGCTTTTAATATAAACTTCACACCTTTTCTCTTCTCGCCACCAATTTTTCTAATACCACAGGCTATGCCAGGTAGTATGGCTCAAGAAGCAAGGGCATTTGCACAAAATCTAGACTTGCAACCTTTTCCAGATCTGTACCACATCAAAGCTGACAGCCTTTCATGTCTTCTAGACATGGGTTGACACTGTATTCCTGGTTATAGAATATGCTTCCTCCAGAACCAGAAGAAATCTACCAGACATTGTGTTTTCTTATTAGTGATGGGAGGTAAAGGATGCAATAATTTTACTTTACTTTGAAGAGGATCTCTTGGCATGTCCCAAACTGCCGGACTCCCCAAATTTTCATGTTGTGACAATTTCATAAATTTTCCATAGAGTTTATTCCCTTCCTTGAGATCACATGTATATTACCAAAGCATTGAATACTTACCATTTTTCTTCATTTGGTTTGCTAGCATGATGCCATCAATATAATGGACCATTATGATGATCTGGAAAGCATTCAAATGGTCCAGGTCTCTTCAGACTATATTATGACAAAGGGTAAAATAATAAATGTATATGTTGTCCATTACAAGTGAATGCTAACTGTAGCTAATTATCTATCCTTTTTGAAAGACATGGAAAAGAAAAGTTACCAGACTAATGGTCACATATCATATACCTACAGGTACATTAATCTGCTCTAGCAAAGATACTGCTTTTGACACAGTAGCTACCATTAAAGCTACTAATGGGATGAGTTTACAACAATCCATTGGCATCCTCCAGGAACACACTGGTTTTTGTAGGAGACACATTGGTGAAATAAATGGAGGTACAATGGGGATCACCATTCCTGTATCTTTGGGATATCTTTAGGCCACCACTAACCTTAAAATGCAGTGTGTATGTGTGTGTATATATACCTCTATCCATCTACACATATATATGTGTGTGTGTATATATATATATATAGCGAGAGAGAGATAGATAGAGAGAGAGAGATAGAGAGAGAGATGTCTCAATCTGTTACCCAGGCTGGAGTGCACTGGCACAATCATAGGTCACTACAGCCTTGGAGTTTTGGGCTCAAGCAATCTTTCTGCTTAATCTTCCCAAGTAGCTGGGACTACAGGCACATGCCACCACACCTGGTTATCTTTTTTTAATTTTTGGAGAGATAAGATCTCATATGTTGCCCAGGCTGGTCTTGAACTCCTGGTATCAAGTGATCCTCCCACTTCAGCCTCCCAAAGTGCTGAGATTACAGGTGTGAGCCATCTTGCCTCGCCCAGTTTGATTTTTGAGATAAAATTGTAGCCTGAAGATGGGACAGTTTCAGTGACTTCCCTGCTATAATAGCTATAACACATAGGACAAAGAATGAAGAATGAGTGTGTAGTTGTACCGAATATCATATATATATCAACTTAAATTTTTCATTTGAGAAATGGTGTATAGCCAGTTATGGTGGCTCGTGCCACTAAGCCTAGCACTTTGGGAGGCCAAGGCAGTATTGTTGCTTGAGGTCAGGAGTTGGAGACCAGCCTGGGCAACATGGCAAGACACTGTCTCTACAAAAAAAAAAAATACTAGCTGGGCATGGTGGTGTACGTCTGTAGTCCTATCTACTCCTACCTACTCCTACCTACCGAGTAGGTAGGAGTAGATAGGACTGAAACAGGAGGCTGAAGCAGGAGGATTGGTTTAGCCCAGGGGATTCAGGGCTGCAGTGAACTATTATCATGCCACTACACTCTAGCCCTAGTAACAGAGTGAGACCTTGTCTCTAAAAAAGAAAAATAATTCTATCATTATCACTGGACGGTTGTCATTTGGGGGATACAATATGCACCAGATCTGGACAAGGACTCTATGTATTACCTAATTTCCACATCCCTTCACTTAAACAAAAGAGCAGCAATGACCATTCAGGAATATGGGTGTAAATATCAACTCTGTGCTTAACAGTTTCTAAAATGTTGTGATATCCTTTCTTTTCCTGGGGTTTGATTGTGCAAGGAAATAGTCACAGGTACGTTTGGGCCAAGTACTGATAGAATTATTACCATGTCTGCGTATACCTACTTAGCTGTTGTTCTTCCTTCTACCATTTTTATTATAGCAGCCATGGTGATGCCATGCCCCCTCAGCCCCTCCCAGAAGGGTAAAGTTAAGAGTTATCTAAGTAGGTTACACACGGTAGATCCATTCAAGTATCTTTCTCATATTTGACTTAATATTGACTTTAGACTTTTTCCTGCACAGCACATCAGGGAAATTGTGGTATTTCAATTTCCCTGGTAGTAGTGACTGCCTAGAACAAACTGTCTGAATGTATACACACAATAAATGTTTGTAATTTGATTGACCTCATAAATGCTGGGCTTTGGTGGCGATGGGGTCACCCAAAGTAGGCCCCGCAAATAGGGGTTGCTTTTTAGTAAAGGAGTTATTCTGATACTTTTTATTATCAGAGATGCATTCTTGTGCAGATATGATGCATATGAGAACAGATACTGAATTCAAACTACCAGACTTGGAATCCAGGCTTATTATTGTACTTTATAGACCTTGAAGCTATGTAGCATTTTTGTGCCTTATACAGTTCCTCTCAAAAATGGGGATGAGAGTATCTGCTTCAAAAGATTCAATGTAAAGCATTTTGAACAATACCTGGACCCTAAGAAATACTATATGAGTCACACCAATTGTCTTCTCTAGGACACAAATAATGAGAGGAATTCCTCGTCACCTCATGAAGGATGGAAACTTAATTAATAGGTTACTTTCCATTCTTTAGTAACCATGATAGATAACAAGCTGCACAATTTTTGGAAAAAGGAACTTTTGCACATATTTTACAAATATTTCATTTTCTATTTGCTGAAATATTTGAGATTTATCTTTCTAAGAAAAAAAAGCATAAGATTTTAGTATGATTTACTTGATCAGAATACACAATTCACCAATCATATTTGTTTCTCCCAAAAAGGACACACCATCAACTGTAAGTATTTGGGTGAACTTTAGGCCTATAAAATAAAATTTAATCAAGCATTTCTGTGAATACCACCACAGACAAAAGAATACTGTTTAATAAGTTTAACATTTTTTTTTGTAACTAAAGCAATGATTTATAAAATTCATATTTGGTAGACCCCAAATAAGGAAATGTGTAGTAGTGGTTGAAATTATGTAAGGTTTTAGAAATGATAAAGAAGTGCTAAATACTAATGATAATGTACTAGAAGGAAAGAATACAAATGAGGGGTATAAAGCTCTTTCTTCAAAGAAACTCAAAATTAGGTCACCAGGAAAAGCTGGAAGAGTAGAATATGACATAAATTCAAATATAAAATTAATTTGAAAGTGAAAGGGCACTGACCTAACAACTAGGGGCATGGTTTATGGCTCTTTTGGATGATTTCTAGCTGTGTGCCCTTGGGCAAACTGCAGTCACTTCTCAATTCCTGGATTTTAGCATGTGTAACTGGAGGAGATTAGAACAAATGATATAGGTATAATCCATTATAGCTTTAAATTCTAATATTCTAAACATAGGACTAACAATTTCCCAGATTCTAGACAGGGGAGCATGATAAGGATGAAAATGTGTAGCGACTGGGACAACAGAAAGGAAACAGCTCAGGAACAAAATGAATTAAAATCAAGATAGATAGTAAACAGATTAATGACTGTGTGAATGAATAGTTTGTTTATCAATAGAAAAATTTGCCCAGTATAGAAAATGATAAAATATTATTATTTGGTCAATTACATGGTACTCTCCTAGAATAAGGACTTTCAAATTGGTAGGTTACAAAAGACACAAGATTTGATATTTAGCACTGTGATGCACAGAGCATCAAATAACATCACTTCTAATTTAATGGTGAAATAGATACCATATTTTAATAGATAGTAGACTTCTAGGTATATGATGTGGCCTAAATCTTGGATATGTCTCTGAAATTGCATAATGTCTTTTCCACAAACAGCAGGCGGGAGAATTCATAGTTCCACATCTTCATAGTTGATCCATTTACGAAATCTTCCTGGAATGTACAAGACGACTGCATAGTCTTCTCATTGCTACTTTCATATCTTTGTTCCTCAATGTATAGATGACTGGATTCAGAAAAGGAGTGATAAATGCATCAAAAATAGCGAGATATTTATCTAGGTGAGATGTGGGAGAAGGCCATGTGTAGAAAAACATCAGTGGTCCAAAGAACAGGATGACCACAGCGATATGAGCTGACAGAGTAGAGAGGGCCTTGGATAAACTACCAGAAGAATGTTTCCAAACAGTGAGCAGAATAAAGATGTAGGAAATGACCAGCAAGACAAAGGAGCCCACAGAAATGAGCCCACTATTGACAGTGACCATGAACTCCAGTTCTTGGGTGTTTGTGCAGGCAAGTCTGAGGAGCCGGGGAAGGTCGCAGTAAAAACTATCAAATATATTAGGGCCACAAAAAGGTAAATCTACCACAAAAACTAACTGGACCAATGAGTGGATAAGGCCAATGATCCAGGAAGTGGCTAAAAAGTATAGACATATCCGTGGGCTCATGATGGTCAGGTAGTGGAGGGGCTTGCATATGGCCACGTATCTGTCAAAGGCCATGGCTATGAGCAGTACCATCTCAGTGCCCCCTACGGCATGGCTAAAGAAAATCTGGGTAATACATCCCCAAAAGGAAATGGCTTTGTGCCTCTTGAAGATATCACAAATCATCTTAGGGGCTGTGATTGAGCAAAATACCATATCAGTGACTGAGAGGTTAGCCAGGAGGAAATACATGGGGGAGTGCAGATGACCATCCATGCTCACAGTGAAGACAATGACAAGGTTTCCCATCATGCTTGCAAAGTAGAACAGCAAGGAGAAGACAAAGAGGAGAAGCTGAATCTCCCATGAACTGGTGAGTCCCAGGAACAGAAACTCTGACACTACAGAGTGATTCATTCCATCCATTGCCCCAGACACCAGGATCATTTTTCATATTAACTAATGAAATAAAGAAAATGAGAAAGAATTACATAAGCAGGTATTATGAAAGTTCATAAAAGAAAGCCTCTAGCCATAAAAATAATTGTCATATTGGCATCTTACATGTTCACATAACCTTTATCACATGTACCCTGGACTTAGTCTGAAGGCACTTAGGCTTGGAATGCAAAAGACATCTAGGTTACCTAATTTGTTGGCATAGAACTGTTCATAGTATTCTGTTATAATTCTTTTTATTTTGGTAAAATCTG
This sequence comes from Microcebus murinus, assembly GCF_040939455.1. NCBI lineage: Eukaryota > Metazoa > Chordata > Mammalia > Primates > Cheirogaleidae > Microcebus > Microcebus murinus. The sequence continues at coordinate 73,014,870 of NC_134109.1, read as the reverse complement.
TAGTAATGTCTCCACTTTCTGAGTTTGACAATTTGAGTCTTCTCTCTCTTAGTCAATCTAGCTAAAGGTTTGTCAATTTTACTGATCTTTTCAAAGAAACAACTTTGGTTTTGTTGCTTTGCTCTGTTGCTTTTCTATTCTCCCTTTTATTTTATCTTTGCTCTAATCTTGATTTTTTAACTTTTTTTCTGCTAGCTTGGGTTGACTTTGCTTTTTCTAGTTCTTTAAGGTGTGCAGTTAGGTTATTGATTTGAGGTCTTTCTGCTTCTTTTAATGTGTGCCTTTTACACAGCTATGAATTGAAATAAATGAAAACAAAACTACAACATACCTAAACTTATGATATGTAGTAGATGTGCAATATTAAGAGCCCCAGTGCCCTAAAATATTTTCTATTAGCATCCAGCATTAGACTTGCATTCTTTAAGGTTAACATACTGCAGTCTCTAGTTTTACTTACATTGCTAAGGGAAGGGTATTCCATTAAGCAATTACAGACAAATAAGTTACCAGATGGCTTTCCTTAGCTGAGCTCTTATGCATGCAAGACAGGAGAGTTTTAGTGATGAAGAAATAAGTGATCCATTTTAACCTGAGTCCTTACTCAAGGAAGGACTTAGCTTCAGTCAGTTGCTGTAGGAGAAAGATTCAGAGCAAAGGGTTGGGTAGGAGGACAGACCCCAGAAAGGAGAGGTGAAACTGAGAAAAAGGAGAAATTGGGATAAACACAAAGTTTACCTACTTTATAATCCCTAAAGAGCAAAGATGAGAAAATAAAACAAATAGCAAATATCAGCAGATCTGGAAACTTACTCAGCTCTTTTCTTTAAGTCTTCACATTTCCCGACTATTACCATCTTTGAATCTCCGAATTCCAGAGAGAGACACTGGGTTACAAGTGCTTGATCGCTTTGAGGCATTCCAGACCCTCCATGGAAAGAGTGTGCTCTGTCCTAAGACCGTTGCCATTAAGGGATATTCCAGTTTGAGTTCTTTAGTTCTGGTCTAGCTATTGTTCTTAATAATGATAATGATGTGAATTACAGTCATCATTTATTTATACTATTAATACTTAAATAATTGTGATATGTGACAAATCCAGATATGCTAGCATTTGATGGAATCACCATTAGAATTTAAATTCACCTGTATAGAATTGGAATTGGGTAACTTCTTAGAAAAGATTTATAACTTTACATTTTATATAATTTTTTCTTACATTTTAAAATTTTGGAAAAAAGAGAGATATGCTCATTATCCCCAATTAATAAAACCAATGAACTGGAAGAGATCTAAAAATATGTTCTGACTCAGTTTCTTTCTTTTATTTTTTCTATCTAAGACACGTCAGTTTACAAGGTTTAAAAATCCATTTCTTTCCTGGGTTTTCTGCTTTTTATTAACATAATAGTCCAAAGGTTCTTTCTTATAAAAATGAAATCTCTCATCCTTTCAATTAAGTCGATGTCCACTTAATTCATCCTCTGTGGATATAAGGAAGCTGTCAGAAACTCTCTCAAATAAATGTTTAATATTCTTTAGCTTGGTAAGAGCAAATGAAGATCACTCATCTGTACCTTCTAATTTTAATCATCTCTATTCCTTTAGTCTTTCCTCACAGGATCCATATTCTATCCCTGTATCTTTATCCCTCTTGCCTAATCACTCTACTTCACCACGAAACATGTCATTGTGTTGACCTAGAAAAAAATTATTAAAAAACATTTTGAAAACATAAGCAAGTACAGGAGGATTGATTGCAGGTTGTTAAACATTATATATTTAGCTTCCTACTTTTTTTTCTCTGTTCTTCCATCATCTAATTTTAACAGACACTACATTATTTTGTTTGAGTTAAATTAGATCTCTAGATGTCTTTCTTTCAAACAAGTTTTTTAATCGTTCTTTCTCCATCTTGATTCTATAAAACTGGGGTTTTATTTTTCAAAACTGCATTTATCACTAGTACCTAATGAATTTTCTCCTCTTTATATCTTAGCTCCTCTCTGGAGATAGAAGTGAAGTAGACAACAACCTTGTTGGGAAGACAAGAGGCATATTTGTCTTCAGTTTCAGTGTTAATAAATTTCACTAAATGTCCCTAGGTACAGTTGATAACTTAACCTGTATCCTAGTCCTCACGTGAACTGAGGCATGGTGCAGACTGCAGACTTTGCTACATACTCTCAGGTGCACCTTGGATCTCCAAGTCATTTCCAAGTCCTAGGTAAAAATTAAGGTAAATTCTTGTTCTTCATATTCATGACAATTCATATATATTCTCCTGCTGTGATCATTTCCCCATTGGTTTAAAAATTCATTCATCATCACCACCACCTGTTTTTTCCTGTCTCCAGGCCAAAACGTAATTGACATGTGTAAAAAGCGAACTGCTAACTGCGTCTTTCTTCTTGCTGAAATTTACCTAGTTTAATATCGTCTTAGTGTCATTATTTTACATCATGTTACACAGGGCATATTAGCACTTTTGAAAGGACAAATAAAAAGATTTTTTTAATTAAAAAAAAAATCTTCCTGTTGTGAACTTCAGCTCATCTTTCCCTTGCAGCAATTAACAGACTATTATCTCAAGCACACAGAGCTATATAAAATGTTTCTATAAATGGAAAAAATAGTTAATTAACTGCACTTGGAAACTAGTGGCCAAATAAAGCTATAGTGACCTGGGACTGTAAAACTAAAGTCAATTAGCCAAGAAAATTATGTCCTTGAAATATATTCGCTGTGATCACAACAACAAAGGGAAAACATTGATAAGGAGTCACAGGAGGGATGGATGACAGTAGAATCTTTAAGAAAGTCAATCTTTATCATTATTTTTGCCTATTTAAATCCAAAAATAAAAGTGTCTCTAGATAATCTGATAATATTCACTTTCCAAGAGATGCATAGAAATCAAATGAAACATCTTTATAATTATCAATTTCTTCTACACACAAACTAGTCAAGAAAAGAATGAACTATAAAAATAATTTTTAAAATATCTTAAAAAGTGAGTTTTATATATTGTAAATTTAACATATCATAATAAGCACCTTATTAAGATATAGGTATAATAAGATATAGGTTTTGTCTAACTCATATTTATTTCTCCCAAAGCAACTTGTATAGTTTCCTGCAATCAAGGGATTTATAAAGATAAATTTCAAACACAAATTAAGAGATGTTCTATGAAATACCTGACTAATACTCCTCAAAGTGTCATGGCCACGAAAAACAAGAGAAAATGAGAAACTGTCACAAACCAGAGGAGATTAGGGGGACATAATAACTAAAAGTAAGGTGATATCCAGGATTGGATTCTGAAACACAAAAAGGACATTAATGGAAAAACCGGTGAAATTTGAATAAAGACTAGAATTTAGTTAATAGTAATGTACCAGTGTTGATTTCTCAGTTTTGGACAATGACCATGGAAATGTAAGATGATAACATTAGGGGAAACTGAAACTGGGTAACGGGTATATGAGAACTCTCTGGAATAGCTCTGCAACTTTTCTGTAAATCTAAAATTATTCCAAAATAAAAGCTTTATTTTCTTTAATATCAATAGGGTCAGAAAAAGAAATGTAAAATATTATTAAATATATTTATCAATTTAAAATCATGCTTGAACATTTGTTGAAACTCTGCTGTTTGACAGTTACTCAAGATACAAGGTGAATAACATATAATGCACGTCAGTAAAAAATTAATAGTCCAATGGGAATACCAGACTTATCAACTGAGGAAACATGATCTAAAATGTCAGAAGACAGCAAAAGACCAGGAGTCTGTCGACCTAGATTCTCGATTTGGATCTTCCATACATCACTTTTATCATCTTGGGTTAATTATTTTCCAGTAGCCGAGACTGTCTAAAATGAGGAAACTCTGAGAAGATTTATAATTTAAATTCAACTCTGTGATCCTACTAAGTCACTGCATGTGCTATATAAGATATCATCTTTCAGCTCTAAGGTACCTATCTACTACATTCCCTATGATGCAGGAGCAGGGTTCTGCCAACTTCCTCTTTTTCTTTCTTTTTTTTTTTGCCAGCTGCCCCGTTTAGACTCGCCACTAGAGGGCAGTCGAGGGAGACCGCAGGGCTGAGGGGTGGAAGAAGGGCCTGTTCCTCTTTGATCTCTGTGTGCTGTGCCTGTGACCATCGCCTAGTACCGCACTCTTCACCTCCGCAGCCTCGGTTCCGTTCTAAAGCAGCAGCGGAATCCAGTTGTAGTTTTTCCAACGCTAGCGTCACTCGACCCTCACACTCTCCTCAGGAACGCCGCCAGTCAGCCGCGCCTCTTCCTCAGCGGCTGTGACCCACACGCCCTCCTCTCAGCTCAGACGCTGGGCCAACTGGCATCCCCTCCTCAGGTATTTGAGTTTCCTCTCCACAGGTCCTTCCTCAAAGCTTTTAATAGTTTTGTTTTTTGTTTTTTTCTGAGACAGAGTCTCACTCTGTTGCCTGGGCTACAGTGCCATGGCGTCAGCCCAGCTCACAGCAACCTCGAACTCCTGGGCTCAAGCAATCCTCCTGCCTCAGCCTTCTGGGTAGCTGGGACTACAGGCATGCGCCACCATACCAGGCTAATTTTTTCTATATGTTTTTAGTTGGCCAATTAATTTCTTTCTATTTATAGCAGAGACGGGTCTCTCTCTTGCTCAGGCTGGTCTTGAATTCCTGACCTTGAGCAGTCCGCCTGCCTGAGCCTCCCAGAGTGCTGGGATTACAGGCCTGTGCCTGACCAGGTGTTTTTTTTTTTTTTTAACTTTTAGTAATTCTAACCGCTTTTCTTTATTTCCCCATGCCCATCCTACAAATGCTACATCTGAAACTTAAAGTTCATTCTTTTTAAAATAACTAGATAACTGTTAAAAGACAAAATTACAACAACTTTAGTTTAAAGTGTAATTGGCTTTTTTTCCCTTTTACTTTATCATATTATGGGGGTACAAATATTGTTAGGGTTACATATATTGGCCCTGCCACCCCTCCCCCTTACAAAAACATCAAGCGTGTCCTATCCCCAGCGCATTGCACCTATTTTGTAAGTATATATCCTTCTCCTCCTCCCCTCTTCCATCTGCCCACCACCCGATAAAAGTTGTTTTTTCCTTTTTTTGACCTTTAGGTTACATTGTATATCTTTGCCTTTCCCTACAAAGGGTTAGAGGTAGTCCCTTCCCCCCACCCCCCAATGCTCGCCACAACCCTAAGATGTGTATCTCCCCCTCCCCCAAACTCTGGTGAACACTACCACCATTTGAGCACCATTGTTTTGATCAGTCAGTACCAATTTGATGGCGAGTAGATGTGGAGCCCATTTTCTTGATCTTGTGTCGCCTCACTTTGGATACCGGGCTTAAACTTTATCCAGGATAGCATAAAAGGTGCTAGCTCACTGTCATTTCTTAGAATTGAGTAGTATTCCATTGTGAGCATATACCAAATTTTAATTATCCACTCATGAATTGATGGGCACTTGGGTTGTTTCCATGACCATGCAATAGTGAATTGTGCTGCCATAAACATTCGGGTGCAGATGTCTTTATTATAGAATGTCTTATGCTCTTTTGGGTAGATGCCCAACAATGTTATTGCTGGGTCAAGTGGTATTTCTATATCTAGTTGTTTGAGGTATCTCCAAATTCTTTTCCACAGAGATTGCACTAATTTGCAGTCCTACCAGCAGTGTAAGAGTGTTCCTGTCTCTCCACATCCTCGCCAGCATTTGTTGTTTTGGGATTTCTTGATACAAGCCATTCTTACTGGTGTTAGATGGTATCTCATTGTGGTTTTGATTTGCATTTCTCTGATGATTAGAGATGTTGAGCATTTTTTTATATGTTTGCAGGCCATTCTGTCTTCTTTGGAAAGTTTCTGTTCATTTCTGTTGCCCATTTCTTGATGGGGTTGTTTGATTTTTTCTTGTTTATTCTTTTATGTTCTAGATAGATTCTTGTTATTAGACCTTTATCAGAAGTGTAGAGAGCAAATATTTTCTCCCACTCTGTGGGTTGTCTATTGGCTCTGATGATGGTTTCCTTAGCTGTGCAGAAACTTTTTAATTTGATGAGATCACATTTGTTTATTTTTGATGCAGTGGTGATTGCCTTGGGGCTCTTCCTCAAAAATTCTTTGCCTAGACCAATGTCTGTTAGGGTTGGCGATTCTAGAGTTGGGCAACACCTCATTCTCTAAAACAGAGTGAGTGTTCCAATGATCTGAGCAGAGGAGTTTGGTTTTCTAGGGAGAAAGGAGCTGAAGAAAGCAGAAAGAGAATAAAAAGTGGTTTGATTTTTTCAAAAGTACTTCCCTTTTAAGCTTAAACAGAAGGACCTTATTGTGCTCACTCAGGTTGACTGGAATCTCCTGGGTGTTTTGTTTTGTTTGAAAACGGGCCTGTTAGAAAGTATGCAGCACTTAGCAGGAGTGACTCCATTCTGGTTTGATCAGGTCTGCTGGGGCCTAGTGAAAATGGCCTCTCATAAAATTTGTTTAACATAACTTCATACTTGGTTAATAATTCTTTATATCAAACTTTTTTTTTTAAAAAAAAGCATGATTTCTGTCTCCTTACTAGACTTCTAAAAGACCAGATTAGCAAATAAATAGCTAAAAGATAATGAGCTAAAATAATAGAAAACAAATATAGTAAGAGAAATCAGGTAAAGTAAAAATTAATATTTAACTTTACGATAGTCTACTTAAAATGAGAAAAATAGAAAATGGACAATAAGCGACATACTGACTTTCAAAATGAATTGTTTAATTTTATAGTAATTCTATTTGGCACTTTGCAGAAATAAGACCACTGGTGAGATAAAGTAGCCACAACCTATAATCTTTAGTCTTTATATCTCTTATAAAAATAGTCAAGAGATTGTCATTATAATTCTATTTGGGGAGGGAAAAAAAAAAGACAAGGCACAACACATTTTAGTAGATAGTGACATTCTGGTTAAATTTTATATAGCTTATTTAGCACATATCCATCTGAAATTCTAGTATACTTTGCCTTTTTATATATTCTCAATATCTTTAAGAGATTTTACTGTAATTCACAAACCGAGTGCATAATCTTCTCATTGCCACTTTCATCTCTTTATTCCTAAAAGTGTAGATGATTGGATTTAGAAAAGGAGTGATCACTGCATCAAAGATGGCAAGGAATTTATCCAGATGTGATGTAGGAAATGGCCACATGTAGAAAAAAATTAATGGCCCAAAGAACAAAACCACCACAGTGACATGAGCTGACAGAGTAGAGAGGGCCTTAAATATGCCACCTGAAGAAGTTTTCTGAACAGTCACCAAAATGAAGATGTAAGAGATGATCAGGATTAAAAAGGAGGCCACAGAAATAAATCCACTATTGGCAGTAACCATGAATCCCAGTGTGTAGGTCTCTATGCAAGCAAGTTTGATAAATCGAGGAAGATCACAAAAAAAGCTGTCTAATTCATTAGGGCCACAGAAAGGCAAGTCTACAATAAAGGCCAACTGGGTCAGTGAGTGCATAAGGCCAATAATCCAGGAAGTGACTAAAAACAAAATGCATCTTTGTGGACTCATGATGGTCATGTAGTGGAGAGGCTTACATATGGCCACATATCTGTCAAAGGCCATGGCTATGAGCAGCACCATCTCCGTGCCCCCAACTGCGTGGATAAAGAAGATTTGAACTACACAGCCCCCGAAAGAGATAGTTTTATGCTTTTTGAAAAGGTCATAAATCATCTTGGGAGCTGTGGAGGAGCAAAATATCAAATCAATAATGGAAAGGTTGGCCAGCAGGAAGTACATGGGGGACTGTAAATGGGGGTCAGAGGTCACAGTTAGCACAATGAGGAGGTTTCCCATCAGGCTTGCCACATAGAACACAGAGGAAAAGAGGAAGAGGAGGAGCTGGATCTCCCACGAAGTAGAGAGCCCCAGGAACACAAATTCAGACACCACAGAGTGGTTGGCTTCATCCATTGCCTCTGTCAGCAGTGACAACTCTCATGCCACCTGAAAGAGGAGAGGAAGGAGAGACTGATTTAGGACAAATAGCACTGATCTTGGCAAAATTGCGGGCAATTTGAAAGTTGTCAGAAAAGTATACAAAGGCTAATTTATGCCTTTGGAGACTATTCCAGTCACAAATCAATTTACATTCCTCTATTATATATGTTATTGCCAAAAAATATATTGCAGAGAATAAGAATGCTTTTATTTATTTGGATGGATACTTACATTGTATTTTTAAGTGTTATTTCTGTATCACTGTGAGCCAAAGACTTTTTACAAATTAAATGTATTAAATACTTAAGTAACATAACTTTGACATTCCTCAATATACTAATATCATATGTATGATCATATTGGCAAGTTCTTTTGAAATACTTATATGCATGTTTAGGGTGTAGAGATATATATTACTCATGTCTGCAAATTGAGATGACACATTATTTAGAAGAAGGCAAGAGATGTAGGAGTGGAGGATACCACCTCATAACACTCACCATGAGGGCTAGAAAAAGTGACACAATTGTGGGTACCATGAAGGAGATTCTGACTATGGAGATTCTTTCCCGAGTGAGGAAAGAATGTGACACTACAAGTAAAAGAGGCAACAAGAATGAGAATGATGAGTTGTAAATCTTAAGCAAAGGAAAACAAGTAAAAAGATAGAGGATTTAGAAATGGCCCTGTCTACTTTAATTGCATCTTAAAGTCCCTGTCTACTTTTAAATGAGATATTTAACCCCATTCATAACTAAATACATACTAAAATAGCAAAATGCTAGTGTTTCTTATCGGTTTGGAAGATATTTAAACTTTTGACAAAATTCAGAGTTTGGCAGAAAATTGGGAAACAGTCATAACTGGTAGCGGGAAAGCAAACTGATAAAACATTTGCCAATTTGGAAATACCTCCTGAATTTTTACATGCTTGTATACTTTGACTCAGCTCTTCTACTTCTGGGGGAAAAAATCCCTGAATATATGTATGTGTGCATGTGAAAAAAGTAGAGAAAGAAATACTATTTTTTTGTATTTCACCATATTATGAGTGTACAAATATTAAGGGTGCATATAGTGTCCTTGCCCCCCTCTTTGTTATTTTTGATAAATGCTATTAAGAGCAAAAGGCTCACAATAACTTCAATGTGTAAACTAGGAGAAAAGTTAATTAACTTATGTTAGATTCAAATAAGAGACAGCTATTTGAATAAATAACTTATATGAGCTAATAACTTACATGAGGTAATTTCTGTGAAATATGCAGCAATTTATAACACTGAGGTATACCTAAATGTACCTAGAATAGATAGGGAAGCCAGGATGGTGTCTCACGCCTGTAAACTGAGCACTTTGGGAGGCTGAGGTGGGAGGATCACTTGAGACCAGGAGTTTAAGACCCACCTGGGAAACACAGTGAGACCCCATCTTTAAAAATACATATATACACATAATTTTAAAAAGCGAGAAGACAAATAGGAGAAAGGTTGGCAGTTTCCTGCACTACATGATCCCATCTGAGTTTAAAAATAAAATTAAACAAATAAAATAATAAGTAGATAGAAAATGTCTAGGTTGATACACAAAAACCTGCTAACAATGATTATCTTGAAGAGGTGGGATTGAGAAAGTAATGAAGGAAAAGAGAACTTTTACTTTTCACTGTGCGCTCTTACTATCTTAAATTTTTACAGTGAGCACATATCAATTTCACTTTTACAATAAGGTGAATGTATGTGAATTTGGAAAATCACAAAATTTATGTCTTTAGACCATCTAAAGATGTAACCATAGCCTATCTCCCAAATTAAGACAAAGATCATAGGTACTCCCCAAATAGTCACTAACTTTCTTATTCCATTCCTCCCTACACCTCACACTCTAAGCTAAACTACTACTTCTTCACTGAACACTCCCAAATGGTACTTACTCTTCCTCACACATACTATCAAATATTTTAGCTCATGTCTTCTTCCACATTCTTCACTTGGCATGCAATGCCTTTACCCCCGTTACATCTCTCTGATTCTTCCTGTTCTTGTCAACACTAGCCCTACAAAATTCCTTCCTCCACAAAGTCTTCTTTGATACCCTTACTCTATACACCAACTGAAGATAATTTTTTTTTTATATTGTGGTAACCAGACCAAAAACAGTTGTAATAATAATGTTCTAATAGTGGTTGAACAAAGAACACTGTTGAATTTCCTGTCATTGTAAATGATGTCTCTTTCGTATGCCTTTAAAATGTCTTTTTAAAACTTTATCATAACCGGATAAATGATACATTTATAAAGAACAACTTAGCTTGGAATCACTTAGTTTCCTTTCACAATGACTATCATCACAACCTTCCCACTCATGCAATTTATCCAAGCAAATGATTGAATTCCAAATTGCTCCCCTAGAAGCTAGCTGACAGTTACTCTATCAGTGCTTCTAGTTCCTACTCAATCTTAAACTCTTTTTAAGTTTTATACAAGACCTTGTTTTATTTTTAAAAATATCTTTTATGTGTCATGTTAACAAAGATTAAAAAGTTAGGTAATTCCTAATGTTGGTAAAAATTTGAGAAATAGGCTTGTACACTCATTGTTGGTTCTACTTATTTCTAGCCAGACTTTTATGTTCTATCCACACTGAAAACTTAAGGTCTCAGGGAGAAAGGCAACACACATAACCTCAACATTTGTACCCCCATAATATGCTGAAATTAAAAAACAACAACAAAAACTTAAGGTCTCCGGATACCACACTTTGTATCAGTCCCCATGAAACAACTTCACTTTTTAACAAGGACAGAATAGTAGTTTAAATCTGATCTTTTCAGGGAAGACAGAGGGAAACTGTGCACTTAACTCACTACTGAAAAGGAAAATAGGTTATCAGTGGTGATAAGCAAGTAAATACCGTGTGCCTTTACAATGTTCTGAATCCCAGGATGCGTTAAACACAGAGCACTGAACTTTCTCCACGCTCCCACTCCTCAGTATAGAATGTAAAAAGAGGGAGAGATGCCTCAGAGATCATCTGCTGACTAGCTGGCTCTCTCTTATGCTCATCCTTGTGCTGGCCAACATAAACAGGAAATTAATTATAAGTCATATGAGCTTACCACCAATTCAAGAAAGGCGGATAATTCTAGAGTTTTTTGAAAAGTAGATCCATGTTTGGAGTCACTCAGATTTGTTATCTTCTGCATTCTTTTTTTCCTGGAGATTGGGTCTTGCTACATTGTCTGGGCTGGCCTCAAACTCCTGGGCTCAAGGGATCCTCCCGCTTCAGCCTCTCAAGAAGCTGGGACAACAGGCACAGGCCACTGTGCCTGGCGGTTAGCCTCTACTTTCTAACCTTAACATCCAGTTACTAGGTTGTGTTTAAATTACATTTGCTGGATAATACTAAAATTTGCAGGAAAACATTTCAATCTGATTATCCTGGAAGTTTCTCCACTAGTTTGTTCTTCCCAGATGGGTAGAAAGAGCTCAAGACACCACCGATAAGATGAGAAATATGTAGGGAGTGGGCACTGGAGCTGTAGGTTGTCAAAATGATTTTTCTTACTGCTATCAATGCAGCCAGCCCTGTAAGAGTCTACTGTTATCACCTGAATGTAACTTTACTAGTGAATATAAAACCTTTTTATCTTAGAGTTAATGAAACCAGGGTACAGGGAAGGCAAATGACTCTGTTGAAGCTACAGAACAAGGTGGCGGCAAATCCAGAATCAATATGTTTGACCTTTGACTTCATCAGCCCAGGTTATTTCCATTATACCATGTTTCTTTTGCTGTGATGGTCCAATGTTGATGTCCTGTTTGTGGCGCAGGGAATCATTATATATCAAAGCTAGTTTCTTTAGCATTGTCCAAAATTCTCCACATTTTATTTTCACTGGACTCCAATCTTCTGGTCCAACTTTTTTTGCCTGGAGACACACACGTGAGACGTCTGTGTAAATGTCACTGGAATAACCTTTCCTGTACTACACATAAGATCATCACTTGACTATACTCATTCTGCTGCCTTTTTTTGTTGTTGTTGTTAGTCATTCTGCTGCAGTTTCCCTGTTAAATAGCAGAGTTGATTCGTTTCTTCTGGTTTATTAATTTCTCCCTCTCACTGCTCTATGTATTTCCACTTGAAGTTCTGATCTCCATCAGAGACAGTTTCTATCCATCTAACCTACCTGCAACAATGTTGAAATATTCATGGAGTTAGAGGATCACAAGTGTAGAACTTGTTGATGTTATCATCGCTTGGCATAAAAAGCCATTTATAATACCTCCGTGGGGGAAAGGTGGCTAATTAGCAGCACCAAAAAGTCAGATTGCCATCCTGAGTACATTGGCCAAGAGAATTGTTTCCTAGGACCACAGAAATTTGGCCACAGCAATTAAAGGGAAAAGCTGGTAATGGGTCACTTGAGGGGAAGGAAGAAAGGAGACAAGGGATTCTTGTATGTGTAATAATTACAGAATTAAAAAATCTATGTATCTGTTTGTTTTTCTCTGTGAGGGAAGAGAGTCCATAAGAATGAATATACCTTCAAAAAAGCAAAATAAAGTTTTTCATCTCCATAGGAAGGGAGAAAATGGGGAAAAAAAGCCTCTGATGTGATATCTAGAGTGCAACCTGTGTACCATTAGAAAGGATAATTAAATTAGAGATAATAAGATGTACAGTTTTCCAGTCAACATTTAGTTAGTTCTTTATTCTGTGCTGGTCAGGAGAGATGAATAGGTTGTTATAAGAGGAGCATATGGGCATGGAATTCATATGCTAGTGGAGTTGGGATAAGACAAACCACTATGGTTTAACCCTCATAGGGCAAGATATTTTTTCTAAAAAAAAACCAACAAAACATAAAACCTCTTGTTATATTTTATATTTTTACATCAAAGGTGTGCAGAGAGTCGGTGAAAGGGCTATTGATAAAATACAATTATACAGAGTACCCTGTATCAATTACTTATTGCTGTATAACAAAGTAGTTTAAATCAATAAGATTTTACTTGCTTATGAGTCGATAATTCAGGCTAAGCTCAGCTAGGCAGTTCTTTTGCTGGTCTTCCCTGGGCTTTCTCAGATGTTATCAGTCATCTGGCAGGCAGCTTGACCAGGGTTGCAGGATATAAGATGGCCTTACTTATGTGTATGGAGCCTTAGTGCTGGCTATAGACGGGGCCTCTCTCTCCAAGGGATCTTTTATTATTTAGTAGTTTTGCCCAAGCTTCCTTATATGGTGGTAGGGAGAGCTACAAGTGTGCAAAGGCAGGAGCTGCAAGCAAGCTATACCTGAGTTCTAGAACTCCTATGACATCACTTTGCCTCATTCCATTGGGCAAAGCAATGTACACAAGACCAGGCCAGATTTAAGGTTGGAGAAATAGACTCCACCTCTTGGCAGGAGGAGGTACAAAATATGGCAGCCATGTTTTTCAATCAACTAGAGACACCATGACTATCCATTTTGAGTCTATCCATATGTAGGACATGATTCCCAAGACAAATAAGAGAAAGGTTGGCTATTACCTTGTCTCCATTTACTTTTTTATCTTTACTATTTACCATGTAATTGGACTAAATTGAGTCTTTGTCATTATTATTGAGATCACAGGCTCTGTGGCATATAAAGCCTAGAATACAAACAATCATCACTATATTGACTAAAACTTTCTTCCAAGTCTGATTCATTGCAGCAGCATCACTAGAAGTGCTTTCTTCAATGCCATTTGATATTCAGTTTTCAGCTGTAGCCCTTGAAAAGTCAACAGAGGCACAAAATTAGAGAAGTAAAAATAAATCCTGTCTACTAACTGTTGAACTATAGACAACTGTTACTTTAACTTCTATTGATAAAATGATAAAGAAATCACCTCAAAACAACCTTTAGTGAAAATCCAGAAGAAATCAGATTCCTTTAATGAACTAAATTTAATAGAAGAGAAAAGAAACCTACATTGGTTTAGAGAGTGGCTCTGGAATCAGAGAGATCTGGGTTCAAATCCCAGCTCCAACACTTCATAGCTCTGTACCCTAGGACAAACTTCCTGACCTCCCATGCTTGATTCCTTATCTGTAATGGGAGTAAAATAATAATAGTACTCACTTCACAGGGTGGTTGTGGGATTTCAATGAGATAATGTAGAAATCAGATAGTGCCTGGCATACAGTATTCCATAAATTGTAGCTGGAGAGACAAAGGGAACCTTACTGGTTAATTATATTAGCTAAGAAGGAAGAGTTTTGTATTTGCCATAAAGAGTTGTTTTTTTGACATTTTTTTGTTTGTTTTCTTGAGACAGAGTCTCCCTCTTTCACTCCAGCTAGAGTGCAGTGGCATCATCTTAGCTTAACACAATCTCAAACTCCTGGGCTCCAGTGATCCTTCTGCCTCAGCCTACTGAGTAGCTGGGACTACAGGTGTGTGCCACCATGCCTGGCTAATTTTTTCTATTTTTGTAGAGATGGAATCTCACTCTTGCTCACTCTTAGACTCCTGACCTCAAGTGATCCTCCTGCCTCAGCCTCCCAGAGTGCTAGGATTACAGCCATGAGCCACTATGCACAGCCAGAAAGAGCTGTTCTTGAAACTTAGTGTTCATTTTATTTTCTTTAAGCTCTTCTTGGGGTACTTTGGAGGAGCCTAATGGTAGAGAATCAGAAAGCAATATATCATTTGTTCAGTCATTTCCAGCTGTAAATTAAAGCTGTCTTATGAAAATTGGGTCATCTTCTGCCTAGACTGATGCAACTCTCTGGTTCAGTGAGAATGAAGGAACCCCATGAAGTGTCCACTGAAGCTTCATTCTTTTCCTCAAATAACATTACTCTGTCATGGACTAAATATCTCGAAGAAGTAGATGATGCACTGCCCTTCACTTTTGCATAGTTGTGTTTGAGTATGAGAAGGTTTATAAAATTATTTTAGTATATAAGTTACCTCTGGGTCTTAACACCTTAGAATAGTAAATAGATGGATATTTTAATGATACATTAAAATGACAGAACACAAATCTTAAATAGCATTATATTTTATTGGGTTGATATATGCTTTATGTTTACTATTTTATACTATTAAGTATATAGAGAAAAAATGTGCTCAGATTTAGGAGTACAGGAGAGGCAGTGGAGTATGGTGATTAAGAAGAGCAGGGATGTTGCAGCACAAGGTGTTTGGATATGCATCCCAGCTCTACCACTTGCCAGCTGCATGTTCCTGGTGGTGGTGGTGGAGGTGGTGGTTTTTGGACAAAACCAGTGAATGATCTTTAACTATCCTGTGAAAACACTGATAAATGAAAACAAGCTGTGGCAGTTTCAGCCAGAGTTGTAAATGAAACAGTTAAGGGCAAGCAAATGATGATAAATCTGACCTGAATTTTACCCAAAATGATTGCATGTTTAAGTTTCTACTTGTCAAATAGAAAGTCAGAGAATCACATAATGTTTGTGAGGCTAATATCAACAGAGGCACTCTGTGAAGTCATAGAAAGAGAAGTATAAATGAAGCTTACCAATAGGGAAAAGGAATAATTGCATATGTAGATAACCCACGGCTAATGGCTACTTTTGCTAAAAAGAAACATTTCTCATCTGGCTGAGTTAATGGCTGAGCAAATATATTTGGCTGACAAATATATTTATTTGTCTTAATAAATATATATTACATGTGAATTGATAATTTTAAAGAAGTCCAAAATAAAATAAAAATCAATGTGAATGTGAAAGGGTAAAATAACTTCCTAAGAGAAATCTGAAACCTATCAATGCTTTAAGAAGATGGATTTATTATAAGGATCTGCCAGAAATTACAAGTCTGCAGGGATATGAGTATATATGTAACATTTTAAAAGAATCTTTAGAATAACTAGGCTTTATTATAATGTTGTCATAGTTATTAGTTTATAAATCCATATCTTTATTTATAGATCAGAAAGATTTTGTCTCTGGCTTATATTGCCCTTGGGTCTTGAAAATTCTAAAGTGCCCAGCTGTTCAGTCATGGAAACCACAATCCACTAATAGAAACAGATTTTTTAAATGCAATAATATTCATACGTGAAATTCTTGAAGCTTACCTAAGGTAACAGCCAGATCTTGGTAGCAATAAGCAAAGTGATGGTGAATGCCCTTTACAGTGTTCATTAAAGTAGAAAAGCAATCTAGACAGAGAAGAGTGTTTAATTGTGGACTTTTAGTAGGTGACATAAGTAAAAGCCATGGAAGAGACCAGGAACAAGTGATGATTTAATCATGCAGTTATAAAATAACCAGGACCTGGTTCCAGAAATTTCTAGTTCGGCTGCAAATAAAGAAAGAATTTGGAAACAATAAGCAATCACATGAAATTGATAATAATGATAAGAGTAATGAACTCACTGGTGTCTCTTCTGTTCACTGGGGTCAGAAACAGAAAGGCAATAGAAGGCCAGAGGTATAATTTGTTAGTGGAAAGCTCTAGAATCCAAATCAACAAAAGTGGGCTTAAATATTTAAAAATTTTTTTAAATCTAAAAATGATCTAATTCTCATACCAAAATCTATCATCTAACATCTCTGTGCCTGAGTATATCATCTATAAAATAATAGGTTGGAACATGATCTCTCAAATTCCAGTTCCAAAATTCCATAATTCTATTATATAGCCAAGAATTCAATAAGTAGCCAAAGGATATAGGAAACAGGCAGATACCAAAGGAAGAAGGGAGAAAATCAAAGCAATTAGGTTTTATGGCAGTTTGGTAGATAGTTTCAGAAATGAACATTAACCAATTCAAAATGGGGAAAGTATATAACAGTGAAAAGGAATAATACACTAATTTCTAACATTGAATTATTCAACATGTTCTCTGGCACCTTTGGAGAGCTAAGACTATTGGAAGTGGTGGACTGTGACAATCGGCTTTGGTTTGAAACATTTACACAGTAATTAAAAACAGAATTAACAGAAAGCATTTCTTAATTTATAAAATAATACTGAAGTAAAAATACCACAGAGTTATCATGAATATTAAATAAGCCTCCAGTGTTAGCTCCCTTTATTTTTATTGATTAAGGTACTAGAGATACACAATGACCTGGTAAATGCCTAAATGTAACCTAGTACACAAAATTAACAGAGATCTAAACTTTCGATGACTTTATTTTTTCCATTGCCATTGAGTGTAGAGCTACATTTTTGTTTACCTTTAGAATATTCAGGATATCCTCCTATGACTCACAAGCTGATGGCAAAGTTTCTTCATTGCTGCCTTCATCTCCTTGTTCCTAAATGTATAGATAACTGGATTCAGAAAAGGAGTGAGAACTGCATCAAAGAGAGCAAGGAATTTGTCCAAATGTGATGAGGGGAATGGCCAGGTGTAGAAGAAGATTAATGGCCCAAAGAATAAAACCACAACAGTGACATGAGCTGACAAAGTAGAGAGGGCTTTGGATAAACCAGATGAAGAGTGTTTCCAAACAGTGATCAGAATGAAGATGTAAGAAATAATCAATATGAAGAAGGACCCCACAGAGATGAGTCCACTGTTGGCTGTGACCATGAACTCCAGTCTATTGGTCTCTGTGCAGGCAAGTTTAATGAGCTGAGGAAGATCACAGTAAAAGCTGTCCAATACATTAGGGCCACAGAAGGGCAAGTCTATGACAAAAGCCAGTTGGGCTACTGAGTGGATGAGGCCAAGGATCCAGGCAGCAGCCAAAATTAAAATGCACATTCGTGGGTGCATGATGGTCAAGTAGTGGAGAGGCTTACATATGGCCACATATCTGTCAAAGGCCATGGCTATGAGCACCACCATTTCTGTGCCCCCAATAACATGAATAAAAAAGATCTGAGTTATACAACCCCCGAAAGAAATGGCTTTGTGTTTTCTAAAAAGGTCATAAATCATTTTGGGGGCTGCAATAGAGCAACCTCCCAGGTCAAGAAAGGAGAGGTTGGCCAGCAGGAAGTACATGGGGGAGTGTAAGTTAGAGTCAGAGGTGACGGAGAACACAATGAGGAGGTTTCCCACCAAACTCGCCATGTAGAACACAGAGGAAAAGAGGAAAAGAAGAACCTGGATCCCCCATGAATTGGAGAGTCCAAGGAGCACAAACTCAGATACCATAGAGTGGTTGGCTCCATCCATTGCCTCTGCGAGCAGAGCTGACTCTAACATTCCTGAAAAGAGAGTAAAGATAAGATGAAGCTTTGTGAGGGGTCACTGACTGCGTAAATTTAAAACTGCAAGCAAATAACATCGCCTTACCTTACAGAGCCAAAACGCCTCTGTATAACCCCTTTAACTGTAGTTACAGAAAATAAGCAGTAACTCATGGCCACAAAGCACTGCTTCTAATTCCCCAGACTCTCCAAAATTCTACAGGTTTTGATAAAAGAAGATTAGACAAAAACAAATGCTGAATCAGACGAGGAGTTATGAGAGAGCTGGGAATGTGCTGAAATAACGTGAGAGAAAAAGGGGGGAAATGGAAATGAACTCATTGATTTTCCTTCACGGTTTGTTACTCCTACTCCTAGAGTTCCCCAAACCTCGAGCAATTTCTGATGACCTCTGTTTTTCTTATCCCTCTGATTGCTCCTATATGCAGTGCTATCACTATCATTCATATTGTCTCATGTTTAGCCTCATATCATTGAAGTTTTATCAAATCATATTCACCTTTTCCTCAAAAGAGGAGAAGATAACGTAGAAACCTTAAAAGTATCCCACTTTTGTAGCTAAGCCCAGGGAGTGGAGACAATCACAAAGCCTGGGCTGTGACAGCATATGGTAGAGAAGGACAGGGTCAGAAAAAAGATGTATGGTGGGGAATCTGAACATGAATAGAGCTAATACAATGCAGCAAACACAATTCTACACGATTGATACTTGCAGATCATTGGTCATGTTAATGTTGCATGTTTCATGGAATGGTAGAAAGAACTTGCACTTGGAATCAGAAGAGTGTGATTAAATTCTAACCCTAAGTCCATGAGATTTTGAGTAATTTCTTTCTCCCACCCCTTCTACACTCGACTCACTTCTTGAACTCAGTTATATTACTTGTAAAATAAAGGGGCTGGGCTAGGTCATGCTAAGTAATCCTTCCAAGTCTAACATTTCTTTTTAAGGCAGAGAGTCTCACTCTGTTGCTCGGGTTAGAGTGCCATGGTGTCAGCCTAGCTCACAGCAACCTCAAACTCCTGGGCTGAATCATCCTGCCTCAGCTTCCTGAGTAGGTGGGACTACAGGCAAATGCCAGAATGCCTGGCTAATTTTTCCATTTTTAGTAGTGATGGGGTCTAATCTTGCTCTGGCTGGGCTCACACTCCTATGCTCAAGCAATCCTCCCACCTCAGCCTCCCAGAGTGCTAGGATTATAGGTATAAGCCACCACGCCTGGTCCCAAGTCTAACATTTCTATTATTTTATAATACAATGCTATTCCAGTATGTAATGAAGTTCTCCATAATGATGGCATTCTCTGCACTGGACTGCTACCATGTTCACCATTTTCCCCTCCTATTCGTAGTTGGTTATAAGTTCCATATCCCATGGAAGCCCTTCTCTTCACAGTACTCTCTCTTTTCTCTAATTCCATTGTGGATCAGTTAACATATTATTATAAGTCTGCTGTATCATTTATTTTGCCCTTTATCATAACCATTTGTTATCAGTCAACAAACATTAACTAGATGCCTACAATGCACACTGGACACTATGGACTTATTGAAGCATTAAAATTTTCAGTACCTTAAGGCTTTTACATTCATGCACACAAATACAAAAGTAAATAATAAAAAAGTACTATATAAAAAATGTCAAGTAAGTAGTATGATCACAAGATTTTTTTTTATTCAGGGACAGAATGGATGATCATAAGATTTTTGAAGCAGAAAAGATACCTATGAGCCAGGGTGATCAGAGCTGTGTTAAGAAAGAAATCAGAACCTATGCTGTACTTTAAGGGGTGGATCTAATTTATGTCAATATATGGCTTTATGTCTGAGCATAAAGAATTAATGGGACACTATCAGGGTCTATCTTTCAATCTGGAGCAGTGGTTGATGAGCTTTCTAGGGAAATAATGATAACCGAAAACAAAACCAAAGCAGTGGCTACCATGTGAAAAACGCAATTACTCCTTTACATCCACTATCTTGTTTACAAAAGCCATGACCGTTTGCTTTATTGGTTTCTTTTTTACATTTAGGGAAATTGAAACCAAGCGAGGGAAGTAACAAGCTAGAATAATAAGTGGTAGATCTGATATTGATACTCTGGTCTCTCTCTTATCCTGTAGATAGGGAAGACTTTCCTTTTTTCTCATGACTTTCTAATTGTATGACACAGTTTAGTCTTTTTCTGGATGCCTCATGTTCTATCCTCCACATCCTAGGCAGATCAAAGTGAGAGAGGAGAAGGCAGCTTTGTCCTTAAGTATTCACAAACATCTGAGTTTCTTAAGCTACTTCAAATACATACTTAATTCATCCTGGCTTTTTAAACAAACATGCTAGGAGAAGACAAATCATACAGTACCTGCAGCTGAGAGCATCCTAGTTGGGTTTCCAGACTGCCATTGTCTTGATCCACAAAATTCTTTAGCTTCCCATGAGATACTCAGTCTTTACTACTCTCTAGTGAATGAAGAAAGCAAAGGTGCTCTGTCTTCATGTCAAGAAATGAAATAAAGCCCAAAACTAAAGCAAATCGGGTTCTATTCCCACTTATAAGACTGCTTCCTAACCATTCTAATTCCCTTTTGTGAATCTCAACCTTAAATAGCAATGGGCTAAAAAAAAAGTAATTTTAGTTTCTAACTGCATGTTCTTTTTCTTCTCATTTGTATCAATTCTTGATCATTAAGCTCAACTAAAGCTTCTTCCCTTGTACAAGGGAATATTTGATTGATTTCTATACAAAACAAACTTGTCATCAGAAACACTATTCAATACTGGCCTTTGGGACTTCAATATTGTACACCAATATCCCTGAGCTATTTCTATATTTGCCATCAATATACTTATTTAAAGATCAAAGGTATGACTATTTCCAAAGACTTAACCACATTCAACCTTCCCCTGGTTAGAACTAGCATTACTTCATGCACAAACAACTATAAAATTGCCTTTATTGTGAAATATATAGCTAATTGCCACACAAGAGAGTGTGGACCAAATGATATTGCAGAGATTTGAGATCACCAATATGAATTCATTTACCAAAGGGAATTGTCACCCAGAATCCTAGCAAGCCAACAGAGAAAGCTATAAATGAGTCATAAAAGAGAGAAAAAAGAGATCAAAAGTAAAAGGATATAAAAGATCTAAAGTACATAAGTAATAATGTAGATCTAAGTAACATCATACTCTGAAACCTAAAACAGACTGTTTTTCTTTTCAAGTATTCACAAGACCATATACTACAAGAACTTTCCAAAAATGGAAATAGTACAGATAACATACTCTAATCACAATATAAGAAAACTTGGATTTAATAAAGAGAGGAAGTAAAGCAAAATAAAAACTAAAACTTAAACTTCTCCTCGATATAACAAAGAAAAAAAAAAAGCTACAAAGATACCGTTGTGAAAATTGAGAAAACTTGAAAATGGACTGTATACTAAATGACATTAGGGATTTAATATGTGTTTTGGTAGAAAAAAATAATGATTGTTTTAAAAATATTTGTAATTGCATACAATTGGGGGACATGTTCATCAGTGAAGGAGTGGCTAAATTATAGAACATCTATATAATGGAAGCAGTAAGAAAAGATTAGGGAAGCTCTGTTTGTATGGATATGAAATACCTTCAAATAGGAAGTTTTTTAAAGGGAATGGATAGGAGATAATATTTTATATATGCCCAAGCAATCAAATATAAAGTATGCAAAACAAAAAGTAAAATTTCTTACCTCTGGGAAGAGGAATTGAATACCTGAATGTACTTCTATAATTTTTGAATAGATATTTCTTATTTAACAGTTTTTATTTAAAAAACAAGAAGAAAGCATACTCATTCCAAAGAGTTTATTTTATGGAATTTTCCCTTCTAGCTAGTGCAAAAGCACTGGTGTTTGAATTTAACATTTCTTCTAAACCTTTAGTAGACAGATAGGCATGGGAGGAGACCCCAGAAAAGTCCATGAGATATAAGTACATAATTTTTTTCCCTTTTATTATTATATATATATTCATGGGGTACAAGTGCAGTTTTGCTACATTGATATTAATATGTTGCATGGTGGTGAGGTCAGGCCTTCAGTGCATCCAACACTGGAGCAATGCACATTGTGTCCATAAGTATATAATTTTAAGGTGGGAAACACTTTGGCAAAAAGAGATTTGTAAAAGCAAAACTTAAAATACAAGGATGTGAATTTTCTCTAGGTTAATCTCTAAATTTATCATAATCTAGATAAAAGTATCATCAGATTTTCTTCAGGAGCTAGATAAATTAATTATAATTTTTTTTTGAAAGAACAAACGAGAATAGCCATAAAACACTGAAAGGGGAAATCAATGAGGAGGAGGAGAAGGAGGAGGAAGAAGAAATCTTTAACATATATTAAAATATATTAAGAGCCTCTATAAATAAAAATAACTACAGAAATAAACAAATAAATTACTGGGACCAAATAGAAATGCATAAACTTTCCAAATTGCAGTTGGAAATTTAGTATTCAATAAAGATAACCTCTCAAATTAGTCAAGAAATATGGGCATTTTAATAAATGACTTGAGGATACTAGAGAACTATAATATATGTAGAAAAGGTTAAATTAGACTCATTGCTGACAGTACACTAAGAAAACTTCCAAATAATGCAGAGTCTAATTATTTTTTAAAGGAACACACACAAGTATTAGAAGAAACATGAGTAAATTCCTCTATAATCTGTAAGTAGAGAAAACATGTCTAACTATTAATATAGCTCAAAATCTAGATGCATAGAGAAAAGATAGCTAAATTTGATAATATAAAAACAAAAACCTAAAAAAAGTCTTTGCATTGCCAAAAATACCATAAACAAGGCCAAGCACGGTGGCTCACGCCTGTAATCCTAGCACTCTGGGAGGCCGAGGTGGGCAGATTGCTCTAAGTCAGGAGTTCAAAACCAGCCTGAGCAAGAGCGAGACTCCATCTCTACTATAAATAGAAAGAAATTAATTGGCCAACTAATATATATAGAAAAAATTAGCCTGGCATGGTGGCACATGCCTGTAGTCCCAGCTACTTGGGAGGCTGAGGCAGCAGGATTGCTTGAGCCCAGGAGTTTGAGGTTGCTGTGAGCTAGGCTGACGCCATGGCACTCACTCCAGCCTGAGCAACAGTGAGACTCTGTCTCAAAAACTAAACAAAAAAACAAACAAAAAAATACCATAAACAAACAAATAATGGGAAAATATTTTGCTACTTAAATGACAAAGGTTTATATACCTACCATATGAAAATTGTCTAAAAAATAGTGACAAAGAATTCATTGGACCAAAAAAAATAAGCAATAGATAAGAGGAGGTAGTTTGGAGAAAAAGAAATATAAGTGACTTTTAAACATATTTAAAATGTTCAAATTACAAATAGTAAGAGAAAGGCAAATCAAAATTACACTGGGGTAGGGACTTTTGCTTCCAGACAGGATGGAGTAATAGGACCTGTTTTGACCCTCCCACCTTATACCAGTGGAAACTCAGGCAAAATATATGAAACGTTTCGAGTGATGCGCACCACCTGGGGGATGGACACACTGTCTCGAAGCTCTGTCTCGATGGGGGAGGAGAGGCAAGGGCAATGTATGTAATCTTAACAACATTTGTACCCCCATAATATGCTGAAATAAATAAAGTAAGAACAACAACAACAACAACAAAAAATATATGAAACATGAGTACCAGATCTTGGATCATCAGCATAGGGTTGTGATATTTGAGAGAAGGGAAACAAACAAAATGAGCCTTATGACTGTACCAGTTTACTACCTAGCAGCAAATGTCAGGCCATGCAAGGAAGAGGAAAAAGTAAAATCCAGGAAGTTTGAAGAGATCAAAGCAGATAGAAAGTGCAATGAGCCACAGAAGAGAGCTCTGAAGATCTGTAGAGGACTGCCTTCTTTGAAGCTTTGACTAAGATGTGATCTGCACATGTATAAGAAAAAAATAACTACTGGAAAGTGGTAGATAGAATAGTGCACACAACATACACAGGGAATGTTTTGGGTCCCCAGCAGCCAGAATGGAAAGGCCCCATAATACATGGAACATTGGGTAGGATCTCATTAGTAGTTATATAAGCCCTTGACTAAAAAGGCTGTTCTGGAAGAGCTTTAGGTCTAAAAGTAAGACCCAAAGGAATCCAACAAGATTTCAAGCAACGTATTAAATAACTGCCCTCTGGAACAAAATCCAAAACTATTTAAGAAATCCAAAAATCAACAATATAAAAATTCCAATGTCCAGCCTGCAAAGAAGCAAAAGAAAAAAAAATCAATGAATGGAAACAGAACCAGAAATTAAAGAGATGGTTGAACTTGTGGTTCTACATGTTTAAGAAGATAGAGGAAAGAAAATATGAGCATTATGAAAAGAGAAATGGAAGTTTTTTTTTTAAAAAAAGATCCAAATGGAACTTTGAAAAATAAAAATACCATATCTGAAATGAAAAATTCACTAGGTGGAGTGGACAATAGATTAAACACTTCTGAAGATATTATCAGTAAATTTAACAACATAGGTATGAAATTATTCAAATGAAGCATGGAGAGGGAAAAAAATGGAAAAACTATTTCAGAGTATCAGGGACCCTAATATACACATAGCTGAACTCCTAGAAGGAAAGTAGAGGAAGGATTCAGATTTGTAATGGTTAAAATTTTACCAAGTTTGATAAAAACCATAAACTCACATATCTAAGAAGTTCAACTAACTTTAAGCAGAATAATCATAAAGAAAAGTCACGCTTAGAGGGAAATTTACAGCATTGAATGTACATATTTAAAAAGAAGACTTGGTAATCTAGGCTTCCACTTTAGGAAACCCGAAAAAGGGCAAATTAAATCCAAAGTAAGCAGATGAAAAGAAATAGTAAAAATTAGAGCAAAAATCAGTGAAATTGAAAACAGGAAACCAATACAGAAAATCAACAAAACCAAAAGCTGACTTTTTAAAAAGATCAATAAAATCAATAAGCTTCTAGCCAGTTTAAGAAAAAAAGAAAGAACACACTTTACTAATTTCAGAAATGAAGGAAAAAACATTGCTACAGATCCCATGGACATTAAAAGAATAATAAAGGAATATTATAAATAACTCTATGCCCACAAATTTGATTACCTAGATGAAATAGACCAATTCCTTCAAAGACACAATCTACCAAAACTCGCACAAGAAGAAATAGACTGCCATAAACATTCAGGTGCAGATGTCTTCATAAAAGAATGTCTTATGCTCTTTTGGGTAGATGCCTAATAATGCTATTGCTGGATCGAAAGGTATTTCTATTTTTAACTCTTTGAGGTATCTCCAAATTCTTTTCCACAAAGTTTGCACTAATTTGCAGTCCCACCAGCAGTGTAAGGGTTGCAAGGATGTGGAAACAACCCAAGTGCCCGCCAATTCATGAGTGGATTATTAAAATTTGGTATATGTTTACAATGGAATATTACTCACTTCTAAGAAATGACAGTGAGCTAGCACCACGTATATTATCCTGTATTAAACTTAAGCTCGTTATCCAAAGTGAGGTGACACATGTTCAGAAAAATAGGCTCCACATGTACTCGCCATCAAATTGGTACTGACTGATTAACACTATAGTACTCAAAGGGTGGTGGTGTTCACCAGGGATTCGGGGGTAGGGAGGGTAGACCCACATCTGAGGGATGTGGCGAGCATTGTGGAGGGGAAGGGTATACCTCTAAACCTTGCTAGGGAGAGGCAAAGATATAAAATGCAATCAAAATGTTCGTATTTTCGTATTATCTTGAAATAAAATAAAAATGAAAAAAAAAAAGAGAAGAAATAGACTATCTGAATGGGCCTATATTTATTAAAGAAATTAAATCAACAATGAATAATCTTTCCAAATAAACAGCAACAGGCCCAGACAGGTTCACTGGTGTATTCTAACCAAACATTTAAGGAAGAAATTATACCAATGCTTGAAAATCTCTTCTAAAGGACAGAAGTAGAGAAAATACATCCTAACTTATTTATTTTATAAGGCCAGCACTACCTTAATACCAAAACCAGACAAAGACATTAAAAGTAAAGAAAACTGCAGACCAATATCTCTTATGAACATACATGCAAAAATCCTCAGCAAAATATTGGCAAATTGAATCCAATAATACAATCTGCCCTCCTTATCCATGGGTTCCACACCCATGGACTCAACCAACCTCAAATCAAAAATATTTTAAAAACAATAAAAATAATAATACAATAATAAAAATAATACAAATTTAAAAACAATGCAGCATAAGAACTATTTACATAGCATTTACATTGTATTAGATATTATAAGTAGTCTAGAGATGATTTAAAGTACAGTCATGCATCATTTAACATCAGGGATATATTGTGATAAGTGCATCATTAGGTGATTTCATCACTGTGTAAACATCATAGAGTGTACTTACACAAACTAGATGGCATATTCTACTACACACCTAGGCTATGTGGTCTAGCCTATTGCTTCTGGGCTACAAACCTGTACAGCATATTACTGTACTGAATACTGTAGGCAACTGTAACACAATGGTAAATATTTGTGTATCTAAGTCTAGCTTAACACAGAAAAGGTACAGTAAAAACATGGTATAAAAAATTAAATATAGTGCACCTGTATAGGGCAGTTACCATGAAAGGAGCATGAAGGACTGGGGAAGTCACTGAGTGAATGGTGAGTGAATGTGAACATTACTGTATGTTGTAGACTTTATGAACACTATACACTTAGGCTATACTAAATTTATTTTTAACATTTTTCTTCTTCAATAATAAATTAATGTCAGCTTACTGTAATTCCTTTTTTTTATTTCAGCATATTATGGGGGTACAGATTTTAAGGTTTCAATAAATGCCCATTTCTCCCCTCCTCCCACAAGTCTGAGTCTCCAGCATGACCATCCCCCAGATGGTGCACATCTCACTCATTATGTATGTATATACCCGCCCCCTGCCCCCCTCCCACATGCCTAATACCCTATTACTGTAGTACCTATGTGTCCACTTAGGTGCTGCTCAGTTAATACCAGTTTGCTGGTGAATATATGTGGTGCTTTTTTTCTATTCTTGGGAAACTTCACTTAGTAGTATGGTTTCCAGCTCTAACCAGGAAAATATAAGATGTGCTATATCACCATTGTTTCTTATAGCTGAATAGTACTCCATGGTATACATATACCACATTTTATTAATCCATTCTTGGATTGATGGGCACTTGGGCTGTTTCCACAGCCTTGCAATTATGAATTGTGCTGCTATAAACATTCGAGTGCAGGTGTCTTTTTTGTAGAGTGTCATTGGATCTTTTGGGTAGATGCCCAGTAATGGGATTGCTGGATCAAATGGTAGATTCACTTGTATGGCTTTAAGGTATCTCCATATTGCTTTTCACAGAGGTTGAACTAGTTTGCAGTCCTACCAGCAGTGTAGGAGTGTTCCTCCTCTCTCTGCACATGCCAGCATTTATTGTTTGGAGACTTTTTGATAAAGGCTATTCTCACTGGAGTTAAGTGATATCTCATTGTGGTTTTGATTTGCATTTCCCTGATGATTAGAGATGTTGAGCATTTTTTCATATGTTTGTTGGCCATTCTTCTGTCTTCTTTAGAAAAGTTTCTGTTCAAGTCCTTTGCCCACTTTTTAATGGGGTTATTTGATTTTTTCTTGCTGATTTTCATGAGTTCTAAGTATATTCTAGTTATCAGCCCCTTATCGGATGTGTAGGATGCAAAAATTTTCTCCCATTCTGTAGGTTGTCTGTTTACTTTCATGACTATTTCTTTGGCTGTATAGAAGCTTTGTAGTTTGATCATGTCCCATTTATTTATTTTTGTTGCTGCTGTGATTGCCTTTGGGGACTTCTTCATAAACTCTTTGCCTAGGCCAATGTCTAGGAGAGTGTTTCCAACATTTTCCTCTAGAATTCTAATAGTTTCATACCTTAGGTTTAAGTCTGTTATCCAGCGTGAGTTGGTGTTTGTGAGAGGTGAAATGTGTGGGTCCTGCTCTAGCCTTCTACAGGTGGCTATCCAGTTTTCCCAGCACCATTTATTGTAAAGGGATTCTTTTCCCCAGCGTATGTTTTTGTCTGCTTTGTCAAAGATTAGATGGCTATATGAGGATGGTTTTATATCAGGATTCTCAGATCTGTTCTACTGGTCAATATTCCTGTTTTTGTGCCAATACCAGATTGATTTAATTACTAAAGCTTTGTAGTATAGTTTGATATCTGGCATATTAATGCCTCCCATTTTGTTTTTGTTGCCTAGAATTGCTTTTGATATTCGGGGTCTTCTTTGGTTCCATACGAAGCGTAAAATTATTTTTTTCTATATCTGTGAAGAATGCTGATGGGATTTTAATAGGTATTGCATTGAATCTGTAGATCAGTTTGGGTAGTATAGATATTTTAATGATGTTGAGTCTGCCGATCCACGAGCATGGAATGGATTTCCATCTGTTTACATCCTCTGCTATATCCTTCCTCAGTGTTTCATAGTTCTCCCTGTAGAGATCTTTTACGTCCTTGGTTAAGTATATTCCTAGGTACTTTAATTTCTTTGTTGCTGTTGTGAAGGGAATTGAGTCTTTGACTTGGTTCTCAGTTAGATTGTTGTTGGTGTATATGAATGCCTCTGATTTCTGTGTATTGATTTTGTATCCTGAGACTTTACTAAATTCATTGATCAGTTTCAGAAGTTTCTTGGTTGAATCTTTGGGGTTTTCTAGATATAATATCATATTATCAGCAAACAGTGAAAGTTTGATCTCTTCTTCCCCTATTTGGATACCTTTAATTCCATTTTCCTGTCTGATTGCTGTAGCCAGGACTTCTAGCACTATGTTGAATAGAAGTGGAGATAGTGGGCAGTCTTGTCTGGTTCCAGTTCTAAGTGGGAATGCTTTCAACAGCTTACTGTAATTCTTTTACTCTAAAAACCTTTTAAAGTTTTTTTACTTTTTTACTTTTAATAATAACACTTAGCTTAAAACACAAACATATTGTACAGCTGTACAAAATATTTTATATTCTTTGTATTCTTCTTTTTTTTTTTCTTTTTTTATTTTTTTTTTATTTTTTTAATTTCTATTTCCAGACTTTGATTTTAGGGTAACTTTGTATTCTTCTTAAGATTTTTCTATTTGTATTTATTTTTTTTACTTTTTAAATTTTCCTGTAAAAACTAAGACACAAAAACACACATTATCCTAGGCCTACACTGGGTCAGGATTGTCCAGATCACTTTCTTCTACTGACATATCATGTCCTACTAGAAGGTCTTTACAGTCATTCACACACTCAAAGCTATCATCTCCTATAATAACAGTGCCTTCTCTAGAATGGCTGAATATTATTCCATTGCATGTGTATGTGTGTTTTTCACATTTTCTTTCTTCATTCATCCATTGGAGAACACACATTGTTTCCACATCTTGGTTATTGTGAATAATGCTGCAATGAAAATGAGAGTGCAGATGTCTCTTCAAGATAATGGTTCCATTTCATTTGGATACTCAGAGGTGGCATTGCTAGATCATGTGGTAGTTCCATTTTTAATTTTTGAGGAATCACCACACTGTGTTTCATAATGACCGTATACATTTACAGTCCTACAAACAGAATAAAGGGTTTCCTTACTCCATATCCTTGCCAACACTTGTCATTGTTTGGCTTTTGATAGTAGCCATCTTAATAGATATGGGGTAATATCTCATTGTAGTCCTAACTTGCATTTCCTGATGATTAATGCTATTGGAAAATGCCAGCTTTTGTACCAACTGGGACACAAATCCCTTGCAAATGGAGGATGCTGTCCTATTTGATGCAATACATGCCTTAAATCAATGATGATATAAGATGGCATCTCTTCCACAGCCAGAATATATAAGCTCAAAGTAGAAGACACTAAAAGAAAAAAATAAAAGACCAAGTATTTTACAGAGGAAAATTATATTCCTATCGTTGAAAACATATATTTAGTAGGGTTACAGGTTCTGGTATCACAAGGAAGAATGCTTCCAAAGTGAGCATAGCTGGGACTGGCCTCTGACCCCTTTGAGCTCCTTATGTCATTAAACCAACAGATAGAAAGGGGTCTGCCTCTGACATTTGTGTGGCCTGGGGCAAGGGCAAAAACAGAATTCCGCAAGCCACATGTTGAAACATTTGAAAGTTTTAAATCAAGCTAACAAAATCCCAAGTAAAATAAGTTCTCTCTTAACATGTGGATAAATTTATCACAAAATATATGATAATATACACATCTATACACAGAAAATTTGGAAAGCCAGGTTTGTGGATTTTGGGATGTTTGGAAAACAATTACTGGATTCTAGGGACTAGAACTTGATCCAAAATGAGGGACATGGACTCCATGTGGACCCACCTCTTTGGCTTTGTAAAATCTCAACCATGGTGAAGGGCATGATCAGGAAATGGGCATATTAGCTTCTTTTGTAGCATGGGGAATGGGGAAGGAGATTGTTTTGCTTGGGTCTAAGGATAGTACTGCCTGTCAGGTTGACATATCCCAATTACCAGTTGGAAAGTTGGTTCCTACTTCACAATGGGGATAAGGAATATTATGTCCAGAACTCAGGGGATTTACTGGGGTTGTGTCTTAATACTCTTTTGCCCAATAGTTCTGAGTGGAAAATAAAGGCATTCCATCAAACAAAGGATCATCTGAAGATTGTTATCCTATAGGAATAATTTTAGGGATAAAATAACTTGCTCACTCCACAGGAAGTGTACCCTGCTGATGGAAGATAAGATGAACTGATGAAAATTCTGTTATCACTATAGGCCTCATGAACTATAGTCAGCTACAGAAATGGGAATTTTGACAGTTATGTTTTGTGTTAATTAACCTTTTCTTTCTCTATTTCCCAGTAGTTAATTCACATGAAAGACATTGGTAGAGGCTAGCATTTTGAGTTTAGAGTACTCTGCAAAGATGTAACTATTTTTTCTATGATACAAAATTTCTTCTATCTTGATAATATTTGTCCTTCCCTGATTATTCCCTATATACAAGAGTAGACACAGAGAGTAAAAGAATAGTTTCCATTCGTCCCTCCAAATGTTGTTCACTCTCAACTCTTCTCCACCTAACTTTGTGTATTTATTAAGTCTTCTCCAGGTAACTATTTTGAGTGTGCCATCTCTTATCTTGGAAGGATCTTGATTGATACAAGTATACAAAATTAAACTTGAAATTCCTTGTTTCCTTGCTTAACAATTTCAGTGCCCTGAATACTTATTGAAGAAAGTTTGTCTACTTTCCAGATACATATTTATTTATATGCACAGTGACATACTATATGCCTTTTTGCTGTCCACTGTTTCACTGAGCAACATGTTGTGGTTGTCTTTAACTAGAGAGGTTTTGAACTTGCTTTTCAGTGGCTTCAGAGAATTTCACTGTATGGATGTAGCATAACTTCTTTAATTTATCGTTAGGCCGGGCGTGGTGGCTCATGCCTGTAATCCTAGCACTTTGGGAGGCCAAGGCGGGCGGATTGCTCGGGATCAGGAGTTTGAAACCAGCCTGAGCACGAGCAAGACCCCGTTTCTACTATAAATAGAAAGAAATTAATTGACCAACTAATATATATATATAGAAAAAAATTAGCTGGGCATGGTGACACATGCCTGTAGCCCAGCTACTCAGCTGAGGCAGGAGGATTTCTTGAGCCCAGGAGTTTGAGGTTGCTGTGAGCTAGGCTGACGCCATGGCACTCACTCTAGCCTGGGCAACAAAGCGAGACTCTGTCTCAAAAAAAACCCCACAAAATTTATCATCAATTGAGAGATGTTTTAGTTGTTTCATTTACTATTAAGCTCTAAACACTGGAAAGAACTTCTGTACAGCTAAATCTCGGTACACATTCATAATTATTCAATAAGTGATTATATAAAAATGAAGTGTTATATATATTCTTCTGCTATTTACTCTATAAAAATTTATTTAGCACATTGACTTCTATGACACGATCAAGTGATTATAGTTAATTTTTTGAGTTAACATTTATTTTAAGTGATTAATTATCATGGGTAATTATCAATAGTTGTAACAAAATAGCACAAAGATATTAGACAAAAAAATTCCACTTTTGATTTCGTCTCTCTAGTGTCTTATTATGAATTTTTATATCCTTGGGTTGCATTGGATAAAGCGAATAGTTCTCTAGGGGCAAAGTACCTGATCCATGAGCTCCTTCTAAACTATCATGTTTTTGCAGTATCACTTGGTCACTGTCCTCTTGAGGTCTATGTAATTAGCTTTATGTCTTCCAATGGCAGGATATTATATGGCACTTTGTGTTAGAGAACAAGGGAAAATCTCGGAGTCCCTGAAGATGCTGGTCTCCTTATACAGGTAATGGATGGATGGAAATACATTTAACACTGGGAAGAGTGGCTTTAGTGTTAGACATGGTTTTCTTGTTGGAATTGCTAGGGACATGAGTCTTATCCCAATGTGTATGCGTTACATCCTAAAATGAAGTAGATAGTACCCAGAATAAGGAATTGAATAGCATAGGAGAATAATTATGAAGAAGTTTATGAACATATTGGGAAAGGTTAACTGAACTTGACTTTGAGCTAGAATTGTATTGTGCCCAGTGAAATGTGAAATGCATTAGGAAAAGTCAAATGGCTTTGTGATGTTTTTGATTCAGTATACGTGGCAATTATTCACTATGTTGTTATTGATGATTACATGAATGATTCTCATCTTCTACCAACTGGTAAAAAGTCAAGAAAATTGATGACGTATGAAAGCATAAAATAAAGGTTATATTTTTATCTCAGTTTTCTTTTTAAAAGAGATGGGTATAAACTGATGATGTTCTGTAACAGGGAAGCAAATTTATCATGAAGTTGTCAAGTTTGCAAGGTAGAAAACAGTTTTATAGACACCTGAATAGAAATAAAAGACATGGATACCAAAATACCTAAGGCTGAATAAATAACTCCAATGTAATGTCATTTAAAAATGCTATGTGAAAAGTTTAAAAACAAAATAGTACATAAAACTACCAGAGGTTAGATTGAGTTTTTCTGTTTCTTATGTGGTTCAGAATTAGAGCATTTGTATTAATTTTATATGTAAATTACAAGTAGAATGAAGAAGGATTAGGTGTGACCACAAAAATAATTTTGTGGATGGGGATAAGTGAGAATAAAATTCTAACAATAAATATAAAAGGTATTGAGTTTGTTGAGTCTTGTGAACAGAAAGCTAAGGAGTGACTTAGTTTATGGCATTTATATATATAAAATTATTTGGTCAAATAGGTGAATATAAAACTATAATTATTTTGTACCTACAATTTATCCAGTGAAGTCAGTATTATTAATTGCAATTCGATAGTCAAATAAACTGAGGTTCAAGAGTTTAACTTATCCAATCTCAACTTGTCAGTGGCTGAAGTGTGATATAAATCTTGTTGTTCTGAATCCAAACCCACCTTCTTTCTACTATACCATATTATTTCTCTAAATAAACCTAAATTACAATATAATGTGATAAATCCTTACACAGAGGCTTGAATAAAATATTTTCCACTACATTATGAAGTTCTTCATACATTTAAGCTTTTCAGATCATATGGTAAGTATTCAACAGCAGTTCTTTTCAAAAATCTTCTCAAATTATGTTTGTTTTTTTCCCTTAATGCTTTTCAGACTGACACTGTAGTAGAACACAAAATCAGACACTTGGGTTTTGCTGCAATGTCAAATTATTAGAGAAGTTTCTTAATATTCACTCTCAAGTTTAGTACTTAATATAAACTGGTAAAAGACAACTGTATCTCTCTGTGGACCACTGTTTCATAGCTTCAAAGAATCCAAATGTGAAAAAAGCACCATCCATGCCTTTCAGATGCTTACAGGCTGTTTGGTGAGTTAGACTTGTACCTAGTTCACTGCAATATAAGGAATAGTAAAATAAATGCTAGTAATGTATAAAGCTAGATGTCACAGATACAGTAAACATGTAATAAATCTTGAATATTGATGTTTTTGTGAGGTAGTGTGTGGGAAGGAGGAGCTTATTTGTGTGAATAAGACTGGTAGTCTTGGAGTGGATGTAATATTAAGTAGTTGAAAAACATGAATCATATTGTGTGACTGGAGCCAGGCTACATTAGTATTGAAGCAAAAATTAAAAGAATTTGGAGTTTTATTTCTGTTACCAATATTGAATAATGTTGTATCTTATGAGGAACATCACAGCAACTACTCTGGGAGAAAGCAGAAGGGGCTTAAAACAGAGACAACTTGGTAGAAGAGAACACCTCCACATGACAGTCACCACTGTCTCTGTGTGAGGACAATTATAAAATCTATGAGCATATTAGGTTGTCCTCTCCTACCCCTAACCCCACCAGCTTTAATAAGATGTGGTTGGTAAAAATTGTATATATATGGTGTATAATGTGATGCTTTGATATATGTATACATTATAAAATGCTTAATTCAAGCCAATCAACATATTCATCATTTCCCATACTTATCATTTCTTTGTGGTGAGAGCATTGAAGATCTATCCTCTTAGAATTTCCAAGAGTGCAATACATTATTATTAACTGTAGTAACTATGCTTCACAATAGACCTCTATGTGTTCTCTGGTTTTACTGAAATGTTGTACCCTGTGAATCACATCTTCCCATTCCACATGCCCTCACCAGCCCTTGTTAACCATTATTGTGATCTCTAGTTCTATAAGTTTGATATTTTTACATTCCACATATAAATGAAATCTTACAGAATTTGCCTTTCCATGTCTGTCTTATTTCACCCAGCACAATTTGTTCCAGCTTCATTCATGTTGTTGCAAATGACAGGATTTCCTTCTTTCTTATGGCCAAAGAATATTCCATTGTATATGTGTATACACCTCCCCTCTCAACCCGTTTTCTCCATCCATTCACCTGTCAGTAAACACTGAAGTTGTTTCCACATCTTGGCTCTTGTGAATAATGCTACAATGAACATTGGAGTGCAGATACCTTGTTAAGACATTGATTTCAACTCCTTTCTAAATATACCCAGAGTGGGATTTCTGGATCACACGGTAGTTTTATTTTAACTTCTTGAGGAACCTGCACACTGTGTTTCATAATGGCTGTATGAATTTACACTTTCACCAATTTACACTTTTACCAATAGGGTTCCCTTATTCCACAGTCTTGCCAACGCTTGTTACTTTTTGTCTTTTTGATAATGGTATTCCCACAGGTATGAGATGATATCTCATCATTTACATTTGCATATCCCTGATGATTACTGATGCTGAAAAATTTTCATATAAGTGTTGCCCATTTGGTTGGTTTTAATGCCGAAGTGGAAATATGCTTTCATGACTGACTTCTCTCCTTTTGGTTTATGAATAAAATTATCATAATTTATATTTCTCCTATTTTTCCTCCTTCAGGTAGCAATGCTTACACAGCCAATGGATGGAGCAAATCATTCTGTGGTGTCGGAGTTTGTGTTCCTGGGACTCACCAATTCCTGGGAGATCCAACTTCTCCTCGTTGTGTTGTTCTCTGTGTTTTATGTGGCAAGCATGACCGGAAATTCTCTCATTATGCTCACGGTGACCACTGACCCTCACTTACACTCTCCCATGTATTTTCTATTGGCCAACCTCTCTTTCATTGACTTGGGTATTTCTTCTGTCACTTCTCCCAAGATGATTTATGACCTTTTCAGAAAGCGCAAAGTCATCTCCTTTGGAGGCTGCATTGCTCAGATCTTCTTCATCCATGTCATTGGTGGTGTGGAGATGGTGCTGCTCATAGCCATGGCCTTTGACAGGTATGTGGCCATATGTAAGCCTCTCCACTACCTGACCATCATGAGCCCACGAATGTGCATCTTCTTTTTAGTGGCTGCCTGGATGACAGGCCTTATACACTCTGTGGTTCAGTTGGCTTTTGTAGTCAACTTACCCTTCTGTGGTCCTAATGTGTTGGACAGCTTTTACTGTGACCTTCCTTGGTTTATCAAACTTGCCTGTACGGATACCTACCAACTAGAGTTCATGGTCATAGCCAACAGTGGATTCATGTCTGTGCTCTGCTTCTTCATACTGATCATTTCCTATATCTTCATCATTCTCACTGTTCAGAAACACTCTTCAGCTGGTTCATCGAAGGCTCTGTCTACACTTTCAGCTCACATCACTGTGGTAGTATTGTTCTTTGGTCCTTTGATATTCTTCTATACATGGCCATCTCCATCCACACACCTGGATAAGTTTCTGGCCATCTTTGATGCAATTCTTACTCCTTTTCTGAATCCTGTCATCTACACACTCAGGAATCAAGAAATGAAGGTGGCAATTTGGGAAGTGTGCAGGCAGCTAGTGAATTACAGGAAGATCTCTTAATGATTGCCCATATTGTGAGTGTCCTCATTGACTATTTAAGAACATTGCTGATGGTCAAACTCAGAGAGAACCTTCTCTTTGTCCTAACTGGATTGATTATCAATACTTATATTGGGTTTTTTGGTTTTTACTTAGCAGTGAAAGACATCAACTTAACAAAAGAGAGAAGGAATTATAGAGAAAATATTTATAAAACAAAAATTATAATAATTTTGTGATATAAATCCTAAGGAATGATATTTATTTATAATAATTCATAGAAATACAAGGGAGCAAAGTCCTTTAAGGCCCTGAGAAGAGGGAAATGTCTAATATGAATCTGTCTCATACAGGAATTCATGGCAGTATTCAATGGTGCATTAATAAAGGAAGATTCAAGTGGGTCCTCTTACTGTAGTTAATAGCTTGCCCACATCTACCCCTCTTTTCTATCTCTGTGAGGGCTGTGCAAGGAGAATAACATCTTTGAGAGCACACATACAGGAGTCTAATGCATGCCTTTGTGTAGAAATTGTGTGAGCTATTTTTGGAATACCAATAGAGAACTGAGAAATTGTCATGATTGTTCTCCATGATCAACATTATGCTACTAAAACGCCTTCCATTTTTTTTTTTTTTTTGACACAGAGTCTCACCTGTTGTCTGGCCTAGCTGTGGTGTCAGCCTAGTTCACAGCAACCTCAAACTCTTGGGCTCCCAAGATCATCCCACCTCAGCCTCTCGAGTAGCTGAGACTACAGGTGCACACCACTATGGCTGGCTAATTTTTTTTTTCTACATTTCGTTGAGATGGAGGTGTCGATGATGCTCAGGTTGGTGCGAACTCCAGAGCTCAAGCAATAATCCTGCCTTGGCTTCCCAGACTGCTAGGATTACAGATGTGAGCAAGTGTACCATCAAGCAGTTGGGGAATTTTAGCTTCCCATCTTGCAACTCCAGGAACTTTGTGTTTAGAAGTCCTGGTTTTCATAACAAGGGGAAACATTTGTAGCAGAGACACAAGAGTTCCATTTTGGTCTATGACTGTTGCCCAGGAAATTCAATATTCTTGTGCCAATAACAAACAGTGAAGAAGAAAAATCACCATCCTGGCAGGGGTAATTTATTGGTCATTAGGAAGAAGTAAAGCTGTTGTTAGGTAATGGAAGTAGGGAGGAAACAGTTTTCCACCAGCTGATCCACATGAGTGACTATTAATATTCCTGTAGCCAGTTTTGGTGGTAGATGGACAAGTGCAGCACCTGTGGCCTGAGAAGTTCATAGTAAGCAGTGGCTTTGAGTGGCTTTGGGTGGCTGAGGCCTTGTTGTAACTGTACTCTTGTCCAGTTTCTTCCTCTGCCACATCTAGCTCAATCCGTACCTTCAAACAGAATTGATCCTGAGAGCACTCCCTGACAAACTTCCTGTGTGTTGAATGAGCATCTAGGTCAACTTATGAGCCCGGTAGGACAGCTGATTTGCCAACTGAAGAATCTAGACCAGGGGTCCTCAAACTTTTAAAACAGGGGGCCAGTTCACTGTCCCTCAGATCGTTGGAGAGTGCGCACTGTAGGCCTGGGACGAGTCGGTTGCTAAGCAAGACAGGCAGTGGCGGGAAAAACACCTGGCAGGCCAGATAATTATCCTAGGCAGGCGGCATGTGGCCCGCAGGCGGTATTTTGAGGACACCTAATCTAGACTATATAGGAGAGGAGGGATATGAATACCAGGTGTGGTTTCACAACTCACTTCAGGAACAGGTTTTGTAATTCATCCCATTAGCTTTCCTCTAATAAGATGTGTTCAGGGTAAGAGGCAGACCTAAGGCCTGGAAGAGCTATTCCCAGAACTCAAGTGAATCATGAAGATGCAAGTGGTTCCATGGTGGATGTCATGTATGCTCTGGTCTGTCACCCAGGTCCCCACTTCATCACAGAAAGATTTATTCCCCCAGCTGGTAGAAGGTCTGTTGCCTGACATGTCTCATCATTCTGCCCTCCTTGGAATGGACTTGGCTATGAGAGTTGATTTAACCAAGATCTTGTTCCCTTTTGTGGCAGTTTCCTCCAACAGCCCACTGGAGACAATTCTGAAAGGTCATCCTAGGTTCAAAACTCCCTGCAAGAGTAGCTGAGGCCTTGTTGCAACTGTACTCTTGTCCAATTTCTTCCTCTGCCACATCTAGCTTAATCCATACCTTCAAACAGAATTGATCCTAGAGCACTCTCTGACAAACGTCCTGCATGCTGATCTCATAGTCTGCTTGGGAACTCAATCTTTGATGCAAAGGTTTTCCTGATCTCTGTCATATTACTGCCAGAGAAGGATATCAAAAATGTTGGTATTCTATGGAATATTACACTGGTTCAGTACTTTCATATCATGCTAATTAGATTTGATGAGCTACACAGAAGTAATAATTACTGTAGATGCCTTAGTAAGAAGCACATGTGCCAGATGAAGGAAGATGAATCCTGCAGAAGTTCAGGAACCTCAAACATCAGTGACTTTTACTCTAAGTGGTGTGGTGGCATGCCAAGGTACTTCTTCTGAAGTTGCTGCACCTTGCAACACCTGCCACAGAAAGAGGTGAATTTCTTTGGATTTTGGAGTCAACATATTCTGTAATGAGTATGCTGTTCCAACTCATTTATTGTGGAATCATAGGCTGCCAGTTTCAAATTCAGTCTGGAGCAATAAAAGTCTCTGTACACAGTCTTCAAGGCAATAGTAGACTCCTCCTACTCCATAGCATTACTGAAAATTCTCTATGACCAATTAAGAGTGAGGACAAAACATGAGCTGCTTTACGAATAGATAGGCATATTATGCTGGCATCAGCTGTAGGTGAATAAGCACTGTACTAAACCCTACTAAGCGACTGTCCTGAAGGATAGTGGCTAATGACAACTCTTCTAAGGGGAAGAACTTTAGGGAATGCATTTAGTTATAGACTGTCTTTGGAAGGAGAGATGGCCTGAGATACAGATCTTACTAATTCTCGGGCAGGGCTAATGGTTTGTTTGGTTGTTCAGGGCCTAAGAAGGAAGAAGATTGTAAAATTATTGGCATGGACTTCTGGGGACAGATATGTATTTAAAGTTCAAAGAAAGGCACAGAAAACGAAGACCTTTATGCTCATATAAAGCCTATGAGAGGTTGATTAGTGTCCAAGAGCAGATGACCTGCCCCTCTAGATGGAAGTCAGTCCTTTTCCCCAGCTATCCTAGGACTGCTTAATTGGCACTAAACTGGTCATTATAACGTAGATTAAGTCTCTGCATAAAATCAACACCATGAATTTCCACTCAGTAAGGCTGATCTGGCTGTCATCACTGTGGAGCGCCCAAGTTGCTGACATAAAGGTGAAGGGTCAGCATCCACTATGGTACTTATCTTACCATAACTCTGAGACGACTAGCTGTAGCTGTCCATCTTTTGGAAGGTTGAACAGAGTTAAAAACTTCTTTTATTGAATTGAGAAAGTCTAATCTTCATATATATGCATATATAAAACTTTATAGAGATAAATATATATATAAATATATGTATATTGCCTGTAAATATATAGTATATATTAATATAATATGTTATAACACCCTTCCTCCCTCCCTTCATCCATCCCATCCTCTGGTTCTTTTCCTTCCTTTCTTTCTTTCTTTCTTTCTTTCTTTCTTTCTTTCTTTCTTTCTTTCTTTCTTTCTTTCTTTCTTTCTTTCTTTCTTTCTTTCTTTCTTTCTTTCTTTCTTTCTTTCTTTCTTTTCTTCTTTCTCTTCTTCCTTTGTTTTTCTGGGTATTTATTTGTCTTTCTTGCACATAGTGCTGTTGCCAGCACCACCATTCGTGGATTTATAGAATAGCTTTGCTGCCATATCTATTGCTATTGTGTCATATTCAATATTTCCTCTGGACATATTTTTATATGAAGTAAAGTGTGACAATGGGCTTATACCTATGGACTTCACTGGACTTACTTGTGCTCTAACACCCAGAAACAAATGGCTTAATAGAGTAGTAGGATAGCCTATTGAATACTCTGCTTTTTTTCTATATTATTTATATTTCATATTTATGTACTAGTAAGTATAATTTCATTTTTATTTAATAAAGCAAATGAGGTCATTGACATTTTAGTGCAGCACAGCACTGACTCCTCTCACACATGGCTTATTTTATGGACCATGATCCTGATACCACACTCATTATGTGGACTTTCAGTCCATACTTGTATTACTCCAGACATAAGAAAATCACTTTGATTCAGGGGCCTGATTCATATCTGCATAACTAATTGTTAGAAAGTTCTTCCTTCTATTGTTTATATGTATGCTTTTAAACATTTTTTATTTTCTTTTTCCTGTTTATTTAAGGTATAATTGACAAATAAAAATTATATTTAAGATGTACAATGAGATGTAGTAGGGTTAGAGGTTGTGGTGTCCTAAGGAAGAAAGCTTCTTGAGTGATCATATCTGGGACTGGTCTCTGACCACTTTGAGCTCCTTATGCCACTAAACCAACAGATAGAAAGGGGTCTGCCTCTGACATTTGTGTGGCTTGAGGCAAGAGCAAAAACAGAATTTCACAAGCCACATGCTGAAATATTTGAAAGTTTTAAATCAAGCTAACAAAATCCCAAGTAAAATAAGTTCTCTCTTAACATGTTGATCAATTTATCACTATATATATATTAATATGGCATCTATATACAGAAAATTTAGGAAGTCAGGTTTGTGGATTTGGGAATGTTTGGAATAAAATTACTGAGTTCTGAGGATCTGAATGTGATCTAGAAGTAGAGGCAAGGAGTCCAGGAGTCTCTTGGCTTCTTAAAATCTGCACACCATGGTGAAGGGCATGACCAGGAAATGGATGTTTTAGCTTCTTTTGTAGGATGGGGAACAAGGAAGGGAATTCTCTTGCTTGGGTGTAAGGACAGTATTGCTTGTCAGGTTGACACATTCCAAATAGTAGGTGGAAAGTTGGTTCTTACTCCATAGTTGGGGCAAGGAGTATTAAGTCCAGAAGTGTGGTAATACACTGGGGATGCTTCTTAGTACTTTTTGCCCGTAGTTCTCATCAATGGAAAACTATGGGATTCCATCAAAAAAAGGATCATCTGAAGATTGATATCCTATAGGAATAATTGTAGGGATAAAATAATTTGCTCACCCCACAGGAAGGGTACCCTGTCCAGCCTAGTTACTGATGGAAGATAAGATGAACTGAAGGAAGTTCTATTATCAAAATAGACCTCATGACCAGCTATAGAAATGGGGATTTTGAGAGTTGTATTTTGTGTTAATTACCTTTTTCTCTCTCTGTTTTCCACTAGTTAATTCACATGAGGGACACTGGTAGAGGCTAGCATTTTCGCTTTCGAGTACCCTGCAAAGATGTAACTATTTCTCCTATGATACAAAATTTCTTCTATCCTGATATTACTTTTCCTGCCCTGAGTGTTCCCTGTATGAAAGAGTGGATACAGAGGGTAAAAGAATAGCTTCCATTTGTTGCTCCAAATGTTCACTGGCAACTCTTCTCCATCTAACTTTGTATATTTATTTATTTTTTGAGTCAGAATCTCACTCTGTTGCCCCGACTAGAGTGTCATGGCGTCAGCCTAGCTCACAGTAACCTCAAACTCCTGGGCACAAGTGATCCTACTGTCTCAGCCTCCCCAGTAGTCGGACTACATTCACACATCACCATGCCTGGCTAACTTTTTCTCTATATATTTTTAGTTGGCCAATTAATTTCTTTCTATTTTTATTAGAGATGGGGTCTCACTCCTGCTCAGGGTGGTTTCGAACTCCTGACCTTGAGCGATTCGGCCGCCTTGGCCTCCCAGAGTGCTAGGATTACAGCCATGAACCACCGCGCCCGGCTGACTTTGTATATTTATTAAGCCCTTTTCCAGTTACCTATTTTGAGTGTGCTATTTCTTATCTTGGAAGGATCTTGACTGATACAACGATACAAAATTGAAAGTGAAATTCTTTGTTTTCTTGGTAAACAATTGCACTGTCTTGAAATATGTATTATATAAAGTTTATTGTCTCTTTTTCCAGATACATACATATATATATATTTATATGCACAGGGACATACTATATGCTGTTTTTCTGTCCACTGTTTTACTCAACAGCATGTTTTGGTTGTCTTTAACTATAGAGATTTTGAACTTGCTTTTCAGTGGCTTCAGAGAATTTCATGGTATGGATGTAGCATAACGTCTTTATCATCAACTGATAGATGTTTTAATTGTTTTGTTTACTATTAAGCTCTCAACACTGGAAAGAACTTCTGCACAGCTAAATCTCGGAACATGTCCATAATTACTCAGTATATGATTGTATAAAAATGAAATGTTGTGTATATTCTTCTATTTACTGTATAAAAGTTTAGCACATTGATTTCTATGAAGATGATCAAGTGATTATAGTTAATTTTTGGAGTTAACATTTATCTATTTTAAGTGATTAATTATAATGTGTAATAATCAATATATCTGACAAAATAGCACAAAGATATTAGACAAAAAAATTGCACTTTTGTTTCACTCTTTCTCTCTAGTGTCTTATTATGAGTTTTTATATGCTTTGGTTCCATTGGACAAAGCAAATAGTTCTCTAGGGGCAAAGTACCCCATCCATGAGCTCCTTCTAAACCATTATGTTTTTGCAGTATCACTTGGTCACTATCCTCTTGAGATCTATGTAATTATCTTCATGTCTTCTTATGGCAGGATATTATATGGCACTTTATATTAGAGGACACAGGAAAATCTCAGAGTCCCTGAAGATGCTAATGGAATGAGGGAAATACATTTAACACTGGGAAAGGTGGCTTTAGTTTTTTTTCTTGTTGGAATTGCTATGGACATGAGTCTTATCCTAAGGTATATGAATTCATCCTAAAGTAAAGTAGATAGAGTCCAGAATAAGGAATTGAATAGCACAGATGAATAATTATGAAAATGTTTGTTAACATATTGGAAAAGGTTAACTGAACTTGACTTTGAGCTAGAATTGTATTGTGCCTAGGGAAATGTGAAAGACATT
The DNA here is from genome assembly GCF_040939455.1 of Microcebus murinus. Lineage (NCBI taxonomy): Eukaryota > Metazoa > Chordata > Mammalia > Primates > Cheirogaleidae > Microcebus > Microcebus murinus. The sequence continues at coordinate 72,971,176 of NC_134109.1, read as the reverse complement.
GGAAAAAGTCAAATGGCTTTGTAATGTTTTGGATGTTGCAATTGATCATTCTGTTCTCAAGATGGTGTTATGAATGATTCTCTTCTGCCACTTGGTAAAAAGTCAAGGAAACTGATGACACATTGAAATAGAATAATAAAGTTTATTATATTTTTATCTCAATTTTCTTTTTAAAAGAGATGGGTATAAATTGATGATGTTCTGTAACAAGGGAAGCATATTTATCATGAACTTGTCAAGTTTGCAAGGTGGAAAACAGTTTCATAGACACCTGAATAGATGTAAGATACGTGAATACCGAAACACCTAAAACTGAATAAATAACTCCAATGTAATGTCATTTAAAAATGCTATGTGAAAAATTTAAAAACAAAATAGTACATAAAACTACTGGGGGTTAGATTGAGTTTTCCTGGTCTCTTATGTGGTTCAGACTTAGATTATTTTTATTAGTTTTATCTTTGAACTATTAATATAAGTAGAATGAAGAAGGGTCAGGTATGTGGACAAAAATAATTTAGGGATGAAGCTGAGGATAAAATTCTAAGAGTAAATATAAAATATATTGAGTTTGTTGAGTCTTGTGAACAAAAAGCTAAGGAGCAACTTAGTTTGTGGCATTTATATATATATATAATTGTAGTTGATCAAATAGCTGAGTTGAAACTTTAATTATTTTATCCCTACAATTTACCCAATGAAGTTAGTATTATTAATTGCAATTCGATTGTCAAATAAACTGAGGTTCAAGAGTTTAAGTAACTTGTCCAATCTCAACTTGTCAGTGGCTGAACTGTGGTATAAATCTTGGTTTTCTGAATTTAAAGCCCACATTCTTTCTACTATACCATATTACTTTTCTAAATAAAACTAAAATTACAGCATAATGTGATAAATTCTTACATACAGGTTTGAATAAAATGTTTTCCACTACATTATGATGTTCTTCATACAGTTAAGCTTTTCGGATCACGTGCTAAGTATTCAACAGCAATTCTTTTCCAATTATCTTTTTTTTTTTTTTTTTTGCTCTGTAATGTTCTATTTATTTTATCTAAAAAGTCAGAAAGTAATAATGACAAAATGTTAACTTTTTCATTCTTGGTTTTTTGTCTGTTTGTATAATTATTCTGTATTTTTACACTTTAAAAGTTAACTTGATATATTGCCCATCATTAGAAAGAGATACCATAAAAATGCTAAGCAATACTTCTTCAGATATTTATTTTTCTCTATAAAGCGGGATTTTTAAGCAATAAGATTGTATTTTTGTCTAGTCTTCCTTAAAAAAATTAGAGTGGCATTATTTTAAGAAAAGAAGTGTGATTACCCCATTCTTTTTTTTTTTTTTTTCCTAGATTCTTTTTTTTTTTTTATTTTATTTTTTTTATTTCGGCATATTATGGGGGTACAGATTTTAAGGTTTCAATAAATGCCCATTTCCCCCCCTCTATCTTTGTTTTTTCCCCTAATGCTTATCGGACTGACACTTCAGTAGAACACAAAATCAGATACTCGAGTTTTGCTGCAATGTCAAATTATTAGAGAAATTTCTGAATATTCACTCTCAATTTCAGTACCTAACACAAAGTAAACTGGTAACAGACAGATCGTGGATCTACATCTTTCTCTGGACCACCGTTTCGTAGCTTCAAAGAATCCAAACATGAAAAAAGCACAATTCATGCCTTTGAGATTTTAACAGGTTATTTTGGTGAGTTAGACTTGTACTTAGTTCACTGAAATATAAGGATTAGCAAAGTAAATGCTAGTAATATAAATGTAGATGTCACAGATATCGTAAACATTTAATAAATCTTGAATGTTAATATTTTTGTGAAGTAGGGAGTGGGAAGGAGGTGCTTTTTTGACTGAATAAGGCTAGTAGTCTTTGAAATGGATGTAATATTAAGAAGTTGAAAAACGTGAATAATTTTGTGAGACGGGAGCAAGGCTATATTAGTATTGAAGCAAAAATCAAAAGAATTTGGAGTTAAATTGCTGTTGCCAATGTTGAGCATACTTGTATCTCACGAGGTAGATCACAGCAACTACTCTGGGAGAAAGCAGAAGGGGATTAAAACAGACAACTTTGTGCAAGAGAACACCTCCACATGACAGTCAGCACTGTCTCTGAAATGTACAGAATCTGTGAGCATATATTTGCCCTTCCCTCCCCTCCCCCAGCTTTAATAACGTATGGCTGACAAAAATTGTATGTATTTATGGTGTGTAATGTGATGTTTTATATATGTATACATTATAAAATGCTTAATTCAAGATAATCAACATATTTATCGTTTCTCATTCTTATTTCTTTGTGGTAAGAACATTGAAGATCTGCCTTCTTAGCAATTTTCAAGAGTGCAATACATTGTTATTAACTGTATTACTGCTTCACGATAGACCTCTGGATTTATTTTCTGTTTTAACTGAAACATTGAAGCCTGTGAATAACATCTCCCCATTCCACACCCCCATACCAGCCCTTGTCAACCACTATTCTAATCTCTAGTTGTATAAGTTTGATATCTTTAGATTCCACATTCAAGTGAGATCTTATAGAATTTGTCTGCCTGTGTCTCTTTACACTTAGCACAATTTCCTCCAGCTTCATCCATGTTGTTGCAAATGACAGGATTTCCTTCTTGCTTATCGCTGAATAATGTTCCATTATATATGTGTATACACCTCTCCTCTCAACCCATTGTCTCTATCCATTCACCTGTCAGTGTGCACTGAGGTTGTTTCCACACCTTGGCTCCTGTGAATAATGCTGCAATGAACATGGGAGTGCAGATATCTTGCTGAGGTACTGATTTCAATTCCTTTCTAAATATACCCAGAGTGGGATTTCTGGATCACATGGTAGTTTTATTTTAACTTCTTGAGGAACCTGCACACTGTGTTTCATAATGGCTGTATTAATTTACATTTTCACCGCCAGGGTACAAAGTTACCCTTACTCTACAACCTTTTGAACACTTGTTACTTTTTGTCTTTTTGATAATAATTATTTTAAGATATATGAGAGGATATCTCATCATTTAAATTAGCATGTCCCTGATGATTAGGGATGTAGATAATTTTTCATATACCTGTTGCCTGTTTGGTTGGTTTTAATGATAAAGAGGAAATATGCTTTCATTACTTTGACTTCTCTCCTTTTGGTTTACTAATAAAATTATAATTTACATTTTCTCATATTTTTCTTCTTCAGGTAGCAAATGCCTTCACAGCCAATGGATGGAGCAAATCACTCTGTGGTGTCAGAATTTGTGTTCCTGGGACTCACCAATTCCTGGGAGATCCAACTTCTCCTCTTTGTGTTTTCCTCTGTGTTTTATTTGGCAAACATGATGGGAAATTCTCTCATTATGCTCACTGTGACCTCTGATCCTCACTTACACTCTCCCATGTATTTTCTATTGGCCAACCTCTCTTTCATTGACCTGGCTATTTCTTCTGTCATTTCTCCCAAGATGATTTTTGATCTTTTCAGAAAGCGCAAAGTCATCTCCTTTGGAGGCTGCATTGCTCAGATCTTCTTCATCCATATCATAGGTGGTGTGGAGATGGTGCTGCTCATAGCCATGGCCTTTGACAGATATGTGGCCATATGTAAGCCTCTCCACTACCTGACCATCATGAGCCCACGAATGTGCATCTTCTTTTTAGTGGCTGCCTGGATGACAGGCTTCATCCACTCTGTGGTTCAGTTGGCCTTTGTAGTCAACTTACCCTTCTGTGGTCCTAATGTGTTGGACAGCTTTTACTGTGACCTTCCTCGGCTTATCAAACTTGCCTGCACAGACACCTACCAACTAGAGTTCATGGTCATAGCCAACAGTGGATTCATGTCTGTGCTCTGCTTCTTCATACTGATCATTTCCTATATCTTCATCATTCTCACTGTTCAGAAACACTCTTCAGCTGGTTCATTGAAGGCTCTGTCTACACTTTCAGCTCACATCACTGTGGTAGTCTTGTTCTTTGGTCCTTTGATATTCTTTTATACATTGCCATCTACCTCCACACACCTGGATAAGTTTCTGGCCATCTTTGATGTAGTTCTCACTCCTCTTCTGAATCCTATCATCTACACACTCAGGAATCAAGAAATGAAGGTGGCAATTAGGGAGGTATGCAGACAGCTAGCGAATTACAGGAAGATCTCTTAAGTGATTGCTTGTATTGTGGGTGTCCTCATTGATTATTTGAAGTCATTGCTGATGATCAAACTCAGAGATAAACTTCTCTTCGTCCTAGCTGGATTGATTATTCACACTTATATGCATGTATTTGGCCTTCGATTAGCAGGGAAATAAATTCACTTAGGAAAACAGAGAAGAAATTATAGGTAAAATATTCATAAATCAAGGATTATAATATCATTGAGGTGTAATTCCCAAGGGATGATATTTGCATAAAGTAATTCTAAGAAACAAAGGGAGCAAAGTTCTTTAAGGCCCTGAGAAGAGGGAAATGTCTGATAGGAATCTGTCTCATATAGGAATTTATGGCAATATGCAATGGTGCATTGATAAAGGGAGATTCAAGTGAGTCCTTTTACTTTATCCCCCAGCTTGCCCGCATCTGCTCCCTTTTGTGTCTCTGTGAGGGCTGTGCAAGGAGAATAGCATGTTTGGGAGCACACATGCAGGAGTCTAATGGATGCATGCTTTTGTGTAGAAGTTGTGTGAGCTATTTTAGTAATATCAAAAGAGAACTGAGAAATTGTCATGATTTTTTTCTGTAGTCTACATTATGCTACTCAAACCCATTCCTTTTTTTTTGAGACAGAGTCTCACTATGTTCCCCAAGCTAGAGTGCCTCGTGTCATCCTAGCTCACAAGAGCCTCAAACTCCTGGGCTCAACGATCATCTTACCTCAGTCTCCTGAGTAGTTGGGACTACAGGCATACACCATTCTGTCTGGCTTTTTTTTTTTCTCTCTAATTTTTATTGAGACAGGGTGTCGCTAATGCTCCGGCTTGTTTGTACTCCTGAGCTCCCACCTTGGCCTCCCATAGTACTAGGATTACAGGCGTGAAGAACTCTACCTGGCCTGCCGTTGGGGAATTTGAGCTTCCTAGCTTGCAACCAACTCTGGGTACTTTGTGTTTAGAAGTCCTGGTTTTCATAACAAGCGGAAACTTTTCTACCAGAGACACAACAGTTCTATTTTGGTCTATTGCTATTGCCCAGGAAATTCAGTATTCTTGTGTGATGAACAGACAGGGAAGAAGAACAATCACCATGCTGGAAGTGGTAATTGATCATTAGGAAGAAGTAAAACTGTTGATAGGTAATGGAAGTAGGAAGGATACAGTTTTGCACCAGCTGATCCACATGAGTGACTATTAATATTCCTGTAGCCAGTTTTGGTGGTAGGAAGACAAGAGCAGCAGCAGTGGGCTGAGAAGTTCATAGTAGGAAGTGGCTTGGAGTGGTCATGGATGAGCATCTAGGTCAACTTATGAGCCAAATATGAAGCATATTTGCCAACTGAAGAATCTAGACCAGGGTTTCTCAATCTTTTTAAACAGGGGGCCAGTTCACTGTCCCTCAGACCATTGGCGGGCCGGACTATAGTTTAAAAAAAGCTATGAACAAATTCCTATGCACACTGCACATATCTTATTTTGAAGTGAAAAAAAAAAAAAAAAAGGGCAAAAACACCCGCATGTGGCCCGTGGGTCGTAGCTTGAGGACCCCTGATCTAGACTATATAGTAGAGGAGGGATATGAGTCCTAGGTGTGGTTTCACAACTCACTTCAGGAACAGGTTTTGTAATTCATCCCATTAGCTTTCCTCTAATGAGATGTGTTCAGCGTAAGAGGCAGACCAAAGCCCTGGAAGAGCTATTCCCAGAACCCAAGTGAAGCACGAGGATGCAAGTGGCTCCATGGTGGATGTCATGTATGCTCTGGTCTGTCACCCAGGTCCCCACTTCATCACAGAAAGATTTATTCCCCTAGCTGGTAGAAGGTCTGTTGCCTGACATGTCTCATCATTCTGCCCTCCTTGGAATGGACTTGGCTAAAGAGAGTTGATTTAACCAAGATCTTATTCCCTTTTGTGGCAGTTTCCTTCAACAGCCCACTGGAGACAATTCTGAAAGGTCATCCTAGGTTCAAAACTCCTTGCAAGAGTAGCTGAGGCCTTCTTGCAACTACTCTTGTCCAATTTCTTCCTCTGCCACATCTAGCTTAATCCATACCTTCAAACAGAATTGATCCTGAGAGCACTCCTCGAAAAACTTCCTGTGTGTTGATCTCATAGTCTGCTTGGGAACTCAATCTTTGATGCAAAGGTTTTCCTGATCTCTGTCATATTACTGCCAGAGAAGGATATCAAAAATGTTGGTATTCTATGGAATATTACACTGGTTCAGTACTTTCATATCATGCTAATTAGATTTAATGAGCTACACAGAAGTAATAATTACTGTAGATGCTTTAGTAAGAAGCACATGTGCCAGATGAAGGAAGATGAATCCTGCAGAAGTTCAGGGACCTCACACATCAGTGACTTTTACTCTAAGTGGCGTGGTGGCACGCCAAGGTACTTCTTCCAAAGTTGCTGCACCTTGCAACACCTGCCACAGAGAAAGAGGTGAATTTCTTTGGATTTTGGAGTCAACATATTCTGTAATGAGTATGCTGTTCCAACTCATTTATTGTGGATTCATAGGCTGCCAGTTTCAAATTCAGTCTGGAGCAATAAAAGTCTCTGTACACAGTCTGCAAGGCAATAGTAACCTGCATAAGTAGGAGCTCAGACTGCTACTCCTCTACAGAATTACTGAAAATTCTCTATGACCAATTAAGAGTGAGGACAAAACATGAGCTGGTTTATGAATAGATAGGCATATTATGCTGGCATCAGCTGTAGGTGAATAAGCACTGTACTAAACCCTACTAAGCGACTGTCCTGAAGGATAGTGGCTAATGACAACTCTTCTAAGGGGAAGAACTTTAGGGAATGCATTTAGTTATACACTGTCTTTGGAAGGAGAGATGGCCTGAGATACAGATCTTACTAGTTCTTGGGCAGGGCTAATGGTTTGTTTGGTTGTTCAAGGCCTAAGAAGGAAGAAGATTGTAAAATTATTGGCATGGACTTCTGGGGACAGATATGTATTTAAAGTTCAAAGAAAGGCACAGAAAATGAAGACCTTTATGCTCATATGAAGCCTATTAGAGGTTGATACCTTACAGAAGCAGATGATCTGCCCTTGTAGATGCCAGTCAGTCCTTTTCTTCAGCAATTCTAGGACTGCTTAATTGGTTCTAAACTGGCCATAGCAACATAGATGAAGTCTTTGCATAAAATCAACATCATGAATTTCCACTCAGTAAGGCTGATCTGGCTGTCATCACTGCCGAGTTCCCAAGCTGCTGACATAAAGGTGAAGGGTCAGCACCCACTATGGTACTTATCTCACCATACTCTGAGACTAGCCGTAGCTGTCCACCTTTTGGAAGGTTGGATAGAGTTGAACACTTCTTCTATTGAATTGGGAAAGGCTAATCTTCATATATATGCATATATAAAAACTTTCTAGATATAAATATATATAAATACATGTATATTTTCTATGAATATCTAGTATATAGTAATATAACACCCCTCCTCCCTCCCTCCCTCCATCCATCCATCCCTCTCTCTCTTTCTTTTTCTGTTTCTTTCTTTCTTCCTTTCTCTTTCTGGCTTTTGATTTGTCTTTCTGCACATAGTGTTGCTGTCAGCACCACCATTCATGGATTTATAGAATAGCTTTACTGCTATATCTGTTGCTATTGTGTCATATTCAATATTTCCTCTGGACATATTCTTTTTGGAAATGAAGTGTGACAATGGGCTTATACCCAAGGACTTCACTAGACTTACTTGTGCTCTAACATCTGTAAATGAGTGGCTTAATAGAGTAGTAGGATGGCCTAGTGAATGCTCTGCTTTTTTGGTATATTGTTTATATTTTATATTCATGTACTAGTAAGTATAATTTCATTTTATTTAATAAAACGAATGAGGTCATTGACATTTTAGTCCAGCACAGCACTGACTCCTCTCACACATGGCTTAATTTATGGACCATAGATCTTGACAACACACTCAGTATGTGGACATTCAGTGCATACTTGTATTACTCCAGACGTAGAAAATCACTTTGATCCAGGACTTGTTCTATATTTGCATAAGTAATTGTTAGAAAGTTCTTCCTTCTATTGGTTTATATTTATGCCGTTAAACATTTTTATTTTCTTTTCCCCAGTTTATTGAGTGTAATTGACAAATAAAATTATATTTAAGATATACTATGAGATGTAGTAGGGTTAGAGGTTGTGGTGTCCCAAGGAAGAATGCTTTCCGAGTGAGCATAGCTGGGACTGGCCTCTGACCACTTTGAGCTCCTTTTGATAGAAAGATAGAAAGGGGTCTGCCTCTGACATTTGTGTTGCCTGGGGCAAGAGCAAAAACAGAATTCCACAAGCCACATGCTGAAATATTTGAAAGTTTTAAATCAAGCTAACAAAATCCCAAGTAAAATAAGTTCTCCCTCAACATATTGATCAATTTATCACAAAATATATATTAATATATGCTTCAATACACAGAACATTTAGAAAGTCAAGTTTGTGGATTTGGGAATGTTTGGAATAAAATTACTGGGTTCTGAGGAGCAGAATGTGATCTAGAATTAGGGACAAGGACTTCAGGTAGATACGTGTCTTGGCTTCTTAAAATCTTTGCCCCATGGTGAAGGGCATGACCAGGAAGTGGCCATTTTAGCTTCTTTTGTGGGATGGGGAGTAGGAAAAGGGAATCTTTTCCTTGCGTCTAAGGACAGTACTGCTTGTTAGGTTGACATACTCCAAATACTAGGTGGAAAGTTGGTTCCTACTCTACAGTATGGACAAAGAGTATTAAATCCAGAACTCTGGGAATACTGGGGATGCTTCTTAGTACTTTTTGCCCATAGTTCTCATCAATGGAAAACAATAGTGTTCCATCAGAAAAAGGATCATGTGAAGACTGATATCCTATAGGGATAATTATAGGGATAAAATGATTTGTTCATCCCACAAGAAGGGTACCCTGTCCAGACTAGTTACTGATGGAAGGTAAGATGAACTGAAGGAAGTTCTGTTATCAAAATAGAGCTCATAACCAGCCACAGAAATGGAGATTTTGACAGTTATTTTTTTGTGTTAATTACGTTTTTCATCCTCTATTTTCAACTGGTTAATTCATATGAAGGACACTGGTAGAGGCTAGCATTTTGGATTTAGAGTACTCTGCAAAGATGTAACTGTTTCTCTTATGATACAAAATTTATTCTATCCTGATTATTATTTTTCCTTTCCTGATTGCTCCCTGTATAAATGAGTGAACCCAGAGAGGAAAAGACTTGCTTCAATTCATCACTTCAGCTCTTAACCCTTCTCTACCTAACTTTGTTTAGAGTACATATTAAGCTTAAGAGTATTTATTAAGCTCTTTTTCAGTTACCTATTTTGAGTGTGCCATCTCTTATCTTGGAAGGATCTTGATTGATATGAGTATACAAAATTGAAAGTGAAATTCCTTGTTTTTCTGCTTAACTATTGCACTGCCCTGAAATACTTATTATAGAAAGTTTATTGCCTATTGTTCCAGATACATATATATTTATATGTTCAGTGACATACTATAGGTGTTTTGCTTTCCACTGTTTCATTCAACAGCATGTTGCGGTAGTCTTTGGCTACAGAGGTTTTGAACTTGCTTTTTAGTGGCTTCAGAGAATTTCACTGTATGGTTGTAGCATAATATCTTTAATTTATCATCAACTGATAGATGTTTTAATTGTTTCACTTAATATTAAGCTCTAAGCACTGGAAATAACTTCTGCACAACTAAATCTCCGAACATGTCCATAATTACTGAGTATATGATTGTATAAAAATGAAGTGTTGTGTATATTCTTCTACTATTTACTGTATAAAAGTTTAGCACATTGATTCTATGAAGATGATCAAATGATTATAGATAATTTTTTGAGTTAACATTTATCTATTTTAAGTGATTAATTATAATGTGTAATTATCAATAGTTTTGACAAAATAGCACAAAGATATTAGACAAAAAAATTACACTTTTGTTTCACTCTTTCTCTCTAGTGTCTTATTATGAGTTTTTATATACTTTGGTTCCATTGGACAAAGCAAATAGTTCTCTAGGGGCAAAGTACCTCATCCATGAGGTCCTTCTAAACTATCATGTTTTTGCAGTGTCATTTGGTCACTGTCCTCTTGAAGTCTATGTAATTATCTTCATGCCTTCTTATGGCAGGATATTATATGGCACTTTATGTTACAGGACACAGGAAAATCTCGGAGTCCCTGAAGATGCTGGTCTCTTTATACAGGTAATGGAATGATGGAACATTTAACACTGGGAAAGGTGGCTTTAGTCTTTTTTCTTGTTGGAATTGCTATGGACATGAGTCTTATCCTAAGGTACATGCATTCATCCTAAAGTAAAGTAGATAGAGTCTAGAATAAGGAATTGAATAGCACAGGTGAATAATTATGAAAAAGTTTGTTAACATATTGGAAAAGGTTAACTGAACTTGACTTTGAACTAGAATTATATTGTGCCTAGGGAAATGTGAAAGACATTGGAAAAAGTCAAATGGCTTTGTAATGTTTTGGATTCAGTATACGTTGCAGTTAATCACACTGTTCTCGTTGATGATTATATGAATGATTGTCTTATTATGCCACATGGTAAAAAGGCAAGAAAACTGATGACACATGGAAATAGAATAATAAAGAGATTAGAACCACTATTCTAATCTCTAGTTCTGTAAGGTTTATTTTTTTTTAGATTCCACGTATAAATGAGATCTTACAGAATTTTCCTTTCTATGTTTGTCTTATTTCACCCGGCACAATTTCCTTCAGCTTCATCCATGTCGTTCCAAATGACAGGATTTCCTTCTTTCTTACAGCTGAAGAGTATTCCATTGTATATATGTATACACCTCCCCCCACCCCATTGTCTCTATCCATTCACCTGTCAGTGTACACTAGGGTTGTTTCCATAGTTTGGCTCTTGTTAATAATGCTGCAGTGAACATGAGAGTGGAGATATCTCAGTGAGATACTTCTTCAACTGTTTCCTATATGTACCTGGAGTGGGATTTCTGGATCACATGATAGCTTTGTTTTTAATTTCTTAAGGAATCTCCACAGTATGTTTTATAAAGGCTGTAAAAATTTACATTTTCACTAATAGGGTAGCAGGGTTTCCTTATTCCACAGCCTTGCCAACACTTGTTACTTTTTGGGGTTTTTTTGATACTTGATTATTTAACAGATATGAGATGGTATCTCCTCATTTAAATTTGCATGTCTGTGGTGATTAGGGATGTTGACAATTTTTCATATACCTGTTGCCCATTTGGTTGGTTTTAATGCTAAAGAGGAAATATGCTTTCATTATTTGGACTTCTCTCCTTTTGGTTTATGAATAAAATTATCATAATTTATAGTTTCTCATATTTTTCTTTTTTAGGTAGCAATGCTCACACAGCCAATGGATGGAGCAAATCACTCTGTGGTGTCAGAATTTGTGTTCCTGGGACTCACCAATTCCTGGGAGATCCAACTTCTCCTGGTTGTGTTGTTCTCTATGTTTTACATGGCAAGCTTGACGGGAAATTCTCTCATTATGTTCACTGTGACCACTGACCCTCACTTACACTCTCCCATGTATTTTCTATTGGCCAACCTCTCTTTCATTGACCTGGGTATTTCTTCTGCCACTTCTCCCAAGATGATTTTTGATCTTTTCAGAAAACGCAAAGTCATCTCCTTTGGAGGCTGCATTGCTCAGATATTCTTCATCCATGTCATTGGTGGTGTGGAGATGGTGCTGCTCATAGCCATGGCCTTTGACAGATACGTGGCCATACGTAAGCCTCTCCACTACTTGACCATCATGAGTCCACGAATGTGCATCTTCTTTTTAGTGGCTGCCTGGATGACAGGCCTTATACACTCTGTGGTTCAGTTGGTGTTTGTAATAAACTTACCCTTCTGTGGTCCTAATGTGTTGGACAGCTTTTACTGTGACCTTCCTCGGCTTATCAAACTTGCCTGCACAGACACCTACCAACTAGAGTTCATGGTCATAGTCAACAGTGGATTCATGTCTGTGCTCTGCTTCTTCACACTGATTATTTCCTATATCTTCATCATTCTCACTCTTCAGAAACATTCTTCATCTGGCTCATCGAAGGCTCTGTCTACACTTTCAGCTCACATCACTGTGGTAGTCTTGTTCTTTGGTCCTTCAATATTCTTGTACACATGGCCATCTCCCTCCACAGACTTAGATAAGTTTCTGGCCATCTTTGATGCAGTTCTCACTCCTCTTCTGAATGCTATTATCTATACACTTAGGAATCAAGAAATGAAGATGGCAATGAGGAAAGTATGCAGACAGCTAGTGAATTACAGGAAGATCTCTTAAGTGATTGCTTGTATTGTGAGTGTCCTCATTGAGACCATTTAAAGCCATTGCTGATGGTCAAGCTCAGAGAAGCTTCTCTTTGTCCGATTGATTATCCACACTTATATTGGGTGTATCTGATCTTTACTTAGCCAGGGAAGGCATTAACTTAGGAAAACAGAGAAGAAAGTATATGTGCAATATTTGTAAATCAAAGAATATAGTAACTTTGGGCTGTAATTCCTAAGGAATAATTTTTATATAAAATAATTCTTAGAAACACAAGAGAGGAAGCTTCTTTAAGGTCCTCAGAAGAATTTTAGGCAGTAAGCAATGGTGCATTCATAAAGGGTGATTGAACTGGATTTTCTTGCTATATCCCACAGCTTGCCCTGATTTACCCCCCTTTTGGGTCTCTGTGAGTCCGTGCAAGGAGAGTAGCATGTTTGAGAGCACACACGTAGGATTCTATTGGATGCATGCTTTTGGATAGAAGCTGTTTGAGCTATTTTTGGAATACCAAGAGAGAACTGAGAATACATAATGATTTTTCTCCATGATCAACATTATGCTACTCAAACCCATTCAGTTTTTATTCGCCTTTCCCTCTCCTCCTTTTTTTGTCACCCACAGTATACTCTCTGGGCCAGGAAGTTTTTTTCTCCTTTTTCCTTTCCTCCCTCAGGCTTTCTTCCTTCTCCCTCCCATTCATTCATCTCTTCTTCTCTCCTACTTCCCTTTACCCTAGCCACTTTTTCTTTCTACTCTCCCATTTCTTCTGTCCCTCTTAAATTGCTCTTTTAACAGTTTTTATAAAATGTCTCCTCCACAGGTTTCATGTCTTTTTTTTTTTTTTTTCTGAGACAGAGTCTCACTCTGTTGCCCTGGCTAGAGTGCTGTGGTGCCATCTTAGCTCACAGCAACCTCAAACTCCTCGGCTCAAGCAATCCTCCTGCCTCAGCCTCCCGAGTATCTGGGACTACTGGCATGCACCACCATGCCTGGCTAATTTTTTTTCTATATATTTTTAAATGGCCAATTAATTTCTTTCTATTTTTAGTAGAGATGGGGTCTTGCTCTTGCTCAGGCAGGTTTTGAACTCCTGAGCTTGAGCGATCCTCCTGCCTCCACCTCCCAGAGTGCTAGGATTACAGGCATGAGCCACTATGCCCACCCCAGGTTTCATGTCTTGATGAACTTGTGTGTGTTTTGGTCTCAGAGCCTCAGCTGTGAAATGTGAGCATAGTGGAAACAGCCAAATGACAAGGATAGAATCACTGAGTTTTCTATTCTTTTTTTTTTTATAAAACCATCAACTCTGAGCATTGCAAACATTGCCAAAATTTTAGCATATATCATTGCTTCCTTACAGGCTCATTATTTGAATTTATATATATGTCTATAACTAAGACACAGTTTACTTTCTGAATCTTCTATAGCTTTCTATTGCCATTGGGTTTTCTCTTTTACTATCCTCTTTCACATTCTGAACTATCTAGACACTTTATCTTAGGACGAATCTACACTTTTCCCTCTGATAAACAAAATCAGATCCTACTACCTTGTATGGTCATATTTCTTGGTCACTAGAACTTCTACTGTAGTTTCATTCACCTATATTAATTATTAATATGATGCTTAAACAATGTAAGTAACTTCTATTTCACTGAGAGTTCTTGAAAGTAACTTAGATCTGTCTGTCTCATGCAGTCATTTTAGTAGACCAGCAGAGCTCATGAGCACCTTAAATACAACCCATTACCACCACAAACAGCCTATTTATGCCTTCTTAAAGGTAGTAAATGTTATTTATAAAGTAGGAAAAATGAATACATTCACTAACAAGATCCATAGGCACAGGCACGCCATAAAGGTATTGGTAAAGTGACACATGTGCACACACCTGAACGCACAAACACAGACACTCACTAGGACAAATGTTTCAATATTCAGTATTTAATCTTATTTAAAATTATCCAAATAATATCCACTAATTACTCTATTTAACACTAAACCAAGGATTAAAAAAAACTAAGCATCTTAAATTTTATGTTTAAGTGGACATATTGCAGCACTGTCTTACTGTCTTTATTTTAATTCAGATTGATTGAACATATAATTTTATACCTTTCCTAATTTTACATGCTTGTTTTCTACTCCATACTTATAAGATCGGGGATAGGATATACAGCTGTTTTGTAAAAAATACAATTAAAATGTTCTGAACTGTTCAAGAATTTCATTTACTTTTTAAATGATAATAATTATATATATTTATCATGAACAACAATAATATTTTGAAATATGTATATTGTGGAGTGGCTAAATCAAGCTAATTATCAGATGCTTAATCCCATATACTTATTTTTTGTGATGACCATGCTTAAAATCTATTCTCTTAGTGAATTTCAAGAATACAACACACCATTATCAACTATTGTCACCATTTTGACCTTATCCCTCCTAACTGAATTTTCTGTCCTTTACTAACATCTCACCAACCTCCTTCCTTACAATCCCTGCTCCAGCCCCTGATAACCACCATTCCACTCTTCTGTTTCTATAAGTTCAAATTTTTGAGATTCCACATGTAAGTGAGATAATGCAGTATTATCCTTCCATGCCAGTTTATTTCACTTGATATTATGTCCCCCAGTTTCATTCATGTTTTAGTAATTAATAGAATTTCATTCTTTTATAAGGTAAAAGAGTACTCTATTGCATGTGTGTGTACTCATATATAAGCATATATTTATATGTATACCACATTTTATTTATCCAATAATATTGTCAATGGATACTTTGATTGAATCCATAACTTGGCTATTGTGAATAATGCTGCAATGAACGTGAGAGAACAGCTATCTCTTCAACATAGTGATTTCTTTCTTTGGATATATACACAGCAGGGGGATTGCTAAATCAGATAATGGGCCTATTTTTAATTTTTGAGGAACCATCATACTGTTTTCCGTAATGGCTGCAGTAATTTACATTCCCACCAAAAATGTGGAAGGGGAAACTCAATCTCCAAACCAACTAGGAGGAGAGGAATGAAAGGACCTGGACTAAAGAAATGACAATGAAAAGAAAGAAGAAGGGACAAATACATGCAATATTAAAAAGAATAATTGACAGAATTATAGTGGGTAGGAGCAAAGTCTAGGTGTCTCCAGGATTCTAGCTTGGGAAGACTGAATGGCATCATCAGTCTAGGTGAGAAGTGCAGAAAGAAGAGCCCAGTTTCTAAGGGGAAAGTGAAAAGTTTAATAAAATTTATATGTGGAATTCCCCTATCAAGTTATATTGTCTGGGGTTCAGAAAATAAGTCAGGCCTGCTGTTAGATATTTAGGAGGATATTTAAAAGGTGTGCAACACTTAGTATGAAAATTTTTTAATACATAAAAGCAAACACTTCAAAAAGAGGAGTCCCAATGTGTCTACCTTCTAGTTCAAGAGGGTCTAACATTTTAGCTGAGGTTCAGTAGCAAATTTGTACAAAGGAGAGGGTAAAGATTTGTCAGAAATATTAATTTCATCGCTGAACATTATTCTTCCAATATTTTACTAATAGTCTATTGCTGCCACTGCAAGGATTGCTACAGGTCATTCTGGAGCTCATGGAGGGAGTGCAGGCCACCTTCCTAACAGGTTGTTTAATCTATACTTGGATAATAGTCTGTTCACTTGACACTTGCTCCTACTATTTGGTAACTCAGAGCAGTAAGATATTCTCTTTGAATAATTGTTTATACTATTTTTGAATAGTATATGTCTTTTTCAAATAATTATATATAATAAATTTTATCACATGGAAAGCTTAATGTATATCTTAATTATATCTTTGTATATCTTCATTTATAGTCAGTTTTGTAACTTTGTAATTTCTACATTTTGTAGTTGCTTTTCATTTACTTGTAAACCTGGTTCACATAGAATAGAAACCTTTTACATTTTATTCATTTCTTCTTAAATCAGTGTTTCCTCATTTTAGCTCTAAAATATTTGATTGATTTATAATCATTAAATATTTATATAGTTTTCTTTGCCATATAAAAATAATGACTAATTATTTAGGGAATTATTGGGGTAAAAACTAATTGTCATACACATTGAGTGGTGTAGAAATTTATAACTTCTGGTCTCAAAACATTTTATTGGTTAATAATATCAAATTTTCCTGATTATCTCTCTATGATTTCCCCAAATTTCACTTCTGATTCTAACTAAATCTAAAAATCTTGGTATTAACTGTATCTGACTGTGGGTGAGTAAATTCAGATTTAAAAGCCTGATAGGCTTTAAGCCTTCTAGGCAATTATCCTCATTTTGTTTATTCCTCCACCTATGTAGACACCGAGAAACTCAGAGAGCATGAATACAAGTATATAATCTGGATTAGAAGAGATTTGCCTGTTGAGAATCAGTGACAAAGATAAGTGTCCACCATTTGGTGTTAATGGAAAATATACCCAGGATGTGAGATTGCAGTAATCACTATCACTGACATCTTCAATAAAATACAAGGACACTACATTCCAACATTGAATTCACTCCTCAATATTTTTAGCATCCTTAGAATAGGGTTTCCTTACGAAAAACTGACCAGATCAGAAGAGAGTCCTTGAAAAGAGATTTCATGGTGGATATTGAAAACACTAATTAAACTGAAAAGTTTTGTGAGGTTTAATTAAAGAGATTAATTTCCAAGAATAGTCAAGATGAGTGAATTTCTTGGACTGTACATAAAAAACCTCTTTCTGAAACTTACAGCCTTAACAAACAGTCTCCTCATTGCCACCTTCATGTCCTTATTTCTAAATGTGTAGATCACAGGATTCATAAAAGGAGTGATGAGGACATCAAAGATAGCTAAAAATTTATCTATGGGTAAGGTAGGGACTGGCCACACATAGACAATAATGCAAGGACCAAAGAAGAAAACCACAACAGTGATGTGAGCTGAGAGGGTAGAGAGGGCCTTGGATGAACCACCTGAAGAGCGTTTATGAATTGTGACCAGGATGAAAGTGTAAGACAAAAGCAAGATGAAGAAGGTGCCCATGGAGATGAAACCGCTGTTGGCAGTGACCAGAAACTCCAGTCTATATGTGTCCATACATGCAAGTTTGATGAAGCGAGGAAAATCACAATAAAAGCTATCCATTTTGTTGGGACCACAAAAGGGTAAGTTTACAACAAAAGCCAATTGGGCCACAGAGTGGATGAGTCCGATGGTCCAAGCAACAGCCGTAAGAGAAATGCACATCCTTAAGCTCATGATGGTCAGGTAGTGGAGGGGCTTACAGATAGCAACGTATCGATCGTAGGCCATGACTATGAGCAGCACCATCTCTGTGCCCCCAACGGTGTGAATAAAGAACATCTGGGTAATACATCCTTTTAAGGAGATGACTTTATGTTTCCTGAAAAGATCATAAATCATTTTGGGGGTTGCAATACTAGCAACACCAGTATCAATGAAGGAGAGATTTGCTAGCAAGAAGTACATTGGGGTATGTAAGTGGTGGTCTGAAATGATGGTGAGCACAATGAGAAGGTTTCCCAGCATACCTGCTACATAAAATATTGTGAAAAACAGAAAAAGGAGAATCTGAATCTCCCAAGAACTGGTGAGTCCCAGTAAGAAAAATTCAGACACCACCGAGTAATTTCCTCCATCCATCAATTTCATGTACAAGGCTGACCCTAAAGTTTCCTGAAGAACACAATAGGAAGAAAAACATAATTTTTAAGTTGAAGGACATATCTTGGATATAAAGTAATGACTCAAATGTCAGAAACTGAAGATACCTTTCCATTTTACACAGAATTTACATAGTACAAGATTCGCAGAGAGCCAGCCCTAGAACTTTTTCCACACCCAGATCTTTGGTATCCTTTAAGCAGGTAGCCTCAAATTTATTTTGGGCTTTGGAGTATAAACAAGAAGGAAAAAATATACAAAGGTATCTAAAAATTTAAGTAGAGATATGTCAGGAAGTAGAGAGACATAATTCCTAATTTCTACATGGAAAAAAAGGCCATAGAACGTGCTAAAACAGAAAAATGATATTCATTTTTGCCTGTATTATTTAGCCACCTTACTACATTGTATAGTTTTTTTTTCTTAAATTTCTTGGATTCTCTAAGTTTACAGTCATGTCACCAGCAAAATGAGATCACTTTTTTCATCTTTGATTTTTATTGGTTTGATTAAGATAGTATTCATTTCATTACCTCCTTATTAACATGGAAGTCCTACTACACTTTTTTTTTTTTTTCTTTTGAGACAGAGTCTCATTTTGTTTCCCAGGCTAGAGTGAGTGCAGTGGCATCAGCCTAGCTCAAAGCAGCCTCACGCTCCTGGGCTCAAGCAATCCTTCTGCCTCAGCCTCCCAAGTAGCTAGGACTATAGGCATGTGCCACCATGCCTGGATAATTTTATATATATATATTTTTTAGTTGGTCAATTAATTTCTTTCTATGTTTAGTAGAAACAGGGTCTTGCTCTTGCTCAGGCTGGTTTCGAACTCCTGACCTTCAGTGATCCTTTCACCTCAGCCTCCCAGAGTACTAGGATTACAGGTGTGAGCCACCGCGCCTGGCTGGAATAATATACTCTTGAAATCGATCTTGTGAATTGTTCAGCTCCAGAGGTTCTTGTCTATGTGGTTGAATCTCCTTAAATGCTATTACTATGTTTTGTTGAAATTTGTATCTGCTTTTTCCAGCAGCCGTGTATCAAAGATTAACCTAATACTACATACATTTAATATGTGTTATGAATATAAATTATGAGATTTAGAGGAACATTTAGAAATCATCTATAGCAACCATATGATTCCTAGATTCTTTTAAGATATCCAGTCTAGTCTGATTTTTACTTTCTATTCTCTCCAGGGATGTAAGTGCCACCTAATACACAGTGGTAGACTCTTTGTCAAGTGTTGTTAGAATCATAACTTGAGTTCTAACATAAAATGTACCTAAAAATCTGTGAAATAAATAAAAATATCTTGGGCATTGGGGCTTGAAGTAAAATATTATTCTCAATAACAATATTTTTATGTATTGCTTTGTGATGAAGTGATTAAAAAAAGCGAAATTGATAAGTTTGACATTTTTTAAGGACACAAACTTAGAATTGAACTCATCTCAAACATTTTCTGTCACAATGAAGGCTGATGTTGAAGACAATTAAAATTTTCTCTACAAGATAACAATAAGAATTCAAAATAAAAATTCAATCATGCTTATCTTTCTAAATCTGAATTGGGTATTATATAGTCTATTTAACCTAGTTTTTTTTCCTTCTTATGTTTAATGATCTGGAAAGACAGATATTAACATATTGGCTAAAAATGAAGAATCACAAGTCAAGCTGCTGGGTTTATACTTGACTCAATCATTTACCTTCCCACTTACCCTAACCTTAGATAAGTTACCTATCTCATTGTATCTATGTTTACTCATCTCTTAAATTGGGTAATAATAGTTCTGGCCTCAAATGAGGCTATGAATAAAGAGTTTGGAACAGTACTTGACACATAGGAAGAACTCAATGTTAGCTATAATGATATTATTATAAACATCCTTAGTGGCACTAAACTCTCCTGGTAGTTCTAATTCTCAAACTCCTCCTTTCATTATTCCCCATTTTTTATTTTTACTTCAGTATATAAATAAGAACATTGTTTAAGATCTTACCTATTCTTTTCTCCTAATGGGCTTTCTGTTTGGTCTTATTATACCCTCCCCAAAAGCTTGACCACTATTTGAGAGGCAATGTATAAGGAAGGCTCTAGTAGTATCCCTAGCGTACAAATGCTAGTTGAATCTGAGCAAGTATGCCATTCATCCTAAACAATACAGTCATATTTCCCTCAGCCTACTAAGCATTATCACCTATATGCTTGCATATGAATCATATGCACATGAAATTTTACATGACTACAACAAACCTCTGTCAACTCTCTATTCCCCAATGCAGCTTTTCCTCCAGATTTATTGTAATATTGCCAGCATCTCATCCATCCCGCTTCTTTCAAATCTCTTACTGACTTTCACTAACCATTACTGAAATAATATAATACAAGACAACTGACCTCGTCCCATTTCTCCTCAATATGGCCATTAGATTACTCTTCCTAAGTATTAACAGCACGTTGGTTATATAACCAGCATCACTAAAAAATGTTCAGGGGTTCTTATTGCCTCTGGAAGTGCAAATTCCTAATCTAGAAAATGCTGCTCTAATTTGGCTTCATATCGTATTTCCAGTACTATCTCCCTCTATGCTTCTACTTTTCAGAAATATTTATTCCCCCTTAATATCATATGTTCCACTGCCCATAAATGACCTACTTAAATCCTTGTAGTCTGACAGCTGTCCCCTTTACTTTGCTGAAACTGGTCTCATGAGGATGACCAGATAGATACCTTAGATTAGCTAAATCTTCATCCTCATGATTTGTCTGCATCATTTCATAATGTTCACCATTTCCTGATTTCTGAGAAATAGTGTAGTTAGTGGGATGTGCAAAAACTGTCATCTTTCCCTATTGGTAATATGGTCTATTCTACAGGCTAGACCTGAAGAAGAAGCCTCTTCAAATAAGAATTCCAACTAGAGTCATTAGCCGAACAAACAAGGTAAATCATCATAATGTAGAGATTAAAGAGCAGATCATGCTTAAATGCACAGGGCACAATTTAGCTTTAAATATATGCAAATGTATAAATTCTAAAACCTGTTGGAATTCTGTTGAGTGTTTCATAAATGATGGTTTTCTTGACTCCTCTCCAAATCCTCAGACATAATTTACTTAGGATGAGTATTTAGGACCATTTACTTCTGCTAAATCCTAAGTAGAGATAGGGACTACTATTATCCAGCAGACTTTGATCTTTTATACATCTGAAATAATGCCCCCTAAAAGCCATCAACTAAATCTACTGATCAATGACTTAGCTTTATAGTTCTTTTTAAAAGCCATCACTTAGCCGGGTGTGGTAGCTCATGTCTGGAATCCCAGCACTTTGGGAGGAGGCTAGGAGTTTGAGGTCAGCTTGGGCAACACAGTAAGATTCTGTCTCTATAAAAATTTTTTTAAAAGTGAGCCAGCTGTGATGGTGTACCCTGATAGTCCCAGCTACTTGGGAGGCTGAGGCAGAAGGATTGCTTGAGTCCAGGAGTTTGAGGTTGCTGTGAGCTATGATTGGGCCCCTGAATTCCAGCCAGTGTGGTAGAGTGAGAACCTGTCCCTTAAAAACCAAAACCCAAACCAAAAACAAATCTATTCACCGCTCCTTAATCTTATGATATTCAGAATAAATGAACTATTTATATGATATCTCCTTTCTCAACACTTTGTAACATATTATTAGTTTTCTGACTCTGTTCCCTATCTGCATATCATTTTCTTAATATGCTAATGAATCTTTGTTTTAAAATTTTGTCTGTCTAATGGGTATTAACTGAACAGCACCTAAGTGGTCACATAGGTACTACAGTAATAGGGTATTGGGCAGGTGGGAGGGGGGAGGGGGGTGGGTATATACATATATAATGAGTGAGATGTGCACCATCTGGGGGATGGTCATGCTGGAGACTCAGACTTGTGGGGGGAGTGGGGGAAATGGGCATTTATTGAAACCTTAAAATCTGTACCCCCATAATATGCCGAAATAAAAAAAAATTTTGTCTGTCTAATTATAAATGCAGTCCAATTATTTCCAGAATCTTGCAATTCATACTTCTGTTAATTCTGATCTCATATTGACTTTATAAAACATTAATATTATAATATAGTGGTATTATATCCTCTGGAAATCAATATACTAGATGTTAGAATATCATTAGTCCTGATAATTAGCCATACGAGTTATAAACTCATCTGAATTGATAATGTACCTATTCTCTAACATAATTGCACTAAGACAATTTCTTCAACTTCTGTCCTACCGTAAGTGCTGCTTTTTATTTTTAAAAAGTTTTTATTAATCATTTTCTCCAGGAAAAAAACCCTCAACATTTATAACATTAATTTGCTTTTTTCCTTAAAGCTTACAGCTTCTGAAAACCTTTATATGTTTTGTTATAAAACAGCCAGTGAAGGATGTAGGAAAGAAAATAATATGATACACTATTTACAGATTAAACAATAAGCACTCAAAAAGGTTAAATGAATTGCCTGATTTTGCACAGCTAAGTATCCAAGTCAAACCCAATTTTGGCACGTGCTTAAAAATGCAAATGAGTTAAAAAAGTATCTAAAGGAAATGTCAAATTTTTAAAAGTTGCTATCTTTCTGTAAAGGTCTATGGATGCTTTTTTCTGCACTTCCTACTTTTATTTATAAATTTTCTATCGTGCACATGTATTTCTCTTTAAAGAAAAATATGAAGAGCAAGTTGGCTCTAGAGTTCAGGCATTCTTCATTTCACTACTCTGTAAGTCAAGGACGATTTTCAGGAGCATGAGAAAGTATCTTTTACTATCATGGTATGCAACAGAATTTCATAGAAGACAAAGTGGATATTTGGTGTCTACCACTCCATCTCCACCTCCTCTACCCTCTTTTGTCATACTGTCATCTGCTCCTACTACCTTCATTCTTTCATCTGGCTGCCCAGAGATTTCCACTATGTCATTCTCTCACACATCTATTCTCCTCTCAGTTCCTAGCCTTTGGAATTATTCTTTCCAGATACTTTTCAATTAACCCATTTACATGTTGAGCTAGTTCTACATGAGGATTTAGGAGGAAATCAGTGCACTCACCTGGATTTATAGAAATTCTGATCATATTTTTATTTTAGTTATACATGCTCCTGACTGTGCTATGCTTCCTGATTATTCCAGGGTGCTACAACTCTCAGCTCTCACCTTGCCCTCCTTATGCTCCAGAAAAAGGGACATCAACAACTTAGCACTCAACTTCTAAAATTTTGCCTATACCTGATCTTAGGTCCCTATGGCAGAGTTTTACATGAGAATTGAAGTTTACTCTATTCCACTGTCTTCATCCATATTGCATTGAAAAAAAAAAACCCAAACAAACAGATGAATCTTCTCTCTGAGCCCTAGAAATAATTCATACTCAACGAAAACACCATTAATCCTGTTTACAAAGAAAATCAGTGGGACCCAAAACTCTCTTACCTGAGTTAGATCAAAGAATCTAATCTACTCTCCTCAGATGGTAGATCAATTCCCTCCAAATTTTGTGAGAAGACAAAAAGCTTCAATCATTTGATAGCTACAATTTCTAAAGAGAAAAATAATAATTAGTCTGAGTGATACCAGGAACCAAATAACAGACTTTGGGAGTTTATAAAACACAGAAACTGAAAACATCACTTAGGTATTTCTCGACCATGAAAAGCTAAAAGGAAATACAGAATAGAAAAGTAGAAAGGTTTCAATAAATGCCCTTTCCCCCCTGCCCCCACAAGTCTGAGTCTCCAGCATGACCCTCCCCCAGACATTTATTGAAACCTTAAAATCTGTACCCCCATCATATGCCAAAATAATAATAATAAAAAAAACCAAAAGAAAAGTAGAAAGAAATAAGGAAGGAAGAAAATATTTTGTTTCCACCTCTTCTGGTCAAAATCCTACCCTTCATTCAATATCCAACCTAGGGTCATCTTCTCAAAAATGAAAGTGTTCCCCAATACTGTTTGCAAAAGCCATAGCTTGCTCATGTTGATACTCTTCTCAATGCTTTACCCAGGATGCACATGTTAACAAGTGTATCTAATAGGATTAAATTATAGATTAAATTAGGAGGAGAAGTAACTAAGCCATAGTCAGAGGCAGATCAACTATCCAAGGACAGGTTGGGTTTATATCTAGTCCGTTAAACTGTAAACCATTTGTTTTACAGGCCAGTACTTGAAGTAAGAGCATTTTTCTAGGTTCAGAAGAGGATAATTTCCCATTCTTACTGAGATTGTAATCTTTTCAAAAACAAAAGAGTCTTGTGTTGTTTTCCTTAAGTAAAAAGGTTTCTAATTAACAACCTTGAATATTGGTGACCAAATGATGGTACTGAGTCTTGGGAGTAGTCAGTCCTTCTTTGATTGGATTTTCCTGGGAGTTATCCCTCAGAGTCTATACTGATTTTCACCCAGGGAATAAAAAGGACAAAAAAATCAGAAGGGAAAAAAGTAGCTTCTGGGTATTAAAGGTAATGGTACCTTAGATTAGTGTATAGTCTTATCCTGAAATGCTCTAAAAAATTAATGTGCAGAAATATTTTTGTTTAAATTGAGTCAAGAGAAATAACTGACTGAGAAGTCCAGCACTTTGAAATACTTGGAAAGAAGAGCTGGAAGGTGAAAGGGTAACTACTGTACTCTAGTACTGTAATCTAACCAGAGATTTCATGGCAGAAACACCCTCTTCAATGAGGACAAGGAAGTAACAGGAAATGAGAAGCTATAGAATGGACAGATATTTTTTACTTTAGCAATTTGTATTTTCTAGCTATTTTGAGGCCCAAGACCCAGGACCTTATACTATAGAAATTTTTTGTCAAAGAGCACTCTCAAGTCATAAAGTATTAATTACAGGAGTAAGAGAGGACCTATGTCAGAAAGTTTTCAAACAAATATACCCTTTACAGAAAAATCTTCTTTGAGTCTATTTAATAAATGGTTCATATACTTTTCATTCACAGTCCTATGACCTTTTTCTTTGTTTCTATTCTGGCCATCATCCTTCAGATATTGTTGCTGCAATATAGTTCTTACAAGAATTATAATTGATTAGCTCCAACACCAACACCACACACTCCCATAACCTGATCAGTAAGGCAAGCAAGCAGCATTGCAGAGCACATGGTCACTATTTAATAAAAATTAGTTTAAAAGTCTGGTTTCTTTTAGCTTCACTTAGAAACATTATCAATTAATAAAAACTGGAAGTAGAGACAGGTCATGGGGCATGTGTGATGCATTCAACTCTATCTAGCACCTTAGGCAAGCATACCAGACAAAGGCAGTCACACTAAATTTGAATTTGGTGATAGTGCTTGTACAAGCTTATATTTGGCATGGATGGAAAATGCTGTAATAATTTCTTGCTACCACATAAAATAGAAAACACCAAATTGCGTGACACAGAAGCCAAGTTAATATTAGCCTCCACTCTATTCCCAACAAGCTGCTGTATTTCTGTTTTTTTCCATTTTCATTTCTAGTATTTTAAAAAATTTTTTTATTTAAAATCTATTTGATTAATTTTTTTTCTGATCTAGATTAGAATAATTATTTACAATAAATACATGTAACCAAATGATTGGTCCCTCATAAACACAGCCTCTATCAATGAGCAGCTATTACAAGAATTGAGTGAAGTAAAGCTATTGTCTGGGCTTTATGTGTTTATAGATAATGTAAAATTGACATTAAAAATCCATCTATGTGCTATTTATAAGGCATATACCTAATAACATAAAGATACAGAAAAGATGAAAGTAAAATAATAGGAAAATCATCATAACGACAAAAGATTCAATTTACCAGGAACACTCTAAACTTTTATATAATTAATATAAAAGCCTCAAAATATATAAAGAAAAATTAATCAAATACAGCATTTTTCCTACATAATATAAAATTCCAATACATTTCTTACAGTACTTTTAAGTCAAGCAAACAAAAAAAGATAGCAATGCTATGGATTTGAACAAACATGAGCAATATTGATGATTAAATAAATAATCATGATCTAATTGAAATATATAGAACTCTATTCCCCACAATAAGAGAATATACCTTTTTTAAAAACACATATGAAGCAATTACACAAACTTACCAATAACTTTTAATTATCAGGTAGTTTAAAAAAAAGAAAAGAAAAAGAAAAACCTACCAAGTAAAAGAACATAAATCTTAAAATATTTCAAAGAATATGACATCAATATCTGACTACAATCAACTTATAAGTTTATAAAAGAGATATATTTTTAAAATTCTCATACATTCAGAAATTCTAAAATTTCTAAATAATTTTGGTTTCAGTGAAGGATTTGTGACAATTTTAGAGTAGCTAAAATTTGTGAGATGTGGAAGCTTATGTGTACTTTAATGGAAATGCATCCATGAGGAAAGACGAAAGCCAAAAAATTAAGTAGTATTGGTCTTTCCAATATAAGAAGTTAGAAAAGAACACAATAAATTCAGAAAAAATAGATAGATAAAAGCAAAATAAAAGATATCAAAAATAAAGATAAAATAGAGGAAAAAATTTGTTTAAAAGTCTGGGTTTTTTTAGCTTCACTTAGAAACATTATCAATTAATTAAAGACCAATTAATTAAATCAATTGATTAAATCAATCAATTAAAGAGATTTCATGGCAGAAACACCCTCTTCAATGAGGACAAGGGAGTAACAGGAAATGAGAAGCCACAGAATGGACAGATATTTTTTACTTTAGCAATTTGTATTTTCTAGCTATTTTGAGGCCCAAGACCCAGGACCTTATACTATAGAAATTTTTTGTCAAAGAGCACTCTCAAGTCATAAAGTGTTAATTACAGAAGTAATAGAGGACCCTCTATTACTCTATGTCCCCTATGTCCCCAAAATAGCTAGAAGTTGATTTTTTGAAGACTAATTACTAGGCAATCCTCTAGTTAACTTGATCAAAGAAAAAAAAAAAGTATACACATAACACAGGGAGAGAGAAAGACAGAGAAAAGACAGAAATAAAGACAGAGGCAGAGAAGTAGAGAGAACCCAGAAAAGAAAGTACTCACATCTACATAAAATAGATTATTTTTAAAAAGAAACTTTAAAATACTATTAAAAACTTTGATACCATGAATTTTAAAAGTTAGGTTACCAATAGATAAATTTTCAAAAAACTGTATAATTTCTGAGAACTCATTCAAGAAAAATATCCTGAAAAGTCTGATATACTTAGAGAAACTGAGTAAATAATTAGAATATTTCCCCAAAGAGATAACCAAACTCAGGTAGTTTTATGAAGCAGGCAACTCTACCAAACTTTGAAGAAACAGATTATTCTAATCTCTTGCAAACTCTCCCTTATAAAAAAAAAAAGGGAATAGTGCTCTCATTTATTCTATTAGACAAGTATAACCTTGATACCAAAACCAAAGACAGGATGAGAAAGAAAAATTATTGGTTAGTGATGGGCATACTAATATCTCTAACTTAAGCATAAGAGCTATCCATGTAACAAAAACATTTGTACCCCCTTAATGTTTTAAAATAAAAAAATAAAAAATAAAGGTTATAGGCCATCCGAATCATGAACATAGATAGAAAAATCATACACACACACACACACACACACACACACACACACACACACACACACACAGAACTTTATCCATCATGTTTAAAAAAGAAAATAGGTCATGAATAAATTGGGTTCATTCTAGGAGTGTAAGATTGACTTAAAGTAGAAAATATGCTAATGTAAGTAACTATACTGAAAAATTAAAGACAAAATTTGATTATCTCATAGATGTAAACAAAAAGCATTTGGTAAAATTCATCACTTAATCATGATTTAATAGAAAAAATAGTTAATAACTAGGCAAGCCACTGGAATTTCCTTAATATAAGAAATATAAGGATTACAAGAGAATTTCCTTTACCTGAAAAAGATATCCACCAAAAGTCTACAGAAAACATCATTCTTAATAATTAAAAGATTTATTAATAATAAAAAATGAAAATTAGGATCACATCAAGACATCATTGTATATTACTAGATTGGCAAGATTAATAAATCTTACACTGAGAAGGCTTGGTAAAAATGGAGTAATCACAGGAAGTATTTTTTTACATCTTTTTAAACATTTTTTCATTTTAGTGTATTATGGGGGTACAAGTGTTAAGGTTACATATATTGCCCATGCCCCCTCTCCCCCCTCAAGTAAGAGCTTCAAGCGTGTCCATCCCCCGGTTGTATATACCCATCCCCTCCTCCCAACACCCAATAAATGTTACTCCTATAAGTCCCATTAGGTGTTGATCTGTTAATACCAATTTGCTGGTGAGTACATGTGGTGGTGGTTTTTCCATTCTAGAGATACTTCACTTAGTAGAATGGGTTCCAGCTGTATCCAGGAATATACAAGATGTGCTATATCACTGTTGTTTCTTAAAGCTGAGTAGTACTCCATGGTATACATATACCACATTTTATTAATCTACTCATGAATTGATGGGCACTTGGGTTGTTTCCACAGCTTTGCAATTGTGAATTGTACTGCTATAAACATTTGAGTGCAGTTGCCTTTTTCATAAAGTGACTTTTGATCTTTTGGGTAGATGCCCAGTAGTGAAATTGCTGGATCAAATGGTAGATCTACTTGTATCGCTTTAAGGTATCTCCATATTGCTTTCCACAGAGGTTGAACTAGTTTGCAGTCCCACCCGCAGTGTAGGAGTGTTCCTCTCTCTCTGCATCCACCCCAGCATTTATTGTTTGGGGACTTTTTGGTAAAGGCCATTCTTACTGGAGTTAAGTGATATCTCATTGTGGTTTTGATTTGCATTTCCCTGATGATTAGAGATGTTCAACATTTTTTCATATGTTTGTTGGCCATTATTCTGTCTTCTTTTGAGAAGTTTCTGTTCATGTCCATTGCCCATTTTTTGATAGGATTGTTTGATTTTTTCTTGCTGATTTTCCTGAGTCCTAAATAGATTCTAGTTATCAGCCTTTTATCAGATGTGTAGCTTGCAAAAATTTTCTCCCATTCTGTGGGTTGTCTGTTTGCTCTCTTGACAGTTTCTTTGGCTGTGCAGAAGCTTTTTAATTTCATCAGGTCCCATTTGTTTATTTATGTTGCTATTGTGATTGCTTTTGGGGTCTTCTTCATAAATTATTTGCCTAGGCCAATGTCTAGAAGAGTATTTCCAACATTTTCCTCTAGAATTCTAATAGTTTCACACCTAAGGTTCAAGTCTGTTACCCAGTGTGAGTTGATTTTTGTGAGAGGTGAAAGGTGTGGGTCTTGTTTCAGTCTTCTACATGTGACTATCCAGTTTTCCCAGCACCATTTATTGAATAAGGATTCTTTTCCCCAGTGTATGTTTTTGTCTGTTTTGTCAAAGATTAGTTGGCTATATGAGGATGGTTTTACGTCTGGGTTCTCTGTTGTGTTCCACTGGTCAATGTCCCTGTTCTTGTGCCAGTAAAAAGCTGTTTTAATGACTATAGCCTTGAAGTATAGTTTGAAGTCTGGTAACTTGATACCTCCTATTTTGTTTTTATTGCCTAGGATTGATTTTGCTATACGGGGTCTTCACTGGTTCCATATGAAGCGTAAAATTATTTTTTCTATATCTGTGAAAAATGATGATGGTATTTTGATAGGGATTGCGTTGACTCTGTAGGTCACTTTGGGTAGTATAAACATTTTAACAATGTTGACTCTGCTGACCTATGAGCATGGTATATTCTTCCATTTGTTTACGTCCTCTGCTATTTCCTTCTTCAGTGTTTCATAGTTCTCCCTGTAGAGGTCTTTTACCTCCTTAGTTAGACATATTCCAAGGTACTTTATTTTCTTTGCTGCTATTTTAAAGGGAATTGAGTCTTTGATTTGGTTCTCACTTTTACTGTTGTTGGTGTATATGAATGCCTCTGATTTCTGTGTATTGATTTTGTATCCTGAGACTTTACCAAATTCATTTATCAATTCAAGGAGTCTCTTGGTTGAATCCTTGGGGTTTTCTAGGTATAATATCATGTCATCAGCAAAAAGTGAGAGTTTGATCTCTTCTGCTCCCATTTGGATGCCCTTAATTCCACTCTCTTGTCTGATTGGTGTAGCGAGGATTTCCAGCACTATGTTGAACAGAAGTGGAGATAGTGGGCAACCTTGTCTTGTTCCAGTTCTAAGTGGGAATGCTTTCAATTTTTCCCCATTCAATATGATATTGGCTGTGGGCCTGTCATATATGGCTTGTATCATTTTTAGGTAAGCCCCGTCTATGCCTATTTTGTTGAGTGTTCTTATCATAAAAGGGTGTTGAATTTTCTCAAATGCTTTCTCTGCGTCTATTGAGAGGATCATGTGGTCTTTGTTTTTGCTTCTGTTTATGTGGTGAATTACATTTATAGATTTGCATATGTTGAACCATCCCTCCATCCCTGGGATGAAGCCCACGTGGTTGTGATAGATTATTTTCTTGACAAGCACCTGGATTCGATTGGCTAGAATTTTGTTGAGGATTTTTGCATCTATATTCATAACGGATATTGTTCTCTAGTTTTCTTTTTTTGTTGCATCCTTTCCTGGTTTTGGTATCAGCATTATGTTTGCTTCATAAAATGTGTTGGGGAGAATTCCATCCTTCTTGATGTTGTGGAATAATTTCTGCAGGATAGGTACCAGTTCTTCTTTGTAGGTGTGGTAAAATTTGGGTGTGAAACCATCTGGTCCAGGACTTTTCTTTGTAGGAAGGTTTTTTATTGCTATTTCAATTTCAGCACTTGATATGGGTCTGTTCAGGAATTCTATTTCTTCCTGGTTGAGCCTAGGAAGGCTGCGTGTTTCTAAGAAATTGTCCGTTTCCTCCACATTATCCAGTTTGTGTGCATAGAGGTTTTTGTAGTATTCATAAATTATATCTTGTATCTCCGTGGCATCAGTTGTAATTTCTCCTTTATTGTTCCTGATGCAGCTTATTAGAGATTTTTCTTTTCTGCTTTTCATTAGTTTAGCCAATGATGTGTCAATTTTGTTTATTTTTTCAAAGAACCAAATTTTTGTTTTATTAATCTTCCGTATAGTTTCTCTGTTGTCAATTTTGTTTAGTTCTGGTTTGATATTAATGATTTCACTTCTTCTTCTGGGTTTGGGGTCAGTATGTTCTTCTTTTTCCAGCTCTTTGAGGCGATTCATTAGGTTGTCTATTTGTGATCTTTTTGAATTTTGGATATAGGCATTTATAGAAATAAACTTTCCTCTCAGGACTGCTTTAGCTGTGTCCCACAGGTTTTGGTAACTTGTGTCACCTTTGTCATTTAGTTCAAAGAATCTTTTGATTTCCATCTTGATTTCCTTGTTTATGAAGTGATCATTCAGCAGAAGGTTGTTTAGTTTCCATGACTTTGTGTATAAATGAGAACTCCTGTTAGGATCAATTTCTACATTTATTCCATTGTGGTCTGAAAAGATATGTGGTATAATTTCTATTTTTTAAAATTGTTTGAGATGTGTTTTGTGTCCTAGGATATGGTCAATCTTAGAGAATTACCCATGAACTGATTAGAAGAACGTATATTCAGTGGTTTTGGGGTAGAATGTCCTGTAAATGTCAGTCAGGCCAATTTGTTTTAGAGTTCTGTTTAAGTCCATTATTTTTTTGTTGATTTTCTGTTTGGAGGATCTGTCCTGTGCTGTCAGGGGGGTGTTAAAGTCTCCAACTATTATGGTGTTGTTGTTTAAGCATTTGTTTAGATCAAGTAGAGTTTGATTTATGAATCTGGGTGCAACAAGGTGGGGTGCATATATATTTAGAATTGTTATGTCTTCTTCTTGAACTGTATCCTTCACCATTATATAGTGACCTTCTTTGTCTTTTATTACTTTTGTTGATTTAAAAACTAAGTTGTCTGTAATCAGCACCGCCATGCCAGCTTTCTTTTGGCTTCTGTTTGCTTGAAATATTGTTCTCCACCCCTTTACCTTTAGTCTATATGCATCCTTGCAGGTTAGACGTGTTTCTTGAAGGCAGCAGATACTTGGCTTGTGTTTTTTTTATCCATTCGGCCAGCCTATGTCTCTTGAGTGGGGAGTTCAAGCCATTCACATTTATTGAGATAACTCATAGGTGGGGCAGATTTCTGTACATTATGTTGGGTTGAACTTTGTTGCTTTGTTTTCTCTCTTGGGCCATTGTGGTATCTGGGCTTTGATCTTTAGCTTTGAGTAGATTTACATTCATGAGTGTTTATTGTGCTGATCCGTGGGTAACACTGTTTTGAGTACTTCTTGAAGGGCTGATCTTGTCTTGGTGAATTCCCTCAGTCTTTGCTTATCTGAGAATGTCTTTATTTCTCCTTAATATACAAAGCTTAGTTTTGCAGGGAATAAGATTCTAGGCTGGGGATTGTTTTGTTTCAGAAGACTAGAATGGGGCCCCAGTCTCTCCTTGCTTGTAAAGCCTCAGTAGAGAAGTCTGATGTTATTCGAATTGGCTTTCCCTTGTATGTTACTTGCTTCTTTCATATTACATCTCTTGGAAAGGCCTCTTTAGTTGATGTTTTGGTCAGTCTTATGATTGCATGTTGTGACGTCTTCCTGTTTGCATTGAATCTCCCAGGGGTCTTCTGAGCTTCTTGAATATCGAGATTTTTAGCAAGGCCTGGGAAATTTTCCTCTATTATATCTTCAAATAGCTTGTCCAACCCTTGAATATTGTCTTCTTCCCCTTCTGGTAATGCTATGATCCTCATATATTAGGTTTCTTCACATAATCCCACATCTCTTGTACGCTTTGCTCTTTTCTCTTGTTTCCCTGCTCTATCTCTGTGACTGATATATTTAATTGGAGGGTGTTATCTACAATTTCTAAGATTCTTTCTTCTGTTTGATCTACCTTGTTCTTTTTTTTTATTTAGGCATATTATGGGGGTGCAGATTTTAAGGTTTCAACAAATGCCCTTTCCCCCTCCCCCCACAAGTCTGAGTTTCCAGCATGCCCATCCCCCAGATGGTGCACATCTCACTCATTATGTACGTATATACCTGTCCCCCTCCTCCCTCCCACCTGCCCAACACACTATTACTGTAGTACCTATGTGTCCACTTAGGTGCTGCTCAGTTAATACCACTTTGATGGTGAGTATATCTGGTGCTTGTTTTTCCATTCTTGGGATACTTCACTTAGTAGTATGGGTTCCAGCTCTAACCAGGAAAATATAAGATGTGCTATATCACCATTGTTTCTTAGAGCTGAATAGTACTCCATAGTATACATATATCACATTTTATTAATCCATTCTTGGATTGATGTGCACCTGGGCTGTTTCCACAGCCTTGCAATTATGAATTGTGCTGCTATAAACATTCAAGTGCAGGTATCTTTTTTGTAGAATGTCATTGGATCTTTTGGGTAGATGCCCAGTAATGGGATTGCTGGATCAAATGGTAGATTCACTTGTATCGCTTTAAGGTATCTCCATATTGCTTTCCACAGGTGGAAGTAGTTTGCAGTGCCACCAGCAGTGTAGGAGTGTTCCTCTCTCTCCGCATCCATGCCAGCATTTGTTATTTGGAGACTTTTTGATAAAGGCCATTCCCACTGGAGGTAAGTGATATCTCATTGTGGTTTTGATTTGCATTTTCTGATTAGAGATGTTGAGCGTTTTTTCATATGTTTGTTGGCCATTCTTCTGTCTTCTTTAGAAAAGTTTCTGTTCATGTCCATTGCCCACTTTTTAATAGGGTTATTTGATTTTTTCTTGCTGATTTTCATGAGTTCTAAGTATATTCTAGTTATCAGCCCCTTATTGGATGCAAAAATTTTCTCCCATTCTGTAGGTTGTCTGTTTACTTTCATGACTATTTCTTTGGCTGTGCAGAAGCTTTGTAGTTTGATCATGTCCCATTTATTTATTTTTGTTGCTGCTGTGATTGCTTTTGGAACTTCTTCATAAACTCTTTGCCTAGGCCGATGTCTAGCAGAGTGCTTCCAACATTTTCCTCTAGAATTCTAATAGTTTCATACCTTAGATTTAAGTCTGTTATCCAGCATGAGTTGGTTTTTGTGAGAGGTGAAAGGTGGGGGTCCTGTTTTAGCCTTCTACAAGTGGCTATCCAGTTTTCCCAGCACCATTTATTGAAAAGGGATTCTTTTCCCCAGCATACGTTTTTGTCTGCTTTGTCAAAGATTAGATGGCTATATGAGGATGGTTTTATATCAGCGTTCTCAGATCTGTTCCACTGGTCAGTATTCCTGTTTTTGTGCCAATACCAGATTGTTTTAATTACTACAGCTTTGTAGTATAGTTTGATATCTGTCATGTTAATGCCTCCCATTTTGTTTTTTTGCTAGAATTGCTCTTGATATTCGGGGTCCTCATTGGTTCCATACGAAGCGTAAAATTATTTTTTCTATATCTGTGAAGAATGCTGATGGGATTTTAATAGGTATTGCATTGAATCTGTAGATCAGTTTGGGTAGTATAGACATTTTAATGATGTTGAGTCTGCCAATCCACGAGCATGGAATGGATTTCCATCTGTTTACATCCTCTGCTATTTCCTTCCTCAGTGTTTCATAGTTCTCCCTGTAGAGGTCTTTTACGTCCTTGGTTAAGTATATTCCTAGGTACTATAATTTCTTTGTTGCTATCATGAAGGGAATTGAGTCTTTGATTTGGTTCTCAATTTGATTGTTGTTGGCATATATGAATGCCTCTGATTTCTGTGTATTGATTTTGTATCCTGAGACTTTACTAAATTCATTGATCAGTTCCAGGAGTTTCTTGGTTGAATCTTTGGAGTTTTCTAAATATAATATCATATCATCAGCAAACAGTGAAAGATTCATCTCTTCTGTCCCTATTTGGATACCTTTAATTCCACCTTCCTGTCTGATTGCTGTAGCCAGGACTTCCAGCACTATGTGGAATAGAAGTGGAGATAGTGGGCAGCCTTATCTGGTTCCAGTTCTAAGTGGGAATGCTTTCAGTTTTTCCCCATTAAGTATCATGTTGACTATGGGTCTGTCATATATTGCTTGTATCATTTTTAGATATGTTCCTTCTATGCCTATTTTATTAAGTGTTCGTATCATGAACGGGTGTTGAATTTTGTCAAAAGCTTTTTCTGCATCTATTGAAAGAATCATGTGGTCTTTGTTTTTGCTTCTGTTTATGTGATGAATTACATTTATAGATTTCCGTATGTTGAACCATCCCTGTATCCCTGGGATGAAGCCCACTTGGTTGTGATAGATTATTTTTTTGATAAGTGTCTGGATTCGGTTAGCTAAGATTTTGTTGAAAATTTTTGCATCTATATTCATTAGGGATATTGGTCTGTAGTTTTCTTTTTTTGTTGCATCCTTTCCTGGTTTTGGTATCAGAGTAATAGTCGCTTCATAAAAGGTGTCAGGGAGGTCCGTTTTTCTCGATATTGTGGAATAGTTTCTGCAAGATAGGTACTAGTTCTTCTTTGTAAGTATGGTAAAATTCGGGTGTGAAACCATCTGGATCAGGAGTTTTCTTTTTAGGGAGATTTTTAATTGCTGTTTCTATTTCAGCTCTTGAGATTGGTCTGTTCAGGAAATTTATTTCTTCCTAGTTGAGCCTAGGGAGGCTGTGTGTTTCTAGAAATTTGTCCATTTCCTCCACATTTTTCAGTTTGTGTGCATAAAGATTTCTGTAGTATTCATAAATTGTATCTTGTATCTCTTTGGGATCAGTTGTGATATCTCCTTTTTTGTTCCTGATGGAGCTTATTAGAGATTTCTCTTTTCTGCCTTTTTTAGCTTAGCCAATGGCGTGTCAATTTTGTTTATTTTATCAAAGAACAAGCTTTTTGTTTTATTAATCTCCTGAATAGATTCCCTGTTTTCAATTTCATTTAGTTCTGATTTGATCTTGTTGATTTCACTTCTTCTTCTGGGTTTGGGGCTGGTCTGTTCTTCTTTTTCCAGCTCTTTGAGTTGTTTCATTAGATTGTCTATTTGTGATCTTTTTGACTTTTGGTTATAGGCATTTATGGAGATAAACTTTCCTCTCAGAACTGCTTTAGCTGTGTCCCAGAGGATTTGATAACTTGTCTCTCCATTGTCATTTTCTTCATAGAATTTTTTTATTTCCATCTTGATTTTTTCATTTATGAAGTAATCATTTAGTAGGAGGTTGTTTAATTTCCACGTTTTTGTGTAGAAATGTGAGTTTCTGTTAGGGTTGATTTCTACTTTTATTCCACTGTGATCTGAGAAGATACATGGTATGATTTCTATTTTTTAAGAATTTCTTGAGGTTTCCTTTGTGTCCTAGGATATGGTCAATCTTAGAGAATGTCCCATGAGCTGATGAGAAGAACATATATTTAGTGGTTTTGGGGTAGAATGTCCTGTAAATGTCAGTCAGACCCAATTGTTCTAGGGTTTTGTTTAAGTCCATTATTTCTTTGTTAATTTTCTGTTTGGAGGATCTGTCTTGTGCCGTCAGTGGGGTGTTGAAATCTCCGGTGATTATGGAGTTGCTATTAATCCATTTGCTTAGCTCCAGTAAGGTTTGCTTTATGAAACTGGGTGCACCTAAGTTGGGTGCATATATATTTAAAATTTTTATCTCTTCTTGTTGAAGTGTGCCCTTCACCATTATATAATGACCCTCTTTGTCTTTCACAACTTTTGTTGGTTTAAAAACTAAATCGTCTGAAATTAGAACTGCCACGCCATCCTTCTTTTGGCTTCCACTTGCTTGGAATACTGATCTCCACCCTTTTACTTTTAGTCTATTTGCATCCTGGGAGGTTAGATGTGTTTCCTGAAGAAAGCATATACTTGGCCTGTATTTTCTTATTCATTCAGCCAGCCTATGTCTCTTGAGTGGAGAGTTTAAGCCATTCACATTTATTTAGAGAACTGATAGGTAAGATAGATTACTGTTCATTATGTTGGCTTGAACTTTGTTGTTTTGTTTTCTCTCTTGAGCCATTGTGGTGTCTGGGCTTTGATCTTTAGCTTTGAGTAGATTTACATTCATGAGTGTTTATTGTGCTGATCCGTGGGTAACACTGTTTTGAGTACTTCTTGAAGGGCTGATCTTGTCTTGGTGAATTCCCTCAGTCTTTGCTTATCTGAGAATGCCTTTATTTCTCCTTCATATACAAAACTTAGTTTTGCAGGGAATAAGATTCTAGGCTGGGCATTGTTCTGTTTGAAAAGAGTGAGAATGGGGGTCCAGACTCTTTTTGCTTGTAAAGTTTCAGTAGAGAAGTCTGGTTTTATTTAAACTGGCTTTTCCTTGTATATTACTTGCTTCTTTCATCTTACAGCTTTTAGAAGGGCCTCTTTAGTTGATACTTTGGTCAGTCTGAAGACTGCATGTCGTGATGTCTTCCTGTTTGCACTGAATCTCCCAGGGGTCCTCTGAGCTTCTTGAACTTGTATATTGAGATTTTTAGCAAGGCCTGGGAAATTTTCCTCTATTATATCTTCAAATAGCTTGTCCAACCCTTGAGTGTTGTCTTCTTCCCCTTCTGGTACCCCTATGACCCTCACATTAGGTTTCTTCACATAATCCCACATCTCTTGTAGGCTTTCTCCTTTCTCTTGGTTCTCTGCTGTAGCTCCGTGACTGATTTATTTAATTGGAGGGTGTTATCTTCAATCTCTGAGATTCTTTCTTTTGTTTGATCTACCCTGTTCTTGAGACTTTCCACTCTATTTTGTAGTTCCTTGAATTGATTCTTCATTTCCTGGAGTTTGGTTAAACTTTTCTTCATTGTGTCTATTTCTTTAGTGAACTTTTCTTCCAGATCCTGGAGGCTTTTTGTGGTTTCTTCGCGTTGGTTATTGAGTTGTTCTTGCAGATCAGTGAGTGTTCTTATGATCCACATACAAAATTCCTCTTCTGTCATTTTGTTTGCCTGATTTGGGTTGGTGTCCGTTTCTAGGGGGCTGGTGCTCCTCTTTGGGGGTGTGTTTTCCGTTTGGTTCTTCATATTTCCTGAGTTCCTTCGGTGATTTCTTCCCATGTTTATCAGTTGTTGTTTCTTTCCTTTAGGTTTTAGTTTGGGTATTCACACGCCTTGTTTAGTTTCTGAGCCAGTAGGTGGTGTCTGTGGGTGAGATTGGACCACTCCCTGTATAATGAGTCAGTAGGTGTCGTGAAAAGGGTATGCAGAATGTTCTTCCTGTCAGTAGGTGGCGCTTGCTTGGAGAAACAAGCTGCGCTGTTGTTTTTGTGTCCTGTTATCAGCTCTTATTCCTGTAGGGAGGCACTCTAGTGCCTCAGGTGGTCGGTGGAGCCCTGGGACATCCTGGTGTGTCCTTTTCTCCCTCTAGGTGAGGGTTGGCCTAGGAGAGAGTCTGGGCAGAGCTGGGTTGGGTAAGCCTGCCCTCAGGCACCACCAATGCTGTTAGCAGCGTTCAAAGTTCTGTTCTCTGCTTCCAGGAAAACCTGTCAGGAAGGGGCTGGAATGGCCCTGGTCCGTCAGAGATTCTGTGTGTGGGGTGGGGTTGTCTGAGACCCGCAATCTGGAGCGGGCCTCACTTCTTTCCACCCCCCCCAACTCCGCAGCTACTCCTGGGCCTCTGCCAGCAGGCCAGACCTGACGCCACCAGGCCTCCCCTGTCTGTGATGTTGCCGGGGAGGTTCCCTGTGCAGGAACGCCACCTGGGCTGGGTGCACAGCCTCCCTTTGGGGGGAGGGTTGCCCTCTAGGATGCTGATCTGCCCCTGAAGGCACACACACCTCAGTAGGCTGTTCAGATATATTCCTTCTGTGCCCCGGGCAATGTGAGACCTCAGTGTACGAGATCTGGTCTGCAGGTCTGACCTCTGGGTCCCAGAGTTCAAACTATATCCCCACCAGGGAGAGGAGTGCCAGTCCCAGTTCACCCACAGCTTGAGAGCCCAAGCTGGGTCTATGTGTCTCAGCCTCAGAGTCTGCCCCGTTCTCCTGGGATCACTGTGCCAGTAACACCTGGGAGGGCTGGAGGGTAGAGAGCTCACAGTCTGAGTTCCCCTTAGTCAGCTGTATGGCCCCAAAAGGGAAGGTCCCATTCCCTGTATGTGCCTCTGGCTGGTGGCTGTATTGTCTCTCTGGGCAGCCAGGGTAGGGTCGGGGGAGGAGAGGAGGAGGCAATATGGAGCCTGCTGCGCGGCTCGGGTCTATGCATACGGAGGTGCCCCGAGGGAGTTGGGAGCCTGGTGCCAAGTCCGCTACTGGCTTACCGCTCACTGGCGGCGGCCATCTCTGGGCTGGTGTCTGCAGGTCTCTCCACCCACTGGGGAGCCCACCAGCAGTCCCAGATGCAGGGGAGGGGAAATGGCCGATCCACCCACCCTTCTCGCTGGTCTCCAGGCTGCTCCGGAGGTCTCTGCTTCCAGT
Source organism: Microcebus murinus (assembly GCF_040939455.1). Classification (NCBI taxonomy): domain Eukaryota; kingdom Metazoa; phylum Chordata; class Mammalia; order Primates; family Cheirogaleidae; genus Microcebus; species Microcebus murinus. The sequence goes on along the minus strand of NC_134109.1, from coordinate 72,931,580 downwards.
TCTCCTCTGCAACCTCCTCCCGTGGAGTCTCCTGTGGTCTCAGGTACCCTTCCTTCCGACCATCATCCAATGTATGCTCGTCTTCTTGCTTCTTTCTTATGATTTCTCCTAGAATCTGTGTTTTCTGCAGAGACACTCTGTCTGGCAGTAATTCTCGTCCGCCATCTTGATTAATCTCTTCGCAGGAAGTATTAATTATTGCAACTACTCTGGAATACAACTTGATATTATTATAAAAAGTTGACTATTCTCATTTTCTATATTATAGAAATGATGCTCTTAGGAAAAAGCCCTGGAAAAATTCTGGCACATACATACTGGGAAACATGTACAAGAATGTATACTGTAGTCACTGTTAAAACAAATTAGTAGAGTATTGATCAGAAAAGAATTAATAAATAAGTCATGTATATTCTCACAATGGATTATTAAACAGAAATACAATGAGTGAATTATAGCTATGTGCAACAACATGAACAAAGTTTAGAAACATAATATTGGGAGAAAATAACAAAACAGCAAGTGTTCACATAGAATGAAACCATGTATATGGAGTTTACAAAGGAGTAAAATTAAAGAACATGGCTTTACGGATATATATTTATTTAATAAAATTGCTTTCCATAACAGAAAAAGAAGTACAAACACAAAATCCAGGAGAATGATTGCTTCTGAGTAGGAGATACACTAAAGAAATAAGAAATGGGAGAGTAGAAACAATCATAGATGGGCTCACAAGTATTTATATTACTATGCTTTTTAACTCAAAGGTATCTTACAGATTTTGTAAATAATGTAAAATTTCATAACAAAAAGTAGAGAAAATCAGTAGATAAATTTTTTTTTTTTACATTTCATATTTTCAAACATTCAAATTAATTATGTATCCAATGTTTGCCAAGGTAGGAACAACTCTCACTTCTCATTCACTGTTGATGATGGAATTTTAGCTTGGCCTAACCATTTTAAAGGATACTTTTACAATATGTAATCAAGCCTCTCAAATACATTTTGATTCAATAATTTTATTTCTATTAAGTAGCCATGAAGAACTAGTTAAAGCCATGTATATATAAGGAGGTATGTTAAGAATGTTGACAGAGACAGGGTATGTAAACCTAACAATATTTGTACCCACAGAATATAAGATAATGAAAAAAATTAAAAAATTAAAAAAAAAGAATTCTTTTTTTTAGTTCTTTATAACTAAAAATTGGAAATACATAAATGTCCAGCAATGAAGTATTGACTAAAGCTATATAACTACATCCCTAAAATGGATTACCTTACAGCCATTAAGAAATACAAGAAAGAAGTATATTTATTAGCATGAAAGAATTACATATCACATTGTCAAGTGACCAAGGTGGATGGTAGAATAATGTGATCCCCTTTTTTTTTTTTTTTTTTTTTTTTTGAGACAGAGTCTCATTGTGTTGCCCGGGCTAGAGTGCCATGGCATCAGCCTAGCTCACAGCAAACTCAAATTCCTGGGCTCAAGCAATCCTCCTGCCTCAGCCTCCCGAGTAGCTGGGACTACAAGCATATGCCACCATGCCCAGCTAATTTTTTTCTATTTTTAGTAGTTTGGCTAATTTCTTTCTATTTATAGTAGAGATGGGGTCTTGCTCTTGCTCAGGCTGGTCTCGAACTCCTGAACTCAAGCCGTACCTCCCGCCTTGGCCTCCCAGAGTGCTAGGACTACAGGCGTGAGTGAGCCACTGCGCCTGGCCGAGAAAAATGTGATCCTATTGTGTATGCTATAATTTTTAAATGCAGAAAAGGAAATTCAAAAGGAAATACACCATAATTTTTATGGTTATATTTGAGTGAAATGATTTTCAGTGCTTTCTTTTCTTTTCTTTCTTGAACTTAACTGTATGTCATCTACAAATATACTTTAGACCCTAATTTGTTGATCCTAAATATGTTTATTTTAATATTTTATGCTAAATCTACTAGATTTTCCCATTTCTCTCCATTTCTTGAGATTCTAAAGGAAAGAGTTATTTGTTTCTCCCATTCCACTCTTATTTACCACTGTTCATGGACAAATGGGCAAAAAAATTTAATAATTATTGACTTCCCACTATAGGCCAGTCATCATTGTAGGTACAATGAATGAGAAATTATGGTTTATGTTTTATGGAGCTTACATTCTTGTGGAGAGAAACAAAATAATATAAAACAATCAATCATTCAAATAAAGAAACTAGTTAGTCATGTGTGGTGGCTTATGCCTGTAATCCCAGCACTTTGGGAGGCTGAGGTAAGAGGATCACTTGGGGCCAGGAGTTTGAAACCCAAGCTTGTCTCCAAGCTCTGAGATTCTTTCTTCTCCTTGATTTAGCCTGTCATTAAAGCTTTCAACTGCATTTTGAAATTCCCTCAATGACTCTTTCATTTCTTTAAGTTCTATTATATCCTTTCTTATGTTGTCTATTTTGCTAGTGACTTTTTCATTTTTTCATGGATTTCTTGAAATATTTTTTTGGCTTCTTTTTGTTGGTTTTCAACTTTTTCTTCAATTCCAATCATCTTATTTGCCATCCATATGCTGAATTCCATTTCTGTCATTTTGGCAATTTCCTTGTGGATGGAGTTCACTAGTGTAGCTCCACAGGGTTCTCTGTTTGGTTCACTTTTAGGCTCCATTCACTTGCATAAACTTCTGGACCATTAAATTTTTGTTCATATTCATAATTATCAGTATATGAGTGTATAAAAACGAAGTGTTGTACTAAAGATTTAGCACATTGGTTTCTCTGGAGATAATCATGTGACTAGACTTAATTTTTTTGAGTTAATATTTACTAATTTTCAGGAATTATTTATAATGGGTAATTACCAATATTTGTAAAATATCCTACAAGGTAGTACAAAGATATTAAATAAAAACATTTCAATTTGTTTCCCTTTTTCTCTCCAGTGTCTCATTATGAGTTTTTATATCCTTTGGTTGCACTGGCCAAAGCAAATGATTCTCTAGAGGCAAAGGAGCTCATAAATGATCATGCTTTTGCAGTATTTGGTCACTGTTTTATTGAGATCTATGTAACTAGCTTTATATGTTCCTTTGGCAAGGTATTATATGGCACTTCATGTCAGGAAACACAGAAATATCTCAGTCAGAGTCCCTGAAGATGCTGTTGTCTTTATACAGGTAAAATGGAATGCTAGGAATACATTTAACATTGGGAACAGTGGCTTTAGTCTCAGACATGGTTCTTCTGTTGGAATTGCTATGGACATGACATGAGTCTTATCCTAAGGAGAATAAGTGTCATCCTAAAGAAAAGTAGATAGCAGGCAGAATAAGGAATTGAATAGCATAGGATAATAATTATGAAAAAGTTTATTGATATATTGGAAAAGGTCAACTCACCTTGACTTTGAGCTAAAAATACATTGTGCCTAGTGAAATGTGAGAGACATTAGAAAAAGTCAAATAGCTTTATAATGTTTTGGATTCAGTATAGATTGCAATTAATTACTGCGTTCTCAGTGATGATTACATGAATGATTCTCATCTTCTGCCACTTGGCAAACAGGCAACAAAATTGATGACTTAACAAGGGTTATTATATTTTTATCTCATTTTGCTTTTTAGAAGGGATGAGTATAAATTGATCATCTGTAACAAGGGAATCAAATTTATAAGGAGTTTGTCAACTTTGCAAGATGGAAAAAAGTCTTGTCAACAGCTGAATAGAAATGAAAGACATGGAGACCAAAAAGCTTAAAGCTGAATAAATAATTTTGTATGTAATATTTAAAAATGTGATGTGGAAAATTTAAAAACAAAATAATACATAAAGCTACCATGAGATCTATTTAGTTTTCCTGGTCTCTTAAGTGGTTTAGAATTAGAGTGCTTGTATTAATTTTATTTCTAAATTATAAGTAGAATGGAGAAGGGTTTTAAGAATATTGACAAATGAGAATTTTGGGAAGGAGGTAGAACATAAGTCAGAAAGTGATTCTAAGAGGAAATATAAAAAGTATTGCAAAAGACTTAAAGGTTAAGACCTGAAACTATGAAACTACTGAAAGAGAACATTGGGGAAACACTTCAGGACATTGGTCTGGGCAAAGGTTTCTTGAGTAAGACCTCAAAAGCACAGGCAATCAATGTGAAAATGGACAAATGGGATACCATCAAGCTAAAAAGCTTCTGACCAGCAAAGGAACCAATCAACAAAGTGAAGATACAATCTATAGAATGTGAGAAAATATTTGCAAACTATTCAACTGACAAGTGAATTTATAAGGAACTCCACTCAACAGCAAAAACTCCAAAGGATCCAATTGACAAGTGAACAGAAGATCAGAGTACACATTTCTCAAAAGAAGACATACAAATGGCAAACAGGTCTATGAAAAATGCTCAATATCACTAATCATCAGAGAAATGCAAATCAAAACCATGAGATAATATCTAACTCCAGTTAAAATGGTTACTATCAAAAATATAGAAAATAATAAATGGTGATGAGGATGTAGAGAAAGGGGAACACTTGTACACTGTCATTAGGAATGTAAATTAGTATAGCTGGTATGGAAAACAATATGAAGTTTCCTCAAAAAGCTAAAATTAGAACTACTATAGTATCCAGCAATCCCACATATGGGTATATATCTAAAAAAGAAAGAAATTAGTGTGTCAAAGAGATATTTGCACTCCTGTGTTTATTGCAGCACTATTCACAATAGCCAAGATATGGAATCAATCTAAGTGTTCATCAGCAGACGAATGGGTAAAGAAAATGTGATACATACACACAATTGAATATTATTCAGCTACCAAAAATGAAATCCTCTCATTTGCAACAATAACGGATCTGGAAAACATTACTAAGTGAAATAAACCTGGCATAGAAAGACAAATATTGTATGCTCTCACTCATATAAGGGACTATAAAAGTTGATCTCATGGAAGTAGAGAGTAGAATGATGTTTACCAGAGACTGGGAAAGGTAATGGGGAGGGAGAGATAAAGAGCGATTGGTTCATAGGTACAAAATTACAGTTATGTAGAAGGAATAAGATCTAGTGTTCAGTAGCACAATAGGGCAACTATAGTTAATAATTTATTGTATATTTCAAAATAGCTAGAAGAGAAGATCTGGAATGTTCTCAACACAAAGAAAGAATAAATGTTTGAGGTAATAGTTTTATCAATTACCAGATTTGATCATTACACATTGTATGCTTGTATCAAAATGTACCCCCAAAATATGTACTGTTATGTATCCTTAAAAATAAAAATAATGAAAAATAAAAAATATTATTACTCTTTATGTATAAAAAAGGTATTGGCTTTGATGTTTTGGGAACAGAAAGTTAGGGTAACTTAGTTTGTTGCATTTATATATATATAAATTTATTTGAAATAAATAGAATTATATGTATTGCCCACAGATATAGACAGTAAAAGTTGAAATAGTCTTAAATTAAAGGAGGCAGAATTTTACTTAGGTATAAAGAAGGTTCTCTGACAATTAAAGTAAACATGCAGAAACTTTGAGCTGTGGGAGGTGTTGAACATGCAATATTTTTAGACTGAGTAGGAAATATATATGATGATGGTTGAGATTTGTACCTTGTTCATGCCTAGGAGCTATCTGTACATTCTTTTTTAATTTGATAACTCTGTCATTTGGAACCCAAGTTACCAATATTTTCTTCATCTATAAAGGATTAAATGTGTGGGAATCTATTTTGGAGGATTGGTCAATTCTATATGGGTGGAGAAAAAGTATAAATCACAACAGAAGACAAAGAGGTAGGCCTTGTCTTTTGCATCATGGATACTTAAAGTTAAAAATGATGAGTAAAATTAATGTGTTTAATACATACTGAATTGGCCAGGCATGGTGGCTCATGCCTGTGATCCTAGTACTCTGGGAGGCCGAGGTGGGCGGATTGCTCGAGGTCAGGAGTTCGAGACCAGCCTGAGCAAGAGCGAGACCCCATCTCTACTAAAAATAGGAAGAAATTAATTGACCAACTAAAAATATATATACAAAAAATTAACCTGGCATGGTGGCACATGCCTGTAGTCCCAGCTACTCTGGAGGCTGAGGCAGTAGGATTGCTTGAGGCCAGGAGATTGAGGTTGCTGTGAGTTAGGCTGATGCCATGGCACTCACTCTAGCCTGGGCAACAAAGTGAGACTCTGTCTTAAAAAAAAAAAATACACACTGAAGATCTTATTATGAAACTTTATTTTACTCCTATAATTTACCCTGAGACATTAGTATTATTATTTGCAATTTTATAAATATATAAACTGAGGCTCAAGAGTTTAGGTAACTTGCTTAATATCACCTTGTCAGTGGCTGAACCATGATACAAATCTTGGTTTCTGACAGTCTGTATTTTTCCACTATGCTATGTTGCTTCTCTAAATAAAACTGAACTTACAGTAAAATGTGATAAATATTCACATAGAGGCTTGAACAAAATGCCTTCCACTGTATCAAAATGCCCTTCATAGTTTAAGCTTTTAAGAGCATGTGCTAAGTACTCTAGGGTAGTGCTTATCAAATTATCTTCTCATATTATCTTAGTTATATGTATTTTTTCCAATGCTTCTTTGACTGATACTTTAGTAGAATATAAAATCACACAGTTCAGTCTTGCTGTAATGTTAAATTGCTAGAGAAGTTTCTAAACACTCTCAATTTTGGTACTTAACCTGATACAAACTGGTAACTGACAGTTCATGGAACTGCTCCTCTCTGTGGACCACTTTTTTATTGCTTCAGAGAATTTAAACGTGAATAAGTCATAATTTCTGTCTTCCAGAAGCTTCCAGTTTACTAAAATATAAGGGATAAGAAAATAAATGCTAGTAATACAAAGCATGACCTCACTGCTATGATGAACATTTAATAAACCTTGAAGATAAATATTTTTCAGAGTTGGTGTGTGGGAAAAAAGGGCTTCTTTGCCAGCATATGGGTGTAATATTGGAGTGGATACAATAGTTGAGAAAAGGTGAATTGTCTTGTGTGATTAGAGCCAGGCTGTATAAGTCTTGAAGCAAAACTCAAAAAAGTTTGGGGGCTCAATTGCTGTTACCTAGTTATCCAATTTTGTGTCTTATAAGGAACATTGAGGCAACTACCCTAACTGAAACCAGAGGAGTATTAAATGCAGAGATAACTTAGTGGAAGAGAGCTCCATATGACAGCTTCTACCTTCTCCATGTGATCACAATTTCAGAATCGGTGAGCATATTAGATTGTTACCCTCTGCCACAGCTTTATTAAGGTATGAATGACAAATAAAGATTGTATTTATGGTGAGCAATGTGATATTTTGTTACATGTATAGATTGTGAAATGATAAATCAAGCTAATTAACATATTCATTATCTCACATACTTTTTTGTAGTTAGGACATTTAGAATCTATTCTCTCTCTTTTTTTTTTTTTTCTTTTGAGACAGAGTCACTTTGTTGCCCAGGCTAGAGTGAGTGACGTGGCGTCAGCCTAGCTCACAGCAACTTCAAACTCCTGGGCTCAAGCAATCCTGCTGCCTCAGCCTCCTGAGTAGCTGGGACTACAGGCATGTGCCACCATGCCCGGCTAAATATATATATATATATATATATATATATATATATTAGTTGGCCAATTAATTTCTTTCTATTTATAGTAGAGACGGGGGTCTCGCTCTTGCTCAGGCTGGTTTCGAACTCCTAACCTTGAGTGATCCGCCTGCTTCGGCCTCCCAGAGTGCTAGGATTATAGGCGTGAGCCACCACGCACGGCCAAGGATCTATTCTCTTAATAATTGTCATGTATGCAATACATTATTATTGCCTATAGTCATCTTGATGCATCATAGATCTCAACTCTTCATCCTTTCTAACTGAAACTATGTACCCTGTGTTCAACATCTCCCCATTCTCCATCAATCCCCAACCGGCTCCTGGCAACTACCAGTATACTCTTTGCTTCTGTAGATTTGAATTCTTTATTTTAAAAAATTATTTTAAAAAAAATTACAAAATATTAAGGGGGTACAAGTGATTTTATTACCTGGATGAACTGTGGATGAATTCTTTCGATTCTACGTACAAGTGAGATCTTGCAGTATTTGTCTTTCTGTGTTTGTTTTATGTCACTAAGCATAATGTTCTCCATGTTAATTCATGATGTTGCAAATGACATGATTTCCTTCATTTTTAAGGCTGAATTGTATATACGTCACATTTTCTTTATCCATTCATGCATTGACAGAGACTTAGATTGATTCCAAATCTTGGCTATTGTGAGTAATGCTGCAGTAAAATGCAAGTACAGATACCTCTTCGATATACTTATTTTATTTCCTTTGACTAAATATCCAGTACTGCAATTTCTGAATCATATGGTAGTTCTATTTTTAAGTTTTTATAGAAGTTCCACATTGTTTTCACTATTGGCTATAGTAATTTACTTTCTCACCAACAGTGTACAAGGGTTCACTTACTACAAAGCCTCACCAAACTTATCTTTTGTCTTTTTGATAATAGTCATTTTAAAGGTGTGACAGGATATCTCACTGTAGTCTTAATTTATGTTTCCTAGATGATTAGTGATGTTGACAATTTTTTCATACCTATTGGAAGTTCAAATGGTTTTAATGCTAAAGTAGAAATAGGCTTTCATAACTTTGATTTCTCTCTGTCCAGTTTACTAATATAATTATCATAATTTATATTCTCTCCTGTTATTCTCCTTCAGGAGGCACTGCTACCAAAGCAAATGGATGGGGCAAATCACTCTGAGGTGTCAGAGTTTGTGTTCCTAGGACTCACCGATTCCTGGGAGATCCAACTTCTCCTCTTTGTATTCTCCTCTGTGTTTTATGTGGCTAGCATAATGGGTAATTCCCTCATTATACTCACTGTAACTGCTGACCCTCACTTACATTGTCCCATGTATTTTCTATTGGCCAACCTCTCCTTCATTGACATGGGTGTTTCTTCTGTCACTTCTCCCAAGATGATTTATGACCTTTTCCAAAAGCACAAAGTCATCTCCTTTGGAGGTTGCATTGCTCAGATCTTCTTCATCCATGTCATTGGTGGCGTGGAGATGGTGCTGCTCATAGCCATGGCCTTTGACAGATATGTGGCCATATGTAAGCCTCTCCACTACTTGACCATCATGAGTCCACGAATGTGCATCTTCTTTTTAGTGGCTGCCTGGATGACAGGCCTCATCCACTCTGTGGTTCAGTTGGCTTTTGTAGTAACCTTACCCTTCTGTGGTCCTAATGTGTTGGACAGCTTTTACTGTGACCTTCCTCGGTTTATCAAACTTGCCTGCACAGATACCTACCAACTAGAGTTCATGGTCACAGCCAACAGTGGATTCATCTCTGTGGGCTCCTTCTTTATACTAGTCATCTCCTATATCTTCATCATTCTCTCTGTTCTGAAACACTCTTCAGCTGGTTCATCAAAGGCTCTGTCTACACTTTCAGCTCACATCACTGTGGTAGTCTTGTTCTTTGGTCCTTTGATATTCTTCTATACATGGCCATCTCCCTCCACACACCTGGATAAGTTTCTGGCCATCTTTGATGCAGTTCTTACTCCTGTTCTGAATCCTATCATCTACACGTTCAGGAATCAAGAAATGAAGGTGGCAATGAAGAAAGTATGCAGACAGCTAGTGAGTGACAGAAAGATCTCTTAAATAAATATTTGTATTGTCAAGAGTCCTCATTGAGTATTAAAGTTCATTGTGAAGGTCAACTCAGAGAGAAGCTTCTTTTACTCCTACTTTGATTTGATCATCCACATTGATATTGGCTGTATTTTGTCTTTCATTTAGGAGGGGGGACATTTGGTTCTGAAAGGAGAAAAAATTTACATAGAAAGTATTTAGAATCCAGAGATTATAATCATCTTGAGCCTCAATTCTTAAGGGATAATATTTATATGAAGTAATTATTAGAGATACATATGATGGTAGGTACTTTAAGTCCTTCAGAACAGGGAGAAATTTCTCCCTAATCCACTGTAATCAAGCATGACCTCATCTTAAACTGACTATATCTGTATAAACCTTATTTGTCCATATGAGCATATTCACAGGTACTCAGTGTTAGAACCTCAGCATACCTATTGGTGGACACAAATCAAACTACAGCGGAAGAATAGATAAGAATAGATATGGTTGTAATATAGTTGTCTATTTATTAGAGTAAAAATATATTTAAAATAAACCTAGTAGAAGTAACTTTTGCTTTTTGTAGGCAAACAGCTATTCTTTTTTTTTTTTTTTTTTTTTGAGACAGAATCTCACTTTGTTGCCCAGGCTAGAGTGAGTGCCGTGGCGTCAGCCTGGCTCACAGCAACCTCAATCTCCGGGGCTAAGCGATCCTACTGCCTCAGCCTCCCGAGTAGCTGGGACTACAGGCATGCGCCACCATGCCTGGCTAATTTTTTGTATATATATTTTTAGTTGGTCAATTAATTTATTTCTATTTTTGGTAGAGACGAGGTCTCGCTCAGGCTGGTTTCGAACTCCTGACCTTGAGCAATCCGCTCGCCTCGGCCTCCCAAAGTGCTAGGATTACAGGCGTGAGCCACCGCGCCCGGCCTATTCTTTTTTTTATTAAATAATGGAGAATATAAAAATAGAAAGCACAAAAATTTATTCTTGTGAAGTATATAATCTCTGACTACTAGGAAGATTACATACAAGGTAAAGAAAAATATTTACTGCATCTTTAAAAGAAGAAAGAAAAAATTTGTCATGTCGTTCAAATAGAAAATCAAATTCTACTCTAGCTCCAAAAAGTGTCTTAGTTCCTAGTCACCTGAGCTCCCGGCGCCACGGCTGCGGTAGCCTCGCGGATACGCCCCTTCGCCGGGTCCTGCTTGGGGACCCTACCCTCCGCCCGCTGGCCCTTCGCTCGGCCACCCCGAACTCGCCAAGGGCCTGTCCTTTTCCTCCTGTCCTTTCCCTGTCTCGGGCCGGACCGGGCCGAGCCGGGCCGCCAGGGCGCGGTCCCTGACCACGGCGTCCCTCTTCAAGAAGAAAACCGTGGATGATGTAATAAAGGAACAGAATCGAGAGTTACGTGGTACACAGAGGGCTATAATCAGAGATCGAGCAGCTTTAGAGAAACAAGAAAAACAGCTGGAATTAGAAATTAAGAAAATGGCCAAGATTGGTAATAAAGAAGCTTGTCGAGTTTTAGCCAAACAGCTTGTACATCTACGAAAACAGAAAACAAGAACTTTTGCTGTAAGTTCAAAAGTTACTTCTATGTCAACACAAACAAAAGTGATGAATTCCCAGATGAAGATGGCTGGAGCAATGTCTACCACAGCAAAAACAATGCAGGCAGTTAACAAGAAGATGGACCCACAAAAGACATTACAAACAATGCAGAATTTCCAGAAGGAAAACATGAAAATGGAAATGACTGAAGAAATGATCAACGATACGCTTGATGACATCTTTGAGGGCTCTGATGATGAAGAAGAAAGCCAGGATATTGTGAATCAAGTCCTAGATGAAATTGGAATTGAAATCTCTGGAAAGATGGCCAAAGCTCCGTCAGCTGCTCGAAGCTTATTACCATCTGCCTCTACTTCAAAGGCTACAATCTCCGATGAAGAGATTGAAAGGCAACTCAAAGCTTTAGGAGTAGATTAGTAAAAAAAAAAAGTCGTAATATTTTTGCTTATGTAGTATAAACCAGGCACAGTGCAGATTCCTTTTACAAAACACATTTATTTTGCAAAAATAAAGAACATGATTGAACAGTTGTTTCCTAACCCATGGCTATTTTGAATCTTTTGCCAAAGAATGACAATGATGCAAAAGTGGGAACAGTTTGGATTTTAATTAGAACTATTTAGGAGTGATGATGTGTGAAAAGTTGACTTCTTTTCTGCATGGCACAGAGAAATTATATTCATTACTTAGTGTTGGTTTATGTTCTAAATCTTTTTACACTGAATATAAAAATCTTGTTAAATGCCAGTAGGCATCAACTTAAAGAGACTTGTAAAAATATTAAAAGTATATCATTAATTCTGTATCTGTTGCTTGTCTTTCGTAAGCGATTGTGTGTTATGACCATAGGCAGTTCAGCTGCCAAATTATTTTTAAATGATCTAAAAGAAGAGTGCTATTTAAACATCTGTCTTAAGCAAAAAACTGCCATGGCTTTTTTTTTCCTTTGGGAGAACATTCTATTTGGTAAGTTTATTACCTTTCCAAATGTGCTTGGCACCTGCCTTAAGTAGCACAGACATTTTGTACACATCGTTAAATTATTTTGACTGGCAAAAAAGAATTATATCTGAAACTAAAATTGAGGCCTTGTACAAAGATTTTCCAGGCTTTCTTTAATAAAGCTTATAAAAGTGAATTGAATATAATTAGCAAAAAAAGGACACTGAATTAACAATATTTTACAGCAATAAAACAAAATATTTTGGCCTTCCGAAAACTGAGGAAATTTTTTCCATGTGAATTATAATTTAATCTGTTTAATTTTTAACTCTATTAGTGTGTATATTGACTTCTCTAAATTGAAGCCATTCTCAAGTACTACTACTATGACAATACTCAAACTAAGTTTTTAATATAAAAGTTAACTTTTTTTGGTAAAATTACAATTTTGTTAGAAATTACTGCCTAAATGTGTAGTAATGTATTAGCAGTATTTTTAAAGGTAAAGTTGCTGTGGTATTTAATATATATATAGAGCGTGAGAGAAAATGAAGGAGTGCCAAATTAGTTAGGAATAGAATTTAGGATTAGGTTAGTTTTGAAAAATGAGGTAATATGGGTTCTAGCACATCCCACCACAAAAATTGAAGGAGATCAGGTATGTATAACCTGTTTAATTTGGGATGATGGACATTTTGGACTAATGTTGACAAAATACATTTGAGGACTAGAATACATGTGACATATGGATTGGTGGGAAGAAAGAAAAACTAAACTGTATAGTTTACACTCCATAAGTCATTTTATAATGCTCAAAGATTAGGTTTCATTGTCAGTATTAACAACATAATTTTTCTGAACAGTGATGGGTCAAAACATTTTACTGGATTATTGAATGTTTACTGGGAACATGTTTTGATTCTTGGATGTACATAATAATGACATCTAACTTATTTACTTTCTTGTGTACATGTAGGGGCTTTTGTTTTTCAAAATTATTTTGTTAAAAAAATTCCAATAAAGATTTTATTACTGTTAAAAAAAAATTCTACTCTAATGTTAATGTAATATTTGACAATAAAGCATTCTTAAGATTTTCTAGTAGACCCATAAAAGCTAAGCTGTGTAAACTTTATCAAAATTTTAACATATGTCATTACTTCTATTCAGATTTATTATTTGAAGTTACATATATGTAATCAAGGCAAATAGAATTCACTTCCAGAACCTTCTACATCTTTCTCTATCCATTGAGCCTTGTCTTTTACTATTGAGTTTCACTTTCACATTTTGGAATAACAAGACATTTTATTTTAAGATGAATCTACCTTTTTTTTCCTTGATAAAGAAAACCAGATCCTATTTCACTGTATATCAGTCATATATTTGGCTATTACTTTTAGTTTCAATCAACCATATTATTTATGACGTTAACCAAAGAAATTAACTTTTATCTCATAAAGAGTGCTTGTTAAAGAAAACTAGAACCTGACAATAGTTATGTGATAAAAAAATTTTATTCAGGAATTATTATAATAGGGAAAGGAGGCCTCAGTATAGGATTGGGCTCAGTTCCCAAAACAAGAACAAATGTGGATTTATGGCTAAGGAGTAGGTTGTGGTGTCAGTGGGTGAAAAATTATTAATAGGAGACATCCAGGGTAGGGAGAATTCTTGCTAAACAGACTTAACTGGATTCTTGCCGAAGGAAGGCCAGGGCAATCAAATATCAAGGGTGGGGTTGGGAATTTGACCAGCTATCAAGGGTAATCAGAAATGAAACATGGAGGATTATTTCTACACTGACTTAGCAGAATTCTTGCTAAAATTGCATTATGCAGCTCTAGTAGGGAAGAGGGCCAAGGATGAGGGTTAGCTGAGAAGAGAGATCAGAAAAGTCTGACTAAATTTTGGTCAAGGAGAGAGTCTTTGTCAACTCAAAGGTGAAAAATTGAGACTTGTCTGACATATTCACTTATATTAGTAGACCAGCAAAACTCATTAGCATTCAAAATATAATTCTTGTTTTTAAATTTCACAGTATTGTGGGGTATAAATATTTTTGGTGATATGGATTGCTTTTTTTAATTTCAGAAAATTATGGGGGTACAAACATTTTGGTTACATATAATGCCTTTGCGTTGCCCAAGCCAGGGTTACAAGTGTGCCCTTCCCCCATACAGTGGGCACTGCAACCATTAGTTGGGAGTTTATCCACCCCTTACCACCCCCTCCCACCTGACTGGTACCCAGTGAATATTACTTCCATATGAGCACCTTAGTGTTGGTTAGTTAGTATCAATTCGATGGCAAGTACATGTTATGCTTGTTTTTCCATTCTTGTGACACCTCACTTCGAAGGAGGGGCTCAAGCGCTATCTAGGATAATATAAGAGGTGCTAGTTCCCCATTGTTTTTTGTGGTTGGGTAGTATTCCATGGTATACATATACCACATTTTATTAATCCACTCATGTATTGATAGGCACTTGGATTGTTTCCAAGTTACAATTGTGAATTGTGCTACCATAAATATTTGAGTGCAGGTGTCTTTATTATAGAATGTCTTTTTTTCCTTTGGGCATGGATTGCTTTTAAAATGCTTGAGTCATGGTTATAAGTGTGCTCGTCACCCAGATAGCATTCACTGGACCTGTTAGGTAGGTTTTCACCAATTCCCTCTACCCGCGTCCCCCCTGCTTAATTTCCATTAAATTTTAGTTCCCTCTGTGCACATGTGTACTCATCAATTAGTACTAATTTAACAGTGAGTACATGTGGTGTTTCTTTTTCCATTCTTGAGACACTTCGCTTAGGGTAATGGTTTCCAGTTCCATCCAAATTGTTGCAAAAAGCATTAAGTCATCCTTCCTTATGGCTCAGTTGTATTCTCTGGTATAAATATACCACATTTCATTATCATTGCAATTATGAATTGTGCTGCAATAAACATACATGTGCAGGTATCTTTTTGATAAAATGACTTCTTTTCCTTTGTTTGGGTAAATATCCGGAAGTGGGATTGCTGGATCAAATTGTAGGTCAACTTTTAGTTCTTTGAGGAATCTATATACTATTTTCCATAGAGGTTGTACTAGTTCACAGTTCCACCAACAGTGTATAAGTGTTCCTTTCTTTACTGCCACAGATATCCTATTTGAAACTTCTTAAAGGCAGTAAATGTTATTCTTAAAGTAGAAAATATAAATATACTTACTATAATAACATTATTTGAAGATATAGACACACCATAAAGGTATAAATAAAGTGACACACATACATACACACACATACTTGCTCCCCCATGATCAACGTTTCAATATGCATACACAATTTTATTTAAATTCAAAGACTATATCTGGTATTACTGTATATAACACTAAAACAAAGTGTTAGGACAAGTAAGGATCTTAGAAGTTGTATCTCAGTGGAAAAGCTATAAAACTTTTATAATTCCAATTGATTGAACAAATAATTGTACATTTTTAATAATTTTAAATGCTTGCTTTAAACTCCACGATGATAATATCAAGGAGAAGACCTATAGGTATTATATAAAAATATTATAAAATCAGTCTATGCTATGCAATTTTGATTATTTGAATTTGGATTCTTATATAAAAATGTTCTAAGCTGGTAATTTCTATGAGAATATTTTTCTGAAAAAATTGGCATATTTAGACTAGTAGACATTCAGTTTTTTCTATTTCTTGGGAATTTAGGGACTATTAGATTTAAGTAAGCACTTGTTAATTTCTATAAAGCAATACTAATAGAAATCCTTGAAGAGGTTTTATATCTAGTTTATTAATATATCCTTGAAGTAGGAAAATATTTCACATCACACATTGAGAGAAAAAGTCTTCTCAGTTATGAAATACAGTCTCACATAAACCTCCTAGGCTTAGTTCTACAACTTCAGCTATAGTTCAAGACTCAGATTTACAAAAAAGTTGAAAGTAGAGACAAATACATAAAATCTCACACTAGACCTCTAAGAGCTATTCTACTTTTAGTGAAATCAAGAGAAATTCTTGCACAACACACAGATTTTTTTAAAAAGCAAACTGACAAACCACATTCTCAATCATCTCTCATCTGATAGGTAATAGGTCCCCACTATTCCTATAGAGATTACCACATGATCAAATCACAAAATCAAATTTGTAATTTTTGCTGTCACTAATAAGGAATTACCTATTGGACTTGTACAAATCAGAACCAGAATTAAATTTGGCCAAAAGCAAGAAAAACAAAACTGAAATTAGAGTGTCAGTGAAGGTAAAGTTTTGCTGCTATTTGATATTTGTTATGGGAATCAAGAAGAATACGATTGAGCTGAAACAATTCACAAGGTGCATTGTTTGGGAAACACATTTAATTGGCTCCAGAGGTGTGTCCACCTGGATATTCTGATGAGGTCTTTAGGGTGGTCAAAATATAATTTTTAAAACGTTTAAAATACAGCTTATATAAAGTTATCATGTGTCATTTATCTCACTGCCGAGGGAACCAGCAAGATGGTAAGCTGGTTCCAATTAAGTTTTGATGAAATCAGTTTCTAGGACTGAATGAATTCCCCTGGAAGTGCTCTTCAAGTTACCAATTCCATGATTCTGACTGTGCCAATGTTTCATAGGTGGGCTAAAGCACAGTGAACACTTTGGATCTTTTAAGAGACAAACTGTAACTGGCTATATAAATAAGAAAACATTTTTGATAGTGTTTTTGTAGTTTTTTTATGTTTTAAGTTTTTAGGTCAGTAAGATTTATTGACTAGAATTTTATAACTTCTTGTTGTATTTTTTTGTTTTTTTTTTTAAGAAACAGTGGAGCCCGTTTGTTGTCAAGAGATAATTATAAAGTCTTATATTTGTTTATTTATTTATTTTTTTGAGACAGAGTTTCACTCTGTTGCCCAGAGTGCCATGGCATCAGCCTAGCTTACAGCAACCTCAAACTCAAGCTTGAGCAATCCTTCTGCCTCAGCCTCCTGAGTAGCTGGGACTACAGGCATGTGCCACCATGCCCAGCTAATTTTTTCTACATATTTTTAGTTGTCCAGCTAATTTCTTTTTATTTTTAGTAGAGACGGGGTCTCAGTCTTGCTCAGGCTGGTCTTGAACTCCTGAGCTCAAATGATCTGCCCGCCTCGGCCTCCCAGAGTGCTAAGATTACAGGCGTGAGCCACCACACCAGGCCTAAAGTCTTATATTTAATATTACCTGTTTGTCCATAGAAGAGAAGAGAAGTGATTCTCCACCACAGATTGTGTCTAAGGACACACTGAGCCTGTGCATAAGGCTGAAAAAATGGCCAATATTAACCCCTAGCTCATTATATTACTAAAATCTCCACCCTGGGAGAGACTTATCCCCCATTTTTTGATCATGGGATGTAAGTACTAGCATGATTTCTTACTGTACTTGTGTGCAGTACACTTGTGTACACTGCCCTCACAGTACACTTGTATGGGCACTTGAGCCCAAACACTTAATGATGCTCACTCCCCTCATACATTATTCATTTCACTCCAAGAAAACCCCTTACCCTGTTGATCAGGGAGGCAGATTTGAGGCAGGTCATACCTCCCTACTCCAGTAGATGCATCTCCTGCAATAAATTCGGTCTTCTTTGACAATCCTTATTGTCTCAGTAATTGGCTGTGTTGTCAGCAACATTGAAACCCCCACCTCTTGTGGGTTCTTTAGCAAAATCCAAGGAAAAAACCTAGAATCAGATGGTGCCTATTTACAAAAGTGGTCTACATTTAAAATTTTGGTTTACATTTTTGTAAATTAGCTTTTTCTCATATATTCCCTTTTAATGTGCCATTTTTTCCTGTTGGGATCCTAACTGATACAAGTATTTTATACATGAGATTTAGATACATGTGTAGTGGCTTGTGCCTTTAATCCCAGCTACTCAAGAGGCTGAGGTGGGAGGATTGCTTGAGGCCAAGAGTTTGAGACCAACCTGGGAAATACAGTGAGACTCTATCTCTAAAAAAAAAAAAAAAAAAGAAAAAAAAGAAAAAAAAGAAAAAAAATTAGCTGTAGAGCCTAGGAGGTCAAGGCTGCAGTGAGTTATGGTCATGCTGTGCTACTGTATTGCAACCTGGGGGACAAAGTAAGACTCTGTCCCTTAAAAACAAAAAAAACACCCCAGACCAAAGATATAGAAGCATTCTACATTTTAAGAAGTTTAAGGGGGCCAGGCTTCGTGGCTCATACCTGTAATCCTAGCAGTTTTGGGAGGCCATGGAGGGAGGATTGCTTGAGGCCAGGAGTTGGAGACCAGCCTGAGTAAGTATAAGACCCCATGTCTACAAAAAATAGAAAAATTAGCCAGGCATGGTGGCATCCTCCTGTAGTCCCAGCTGCTTTGGAGGTTGAGGCAGGAGGATCACTTGAGTCCAAAAGTTTAAGGTTGCAGTGAGCGATGATGATGCCACTGCACTCTCGCCTGGGCAACACAGCAAGACTGTCTCAAAAGAAAAAAGTTGTTAAAATAAAGAAGTAATCAATATGAATATTGCTCAACTTTACTGTTAATTTAATCTAATCAGGGAAATTCTAATTAAATAAATTCTCTACACTGAAAGCCTATATACTGGGTGGGACATGATATGCTGTTTACAAGATGTGGACTGGAAAGTTCCTGAGCTCTGTGACACAGTGAGATATTCCTCTCTTGGAACCTGGAAACAAGGCCCAACTGACATGACAGAGTGTTGGTTTATTGGCTAAGATGCTGATGAAGTATTCCTGGGTTCATATGGGATATAAGCCCTAGAATGAGGTCATCCAGTGCTCTTCATTGTTGGTAGTTCCACTCTTTAATGGTCGTGAATCCACCAGCCCAGCAGAAAGAAAGGCATTAATATGCTGTGTCCACCAGCTAATGTAATTGATCCTTTGCCTTAATTGGTAAGTATCTCATACAAGTAAATATGTGAATGTATTCTTCTATTGACCAATTAAATAGCAGTTGTGGTCATGAGAGGCACTTTCATATGGGTCTATTTAGTAGTATACGTTATAACATTCATCAGGTGTCGGGCAGATGGGAGGGGATGGGTATATATACACATAATGAGAGCGATGTGCACCGTCTGGGGGATGGACACGCTTGCTCTGATGGGGGTGGTGGTGGGGCAAGGGCAATATACATAACCTAAACATTTGTACTCCCATAAAATGCTGAAATAAAAACAATATTTCCTAAAAATTCTACCTCTCATTATATATCCTTTGGCAGTATTAAATACCTGCACATGTGTATAAGAAGTCATGTAAAAAATATTTGTCTGTTGTTACCTATAAAGTAAAAATTTATAAACACTTAAGTGTCCACTAATGGAAGAATGGTTAGATAAACCATTCTGATGGCTGTTCTCTACTCACTCTTCCATGTTGAATTGTCACAATATTCCTTCTGCTTTGTGCCCTGTAGCCTTCAACTTGATGGACTAAATCAATGGGTAGCCCTCTGGCTTTTGCCTGGGTGCAGCTAATGGAGGCTATGGCAGAAATTTGGAGGACTGGAAGACAGTGAAATCACAGTATTTATTCCCTCAGTTCCCTCCCATCTGGGCTTCGTGTTGGCAGTTACTGTAACTAAAGGCCTACACTTTCATTGGTGGCTGCTTTTTGCTGTTGCAGCTCTTTTTCTGGTTTCTGGTACTGCTTCCCCCTACTGCCCCTCAGCATTGGGGGTAGCGATAGCTCCCTGTTGTAGCTAGTGCTGGGTACTTCACTGTTCCTTGTTGATTTCCTTTGATGCTGTCTGCACCATTATAAATTACATTTCCTTGTTTACTCCATTTGAATGTGGTATTTTTTTCCTGGTGAGAACCTGATGTATTTGTGCATGGAGAAGCCCCAAGAAATAGCTCCTTAATATGATGTCTTGGATTAGCTGGCTCACATATTTGAGGCGTACCTGTATAATTTCCTTATCTTTAACATTTACTTATGTTCTGCTCATAGTCATTTACTACAATTCTATTTAAAAACTATTTTTACCCTTTTTTTTTTACATTTTAGCTTTGGCCTAATTTTATACTTTATATTTTAGCTTTGTTCAGTTAAACAAATATTTAATATGTCCCAAAAATGTACAAGGCACTGGAGATATAGAGAAAAATAAGGCAACATCCCTATCCATGAAGAGTTTCCATCTGCAGGACATGGAGAGAGAGATAATAGTTTCAAGGTCACAGGTGGCTGCAGTGATACAGTATGCACAAGATGCTGTGTGCATATACAGAGGAACAGAGAGTGAAGTAGTGGTTTTAGCAATAGCTGTGCATGGGAATTACGTGAGACACTTCTGAAAAATACAAAGACTCTTGGCCCACACCCCAGAGAGTGTGATTCAATTGTTCGGATTGGATACATTATTATTATTATTATTTTGCAATTGAGACTATTTTCTTTTCTTTTTTGCTTTTTTCTTTCTTGTTCTTCTAGATATTTTGAAATACACAATAAATTACTATTAACTATAGTCATTCTGTTGTGCTACTGAACACTAGATATTTCTTCTATCTGTATTTTTGTGCCCATTAACCAAACTTTCTTTACCTCCTCCTCCAAGCTACCCTTCCCAGCCTCTGATAAACATTCTACTCTCTAACTCCATGAGATCAATTTTTTAGGTCTCATATATGAGTGAGAACTACGATATTTGTCTTTCTGTGCCTGGCTTATTTCACTTAATTGCCTCCAGTTCCACCCATGTTGTTGCAAATGACAGGATTTCATTTTTTTATGCCTAAATAATATTTTATCGTATATGTATATACCACATTTTCTTTATCCATTCATCCCTTGATGAATACTTAGGTTGATTCCATATTTGGCTATTGTGAATAGTTCTGCAATAAACATGAAAGTATAGATATATGTTCAATATACTGATTCCCTTTCTTCTGGGTATATACCCAGCAGTGGGTTTGCTGGATCATATGGTAGTTCTATTTGTAGTTTCCTGAGGAACCTCCATACTGTTCTCCACAGTGGTTGCACTACTTTATATTCCCACCAACAGTGTACAAGTGTTCTTTCTGCACATCCATGCCAGCATTTGTTATTGCCTGTCTTTTTGATAAAAGCCATTTTAACTGGAGTGAAATGATATCTCATTGTTGTTTTGATTTGCATTTCTCTGATGTCTAATGATGTTGGCCATTTTTACATATACATGTTGGCCATTTGTATGTTTTCTATTGAGAAATGTCTATTCAGATCTTTTGCCCATATTTTAATTAGATTATTTGATTTTTTTTTTCTGTTGAGTTGTTGGAGCTCCTTATATATTCTAGCTATTAATCCCTTGTCAGATGAGTAGTTTGCAAATATTCTTTCTCATTTTGTGGGTTGTCTCTTCCCTTTGTTGATTATTTCCTTTGCTGCGTAGAACTTTTTTTTTAGCTTGATACGTCCCCATTTGTCAATTTTTGCTGTGGTTGCCTGAGCTTTTGAGGTTTTAATCAAGAAATCTTTTCCCAGACAAATGTCCTGGAGCATTTCCCCAATGTTTTCTTTTAGAAGTTTCATAATTTTAGGTGTACATGTTTTTTTGAAAGCTCTCTGACTCTTCTCTTACCACTCTCTACCCTGTACCTAATATTCCTTTAGTACTAAACAACTATAGTTTCTCAAACATGCCATAACATGCCGCACCTCATTCTGCATGCTATTAGGTCTTCCTGGAATTAACCCCACCTCCCCTCGTAACTTTCTCTCTTAAGCCTCTACTCAAGTATTACTTTCCCTAGGAAATCTACCTAGTTTCACCCAGGTAGGTTTAGGGTTTTTTTTCTTCTGTGTTCCTACCCATAGCATTGAACATGCTATTAGTAGAGCTATTATCCAGATTGGATTAAAACACTTCATTTGTATGTATATGTCTCCTCCTGAGCTCCCAGCTACTTGGGCAGGGACTGGCATATGGGTAATTGTCAAGAATGGGTTGAATGAATAAACTCCATATCTAGGTACTAGCTATCAAGGGACTTACAATCATTTGGGCTTTTTCTTTTCTTTTCTTTTCTTTTTTTTTCTTGCTAAAGTAAGATTTTATTTCGAAAGTTATCTGAAAGACATCAAGTAAGGAAGGAGACCTAAGAGTCAATGGATGTAGGTTCCAAATCCATATTCCTTCCAGCCCCTACAGTGGTCTTTGTCATGCCAAAAAGTTGCTTTATCTGATAATTCCTATTTTTAGCTTCCTGGAGAAGAGATCTTTTCCCATAAGCCACCATCTTCATTTATTTTGTAGAGTAGAGCTGTACTTCCAGGAAACAGTGTGTTAGTTGGAGATGGGTATTTTTTTTTTTTTTTTACCTTTTTTTTTTATTATTATTTTTATTTTGGTATATTATGGGGGTACAGATTTTAAGGTTTCAATAAATGCCCATTTTCCCCCCTCCCCCCAAAAGTCTGAGTCTCCATCATGACCATCCCCCAGATGGTGCACATCTCACTCACTATGTATGTATATACCCACCCCCCTCCCCCCTCCCACCTGCCCAATACCCTATTACTGTAGCACCTATGTGTCCACTTAGGTGCTACTCAGTTAATACCAGTTTGCTGGAGAATATATCTGGTGCTTGTTTTACCATTCTTGGGATACTTCACTTAGTAGTATGGGTTCCAGCTCTAACCAGGAAAATATAAGGTGTGCTATATCACCATTGTTTCTTAGAGCTGAATAGTACTCCATGGTGTACATATACCACATTTTATTAATCCATTCTTTGATTGATGGGCACTTGGGCTGTTTCCACAGCCTTGCAATTATGAATTGTGCTGCTATAAACATTCGAGTGCAGGTGTCTTTTTTGTAGAGTGTCACTGGATCATTTGGGTAGATGCCCAGCAATGGGATTGCTGGATCAAATGGTAGATTCACTTGTATCGCTTTAAGGTATCTCCATATTGCTTTCCACAGAGGTTGAACTAGTTTGCAGTCCCACCAGCAGTGTAGGAGTGTTCCTCTCTCTCCGCAACCACGCCAGCATTTATTGTTTGGAGATTTTTTGATAAAGGCCATTCTCACTGGGGTTAAGTGATATCTCATTGTGGTTTTGATTTGCATTTCCCTGATGATTAGAGATGTTGAGCATTTCTTCATATGTTTGTTGGCCATTCTTCTGTCTTCTTTAGAAAAATTTCTGTTCAAGTCCTTTGCCCACTTTTTAATGGGGTTATTTGATTTTTTCTTCCTAATTTTCGTGAGTTCTAAGTATATTCTAGTTATCAGTCCCTTATCGGATGCATAGGATGCAAAAATTTTCTCCCATTCTGTGGGTTGTCTGTTTACTTTCATGACTATTTCTTTGGCTGTGCAGAAGCTTTGTAGTTTGATCATGTCCCATTTATTTATTTTTGTTGCTGCTGTGATTGCCTTTGGGGACTTCTTCATAAACTCTTTGCCCAGGCCGATGTCTAGGAGAGTGTTTCCAACTTTTTCCTCTAGAGTTCTAATAGTTTCATATCTTAGGTTTAAGTCTGTTATCCAGCGTGAGTTGGTTTTTGTGAGAGGTGAAAGGTGTGGGTCCTGTTTTAGCCTTCTACAGGTGGCTATCCAGTTTTCCCAGCACCATTTATTGAAGAGGGATTCTTTTCCCCAGCGTATGTTTTTGTCTGCTTTGTCAAAGATGAGATGGCTATATGAGGATGGTTTTATATCAGGATTCTCACATCTGTTCCACTGGTCAATATTCCTGTTTTTGTGCCAATACCATATTGTTTTAATTACTACAGCTTTGTAGTATAGTTTGATATCTGGCATATTAATGCCTCCCATTTTGTTTTTGTTGCCTAGAATTGCTCTTGATATTCGGGGTCTTCTTTGGTTCCATACGAAGCGTAAAATTATTTTTTCTATACCTGTGAAGAATGCTGATGGGATTTTAATAGGTGTTGCATTGAATCTGTAGATCAGTTTGGGTAGTATAGACATTTTGATGATATTGAGTCTGCCGATCCACGAGCATGGTATGGATTTCCATCTGTTTACATCCTCTGCTATTTCCTTCCTCAGTGTTTCATAGTTCTCCCTGTAGAGGTCTTTTACCTCTTTGGTTAAATATATTCCTAGGTACTTTAATTTCTTTGTTGCTATTGTGAAGGGAATTGAGTCTTTGATTTGGTTCTCAATTAGATTGTTGTTGGCGTATATGAATGCCTCTGATTTCTGTGTATTAATTTTGTATCCTGAGACTTTACTAAATTCATTGATCAGTTCCAGGAGTTTCTTGGTTGAATCCTTGGGGTTTTCTAGATACAATATCATATCATCAGCAAACAGTGAAAGTTTGATCTCTTCTGCCCCTATTTGGATACCTTTGATTCCATTTTCCTGTCTGATTGCTGTAGCCAAGACTTCCAGCACTATGTTGAACAGAAGTGGAGATAGTGGGCAGCCTTGTCTGGTTCCAGTTCTAAGTGGGAATGATTTCAATCTTTCCCCATTCAGTATGATGTTGGCTGTGGGTCTGTCATATATGGCTTGTATCATTTTTAGGTATGTCCCTTCTATGCCTATTTTCTTAAGTGTTCGTATCATGAAAGGGTGTTGAATTTTGTCAAAAGCTTTTTCTGCATCTATTGAAAGAATCATGTGGTCTTTGTTTTTGCTTCTGTTTATGTGGTGAATTGCATTTATAGATTTACGTATGTTGAACCATCCCTGCATCCCTGGGATGAAGCCCACTTGGTCGTGGTGGATTATTTTTTTGATAAGTGTCTGGATTCGGTTAGCTAAGATTTTGTTGAAAATTTTTGCATCTATATTCATTAGGGATATTGGTCTGTAGTTTTCTTTTTTTGTTGCATCCTTTCCTGGTTTTGGTATCAGAGTAATATTCGCTTCATAAAAGGTGTCGGGGAGGTTTCCGTTCTTCTCGATGTTGTGGAATAGTTTCTGCAAGATAGGTACCAGTTCTTCTTTGTAAGTATGGTAAAATTCAGGTGTGAAGCCATCTGGACCGGGACTTTTCTTTTTAGGGAGATTTTTAATTGCTGTTTCTATTTCAGCTGTTGAGATTGGTCTGTTCAGGGAATCTATTTCTTCCTGGTTGAGCCTAGGGAGGCTGTGTGTTTCTAGAAATTTGTCCATTTCCTCCACATTTTCCAGTTTGTGTGCATAAAGATTTTTATAGTATTCATAAATTGTATCTTGTATCTCTTTGGGATCAGTTGTGATATCTCCTTTTTTATTCCTGATGGAGCTTATTAGAGATTTCTCTTTTCTGCTTTTCGTTAGCTTAGCCAATGGCGTGTCAATCTTGTTTATAGAGATGGGTATTTTTTTAAAAACATCAAGGTAGATCTAATATGTTCAACAAAGTGTGTGTGTGTGGGGGACTCGGCCAAAGGTGAAGTGGAAAAGTTCTCTAGTATTTGCTTATCATCTTGCTGCAACCAGAAATCCACATGTGGAAATGGCACCCAGGAAAATGGTTCTATGCGAAGTTGTTCTGTCTTTGCGTCGCAGATGCTACTCATCGGTCCTCCTGTTAAAGCCCTTGCAGCACGCAGCTGCTTCTCTTGACCTCGGTCTTGAAAGGCGGCTCTGTAAATCTCCGCAGTGTTAACATTAACAGCTATGCCATAAATTACTGGAAAGTGGTTTTCATTTTCTTCTCGGTCATTTAATTCTGTCACACATAATGTCACTAAGTGAATGTCCTCTTCTTGTCCATCAAAGTCACTGAGAAGCTGATGAGTAAGTTTTTGTGACAACTGCCTATCGTCACTGAAGCCTCCCACCTTGGTGGGAGGTGCAATTCCAGCCTTCCACCTTGAGCGTGGTCGGAAAAGGATTTTATGGAGTTCATGATCAAGGGGACCTCAGCTTTGGTGTGGCTTCCATCACAGTGTGTCAGGCAGGTAGCCCCATGACCTTGTGTGCCTCAGGACCACAATGTGACAAGTGGTGGCATCCTCAGAACCCAGAATGGAGATGGAGCCATCCTTTGGGGAGGTCACTGCAAGCTCTCTTTGCTGAACATACAGAAGGCCCTGGGCTCCCACTTGTTGAACAGACTGACCTCTGAGAAGTCTGGCTCTTTCCTCTGGAGGCTGGTGGGCTCGGACCAGGTCCTCGACGGACTGAGGAAGCCACACTCGCCGCCCCACCACGAGCTGCAGCATCGCAGAGGCGTCTGCCCGGGCAGGCCCTGGGAGGCAGCTGCCTCTCCAGCCCCGGGCAGCCCGCTGCCCCTGCCCCTGCCCCTGGGCTTTTTCTTTAAAATTGACTTTTGTTGTCATTTTAGAGATTGTACATTGTATGCCATTTTTTAAATGTGAAAGAGATTCAAGTAATTTCTACTGCATATTCTGCATTGTGTGTGCTTAACCTGATTGAAATTTGTAGTGAAATCCATGTGATTTTGATTAAGTATGTTCACATTCCCCAGGCATTCTGTTTTATTTTGAACCACCAATGACAGAGTCAAAATTGGCAGATAAAATTGCTAAAGGTGATGCTCTTGAAACATCTAATTTCAGTTTTGTTTCCTCTCCAGTGACTTGTTAAAAGATTTATTCTTTTGGTTGTTCTTACCAAGCCAGTCAGGTTCTGGGGACAATTTCCCTGATCACATGATCACATTAGCAGAGTTGGCAAATCCCGGTTTCTGCAGCAGTACCTGGTCATTACTCTTCAGTGCTGTTAATTAACTACCTTTTTTTTTTTTTAAAAAAAATTCTTTCAGCTTTTTATTTAATAGCAGTGGCACAAACAGAAGCTCAGTTACCAAGATACTCTTATTACCTGATGATGTTGTGGTCTGGGAAGAGGTAGGTGAAAAATATAAAGTCAAGATAACAACAGGAAAAAAATTGACTTGGTTTATTAAATTCAGTTTCAGAAAATAGGTATAGTGGCAGAATCTACATTTATAGATATTAGATAAGTTTTTGGTTGTGGTCAGGTAGTTATAATGTAGGGAAAAAGGAAGAGGTCACATTAGGTGGTACATAAAGTGCTATAGATTGTGGAGAAAGGCAAATAACTGACTTTGACTTTTACATGGTTGTGGAAATGTATCATGGGTTTCTAGGGTGAAACTAAAACTATGAAGGAGAGTCAAGATCAGCACAAGACAGTATTTTAAACATAGGCAAGGGATTTGGGGGTTCAAATGATGATTTAGAAAAGGATTTATTTTTTTTTTATCTCATTAACCTGTTTGATAAAAGCAAAGGGAAAGTAATAAAATCCGATACCACTTGCTCTGTTTTATTTCTGTCTTTGCAGAAAAGTTAAAACAGGAAGAAGACCACTAGAGACTAGTGTGTTATGGCATTTATTGGGACCAAAACCAAATTATATGCACAGAATTTGGAGGATTGACTGGTAAACTGTCTAAGAGCCCACCTGTCCTTACCTGCATGCCTGATTACAGACCTATCATCATTTTCAGCTGTGATGAGAAAAACTGCTAGAATGGTATTGATGGGGGAATCAATTCTTCTGCTATGATAGTATAGTTATTGGGCATTTAATTGTGTTTTTTTTCTCTCTGATTTTGGCCACTACAGTGTAAAATAGAAGTAGATAAGTTTCAGGGAAAAATAACAAATTTAGGAATCCAGGAGCATGAAAATTGACCTAGAGGAAAGGTGAAAGGAATGGGCAACTTAGTTTGATTTATTTAATTCAAGTTCAGTAAGTATTTATATGAGAGGGTTCATAATAACACTTATATATTTCCTTTTATAGAGAAATAGACAAGTGGATGTAGGCTTAAAACAAACAATCAGAAAACTCATTTGGGAGCAGGGAAGAAGTTTTGGATTGTCAGAATGATAAAGCATAAGAATAGCCAAAAAAAAGACGAATATTGAATTCTCAAGTATTATGTTTTTAGCTAATTTAGACATTCTACTGATGTGGCTGGATCAAAAATTCTATTTTATTTCTATGGCTTTATTAGTAGGGCACTCTTTTTCTCCGTTTTCTTCAACTTAAACTTTAAAATATATAAGAATCTCTTCTGGGAGACTGACCAAATCCATGTGAATCTACAAAAGAAATTATGTTGTGTAGCGAGCAAATGTCAAAAGAGTCATAGTTTGTAACTTTAATGTCCTTTAATTAAGAAAAGCAAAAGAAAACATGGTGGAGAAAAGTCTTGGAGAGAAAAAGATTGAAAGCGTTCTATTAGAATGAGCTCAGTTTACCCAAAGCAAAAAATGGCTCAGAGTTCACTGACCAACCTTCAAGGACAGTAGAATGCCTTCCTCTAGCTTTGTGTATTCAACCAGGAGCAACTCTTGTCTCTGAGACTCTGAAGGCACAAGTCATACACTTTAATGTCTTCTGGTTTTCAGTTCTTTGCTTTGTTCCCACCCCCTGGCCTTCCTTTTTTTTTTAAAGGTTATCTGGCCCATTTCCCTTTTTTCCTGTTTCCTTGTCCAATTCTTCCATTGGTTGTATCTCATCAAACTCATTATAGTTGAACAATATCAAAATTTGAGCCATAGGTTCTTACAAATTTCTGTTATTTCTTTGTCTAACTAGTATATGTATGTTATGGGTTATATTACTCCTCTAGAAAGAGGATGGCTAACATTGATGATTAAAGGATGGTTAACATTGATACAGAAATTTAACATCAAATGCCCTTTCATTTTGGTTTCATCAGGTGCACTATGGGTACCGGTCCACTAGATCATTCACTGTCTCTCAAGTTAGCAAGCCTAAGCGGCAATTCACTTACTGTCATATGTAACAACAGCTTTAGTGGCCAAAAAAATGTTATTCGATGCCCAGGTAATATTTGACTTCTATACTTTATATACCTTTAAATAGATTTTATTAATAGAATACAATTATGATTAATTTGAATTTTTTCATTTTTTCCTCTTTAGGTAACATGGGAGTGAACCTCCTGAATGAGCCAATAAATAAAGCCAACCACTCTGTAGTGTCTGAATTTGTGTTCCTGGGACTTTCAAATTCCTGGGAGATCCAGATTTTCATTTTTTTCTTTTCTTGTCTTTTCTATGTGTCCAGTATGATGGGAAACCTCCTCATAGTGGTCACTGTAACCTCTGACCCTTACTTGCACTCCCCCATGTATTTTCTGCTGGCTAACCTCTCTGTCATCGATCTGATATTTTGCTCCATCGCAGCACCAAAGATGATTTGTGATCTTTTCAGGAAGCGGAAAGTCATCTCTTTTGCAGGCTGTCTAGCTCAGATCTTCTTTAGCCACGCTGTTGGGGGCACAGAGATAGTGCTGCTTATAGCCATGGCCTTTGACAGATATGTGGCTATATGTAAGCCTCTCCACTACCTGACCATCATGAACTCGCGAATGTGCATTCTGATTTTAGTGGTTGCCTGGGCCATTGGTCTCATTCACTCATTCATTCAGTTGGCTTTTGTTGTAAACTTGCCTTTCTGTGGCCCTAATGTATTGGACAGCTTTTATTGTGACATACCTCGGCTCATCAAACTTGCTTGCACAGATACCTATAAATTGGAGTTCATGGTAACTGCTAATAGTGGGTTCATTTCCTTGGGTGCTTTCTTCTTGCTCATCCTCTCTTACATTTTCATCCTGGCCACACTTCAGAAACACTCTTCAGAGGGTTCATCAAAGGCTCTTTCCACTCTCACAGCTCATGTTACTGTTGTGGTTTTATTCTTTGGTCCACTGATTTTTTTCTATATGTGGCCCTCTCCTTCAACACCTCTGGATAAATTTCTAGCCATATTTGATGCAGTTTTGACTCCTTTTCTAAATCCAGTCATCTACACATTCAGGAACAGAGAGATGAAGATAGCCATTAGGAAAGTGCTCAGTCAGCTTATGGGTTTTAGAAAAATCACTTAAATAGCTTTATTGAAACACAAAATTTCCAAGTGACTATTGGAAGTCCCTAATAGGCAAACCTCATAAAGAAGGGACTTTCTACTATGAATCACTTGGATCATTCACAGACCTTCATTGCCATATAGTGGGTTTATTTTGTTCCCACTGAAGACTGTGTGACATTCTTCCTTGAAGAGAAAGAAGGATTTTTTAATACAATATATAGAAACCAAAGATTATATTAACTCTTACATTTTAGTTCCCAAATAATTATGCTAATAATATTGTTCACATATATTAAACAATGTTGTAAATAAGTTTGTTTCTCAGGATAACTGTGCTGCAGTTTTCAAGCTGTCCTGCCCTATAACTGATATACTTATTAACATCATGCTTTACTGTTTACATTCCATAATTCCCTTTTTATTTGTTCTGTGTTATTATCTCAGCCTTTTGGTTATGAGTAAAATGCAGCAGTTATCTTTAGGATTTGTGGTCCACTTGTATTCTGGTATGTATTTTCATTGCTTTGTGTCACCTGCAGAACTAAAGATTTTGTAGTTTACTACTTCCTTCTTCATGTCATTGGTTAAAAAAAAGAGAGAAATATTTACAGAGTATATACTATATGTAAGACACTGTTCTTAGTATTAATTCATTTGTACTCACAGTGGTCCTTGAGATGGATAGTTTTATTACCCTCATTGTACAGATTGGTTGATGGAGGCACAGAGAAGTCAAATAACTTGCCTAATGTTAGTAAACGGTAGATTTGGGTTTAAACCCAGGCTATTTAGGGAAAACTCTCAAACCGTATTTGTCCTCTGCTCTTGTAGCACAACAATCCTCAACACAGAAGAATTATTCTGTGACCAAATGCAGGGGTTTATTTTCCCATACAGCAAGCAGCAGAAACTAGCTGGGAGTCCTCTCATTCAGTTCTCACACTATCTACTAGGAGATAGCGTCAGATCCCACGGGGAGAGGGCTCAGTTCCCAAGACTGCCCCCCCACCCCAGTCACAAGTGTGGATCTACGGAACTTCTGACTGATTAAGAAGTTGGGGTTCTCACAACCTTTTTATGGGCCCAATTAATTTGTTAGAGCAGTTCACAGAATTGAAGGAAACACACGTATTGGTTTATTATAAAGGATATTACAAAAGATACAGCTGAAGATGTATGGGGCAAGGTAAGGGAAGGGGCATGGAACTTTCACACCCTCTCAGGGCATGCCGCCATCTAGGAATCTCTCCTTGTTCAGCTATCTGGAAGCTCTCTGAACTCCGTCCTCTTGAGTTTTTATGGAGGCTTAGTTAATAATGTAACAAAGGCATCATTGACAACTGTGTAGGAATGTGATTGAACAAAAATACATGTTCTAAGCCCAGGAAGGCCTGTCTGTTCAGATTCTTCCCAGCTTCTCTGTATAGCATTCCTTCCTCCAGAGCCTCCAGGGTATATGGCAGGGCCCTCTCTGGAATGAGGTTCTTTTGACCCACAATGAGATTAGAGTCCTGTCTTAGGCAGGCAAAAGGTAGACAGAAGTTTAGTTTTGCAGGATACAAAATTCTAGGCTGGCAGTTGTTCTGTTTAAGAAGATTGAAGATGGGGGCTCACTCCCTTCTGTCTTGCAAGGTTTTCACTGAGATGTCTGCTGTTATCCTGATGGATTTTCCTTTGTAGGTCAGGTGTTGCTTACATCTAGCTGCTTGTAGAATTTTCTCTTTCATTTTGCCTTTGGCCAGGTTGATGACTATGTGTATTAGAGATGTCCTGTTTGCTATGAATCTTCCCAGAGTTTGATGACCATCTTGTATCTGGATGTCTGATATCTGGTGATACTAGGGAAGTTTTCCTCAATAATTCCCTCAAATAGATTTTTCAGGGTTTTAGTGCTTTCTTTTTCTCCCTCAGGGATACCTATAATTTGTATGTTGGTTTGCTTCCTATAGTCCCATATCTCTCTAAGTGATTGCTCTGCCTTTGTTGTTCTCTTCTCTGCCTGTTTAAATGATTGGGTTAGCTTGCGAGCCTTGTCTTCAAGCTTGGAGATTCTTTCTTCTCCTTGGTTTAATCTGTTGCTGGAAATTTCTGTTGCATTTTAGAAATCCCTGAATGATGCTTTCATTTCTTTAAGTTCTATTATATCTTTCATAATTTTGTCTAGTTCTTTAGTGACTTTTTCATTAATTTCCTGAAATATTTTTTGGGTTTATTTTTGTTGGGTTTCAACTTTATCTTCAATTCTGTTCATCTTATTTGCCATCCATATTCTGAATTCCATTTCAGTCACTTTGACACTTTCTTGTACTTGGAGTTCACTGCTATAGTTCCATTGTGATCCCTTGGGGATGTTTACCTGTTTTGATTTTTCATGTTGCCAGGGTTCTTTCGCTGGTTTCTTCTCATCTGAGACCTCTTTTCTCAACTCAGGGCTTGTATAGGTTTGCAGGGCTCCTGTTCCTTGCTGGAAACTCTCTTACTTAGTTAGAGTAAGGGGAGGTCACTAGATGGCGCTCTTCTTTGCTCCCCACTCTGGAATGTTGACTTGGCAGAGGGAGGGGTATGTGTACTAGAAGCTTGTAATGCAGCTGTTCTGATTTGTTCTGTTCACCTGAGATTGCCCCTGTGCAAGCCTGTGCTGAATGCTGTTTGGGTTGAGTGTTGGTAGGATGTTTGAGTTGGGAGCCTGGTGAGACCCTCTTCACTGAGGCTGCTGTTGTGCGGAGTTGCTTTCCCCACAGAGATAACAGTAGCAGCTGGATGCGGTTGGGTTCTCAGGCTGTGTGCCTTTGCTCAAACTGGGTTGCAGTGTACTGGAGACTTGAGGCTGGGAGTCCCAGGCAGGGCGTTGGACTTCGGAGCAGTTCTTCCAGCCCTGCAATGGCGAGGGAGGCTCTGGGGTGGAGTCTTGGGGTCCCGGGGTTCCAGGTGCAGTGCTGGAGACTTGGGAATGGTGTCTAGGGCCTGGTGGGTGTTCTCAGGCTCCCACCAGAAGTGGAGTCTCAGGCTTCAATGTGAGAGCCTCAGAGTCGGGACTGGGGAGGATCTAGAAGTAGAGTTTCTGAGCAGAGTCCAGGAGGAGCCAAGAAGCAAGGCCAAGCAGGGCCGGAATCGATGGCGGGTCTGATCCAACTTGGTGGGCGGGATCAGGACCAAGCAGTCAAGAGAAGTTGGGGCCTGAAGGCAGAACTGGGCGAGCAAGTGGCAGTTTGTTTCACAGGCTCAGAGACCCAGTTTCGGCAGCCCAGGGACTATGGAGTTCTCCACTCCCCACCCAGAGCCTGGTAAAGCAGTTGCCCAAAGCCCCTCAGAGGTCAGACTCTGCTGCCCCCTGATCAGTTCCCATGCTCAGATCCCTTTGTGCTCCAGGGAAGAAGTACTTGACTTTAAGTCACCGGGTATGGCTCAGGGAAGCCACAAGTCAGTGCACACCCTCCCCAGCCCGGTGCAGATCAGGCACAGCGCACCCGAGAGCTCAGGATGTCTTTAACTGCTGCCTGATCCTCTCCGAGCCCGTTGTTTGGTGCAACGGCTCTGCACGGACTCCAGGCAGGTCCCCAGTCCAACCAAGCAGAGGTCTGTGGGGGTGGTAAGAGCCCTCCTGGAGTTTGCACTGTGCTAGCACAATGAGCCCCGTGCTCTGTCCTCCTATTGTTCCCGGGCCTCCTCTGATCTTGTTATATGCATCACCCCGTCACAT
The DNA here is from genome assembly GCF_040939455.1 of Microcebus murinus. Classification (NCBI taxonomy): domain Eukaryota; kingdom Metazoa; phylum Chordata; class Mammalia; order Primates; family Cheirogaleidae; genus Microcebus; species Microcebus murinus. The sequence goes on along the minus strand of NC_134109.1, from coordinate 72,897,834 downwards.
TTTCACCCTGTCACATTTTTTTTTCCCTCACTCTGAGTGTCTGTTGCTTCTCTGTGATTTCACAATGCTGCTTCATAGAAGAGGGATCCTTATGTAGGCAGCTGCCTGTATCTTTCACTTCTTTCCTTGGGAGCAGCGAGCTGGCAGGCTGCTTCTGGTCTGCCATTATTTTTCCTTTCAATATTTACTTTTCTCTGAGCTGCCTGTTCATTTTCTTTGCCATATTTTAATGAAGTCATTTAGATTTTACTTTGTATAATAAAAATGTTGACCTTTAATTCACAAATTAAAAATATTTTCTCCAGTTTTTATTTTATTGTTTTGATTGGTAGCTTTTTTCCCATATGAATTTATGTAGTATAATTTATAATTTTTTTTATAGCTTTTGGGTTTCATCACTTAGTACAGTTTTTCCTAATCCCAATTGAGATAAAAAGAAAAACAATACTCCAATATTGTATAATCATAATTTTGTTTCCTTTTGTTTTAGTTTTAGGTTTTATAATTAAGCCTTTAATTAATCTGGAATTTACTTTGAGTTATATAGTATTACTTTTTTTTTCCAAATGACTTGCCAGTGTTCCAACTCTATTTATTGAATGACTCACTTATTATTAAATCTCTATAGATGATGATTTAAATTGTGCTGCACAAGGCTTTACTTATCCCCCAAATTTTATCACCTTTATTCTCACTGCATTCTGGCCTTGATTTAGTAATGAGTACAATTTTTATTCAAAAGGATCATGTGAGAGTTTCACAAACCAAATATTTTGGCTTCCAATGTAGTGTTAAAAAGTGTGTAAATATTATTAATAGTATAAATACCTTTTATCATTGTTCCATGTACCACATCTATCTCTGACTTCTAAACTTTTCATTTTTTTGCAACCCCTTTATACTTTAGTTATTCAAATTTTTAAAAATTCCATTGAGTTTGTGTTGTCACAAATTTATAAATTGGACATCATCAAAATTAAAAATCTCTGTTATGTTAATGAAGTAAGAGACCACAGAATGGTAGAAAAATATGTGTACATCATATATCTGAGAAGCATCTTGTATTTTGGATGTAAAAAGAACACTTAATAACAAGAAAAAAATTACCCAACTTAAGTATTTGCAAAAGATCTGAACAGATACTTTTCCAAAGAGGATATGTGAATAGAAAATAAGCACATAGACAGATTCCCAACACTGTTAGTTATTAATCAATCAAATAAATAAGGGAAAAGAAAAACTGCTAATTCCAAGTTCTCTTGAGGTTATGGAGTATCTGAAACTATCATACAATAGTGGTGGTAACTCAAAATGGTATAACCACTGTGGATAACCATTTAGAAGTTTCTTTTAAGTTAAATATACACTTGCCTGACAATCAGAAATCCCATCAGAAGTCCTAGGATGTCACATCTGCTGTACTCTTTTAGTCAACCAAGTCACTGGTGTCAGCTCAGATGCATTTTGCTCAGGATGTTTGAGTCTGTCATTTATATTCCTGACCATGTTTTTGGCAGCATTAATCTTTCCTCTCACTATTTTTTTTCCCCTGCTTTTATTGATCTTATTTCTTTCATGATTGATTTAATGCACCTTGAATTTTGACAGATTATTTTTTATCACCTTATATTTACAATTATTTATTTCTTTTCACTCATGTCTTCCAAATGTCATTTCAGAGAATATATATTTTAGAGAAGGCATATTTTAAAAAGACTTAGAATATTTGCTTGTAATCTTCACTACTTCATGGTATAATCTTCTATTATGTGTATGCTCTGTACCTTATGTAATTTTTCCTTTTCTTTCTTCTTCCAGTATTTTTACATAGGTCATCACCTGTTTTATTTTTATAATAAAATTATGATACACAGTTATATTGTATAATATTATTAATCTTTGGATAGTCTAGATATTTGTGAAAGGATATTGTGAAGAGGAGCTAGGGGTGACAGTGAGATATGATAGAAGGCCGCTGAGTGTTGGAATGCTGTCTCCAAAATACCTCTTATCTCTTGGGATGGTTCTCCTGGGCTACGGGGTTAACTACTGGCTCAGAGTGCAGACATATTTGTTAGTTTTGTCATGTGTTTTGTGATTTATCCTTTTTCTTTTTATTATAGAATGGCAATTGCTGTCTAGTCTATATGACTGTTTCCCCCTCCTCTTGCCTTGATTTTTCTTCCATTACACACCACACACGTCCTAATTATTTCAAAGGTGATAAGTCTGCACGTTTCTCTTTAAGCTCCTTTTCCCCATCTCTGTGTAGTGAGAGTTCATATGCTCCAATGTTTCCATTCCAAGTAAAGATGACTGTTTTTTGTCCTCAGTGTATCTACCTCTTTTAGAGACTGCTGAGCTTCCTGACTAGCTCAATATCTTTAGAAACATGTACTTTATTTTGGTTTTTAGGCTTGCCCTATTTCAATTTTTGTTGTACATAAGGTTTTCTTCATGTGTTGTGGCTTGTAATTACAGACAGTTCCTAGTCTTTGTAAAGCTGTAGCTCACGTTTTTGTTTCTTCTGGGTTAAAGGAAGAGAGAGAAAGAAGCATCTCAAGTTGGGAAACTTAGGTTGGAAGTCTGAATTTATTTACATCATTGAGGTTGACCTAAAGATTTATTTTTGCTGTTGTACTTGCCTGAAATTTGTATTTAAGGTCATATGTGCTTCATGAATATGTTGGGTAACATTGTGACTTTTCTATAATTTAAAGAGGTTTGGTGTAGGAGAAAGGAAATTTTTGAAAGAGTCCTAAATTCATGTATGGCCTAACCTTTTAATATCTGTGTAATTTTTGATGATAAATAATTTGTGATTATGTGGCAATAATAACATCTGTTTCACAGTGTGGTTGTGAGGATTCAGTAGAAAATGTATATAAAGTGTTATTTTTGATGTTACTTTAAACCAGTTTGCCTTTATATTCTCTCTACTTTTTTCATAGAAACTTATATGCTTTTATGTCCATATTTCAATCTCATACCTTTAAATATTATTCTCTGGTTAAGTTGAATATAATTATGGTAATCATCATAGAAATAATTACAGCATTAAAAATTTAAAAGAATAGTGTTTAATGTAGATCTGGAATTCACCCATTGGTCATCATAAAATAAAGATTTAAAGTATCCCTAGAAAATGGCAGAAGGCCTCTTTGTCATAAGAAAATTAAACACCCTTTATTTCTCCTAATTAAGAGTTTCTGTGCTTGGTTACTCTGGGAAAACCAAAACGACCACAGGCAATAATTCCCCAGGCCATGTGATCTCAGTCTGGCAATCCCCGATTTCTGCAGCATTAGTTTGGTCACTGCTCTCTGGGGTTGTAATTAGCAGGTCCCTTATTATTTTATACAGCTATGTGTGGGTGTCTGTAGTGATCATGTATTGGATCTGGCTGATCTTGTGAGAACTGTATCTATCTGAATCTCTAATGATGCTTTTTTTTTTTTTTAGTTCCCTTGGCAAAACAGGTAAGTGAGAGGGACAGAAATAACATATATAGTGAGTAAATCAGTGAGCCAAGATCTATGTCTGGGAATGAGGAAAATAAGTTTTCCTTAAGTAGGTGTGATGTCAGCCTTCTGTGTGGGAATTTGCTGTTGGCACTAGAGAAGCAGAAAGGAGCAGGAATCAGGCATTGTGAAGGGAACACGCTGTGTACGCCAGTGAAGGGTATGGGCAGGGGAAAATGAACATCAGTCCTTAAGGAATGAGGACAAAGCTGTAGAAGAATGTCAGTGAAGAATCAGAGTTTATTTTAAAACTACTCATCCTCTTTTCCGAGTTTTCCCAACCATTTAGCCCCACATTTTTTTTTTTTTTTGGTTGGGGACTCTCATTTGCTTTCCTGTGTGGCGTGTGCTCTATGGTCAGTCCTGCCACCTGGTTGGTCTGTCCAGTGTCTAGAAACCTTTCGCTCCTTTGTGACCTTCTGCCTTTCCTACCAGTCCACTTCTCAGCCCTTGCCATTCTCATGATTAGACTTCTTTTATTTTTCATTTATTTTTATTTCAGCATATTATGGGGGTACAAATGTTTGGGTTACATATATTGCCTTGGCCCCACCCGAGACTTCTTTTTAATTGATTTTAAGCTGTTCAGCAGTGCTGGTGTCACAACCGTGTGGCACGTAGGTTCTCTAAAGCTTTTGTCACCTAACCTCTAATGGGGATTTTAATTAATTTATTTTTGACAATTCTATCACCTTTATTATATCATTCATTCATTAATGAACTCATTTAACATTTATAATGAGTGTCTACACTATACTAGGTCAAAACTGCCCATTTACAATGTAGAAAATTTATGTAAATTTTTATGTCAATTTTCTTATACTTCTCCTCTACACACTGTATCACCCCACTTTCTTTGCTGTCACAAATTTTTTCTACTTCCTCCCTTTGTTTTCTTTTCTTCTCCTTTGGTGCCCTCTTCTCTTTTGGCTTCTCAAGTCCACCATGGTTGTCCTCCTAGCTCTGTGATCTGCCTAATTTGTCAGTTTCTTTGCCTATTTTACATTATCAATGTGGACAGTTTCCATGGTTGTGTCTTTGCTTTAAATTTTTTTTTTTTCCTATATACTCTTTCCTTTGGGAACCTTATTCACTCTTATGCATTCGTCTATTACTTTTATGTGGATTACTATGCAATTATATCTTGAATCCATACTTCTTTCCATACATCGTGTTGCAGATTTCCACCTGAACATCTCAGTATTGTCTAAAACTCTATTTGCTTAAAATACATGTGATTATATATTTTCTGTATCTTCACATATTCTATGTGCAATGTTCTTATTTCTGAAAATGGATCCATCATTGTCTTATCTATTCATGCTTAAATCTTGGTATTTTCTTTGAGTTTACTTTCCTTCATGCTCACTCCAGGTATAGTAAGCCACCAATTCCTTTGGGTTTTTACTTATCACTATTTCTATTCTGCATCTACTGTCATGCAGCCAGAACCATGTAGTCCCAGTTCTTCTGCGTAGCTCTCCAGATCTGCTTTACTTCAACATTCTCTTAGATGGACTCCTTCTCTGTGTTTTCCCTTTCTTCTGTTTGAACTGATCACACTTATAGATAGAGCATCTTCCCTAATTACTGGCCTCATCATTAATTCTTTGTACCCACATTTCATTGCCTCCCTAAATTTATTTAAAAATTCCTATATATCTTTGAGACATTCCCAATGCTAGGCAAAAATGAATCTTAACCACCTTTTTCATCTTATTTTCCTTTCTTCTCCAAAACAATTTACATGCTCTAATCTGAATGCTTCAACATTAACCCACTGTACACCAAACTTACTGGCTTTTCATATTTTACAATCTGCTTGAAGTGAATTCTTTAGACCCTATATTTGTGTATTTTAATATTTATTTAATATTTATCAATTTTTACAGCTGTACACAATGCCACATAACTATGCTGCCTTCTCTCATCACTGTGGCTGTCTCTTTCTATTCAATTCATGCATAAGAGGATTTGTTCCATTTCTATGACATGCGTCACACAATGTCTGATGTGTATTTGTATGCATGTTGGATAAAGATTTGCTTTATACAACATTAGTGTTTATTGATAGGTGACACAGTAAGCAAATCCACTTTAAATTAACAAAATGAATAAGTGATAAGGTAAGACTGGAAATAGAACATAACTATGACTAGGAATTGGGTCTTGAGTAGCCATTTGATTTTCTAATGTGCATAACTACCTGCTTTCTGCATCTGTGAAATTTAACTTGAAGTTGAAACTGAAGAATTCTATGTTTCTTACAAAAAAAGGCAGTTTGGGAGAAGTCTCTTTTCCTGAGTAACAGGTATTGATTGAATAGTTTGGCTTTTTTGCCTTGGCTGGTCAACACCAATTTATACCTGGATGGGCATGGTCTTCAAAAATCCCTTCAAGCACCCTGGCCCTTCTACCTTTTTCCTGTCTCTCACTCTTAATGACAAGCAAAATATCCTATGCTATTAGAAGTAGTTGGAAAAGACATAATTTTTTCTTTTCATGTGGGGAATTAAAATTTATGCCTTTAAATTGTAGGGCTTACCATTGTGGAAGAGGTATAGCCCAGTCAGAGTACAAATCTTCGTGCATTACACAACAGTCTTTGATTAGTGTCTCAACTGAGGAGAAAAAAATTTTTTTGGGGGGGGGAAATATACTTAAGTGATTGAATGCAAGTATAGACACAAAATATTTACTTAAAGCCAGGTCTATTTACAATATCATAATGGAGGATTCATAATTTGAGGCATAGTTTCCTATACCTGAAAATGTACTATGCTTTCATGTAGAGAGCCCTCAACATATAATATATATTATTTATTGCGCCATTATACTATGTAGTAGGTACTAGGTTAGGTATTTTTATTATTTATTTATTTTATTATTGATTTATTTTTTTCAGCCTATTATGGGGGTACAAATGTTAAGGTTACATATATTGCCCTTACTTCCCCCACCCCCAAGTCAGAACTTCAAGCGTGTCCATCCCCTAGTTGGTGCACATCATGCTCATTATGTATGTATATACCAATCCCCTCCCCCCACCTGCCTGACACCTGATAGATGTTATTTCTATATGTCCACTTAGGTGTTGATCTGTTAATACCAATTTGCTGGTGAGTACATGTGGTGCTTATTTTTCCATTCTTGGGATACTTCACTTAATAGAATGGGTTCCAGCTCTAGCCAGGAAAATACAAGAGGTGCTATATCACCGTTGTTTCTTATAGCTGAATAGTACTCCATGGTTTACATATACCAAGGTTAGGTATTTTTACATATATAATTTATTTCTCACAAAAGAACATGGAAGAGCCAGGGAGGTATTATTATCCTCATTTTATTGATTTATTTTTTTCTTTTCTTTTCATTTTTTTTTTTTTTTTTGAGACAGAGTCTCACTCTGTTGCCCAGGCTAGAGTCCTATGGTGTCAGCCTAGCTCACAGCAACCTCAAACTCCTGGGCTTAAGCAATCCTTCTGCCTCAGCCTCCCTAGTAGCTGGGACTATAAGCATGCACCACCATGCCCGGCTAATTTTTTCTATATATTTTTAGTTGTCCAGCTAATTTCTTTCTATTTTTAGTAGAGATGGGGTCTCACTCTTGCTCAGGCTGGTCTTGAACTCCTGAGCTCAAATGATCCTCCTGCCTAGGCCTCCCAGAGTGCTAGAATTACAGGTGTTAGCCACCACGCCTGGTGTGATTTTTTTTCTTTTATTTTTTAAATTAAATATCATAGTTGAACATATTTTTGGATTACATGTGATATTTTGATGCATGTATATAATGTGTAATGATAAAATCAGGGTAATTGGAATATCCATCACCTCAAACATTTATCTTTTTTTTGTGTTGGGAACACTATAATTTTTCTCTTATAGCTATTTTTAAATATATGATAAATTATTGTTAATTATTTTTTACTGTACTATTGAACACTAGAACTTATTCCTTCTAACTGTATATGCCCATTTTAATAACGAAGTATATTTAATAATATACCCATAATAATAATGAGAAATAATGAGAACTGAAGCTCAGAGAAGTCTGATAACTTTGTTATGTTCACATAGCAAATGTCTCATGGAGCCTGGATTCAAAGTCAGGCCTTGGCTGACCTCAAAACCCCAGTTATTAAGCATTCTACTATAATGCATGAAAGTAAGTCTGTGAATTTTTGCATTTTTAGGATTGAAGAAGAGAGAGATTAAATTTGGAAACGGTTTCTGGAATTTTGAGTGTTAGCAAACAGCTGTGGGATAAGTCCACCATGTAGAAGAACCACAACCTTTGGAAATAAGTCTACTGTGACCCTCAGTAGCAGAAGCTACTCCTGGGGTGGTAAGACAGAGAAAACACACACTGAGGAGAATTTCATGTGCCTGCTGTCTGTTCTGTACATGTCCCTCTCCTGATTAGTGTATGCTAGGATCCTCAAATCATAATAACAATTCTATTTACAGTGAATTGCAGGTGTGTATATCACTGTGCAGTATAAAAGGCAATATTTCCATTATTATCATCTGTGATTTTTGCAGAAATTCTGTGAGCTTGACAGGGCAGGTAATAGCAGCATTTGCCTTTTCTCTCCTTTAAATGCAACCAAATGTCAAAGTCAGGAGCAGTCCTGAATCAGTATATTAAAGGTGAGAAAATTATTTTATTTATGTTGTCTTTAAGTTACTTGTGTTCTCAGAAACAGAGACTACCATATTTCATCCTGTCTGAGACTTGTCCAGCTCTTTCTCTTTTTCCTTAAGGCTTTCTTTTTTCTTTGTCATTGTGCATATCTTTCCTAATTTCTCCTTTTCCCCATCTTTCCCCTTTTTTCCTTTTTAAAAAATTTTAATTATTATGAGTACATAATAGTTGCATATGTTTATAGGATACATGTGATATTTTGATACAGGTATACAATATATATTAATCAAATCAGAGCAATTGTGGTATCTATCCCCTCAAGCATTTATCATTTTGTTTGTGTTAGGAACATTCCAATTCCACACTTTTTAGTTATTTTAAAGTATACCATAACTTATTGTTGACTATAGTCACTTTGTTGTGCTATCAAATATTGTTCATTCTTTCTAACAAACTCTATTTTTGCACCCATTAACCGTCTCCACTTTATTCCCTGCTCCCCACTACCCTTCCTATCCTCTAGTAAACATCATTCTACTCTCTGTCTCCATGGGATCAATTGTTCTGATATGAGTGAGAATATGCAAGATTTGTCTTTCTGTGATTGGCTTATTATTCCTATATTTTTAATCTCCATTCTTTTTTCTTTATGTCTGCTTCAGTTTTCTGTGTCTTCTATTATTCCATAGACTTTGGAAAAATAAGTTGAATGGTGGCTGTTGGTTTGGAGGTTAAATGCTATTGTATCCCTAGTGAGTAATATGTTGTAACTCTTAGGTGCCTTCTCACTGAGAGACCATTAGTGATGGCTACCATAAGTTTTTAGAAATTTTCCTTTATGTATGTTAAAATTATTGAAAAAAATGTTGGGGAGAAGAGAGACAGGAATAATAAAGATCACTGACTTGAAGGCATAGCCTTACTACAAGCTGGGCTTATTAATCTAACTTACCAACTAAGCACTATTTACCTACTTTCTGTATGTACCTGGGTATATAATATGGGTAATATAGACATGAATAATGATAATTGATACTGAAAAGTCTTTTCTTATTATATTGTTTAAGGTATACACATTATATACCTCATCCTTCTCCTATTGAATTTTCACTAATTTCTAAAGAGCTAGATGAATGTTTCTGTCTTTGGCATAGCTTACCCCTCCTGCTCTTGGTGGCACTAGCATCTTCTGCCTTTGAATGTCTATAGGGCTTTTCCCCCCAAAACTCACTAAATGTTTCTTACTATTTACTTAATATGTATTGTATACAACATTGTTACATGTACAATTCATGTTTTTTCAACTGTTTTTTTTTTTTTTTGATTCTTTGGTTTACGGGAATTAGAGAAAGAACAAATCAGTATGAAGGAGAATTATTAATAAAAATACAGGAAGAGACTGAGATTTTAATTTACCTTTGAGGATAATAAAATTTAGAAAGACTAAAAGGATAGACTTCACAGAAACTTGACCTTAAATTTTTTTACAGGTGTAGCAACCAGTTAATCAGCAAAATATGAAGAATACAAATCATGACAATAATGAACAATCACTTTCCAAAATGTAATTTACTATTGTACTAGTTAATCTTTAACTGTGTACACATTTTATGTGTTATTTATTTATTGTTATACTGCTATATAATTTGGTATTAGTAATGGATACTATATATGAAAATCTCTGGTCAGTTTTTTTTAACCAGGAAAAAAATCACTGTTTTGAGTTTTGCTCTTTTTATTTGGTTATGTTTTACTTGATTATTTGCTCATTTGATTTTATTATTATTACGATTTGTCTTTCTGGAATAGGAATCAAGAGACCTGGGTCCCCATTCTATCAATCGCTTGAATTTTGGAAATTCAGATTATTTTTCTGGGTCTGATGTTTTTCATCTGAATTGTGACCACATTGGATAAAATGGATTTTATAAAATTCCATATGTATTTCATTCCATCACACTGGGGACATGTGCTTTCCCTCACCAAGGCCTCAGATCTTTTCCAACAGTGATTGAGTTTTCCTGCCCACCTTCCCAGTGCTTCATCACCTCCCCATGTGTGTTCATCTCATCAATCTTCCACGCTGACTTACCTTACCCTGATCTGCAGAACCTGTGGCTGTTTTTGCTCTCTAACCCAGGCTATAGGTTTCTGGTTATAAAAAGTATATACCTTGAGACTGTGGACTGTTAGCTCAGGAGGCCACAGTATAATCACTATGTGTAGATGACAATAGAGAGAGACCCATGCCAGTGGTGGTGACTCAGGATTGGAGTCAAGGCACAGTATGTGCCTGTGTGAGTTTTGGGATCTAGAATGAATTATGGCACCAAGCAGATGGCTCTTTGCATGAGAAGGTTTCGAGTTGCAGCTGCAAAAATGTAAGACACCAGTATATTGGCTTTTTTTGTACCTCAGCAACTACTTAAATGCCTGTATTAAGAGTTTTCAGAAGCTGCTTTCTACTATAGGGGAACAAATTGAGGTGAGTATCTATCTGGACACAGAGAAATATAACACTATTTTCTGCTCACTTTCTACCTCACATATAAACACAATATGTATTAAAGGACTAAATCACCAGTGTCGTGGTTTTTACTTCATAGTTCAAAGTTAATAAGAAAGCTTTTCTGCCTTTCTAAAATGTGACTTATTAATGCTTCATACTCATCTAATTTTATAATCATGAATTAAAAGTATAAAATTATAAATTTCCTTGAAGATAAAATATCTGAATAGGGGCCGGGAGTGGTGGCTCACGCCTGTAATCCTAGCACTCTGGGAGGCCGAGGTGGGAGTATTGCTCAAGGTCAGGAGTTCAAAACCAGCCTGAGCAAGAGCGAGACCCTGTCTCTATTAAAAATAGAAAGAAATTAATTGGCCAACTAAAAATATAGAAAAAATTAGCCGAGCATGGTGGCACATGCCTGTAGTCCCAGCTACTCGGGAGGCTGAAGCAGAAGGATTGCTTGAGTCTAGGAGTTTGAGGTTGCTGTGAGCTTGCTGACGCCATAGCACTCTTGCCCGGGCAACACAGTGAGACTCTGTCTCAAAAAAAAGAAAAAAAAAAATATATATATACATGTATATATCTATATACATCTGAATGGGTTTTAGTCAAATTAAGCTTGATAATATCAAATGTCAGAATAGGTTACCATGCAAGAGGTACTGAGTACTTTAAAGGGTGAGGAATACCAGTGTACATAAAAGCTGGTACCAAGGGGAGGCTGAGACATTGATGAATTAAAAATATCTCAGCTATTTCAAGTGCTGATCCTCAATACATTCACGTATATGAACAAAGAGAAACTGTTTGCAGGGATATATTACATCCTCTGTGGCCACTTTAGGCATATGCCTTAGTAGAAACTCTGGTGGAATGCCTCCAACACACATTTATTAGGCCTGGAAAAAGCCTTACATGACAGATGGCACAAGCTCCTTATGAAATCTTTACAGAGTATGAAGCTATTTACTATATTGTAATTATGAAAGGTTGTGGAACCTGGAGCTACTTAGATAGCAGTGAACATGAGAAAACATAATGGGTAATAGCGTTGTTCTATTTTTATGCATGTCCACATATATCCCTTGTTCCACTACAGTTGTGGGCTGTCCAATTCCACATACCCCAGTGTCTTTATTAAGTCTTAGTCTATAGCCTATCTTAATTCGGTCCATCTCAGGTACCTTTTACTCTGTTAATCATGATGTTCCTCTTATCCCTACTTTCTATCAGAGAATTGTGAGTGCAAACTGGGGACAGAAGGGAATTATGAGAATATGCATAAATGCAATATAGAATATGTTGTAAATGAGGAATAGTCAATATCACAGGTGATTTAAATACTTGATAAATGTCACAGATAGGCATGAATCTTTTGTTCTTGAGCGATCTGTTAATTTGAGAACAGACATATCAGGAGTGTTGGTGATAAGTTTAAATCATCTTATAGCTCACATGTTTTGATGATATGTTGATTTTTGTTATTTTTTATACTAGAGGAACTGGATAACTATATTTCTAAGACAATTGAAATATTATTGATGTTAATACATATTATTATCCTTGTAATCACAATTTTCTCCTCATTTTCTTAGTTCTCATAATTTCAGACACAGGCCAGCTGGCTAGATCAATGGATGGAGGGAATCACTCAGTAGTGTCTGAGTTTGTGTTTCTGGGACTCACCCATTCATGGGAGATCCAGCTTTTCCTCCTGGCTTTCTCTTCTATTCTCTATGTGGCAAGCATGACTGGAAACATCCTCATTGTGTTTTCGGTGACCACTGACCCTCACTTACACTCCCCCATGTACTTCCTACTGGCCAATCTCTCCTTCATTGACATGGGAGCCTGCTCTGTCACTTCCCCCAAGATGATTTATGACCTTTTCAGAAAGCACAAAGTCATCTCCTTTGGAGGCTGCATTGCTCAGATCTTCTTCATCCATGTGATTGGTGGCGTGGAGATGGTGCTGCTCATAGCCATGGCCTTTGACAGGTATGTGGCCATATGTAAGCCTCTCCACTACTTGACCATCATGAGCCCACGAATGTGCATATTGTTTCTGGCTGCTGCCTGGGCCCTTGGTGTCAGTCACTCACTGTTCCAATTGGCATTTCTTGTTAATTTACCCTTCTGTGGCCCTAATGTATTGGACAGCTTTTACTGTGACCTTCCTCGGCTTCTCAGACTAGCCTGTACAGATACCTACAGATTGCAGTTCATGGTCACTGTCAATAGTGGGTTTATCTGTGTTGGTTCTTTCTTCATACTTCTCATCTCGTACATCTCCATCCTGTTTACTGTTTGGAAACATTCTTCAGGTGGTTCATCCAAAGCCCTTTCCACACTTTCAGCTCACATCACTGTGGTCTTTTTGTTTTTTGGTCCAACCATGTTTGTGTATACGTGGCCACACCCTAATTCACAGATGGACAAGTTTCTTGCTATTTTTGATGCAGTTCTCACTCCTTTTCTGAATCCAGTCATCTATACATTCAGAAATAAAGAGATGAAGGCAGCAATGAAAAGAGTATGCAAACAGCTAATCATTAACAGGAAGATTTCATAAATGATGTGATAAGGCCTTCTCATTGATCATGATGTAGCTATGTGTTTCTTTCTTTGATATGTTAGATTCAAGAACTTTGTGACATCAAACAATGATTTTAATGTTATTAGATCTGTAACATTATTCTTATTTGATGAATATATTTATATTTTGTGAAGAATGAATCATGAATACAGTATATCTTTCCATCTATGTTAGCTCCTTTTAATTTCCTTCAGCAATGTTTTGTAGTTTTTGGTGAACTGGTCTTGTATATATATTTTTATATTTATTCCTAAGTATTCTATATTTTTGATGCTCTTTTAAATGGCATTGCTTTTTGGTTCAATTTACAATTGTTTATTTAGCATGTAGGACTATAATAGATTTTTTTGAGCTGATCTGCCTCTCTAATGCCTTTATTTTTGTTATTTCAAAATATTATGGGGATACAAATAATTTTCGTTACATGGATCAGTTTTGTTATGCTTGAGTCAGGGTTACAAGTGTGCCCATCACCCAGATAATGTTTACTGGACCCGTTAGGTAGGTTTTCACCAATCCACCTCCTCACCCCTGATTTGATTTCCACTGAGTTTTACTTCCCTCTGTGCACATGTGTGCTTATTGAGTAGTTCCAATTTAATAGCAAGTATACATGGTGTTTGTTTTTCTATTCTTTAGATACTTCACTTAGAAGAATGGTCTCCAGTTCCACCCAAATTGTTACAAAATACATTAATTCATAGTTCTTCATGGCTGAGTAGTATTCCATAATATACACAGACCACATTTTGTTAATCCACTCATGAATTGATGGGTACTTGGGTTGATTTCGCATCTTTGCAATTGTGAATTGTGCTGCTATAAACATTCAAGTGCAGATGTCTTTATTATAGAATGTCTTTTGTTCCTTTGGATAGATACACAGTAATGAGATTGATGGATCAAATGGTAGTTCTATATGTAGCTCTTTGAGGTGTCTCCATTTTACTTTCCACAGAGTCGGAAGTCCCACCAGCAGTGTATGAGTGTTCGTATCTCTTCACATTCATGGCAACATTTATGTTTTGGGACTTTTTGATAAAGGCCAGTGTCACTGGAGATAAGTGATATCTCATTGTGGTTTTGATTTGCATTTCCCTGAATATTAGAGATATTGAGCATTTTTTTCATATGTTTGTTAGGTATTAGCCTATCTTGTTTTGAAAAGTTTGTGTTCATGTCCGTTGCCCACTTTTTGATGGGGTTGTTTGATTTTTTTCTTGGTGATTTTCCTGAGTTCTGTATAGGTTCTAGTTATCAGCCCTTTATTGGATGTGTAGCATGCAAATATATTCTCCCATTCTGTAGGTTGTCTGTTTGCTCTCATGGTAGTTTCAGAATGGTCATTATTAAAAAGCCAAAAAAACAACAGATGCTGGCCTGGATACAGAGAGAAGGGAATATTTATACACTGTTGATGGGACTGCAAATAAGTACAGCCCTATGGAATACAGTATAGAGATTTCTCCAGAAACTAAAAGTAGACTTATCATTTGACCCAACAATCCCACTACTGGGTATATACCCAAAAGAAAAGAAGTCATTCTATCAAAAACACACGTGCACTCGAATGTTTATTGCAGCACAATTCATAATTGCAAAGATGTGTAATCAACCCAAGTGTCCATCAATTCATGAACAGATTAACAAAAATACACACACACACACCCCATGGAATACTACTCAGCCACAAGAAGAAATTAATTAATGTCTTTTGTAGCAATTTGGATGGAACTGGAGACCATTATCCCAAGTAAAGTATCTCAGGAATGAAAAAGCAAACACAACATATACTGTCTAATACTTGGAACTAATTGATGGGCACACATGGGCACAGAGAAAAGTAACTGTTATTGGAAATCAGGAAAGGGGAGGTGAAGGAGGGAGAAGTAAAAATCTACCTAACAGGTACAATGAACACTATTTAGGTATTGGGGACACTATTAAATAATAGCCCTGACTTAAGCATTATAAAAGCTATCGAAGTAACAGCAACATTTGTACCTCCCTAATATTTTGAAATAAGAAAGCCCAGCTTAACAATGAGAAAATAAACCCAATTGAAATATGAAGTCTTTTATGTTTCTAGCCTTTTAAGGTAGCATAGTGTTTTTAAAGTTCATCTATATTGTAACATGTATCAGAATTTTATTCCTTTATATGGCATTCTTCAATACCTAATCATCTCTAAATGATATTATTTTGTATTAAACTACTGGTATAATTTATGATTCCTGTCTGAATGCTGACTTATACAGAAATTTATAACAGCATTGGTCCTAAGAAACAGACCCTCAGATATGGAGTTTTGGAATTGGCTTGTTCTTGTTTGGGGACTAATCACAGTGCTGAGCTCCTTGCCAATGTGAAATGGGGATGCTAATAATCCCATCATTGGAAAGCATCAGTATTATGAATAGCTGGATTGATTGTATCAAAGTGCCAAATAAAGTAAGTGACTTTTGTACTTGATCATTTCTATATGATAATAATTATAACTAACAAGTGTGGTATGTGATGGATTCTTTTGAATCTTACAGAAAGAAAATAACAAGCTCAGATCTTTATTTATTTATTTTTGAAGTTTCCTTCTGCTTAGCTCAATTCTGTTTTGTTTTAAAAATTTAATAGCAAAGATATAAAATGTAACCAAAGTGTTTGTACCCTCATAATACCCTGAAATAAAAAAAAATTAATAGAATTAGTGGGTAAAAGTTGGATTTTGGTCCATGTGTGCATTGTATAGTGGTGGAGTCTGGGCTTTTGTGCCCACCACGTGAATGGTGTACATTGTACCCCATAGGTAATTTTTTATCCCTCCCTTGTTTTGAGTCTCTAATGTCCATTTACCACTCTGTGTGTCCTTGCATAGCCACTGTTTAGCTCCCACTTATAAGTGAGAAGATATTTGCTTTTCTGTTCCTGATTTACTTCACTTAGGATAATGGCCTATCGTTCCATACAAGTTGCTGCAAATTGGAAGAGGAAGTTCAATTGTCTCTGTTGATGACGTGTTATTACATATAGAAAGTCCAAAAGATTCCAACAAAATAATGTTAGAACTGATAAACGAATTCAGTAAAGTTGCAGGGTACAAAATCAACAGACACAAGTCACTTGCACTGCTTGCTCTAAAAATGATGTATCCAGAAAATAAATTAAGAAAATCCCATTTATAATATCAACAAAAAATGAAATAAAAACCATAGGAATAAATTTAACCAAGGAGGTGAAAAACCTATATATAAAATCTATAAAATATTGATGAAAAAAATTTAAGATCACACAGATAAATGGAAAGGTATCCTATGTTCATGATGTTAAAATGTCCATACTACATAATGTGATCTATAGATTCAATGCTATCCCTATCAAAATTGTAATGCCATTCTTCACAGAAATAGAAAAAAACACCTTAAAGTGTATTTGTTACCAAAAATACCCTGAATTGCCAATTTTACCTTGATTAAAAGAACAAAGCTGAAGATCATATTACCTGATTTCAAAATATATTTGAAAACATAATGTAAAGTACTTTCATTTTAATGAAGAAAAAATATAAAACATATGGCATACTTGTGGAGAAAAAGGAACATAAAGTTTCTGAGGAAATAAGTAGTTGAACAAGATGGAGCAAACGGGTTTGCCAAAGATCTATTGAAATGAGGGTTTATGGATATTCATAGCTGAGAGAGACATAAAGCATTAGGAATGAGAAAAACATTTTGATGGTATTCAAACAGAGAAAAGTTTGAATGATCTAAAGTGACAGTGTTTTGAAGATATTATATGTAGAATAACTAAAAAGGGAGGAAGGAGATGAAAAGCTTAGAATTAAAGCATTTGGGTGAAGAGGTGTTAATCTAGGAATTAGATTAATTTTAATAACCTAAAAATTCACAAGGTGGGAATGTTCCATTGGAGCCATTTGGTAGACAAAAGTTAGAACCAACTTCTTTTATTTGTCTCTCCCTTCTTACCCTTCTCTTTCTTTTACTTTTCTCTCTTTTCATTATCATTAAAATAAACAAAAGAATAAAACATCATGAGTTAGAGCAGAGAAAGAAGACTAGCAAAGATCCCAGATGTTGAAAGTATCAGATACACAAAACATAATAAAACAACTATGCTTAATATGTTTAATGTAAAACCAAAAAATGAAAAATATTTTTATTGAATAGTAAACTTTACAGAATGGCCAAGAAGATTGAAAGAAAACAAATAGAATGTACATAATAAGTAAAATAATTGAAATTTGAAACCTGAATGAATGCATTTAACAAAACATTAGTATGTTAGAAGTAGCTGAAAAATGAATTAGTAAATTGCAAGATAGGTCAGAAGAAGCTATCCAGAATCCACACAGGAAGAAAGAAATGAAAAATAAGAAACAGGTAGTTAACAGACATGCAGGCTAGAGAGGGAAGGTCTAAGAATGTTTAAAGGCTGTTTCAGAAAGAGAGGAAGGAGACAATGAATCACAGTTAATATTGGAAAGAAATTAGCTAAAATATTCTTAGAGGATATGAGACACAATGCATTGATAAAAATGCCACATGAATTAAAAAACAATAAATACAAATGGAATTTTTATCTAAAGATATAATAGTGAAATTATGACATCAAGGACAATGAGAAGCTCATAGAAGCAGCCATAAGATAGATTATCTTAAAAGGAGCAAAAGTAGGCTGACATCTGATTTCTAATCAGCAACAAAGGAATCTAGAAGATAGTACAATATAGCTTCAATGTTTTTAGAGAAAATAACTTTCAATCTGGAATTCTATAACAAATAGTTTTAAAGAGTAAGTAAAATTAGAAGTATTTTCAAATGAACAAAAACAAAGATTTTGCCACTAATAGATATTCACTAAAATAATTCTATAAAAAGAAGTACAGTCATCTCATATAAAAGGTTTAAGTCTAAGACAAAGAGCAAAGAAAGTGACACATGTGAATAAGTAGAAAATAGCTGACTATATAAAACAATAATAATATTTTAGGAGTCAAAATATAGAAATAAAATATATTAAAAAAGAGCATGTATATCAACAAAAGAAAAATAAAGTTAGAGTGTTCTATGCTATTTGCTTAAGAAGAAGGTAAAAATATTGATTATTTCTCTATGTTAAACTGTTAAGACTGAATTTTCTTTTCCTAAGATAACCATTGAAAATTGGAAAAGTGTTGGATATTTTCCAAATTAAAATATAAAAAACAGCTCAGATATAATTATTCCAAAAGAAGGCAATAAGGAAAGCAAAAGAAACACAGAAAAAATAAAACAAATAGAAAAATAAAATAAGTTGATAGCTGTGAATCTTGATATGTCAGTAAGTAAAATAAATTTCAAAGTACAAAATGTTCTGGTTAAATGACAAAGTTTGTTGGATTGTATTAAAATGCTGATCTATATGACATGTAAAATATCAAGATAGAGAGATAGTGAAAAATAAAAGGATGAATGAAGACGATCAGTCTATGTACAAAAAAGCTTGCTTAGATACAACATCAGATAAAATGCATGGTGAGGCAAAAAGCATTACCTGATATGGTATAATAACTTAATAATAATAACAATAATATACGCATGGTCCCTGAATTATGAGGGATTAATATCCCTCATATTTAATTTTAATTTATTAATTAAAATTTATGATGTTTTATGATGTTTTGACTTTATGATGGTAAGGAAAGTGATAAAAATTCAGTAGAACTGTACTGTACTGTGTAATAATGACAACAAACAAACTGTACAGTCAAAACTTGATACTTCCTAAATGGTGGTGGTGCTCACCAGGGTTTGGGGGCGGGGAGATACACATCTTAGGGTTGTGGCGAGCATGAAGGGTGAGGGAGGGAATACCTCTAACCCTTCGTAGGGAAAGGCAAAGATATACAATGGTACCCAAAGGTCAAAAAAGAAAAAAAAAAACCAAAACTTTTATCGGGTGGTGGGCAGATGGGAGTGGGGAGGAGGGGAAGGTTATATACTTACAAAATAGGTGCGATGCACACCACCAGTGGGTAGGACAGGCTTGATGTTTTGGTAAGGCGGGGGCTGGGGGAGGAATGACAGGGGCAATATATGTAATCCTAACAATATTTGTACCTCGTAATATGATAAAATGAAAGGAAAAAAAAAACAATTGATATTCCTGAAGAACACTATGCCTCGTAAATCATGAAGTGTCAATGCCTTAGTGCCTTCTACCAGCCATTCTTGAGCCACCTCAGAAAAGAGATAAATTTATGACCCTGTTGCTGCAGTATCCACATCATCCAGAATTAATTTTAGTTTAATGCTTTAAGCATTATTCAGGCCCAGTGTGCTTTGAGCGTTATATATTAATAATGAGTACCCATACAATCATCTGTTTTTTCATCTTTGGAACAGGATTCAATAAATTCCATGAGATATTCAGCACTTTATTATAAAATAGGCATTTTGTTAGATGATTTTGCCCAACTGTATGCTAATGTAAGTGTCTGAGCATGTTTAAGGTAGGCTGGGCTAAGCTATGATGTTTGATAGTTTAGGTATATAAATGCATTTTCAACTTATAATATTTTCAATTTAGGATGGGTTTATCAGTATGTAACCCCATTATAAGTTGTGAAGCATCTGTAGTCACTTAAATTTACCAGGGAAGTTATAAAAATTTTAAATTTGTATGCATATAAGAACATAGTATCAAAATATATAAAATTGATACAAATTTGGAGAAGAAAGTAGATAAAAATCATAGTGGGAGTGGTATAGTAGATGGTAGATGAAGCAGACAAAAAAACAAATGTAAAAGATTTAAAGTTGATCTATTGGAAATTTATATATATATATATATCACTACCTTGGAATAAACATTCAATGAATGATTATGGAATACATATTTGTTTTAAACATACTTGGAACATTTATAAAAACTGGCCATATATTGAGCTATGTAACAAATCCCAACAAATTTCAAGGTATTGTTAATGCACAAACCATTGTTTTTAACCACAGTATATTTAAACTAAAGTTCAATTTTTGCTACTTGTTATTCTGCCACTCTTTGCTTTTTGTAGAAGCAGCAAAACACTATCACTCTTGCTATAATAATGAGAAATCAAATGATATATAAAATAATTTTATAAATGCATAAAACAACTAAGCATGGAAAAACGTTTATATGAAGTAAACTTCAGAAAGTGGTGAGCCTTCTGTAAGTGAATAGAGACTGGTGCCTGGTTTTCCTCCTGGGTGCATGGGTGAGAAGGGGTATGAAACTACAATACATTTGAGGGAAGACTTTGTTGGGGTAATAAGAAATCATCTGATCTTTTAACAACCTTATGGGCTGGCATGGGGGATTAGAATCAGGAGGAGACTTGGATGCAGAATTAATTCTACTGCAAATAAGTGCTTCCTCAGGATTGGTGGACCCTACACACAAGACATTTGAAGCAAATGTTGAATTGAAAGTAGCTAAATATGCAACCAGGACCTGATCTATTTTACTGATGAATTTGAAGGTACCAACTCTCAACCTTGCTTTCTGATACAGGAAAAAGTATCAACTGAAGTTTTTGCTATCCTTTTGCAAACAAAGACTGACATGTAACAAAGAATTATGAGACATGAAGAGAAGTAGAAATGTGACAATGCAGAGAAGAAATAGTCAAGACAAGAAGATATTGGAATAAGCCAATAATGACTTTATTTCTTAGAAATATATTAAATAAATTCAAGAAAAGATGAAAATTTCAGAAGAGAAAAAGAAAGACAAAGAACCAAATGTAACTAAATGTAAATTCTTGAATTGAGGAATATGTAATCTGAAATACAAAATTCATTAGATGGGCTTACAGTAAGACTGGACAGAGCAGAAGAAATAATCAATGAATATGAAGATAGTCCATTGAAATTATATAAGCTGAAGCACAAGGAGGAAGATGAATCAAAACCAGAAATGAATATTCATTTCAAAATGAGAAATGTCATAGTTTGAGAAATAATATCAAAAGATCTAACTTAATGTTTGAATCTCAAAGGGCAATCAAAGGATAAGAAGGCAGAAGAAATACTTGAAGTGATAATGGCAGAGAATTTTCCAACATGAGGAAAGACTTCGACAATAATCCCAAGAAATTTATGAAACCTCAAATAGAATAAATACAGAGAAAATGACATCAAGGTGTATAAAAGTGAAACTTCTGAAAACCAAAGACAAAGAGAATATTTAAAACATCTACCAGAGGGAAAATACACATTTCATTCAGAAAACGGTAAGAATGGAGCCTAAATTTCCATCACAATGGAAGCCAGAAGACAACAGAATGATATTTTAACACATTGACTGCCACACTAGACATTTTTCCCCCCTTGGGGCCATGGTGCTTTATTACAAAAATAGAATAAAAAGTTTGGAAACAAAATGATCCTTTCTAATTTAATGAAAAAATTTGTTATTTTTTATTGTTTTCTGCGTGTGAGTTATAAGCAAACTTGAAAACCAGTTCTTGCAGCTCCCAAGGTAAAGAAATATGAGTTACATATACTTCACGAAGCCCAGGGCTCAAAACTATCATGAGTTAAATATAGCTCACATGGTAGTTAGTGTGTTAAAGTTAGAAAAGTAATTTTCAACTTAGAATTCTATACCCAGCAAAATAATGAAGGTAGAATAAGGATATTTTCATACAACAATAGCTGAGAGAATTTGTCATTAGTGAAATGCAAACACTAAGGAAATGCTAAATGAAGTTCTTCAGACTGAAGGAAAATGATGCCAGATGGAAGACTAATTTGAAGAAGGAAATGAAGAACATTAAAAACACAATATATATGAGTAAATGTTAAAGAATTAGTTAAAAATTCTTTATAAATTATTTCACTTAAAGGAAAAAATAGTAATATGTGCTAGGGTATGTAATATACATAAAAGTATAATATATTAAACCAATAACAAAAGGACAACATAAGAAAATTAAGTTACACTGTTATAAATTCTTTTTTCATTTTAAAATTTTAATATATTTAGGAGATACAAGTTGAATTCTGTTATATATATATATTGTATGGTGGTAAAGTCTTAAAGTCTGGGCTTTTAGTGTATCCATTACCTGAATAGTGTACATTATGCCCATTTTGTTCTTTTTGACTCTTATATAAATGGAATCATATGGTAGAAGTTCTTCAAATACCTCATTCAAAAATAAATTTACATATTTCAACCATGTAAATACATGGTAATTTTTTGTCCCTTACCACACCCATCCTTTCCCTTTTTGAGTATCTAATCTGAAAAAAAGCAAGAAAGGGGAACCAAGAAGCAGAGAAGAGATGTAACAAAGATGAAACAAATAGTATTATAATAGGCTTAAATCCATGCATATTAATAATTTCATTAAATTAAAAATGCTCAGAACATGCCATTTAAAAGAAATTATCAGACTGAATACAAGAGCCAGTTGCATAATATTCACAAGAAATTCTTTTACATATAAGACTATAATTGTGACTAAAAGGAAAAGATGAATAAAATAGACTATGGAATCACTAATTATAAGAAAGACAATGTGACCATTCTACTGAGTGAAGTATGACAAGAATGGAAAAACAAGCACCACATGTACTCACCATCAAATTGGTATTAACTGGCCAACACTTATGTGCACATATAGTAGTAACATTCATCAGGTGTCGGGCAGGTGGAAGGGAGGAGGAGGGGATGGGTTTATTCATACCTAATGAGTGCACTGCACACTGTCTGGGGGATGGACATGCTTGAAGCTCTGACTTGGGTGGGGCAAAGGCATTAATGAAACCTAAACATTTGTACCTCCGTAATATGCTGAAATAAAAAAAAAATTAAATGAAATGCAAATCCAATAAAAAATAAAATAAAAAATTAAAAACATTATTTAAAACTTGAAAAACTATAAAATTTGTATAAAAATCATGAGAATATCTTCATTACACTGGACTAGAGAAGAGCTTTTTTTTCCCCCATGGACATACAAGGATAAAAAAGAATAATGGAAAAGATTGGGAAACTTAAATGCATCAAAATTTAGAGCTCTTCTTAACAGCAACAGAAATATCTGAGGGGAGTGGCAAGGAAAATCTCAAATTGAAGAAAATAT
Source organism: Microcebus murinus (assembly GCF_040939455.1). Classification (NCBI taxonomy): domain Eukaryota; kingdom Metazoa; phylum Chordata; class Mammalia; order Primates; family Cheirogaleidae; genus Microcebus; species Microcebus murinus. Next base: position 72,874,434 of record NC_134109.1, on the reverse strand, counting down.
TTTCATGATAAAGTATATATAAATGATGAAAGATTTTCATTCAGAGAGTGTGTGTGCTATGCTTGTATACATATTGATAAATATATATATTAATTGAAAAATGGCAAAATCTCGAATAGTCCCTTACACATGTGGAAACTCAAATGAGCAATAAATGAATGAAAATGTATGTTCAACCTTACTAACAATCAGAGAAATGCGAATTTGAAACAAAATGGGGATAACATTTCATCATATTGAGAAAAATTAAGATGTCTGACAATATTAAGTGTCAGTAAGGATGAGGAGCAATGGTAATGCTTATTTATTGGTGGTGGGAGTGTGAATCGGTAGGACCACTTTGAAAAGCATTATAGCACTCCATGGCAAGGCTGAATACCTCAACGATTCCACTCTTAAGTGTGTACCCCAGAGAATCTGTTGCATATGTGCACTAGGAGAAGCACAAAAGAATGTTCACGGCAGCATTGTTAGTAACAGTTAAGAACTGGAAAAACTCCAAGTGTCTATCAACAATAGACCTGAAGAATGAAGTCTGAGAAATTTATGCAGTAGAATACCATATATTAATAGTAATGAGAATGGATGAACTACATACAGCAACACGTACTTACATGGTTGAAATATGCAAACTTATTTTTGAATAAAGTGAAAGTACTTGAAGAACTTCTAAAATATGATTCCATTTATGTAAGAGTCAATCAGAGCAAAACTAAATAATACATTAGTTGGGATCCATTCATGGGTTATAGTCTATAAAACACACACACACACACACACACACACACACACACACACACACACAATGGAATGGAAGGATAGTGATTATTTTTACTAGAAAATAGAGGACAATATGTTACCAGCCAGGTCCAAGTCTGTTCTGCCTGCACGGAATAAGTCAATCACTGTGACATGGGTTTTGTAAAAGAGAAAAGATTTAATTGCAAAGCCAGGGAGCGGGAGAACAGCTCTCAAATCTGGCTTTCTGAAGATAAGGTTTAGGAATATTTATAGGTTAGGGAAGTGAGGAGGCCTAAGGTGTGGAGAAAGGTGATTGGCAGTGGGGACAAATGAAGTAACAGGTTTATTTTGCGCAAGCGTGGTTAGGGTTCATGGCATTTCATAGGGCAAATGGAAGGAAAAGAGTGGCGGTAGCGTGACCTGACGGTGGAGTTTTTGACTTTCTGAAGTCAGAAGGCCATCTCTGGGGCACTTGCGCATGCCCAGGTTGAAGGGTGGGTGGTCTGAACTGTTTCGAACTGGACAGGAGCTGGCCCAAGTACCTGAAAAACAACCGAAGCACCATTACCATGGTGAACTAACTAATAATAAATGTTATCAATAAAGTAGCCAGCAAAGCTTAAGTTTCAGCTTTCAGCTGCAAAGCCTTCAGCTTCATGAAATAAGGAAACAAACAACCTCCCCCCTCCCCAACAAACAAAAGAACTCAAAACAAAAAACAAGCGACCGAGAGCAAGCAAGGCAGGCAGACCTGATCCAATCAACCCCTTGGTTTCAAATGTACCGTGTTTCCCCGAAAATAAGCCCTACCCATAAAATAAGCACTAGCAGGATTTCTAAGCATTTGCGCAATATAAGCCCTACCCTGAAAATAAGACCTAGTGATGGGCGTGGCTACAGAGCGTATCTGCACAACCCATGCATTTCTTCTCGGAGTGGTAAAGAGGATAAGCAGCCCTTCTCATCTGCCCCATGGTGACAGCTACTATCCCAGAAGTGACCGGAAAGGTGCGGGCTCCCCACGTCAGGTCCCGGCCACCCTGTGTGTGCTGCAAGCTGAGGCTTTGAGGGGAAAATAACACATCCCCTGAAAATAAGCCCTAGGGTGTCTTCTTGAGGAAAAATAAATATAAGACCCTGTCTTATTTTCAGGGAAACACAGTAATTCAGAAGGGGCACCCAAGGTTGCTTGGAAGGCACTAGTAATGTTCTGTTTCATATCCTGTATGGTGGATACATAGGCATTCACTTTGTTGTCAATCTTTAAACACTAAGTATACATTTTCATACTTTTCTCTGTGCAATACTCCTCTTTCTCCAGTCAATTTAGGATACTTCCTTATCCCCCTTCCCTTCTTACCTTCTCTCCATGGATCATATAAATTCTGTGACATAGGATAACTTACACATTCTCATGTGGTAAGAGTGGAATGGAGGCATTTGTTGGAATAAACATCATCCACCTATTATTCATCCTTTTTCCTCACTTCCCACAATCAATCAAACACCAGGTCATGTTCTTTTTACTTCCAAAGACATTTCTTTCTTGAATTTGCTTCCTTATTTCTATTTTCACTACTCATTTAAGTCCTTGATTACCCCTCATCTGTACGGTAGCTGTAGTTTCCTAAATATTCTTCTTGTTTCCTGTCTTGTTCTTAAATCTTTTCCCCAACAATTTAGCCAGAATGATCAACCTAAAACACTATCTTTATTAAAATATTCATAGTCTCCCTATCTCTTATATTTCAAATTTCTCATATTTCAAGCAAAATTTCTCATAACCTGGACACTTTTTCTCCAGCTTTTGTTACTCCCAATATTCTAATTATCTATCAGTAATACAAAGCTGCTTACACCCCCTTTATACTTTCCTTTATTTCTTACCACCTTGCATTTGCTCATGCTGTTCCTTTTTGTTTGGAATACTCACACATTTTTTCACTTGGTTAATCCTTGTTCATTTTGAGGATTCATATGAGGTATCATTGACTTTGGAAGCCTTCCCTGAACACTTACTCTGTGATTTTGTATTATTTTATTAATTAATCTAGTTTTTCACTTATTAGAGTACTTTCTTTATATGTCTCTCCCACTAGACGCAAGCTTCCAGACCACAGAGATGACTTCTCATTCATCTTTGTATCTGGAGCACCCAGTATAGTTGCTGGTTTCCCATAGCCATTCAACATTTGTTGAACTGAACAGTATTTTGGGGCACTGACTTGAGACTGTGGTATTATGATGGGAATATTACAGAGTGACAGGGCAGTCTCCTGATGCTTATATTTTTTTTTTCTATTTGATATAAATGATTTGAAAAAACCCTCTGTGTTAATTACTTAATTATAATTATCCTGAAGTTACACCAAACTCCGTAAATCACCTTTACATGCTTTCTGTCACTCTGTCTCTGTCTCTGTTTATATTTCTATCTCTCTCTCCCTTCCCTTTCTATATATGTATATGTATATATGTAACACATACTTTACAAAAATGCACAGGAAACAAATATGAGCAAAACTGGTTGGAGATACAGATTCCCTACATTCAAATGTGAGCTCCACTAACTTTATGGTTAGGGCAAAGATTAAGTGCAAAATAAAAATAAAGCATTAATACACTGCTTGACATAGATGAATTACTCAATAAACATTTGCCACCATATTTACATTTGTTTCTAATCATGGGCTTTAACAATTATGTAGACATTTTCTTCTTTTTGGCTATGTTTGAATATTAGATGTTTTTTCCCCTTAATTTATGTTTACTCTTAATTTGTATTTTTTTCATTCATTGTATTCTCCTGGACCAGATCCAACATTTTCTTTTAAAATTGTTACTATAGAAAATTAACCTTTGGATGGTTCTGTTCACAGTAAAACTAATATTTCTAAGATCTGTGTTAATGTTCTTATTGGTGTTTATACTTTGCAAATTAAAATTTTTATGGACCAACAGATCATCAATATTTCTCCCACCTAGATTTTTGTAATTTCCATTGTATTCATTCCATTGCATCTCACTTCCCCCATCCCCGTTCATGCAGAAGTTAATGAATGGATAGCTAGGCAAAGCAATAGATTATATGGGCTACTTCAATGTATTAAAGTGCATGTGATGAGGCTATGGTTTATATTCCTAGTGTAGAATTTCATAGTGTAGAATTAGTTTTAAAAGCATAAAATTATTCACACTGTTTTTCTTTCTGTTAATTTTATTCAATTATAATCTACTTTCCTTGTTATTCAAAGGCCATGTTTTGGCTTCATGGCCAAAAAAAAAAAAAAAAAAAATTCTTAGTAGGAGAAAGAAAAGGTAATTTACAGAAAAAGATGGCACCCCCCAAGTGACCCATTAACCACTTTTCCCCTTAGTTACCTTGGGAAAACCAGCATGATTCTAGAAGACAATTCCCATAACAGACCCATTTCAGGCTGGCAATTGCAGGTCTCTGAAGTTCCATTTGGTCACTACCCAAGTACAATTAGTGCTGTAAATTAACTATCGCAGCATTTTGTGTAACTGTTTGCACAGGGGAGTATTATGCAACAGAGAGAAACTTTCTGATTAGTTCTGACTCCCTGAAGATGACGTTGCCTTACGCTGTGAATCAGAGGAGCAAAATTTCCCTTGTTTATTGTGTTTCAGGGTAAAAGTATGACTGCACTGACAGGATTAGCCTCTGGCAATGGTAGTTGCATGTAGGTCTCCAGACAAGGGTAGTTATAGATTGGAGACTTTGTGCTGCCACTTGTTCAAAAAGCTTTGGTTTTGATTTCATTTATTTATTATTTTTAAGTTGTAAAATAAAACATAAAACAGAAAATGTCACAAAACAATTTATAGCTCAATTTTTATAAAGTAATCACATTTGTAATCATCACCCATGTCAAGATTTAGAACTTTTCCAGCCATTCCAAAATTCCTCTATGTGACTCTTCCTAATTGTAACCACCTTTCTTTTCAAAAGTAACTATTATATGATCCTGATGGTTACAGTAAAGACCTTTTTGCATTTTCACAGCTTTGTCTTTCAAGTGTGCATTCCAATACACTATCATTTAGTCTTGCCCATTTTTTTTATTTGGCATTTTTTTTTTTTGTTAAATCTCATCTAATATGCAGGTTCCCTTCCAAACTTTTCTTTTCCATACAATTTATTTGTTGAAAAAAATTATTTTCCTATACTCTAAATTTTGCTGATTACAGACTCTGAGTGAAAAGCAACATTTCCACTAACCTTTGTATTGTATCTAATGGCAGTTGGATCCAGAGGTTTGACTATATATATATGTTTAATTCTATTTTTGGTGGGATTATAGGAGGTGGTGTGTTCATTCACCAGGAGATTTAATTATGCCTTTTCTCCTCTATTAGTAGCACCTGTTAATGCTTAATATGTGTATACATATATGTTATATATCATAATATTATATAGTAGCATATAATATATAATATAATACATAATATATTATAATATAATATATTATAATAATATATAATATATAATATATGTATATATAATATATTATAATATATATTATTATATATATTATATAATATAATATACTCACATTATATATAGAAAGGGAGATAAAGAGAGAGTGAATGAGAGAGAAAGTATGTTTATATTGATGACACCAGTTTTAATCCACTCCAGTGGGATGATTCTTGTCTTCTCCTATTACATTTTTGTATTTCTGTCCTTTCATAGTCAGAATCCTGGATCCTAACAACATAAATATATTTATTCATTGGCTTAATCCTGAAATGCACATATAATTATTTCACAATTGCTATATCTATACCAATATAAAAAAGAAAAGAAAACTAACATGAAGATTTAACAATTTTCTTGCAGTTATTTTATTTTTTAAGGAATAGGATATAGTCAAAGTACTATGTTCAAAAGTGAATTTGAAATAAAAGAAGGAACAGTTTTAAAAGTTAATTAGATTAATTCTTATTTTTTTCCCCTTCAGTTTGATTATGCCATTAATTCATTTGAAATCTATTTCAATTCATTTGTGTCCCTTTACATTCAATTTTGGGTCTTTTAATAATTTATCTTTGCTTAATATTAAATATTGAATATGCAAAAAGATTAACTCAACTAAAAATTTAAAATTATACATAAAAGCATTCTTAAAGATTATCCTATTCTCCTATATCCCTTTTGCCCAATTTCCTCCCAATTCTCATAGAGAACATATGCTATCAGATTATGGCAAATTTTTGCTGCATTTTTTAAATGAGTAAGTTAATACATTTTCTTATTTATTCTTTTTTTAAAACAAAATTTGAGTATTATGCATACTCTTTTGCACTTTGTATTTTTCATTTACGAAATCATTCCCTATCAGTTCTTAATTTTTTATAGATGCATAATATTCCATTGTGTGTATGTTTCATAGATTATTCAACCAATATCTCCAATATTTGCACTATATGTAGTTTTCAATATTTTGCAATCATTGCTGCATATATATTTTTGTGTTTTTGGTGGTGTGTCTCCAGGGTAAATTCCTAACAGTGGGATTTATGAATCAAAGACTAATGCATACATAGTTTTGTAAATATTACCAACTTCTCCTCTCTAGGGGTTTAACTATTTTGCATTCTCATGAGAAACTTACTGTTTCTACACAGTCTTGCCAAGAGCTTTCACATTTTTAGCAACCTATGTGTGAGAAATAGTATCTCATTGTGGTTTTAATTTGCCTTTATCTTATTATGGATGAAGATGAAATTTTTTATATGTTTAAGAGATATTTTATATCTGTTTTGGGAGTGTATATATCTTGCCAACTTTTTGAATTTTTTCAGTTGAGGCAGAATTCCTCTTTGATCTTCTCTCTAGACGCTCTATCCCTTACTAATAATAGTTGGATTTCAAAAGCTTCAATTATTTTTGTAGAACTCTCTATATCTTCCTTCAATTCTCTCAATGCTTGCTTCATACATTTTGGTGTTCTGTTGTTTAGTGTGCATGTGTTTATAATTGTTATGTCTTCCTGGTTAATTTTTAAAAATCAATATATAATGTTCTTCTATGTAATAGTTTTTGACTTAAAGTCTATTTTGTCTGATATGAGTATATTCACTTCAGATCTCTTGGTTATTACTTGCAAGGAGTATTTTCTCCCATCCTTTCACTTTCAACTATTTGTGTTTTTTGGTCTAAAGTGATTGTCTTATAGACAATATAGTTGGATCAATTAAACAAATTTATTCTGTCAATCTCTTTCTTTAGATTGGAGAGTTTAATACATTTGTGTTTAGTGCAATCACTAACAAGGAAGGGCTTACTACTACCATTTTGCTATCTGTTTTCTGTATGTCTTATACCACTTTTGTTTCTAATTTTTTCCATTACTGCCTTCTTTTGTATTTAATTGATATTTTGTCGTGTATCATTGTGTTTACCTTTGATTTTCCCTTTCTGTATTTTAAGGTATTTTCTTAGTGGTTACCATGGGGATTTACAATTAACATTCTTAATTTAGAACAATTTAGTTTAAATTGAAACCAACTTAACTTCAATAGCATACAAAAATATCTCCTTACCAGCTTCTTACCACCTTCTCTATGTTGTTAATTTCACAGATTATATCTTTAAGCATTGTTTCCCACTAACATATATTTATTGTTATTTTATGCATCTATTTTCTAAGTCATATAGGACATTAAAAAGGAGTTAGAAAGAATGTGATAATATGGGCTTTTATTTGTTTTATTTCAGAATACAATGGGAGTACAATGTTTAGGTTACATGTATTCCCTTTGCCCCACCAAAGTCAGAGCTGTAAGTGTGTCCATCCCCTACACAGTGCACACAACATTCGTTAGGTGTGAATATACCCATCCCCTCCTCCCTTCTCCCACCTGCCTGACACCTAATGAATGTTACTTCTATGTATGCACATAAGTGTTGATCAATTAATACCAATTTGATGGTGAGTACATGTAGTATTTGTTTTTCCATTCTTATAATACTTCTCTTAGTAGAATGGGCTCCAGCTCTGTCCAGGATAATACAAGAGGTGCTAGATCGCCATTGTTTTTTTGTGGCTGAGTAGTACTCAACGGCATGCATATACCACATTTTATTAATCCACATTGCAGTGTTTTATTTTTTCATGTGGCTTTGGTGTATTTTTATTTCTATCTGAAGAGCTCTTTTTTTTAGCATATCTTGAAGTGCAGCCTCCTAGACATGTACTTCTTCAGCTTTCTTTCTTCTTTCTTCTTTTTTTAAAAGCTGGGATGTTTGATAAATTGCCTCTCTCATGCTACTTTCAAAATTCTCTCTTTGTCTTTTGATAATTTGATTATGATGTTTCTCAGTGTGAATGTCTTTGCATTTTTCCTTCTTGGAGTTCATTGAGCTTTTTGAATGTGTAGATTTGTATCTGTAATCAAATTTGGGAAGTTTTTAATTACTTTTTTCAAATGTTCTTTCCACCTCTTTCTCTCTCTTCTCTACCCTGGGAGTTTGTATGTAGACATTCTTGCTGTTGTCACACAGGTCTGTTCATTTTTCTTTATTCTTTTTATCTTCCTCCTCTTCATATTATCTAATTTCATTTGATCTCCCAAATTTGTAGATTCTTTATTCTACCTGCTCAAGTCTTCTATTGAAATACTCTAGAAATTTTTCATTTAGTTATCATACTTTTCAGCTTTAGAATTTCTGTTTGGTTCCTTTTTATAATTTTTATATCTTATTTATATTCCTAATTTGTTGTGGGACATAGCTGTCTTTTTGCTTAGTAATTTTTGTATGCTATTTTTGTAGTATCTTTATTCTTTCTTATGTTTGATCTCTGAAGGCTCAGTTCCTTTAGCTTGTGTTCATTTAGTGATTCAAAAGAGATTTTCTTGAATGCTAGGAGGCAAAAAAGAAAAATAAATAGAGAAAAAGAAGAAAAATAAAGAATGAGAAATGAAGCACAAAAACTGCCCCAAAGCCTCTCCCCAGTCTTTACTAATCCAAAGAATGAGGAAAAGAGGAGTAAAATGGCAAAAGTCATAAATAGATAAATGCAAATGAAATGCAAATCCAATATAACTCACTTAAAACATGCTAATAATCATGTTAAATATAACAGTTAAATATTCCAATTAACTATCACAAATTTTCAGACTGTACAAAAAGTAAGACTCAACTTGTTTTTAAGAGATGTACTTTGTATATGAAGAAATAAATAATTGGAAATAAAATGATGGAAAAGGATGTACCAAATAAAAAACTGGAATGACAATATTATTACCAGACAAATTGGCTTGAAGAAAAAAATTACTATCAGAGATAAAGAATGACATTTCATAATAATAGAAGGATAAATTTCTCCAGAAGATATAACAATACAAAATAAATTTTTGCCTAGTAAAAGAGCTTCAAAACCATAAAGTGAAAATTGATAGAATCAAAATAATAATTGACATTTTAACAATTCTCTTTCAATAATTCTTTTTTTTTTTTTTGAGACAGAGCAAAATACACATACTCTACAAGGGCACATGGAATGTTTACCAAGATAGGTCATAAAATAAATCTCAAAACAAAAATTTGTCAAAAGACAAAGAGAATTCTGAAAGAAGCAATAAGTAAATCCCCATGACTACCAGTGGATTTCCCAGCAGAAACTTTACAGGTCAGGAGATAATGGGTTAATATGTTCAAAATACTGAAAAGAAAAAACCTTCCAACCAAGGATACTGTACTGGGAAAGTTATCTTTTATAAATAAGGGAGAGAGAAAGTCTTTCCCAGACAAAAACTGAGGGATTTCATTACCACTACACCAGTCTTATAATAAATGCTTAAGGGGGTTCCTCAAATTGAAACAAAAATATGCCAAATAGCAACATGAAAATATCAAAGACTAAATCTCACTTGTAAGAGTAAATATATTGACAAATATAAAATAATGTAAAACTGTAATGGTGGTACATAAATTACTTATAACTCTAATATAAAAGTTAAAAATTTTTAATGAATATGTAATATAAAAAGAAACAAATCTGACTATAAAAACACAAAATATGTGTCTGGGAGTGTAAAAGTATAGAGTTTTTGTATGTGATTGAGCTATGTTGTTATCGACTTAAAATTGATAGTTATAACTACAAGATATTTTTTGCAGTCTTTGAGCTCACCACAAAGAAAAAATTTATAATAGATATACAAAAGATAAAGAGAAAAGAATCAAATCAAATCAGTACAAAAATTATAAAATAACAAGGAAAACAGCAAAAGAGGAAGAGAGGGACAAAACAAGAGCAAAATAGAAAAAGATCAATTAACAAAATGGCAATAATACATCCTTACCTATCAGTAATTACTCACCCCACCTATCAAAAATTACCAAGTGGATTAAACTCTCTAATCAAAGGCAGAATGTCTAAATTCATTTTTAAAAACTAAGGTCCAGTGATAAGCTGTCTGTAAAAGACTCATTTTAAATTTAAAAATACATATAGACTGAAAGTGAAAGGATGGAAGAAGATAATCCATACAAATGGGAACCAAAGAAAGCTGGATGGCTATACTTATATGAGACAAAATAGGCTTTAAATAAAAGCTATCTGTAGAGAAAAAGAAGGTCATTATATAATGATAACAGGGCAAATTAAAAAGGAAGATACAACAGTTATAATCATAAAAGCACCCAACATTAGAGCAACTAGATATATAAGCAAATATTGATAGATCTAAAGAGAGAAATTGACAGCAATACAATAATAGTAGGGGGCTTCAACACCCCACTTATTTTATAATAAGATAGAACATCCAGGAATCAATACAGAAACAGCTGACTTGAGCAATAATATAGATCAAATGGACAAATATAGAACTTTCAACCCAATAGTAGAATACTCATTTTTTTCAAGTGCCCATGGAACATTCTCCTGAATAGATCACATGTTAAGTCACAAAATAAGTCTTAATAATTTTAAGAAGATCAAAATTATACCAAGTATCTTTTCTGACCACAATGAAATAAAGCTAAAAAATCAATAACATCTAGAAAATTATACAGTTATCCCTTGGTATCCATATGGGATTGGTTCCAGGACACTGTGCAGATACCAAAATCCATGGATACCCAAGTCCCTTATGTAAAATGACATAGTATTTGATATAACCTATGCACATTCTCTAGTGCACATCCTCTACTTTAAATCATCTCTAGTTTGTTCATAATACCTAATATAATGTAAATGTTATGTGAATAGCTGTTATACTTTGTTGTTATTAGTATTTTTATTATTGTATTGGTGTATCTTTATTATTTTGATTTTTGAATATTTTCAATCTGTGGTTAGTTGAATTGTACATATGCTGAATATGCAGACATAGAGGGCCGGTGGTAAATGAAAACTAAACAATATACTCTTAAACACAAATTTGGTCAAAGAGGGAATCTAAAGAGAATTTAAAAAGTATCTTGAGACAAATGAAAACAAAATAAAATATGCCAGATATTATGGGATATAGCAAAAGAAATAGTAAGAGGAAAGTTTATAGTGATAAATGTCTACCTTAAAAAAAAGAAAGATCTCAAACCTAACTTTTCAGCTCCACAAACTAGAAAAAGAAGAACAAACTAAGCACAAAGTTGGCAAAAGGAAGACAGTAATAAAGATTAGAGCAGAAATAAGTCAAATAGAGAATAAAACAATAATAGAAAAAGATCAACAAGAGTTGTTTTTTTTGAAAAGAGAAACAAAATTGACAAAGCCTTAGCTTGACTAAGAAAACAAGAGAAGACTCAAATAAATAAGAAATGACAAAGGAGACATTACAATGGGTGCCTCAGAGATAAAAAAGATCATAGGGACAATTATGAACTATTACATGCCAACAATTGAATTATCTAAAAAAATGGATAAAGTTATAGAAACACATAACCTACAAAAACTGAATCAAGAAGTAATATAAAGCCTGAACAATCAATAACAATTGAAATTGAATCTATAATCAAAAACTTTCCAACAAAGAAAGCCCAGGGCCAGATGGCTTCATGGGTGAATTCTACTAAACATTCAAAGAAGAATTAATATCCTTCCTTCTAAAACTCTTTCAAAAAATAGAAAAAGAAAGATGACTTCCAAACTTTGTGAGGTCAGTAGCATCCTGATATTTTGTGAGGTCAATAGCATCCTGATATCAAAACCAATGACACCACAAGAAAAGAAAGCTACAGGCCAATATCCTTGATGAACATAGATGCAAAATACTCAACAAAATACTAATAATCAGAATTCAACAGCACTTTAAGAGAATCATACACCATGATCAATTGTGATTTATACCTGGAATATAAGGAAAGCTCAACATGTACAAATCAGTCAATGTAATACACCACATTAACAAAATGAAAGGACAAAAACAAAACCCAAAACATGATCACCTCAACAGACACAGAAAAAGAATATGACAAGGTTTAACATTCATTCATAATTAAAACTCTAAAAAAGTAGACTTAGAAAGAACTTACCTTGAAACAATAAAAGCTACATATGAAAAGCTCATCAATGGGAAAAAAACTCTAAGCTCCAGTATAAGGTAAGGATGCTCATTCCTGATACTTCTTGTCAACATAGCAGAAGTCCTAGCCAGAGAAGAAAAAGAATTAAAAAGCAATTAAATAAAGAAGTAAAATGATCCCTGTGTGCAGATGGCATGATTATATACATAGAAATTCCAAAGACTCAACAACAAAACAACAACAAAAACCTGTTAAAACTAGTAAACAAATTCAGTAAAGTTGAAGGATACAAAATCAACATAAAAAATCAATCACGTTTTTGTACACAAACAACAAACCATCAGAAAAGGAAATTAAGAAAACAATTTTACTCTTATAGCAACTAAAATAATAAAATACTTAGTAATAAACTTAACCAATGAGGTAAAATACTCATACATTGAAAATTATAAAACATTGATGAAGGAAATTAAAGAATATACAGATAAATGAACAGATATACTATATTCACAGATTAGAATAATTAATATTGTTAAAATGTCCATACTACCACAAATGATCTACAGATTTAATGCAATTCCTGTTGAAACCCCAATTACATTCTTTTTTTTTGAGACAGAGTCTCATTTTGTTGCCTGGGCTAGAGTGCTGTGGCGTCAGTCTAGCTCACAGCAACCTCAAACTCCTCAAGCAATCCTCCAGCCTCAGCTTCCCGAGTAGCTGGGACTACAGGCATGTGCCACCATGCCTGGCTAACTTTTTCTATATATTTTTCGTTGGTCAATTAATTTCTTTCTATTTATAAGTAGAGACGGGGTCTTGCTCTTGCTCAGGCTGGTTTCAAACTCCTGACCTTGAGTAATCTGCCCTCCTTGGACTCCCAGAGGGCTAGGATTACAGGTGTGAGCCACTGTGCCTGGCCCCCAATTACATTTTTTACACAAATAGAATATATAATCCCAAAATTTATATGAAACCACAAAAGACTATGAATAGCCAAAGTAATCTTGATCAAAAAGAATAAAACTGAAAGCATCATACTACCTGATTTCAAAATATGCTACAAAGCTATAGTAATTAAAACATTATGGTATTGTCACATAAATGTGTAATATATAGACCAATGGAACAAAATAGAAAGCCCAGAAATAAACTCAGGTCTATATTAATATGATTGAGTTTGACAGGTGTGCCAAGAATGTATTTGGGGAAAGATAGTCTCTTTAATAAATAATATTGCAATTGTGAAAGGTATTGAGTCTTTGATTTGGTTCTCAGCTTGACTGTTGTTGGTGTATATGAATGCTACTGATTTGTGTACATTGATTTTGTAACCTGTGGCTTTGCTGAATTTGTTTGTCAATTCCAGTAGTTTCTTGGTAGAATCTTTGGGGTTTTCAGGATATAAAACCATCTTGTCAGAAAAGAGCAATAGTTTGACCTCGTCTGTCCCATTTTGGATATGCTTCATTGAATAAAAATGGTGATAGTGTGCAACCTTGTGTGGTTTCAGAAAAGACATTCTATAAAAAAGATACCTGCACTCAAATGTTTATAGCAGCACAATTCACAATTGCAAATAAGAGGAAAGAACCCAAGTGTCCATCAATGCATGGGTGGATTAATAAAATGTAATGTATGTATACCATGGAGTACTACTCAGCCATTAAAAATGGTGAACTAATATCTCTTGTATTCTTCTAGATGGAGCTGGAGACCATTCTTATAAGTGAAGTATCACAAGAATGGGAAAACAAACACCACATGTATTACCATTAAATTGGAACTAATCAATCAACACTTATGTGCACATATGGAAATAACATTCATCAGAAATCACGCAGGTGGGAGAGGGGAGGAGGGGATGGGTAAATTCACACCTAATGTGTACAGTGCACACTATCTTGGGGATGGGCACAATTATAACTTTGACTCAAATGGTACAAAAGCAATTTATGTAACCAACATATTTGTACCCCCATAATATTCTGAAACAAAAATAAATAAAATAAAAAATACACTCATAACAACTTCTAGACTAGCATTTGACCAAATATCTGGGTGACGTAGCTAAGGTGAAACATAAAATTAGCTACCATAATTTACTAAGTCAAGAGTTGAATCTTTAAACTGTTTAATACACTTGAGAACTCCTTAGCTGGGTTGATCAAGGAAAATAGAGAGCAAAAATGACCAATATTAGATTGAAAGAGGAGATATCAGTGAATATCCTAATAGCATTAAAATGATCATAAAGGAATATTGAAATTCTATGCCAATACATTTAACAGCTTAGATGAAATTGACAAATTTATAAAAAAATACTTTTCTTCTGAAATTTGTAACAAGGCAAGAATCTCTTCTCTTAGAACTTCTTAGCCATTGTATTGAGACAAAGAAAAGAAAAACAAGAAATAAAAATTTTAGAAAAACCGTTTCCATGTGTAGATGACTTCATTATTTGTTTAGAAAATACTAAAAAATCTGCAAAGTAATGACTAGATCTGATGCATGAATTTAGCAACATTATAGGGTACAATATCAATAAAAAAGTATATATAATTTTCATGTTTGTAGAGCATACTTGGAAATTAAATTAAATAATCAACTCCATATATAATAATACCAGAAACAAAAATAGTCAGGATTATATTTAACAAAATTGTTCAGTGAAAATTACATAACATTGCTGAGAGAAATTAAAGAAGACATAGATATTAATAAATAGAGATATACCAGGTTACATATTAGAAGACTCAATGAACTCAATTAGAAGACTCTGCTCCTTATGTCCTTTCTGCCTCAATAGTCCTCATCTCTGATATTTGGCTCCTTAGCCAGATGAAGTTGCTAGAAGTTCTGCTGTCTTCTCTGTCTCTCAGCAGTTTCCACATAGCTGACTTTTCAGCCTTTTGACTATGCCAAGAATTGATAAATACACTATGGAGCAAAATGGTATGCAAGATGTTGGCCTCATTTCAATTAACAATCTTCTTCCTCCCAAAATCTTGGTTTCTCAGTTCCTACCTGTCTCTTATGCTTTTCTATCTATGTCTATATCCATATCCATATCTATATTATCTATGTCTGTCTATATTTGATATTATCAAATACCTCGTTCTTTTTAAAATTTTCCTTATTGTCTCAAAAACATTTGTTGAAGTTGGTTTATTTGAATTAGGATCTAAACAAGGTTCAACATTGCATTGGTTGATATATATTAATATTTTCAATCTATACCAATTTTCCTCACTCCAGCTTATTCACTCAATGTATTTGCTAAATAATCCAGGCTATTTGTTCTGTTGAGCATTCCATACCTATGTTTATCTTATTAAATCCTCATAGTGTTCTTGCATGTTTCTTTATTTCACGTTTCCTGTATACTGTTATTAAACAGGGAATCTTTATTAATCAGGCTCATTTCCAGTTGGTTCTAATTATTTTATATTACACTTTATGTAAATTCATTACATGTGATATGAAAAGTAATCAGTGGATTCGGGTGTTCTCAGCTGATTAATTTCTAACATGTTTTCTTCTGAAACTGCTACTCAGTTGTTTTAGTTTCTGTTGGTTGTCATTGAGAGCTGCAAAGTGGTGATTTTCTAATTCTATAATTCCTTATGCAATTATTAACTTGAATTTTTCTATAAAGAAATTCTCTTCATCAATTATGTGGTTACCTCTTCCCAAAATTATCACATAAGAAAGGCAGAATAAATACTAAGAAACTCTAAATTTATTTTGGTGGGAAATAGTATTTGAAACCACACAAGGACATTAGAGGATGTTCATCACTGCTGGCCTGTCATTGCTTCTAAGTCTGTTTGGTGGACAGTGTTAAGAAATACTTATATTTTTAATAAAAGAAAAATAAATTAGTTTATAATCATTAATCCTCCTTATAATCTTTAATTTCTAATTAAAAGTAAAGAACACAGATCATGTATTATACTTAGCTGCTTTAATTTGTATCTCCTTTCTCTAATGCTGAAATATTGACTTCTATTGGTACTAACATATTTATTTGATTTATCCTGACATATAATACTTTTAAAATAGTAAAACTAATATTACTGCTAATAAGTAGACAGATTGAGTTCTTCATGTTTTGTCCTCAGGATATAATCCACAGTATTTTGACTGTGTTTTAGTGTCCAGTAAAACAATTCTTTTCTCTGATATTGTACTACCTAATGAAAATGCTACTAAATCACTTGTTTTTGTTTGAACTTGATGTTTAGAGATAGCACTTTTTTTCTTGTTGATTTAATTTCTTTTAAACTATGCAGCATAGTTTTTCATACATAACTCCAAATCAAAACTATAAGATATATTCAGAAAAGCCTTGGTTTTATCCCTGTGCCTTGCCTTGTTTCCTCCTCCTGCCAGAAGAAAACATTTCATTATTTTTGTTTACCATTTAAAATATGTTTATTTAAATATTTGTAAAGATATATTTATAAATTATTTATAAATTATTTATAAATTATATAAAAATATAAATCTGTATCTTTGTTTTCAGATAAAAATTAGCATTCTGGACATACTGTTTTGCAGCTTACTGTTTTCACTTAAGATATACCTTGTAGATTATTCCAGAGCAGTATTTAAAGATATTCCTCATTCACTTTTTTTTTGGGGGGAGGGCTTTTTTCAAACTTTTTTTATTTATTTATTTTTTATTTCGGCATATTATGGGGGTACAGATTTTAAGGTTTCAATAAATGCCCATTCCGCCCCCTCCCCCCAAAAGTCTGAGTCTCCATCATGACCATCCCCCAGATGGTGCACATCTCACTCATTATGTATGTATATACCTGCCCTCCTCCCCCCTCCCACCTGCCCAATACCCTATTACTGTAGTAATTATGTGTCCACTTAGGTGCTACTCAGTTAATACCAGTTTGCTGGAGAATATATCTGGTGCTTGTTTTTCCATTCTTGGGATACTTCACTTAGTAGTATGGGTTCCAGCTCTAACCAGGAAAATATAAGATGTGCTATATCACCATTGTTTCTTAGAGCTGAATAGTACTCCATGGTATACATGGAGTATACCACATTTTATTAATCCATTCTTGGATTGATGGGCACTTGGGATGTTTCCACAGCCTTGCGATTATGAATTGTGCTGCTATAAACATTCGAGTGCAGGTGTCTTTTTTGTAGAGTGTCACTGGATCATTTGGGTAGATACCCAGCAATGGGATTGCTGGATCAAATGGTAGATTCACTTGTATCGCTTTAAGGTATCTCCATATTGCTTTCCACAGAGGTTGAACTAGTTTGCAGTCCCGCCAGCAGTGTAGGAGTGTTCCTCTCTCTCCACAACCACGCCAGCATTTATTATTTGGAGACTTTTTGATAAAGGCCATTCTCACTGGGGTTAAGTGATATCTCATTGTGGTTTTGATTTGCATTTCCCTGATGATTAGAGATGTTGAGCATTTCTTCATATGTTTGTTGGCCATTCTTCTGTCTTCTTTAGAAAAGTTTCTGTTCAAGTCCTTTGCCCACTTTTTAATGGGGTTATTTGATTTTTTCTTCCTGATTTTCGTGAGTTCTAAGTATATTCTAGTTATCAGTCCCTTATCGGATGCATAGGATGCAAAAATTTTCTCCCATTCTGTAGGTTGTCTGTTTACTTTCATGACTATTTCTTTGGCTGTGCAGAAGCTTTGTAGTTTGATCATGTCCCATTTATTTATTTTTGTTGCTGCTGTGATTGCCTTTGGGGACTTCTTCATAAACTCTTTGCCCAGGTCGATGTCTAGGAGAGTGTTTCCAACTTTTTCCTCTAGAGTTCTAATAGTTTCATACCTTAGGTTTAAGTCTGTTATCCAGCGTGAGTTGGTTTTTGTGAGAGGTGAAAGGTGTGGGTCCTGTTTTAGCCTTCTACAGGTGGCTATCCAGTTTTCCCAGCACCATTTATTGAAAAGGGATTCTTTTTCCCAGCATATGTTTTTGTCTGCTTTGTCAAAGATTAGATGGCTATATGAGGATGATTTTATATCAGGATTCTCACATCTGTTCCACTGGTCAATATTCCTATTTTTGTGCCAATACCATATTATTTTAATTACTACAGCTTTGTAGTATAGTTTGATATCTGGTATATAAATGCCTCCCATTTTGTCTTTGTTGCCTAGAATTGCTCTTGATATTCGGGGTCTTCTTTGGTTCCATACGAAGCGTAAAATTATTTTTTCTATATCTGTGAAGAATGCTGATGGGATTTTAATAGGTATTGCATTGAATCTGTAGATCAGTTTGGGTAGTATAGACATTTTGATGATATTGAGTCTGCCAATCCATGAGCACGGTATGGATTTCCATCTGTTTACATCCTCTGCTATTTCCTTCCTCAGTGTTTCATAGTTCTCCCTGTAGAGGTCTTTTACCTCCTTGGTTAAGTATATTCCTAGGTACTTTAATTTCTTTGTTGCTATCGTGAAGGAAATTGAGTCTTTGATTTGGTTCTCAATTAGATTGTTGTTGGCGTATATGAATGCCTCTGATTTCTGTGTATTGATTTTGTATCCTGAGACTTTACTAAATTCATTGATCAGTTCCAGGAGTTTCTTGGTTGAATCTTTGGGGTTTTCTAGATACAATATCATATCATCAGCAAACAGTGAAAGTTTGATCCCTTCTGCCCCTCTTTGGATACCTTTGATTCCATTTTCCTGTCTGATTGCTGTAGCCAAGACTTCCAGCACTATGTTGAACAGAAGTGGAGATAGCGGAAAGCCTTGTCTGGTTCCAGTTTTAAGTGGGAATGCTTTCAGTTTTTCCCCATTCAGTATGATGTTGGCTATGGGCCTGTCATGTATGGCTTGTATCATTTTTAGGTATGTCCCTTCTATGCCTATTTTCTTAAGTGTTCGTATCATGAAAGAGTGTTGAATTTTGTCAAAAGCTTTTTCTGCATATATTGAAAGAATCATGTGGTCTTTGTTTTTGCTTCTGTTTATGTGGTGAATTGCATTTATAGATTTACGTATGTTGAACCATCCCTGCATCCCTGGGATGAAGCCCACTTGGTCTTGGTGGATTATTTTTTTGATAAGTGTCTTGATTCGGTTAGCTAAGATTTTGTTGAAAATGTTTGTATCTATATTCATTAGGGATATTGGTCTGTAGTTTTCTTTTTTTGTTGCATCCTTTCCTGGTTTTGGTGTCAGAGTAATATTCGCTTCATAAAAGGTGTCGGGGAGGTTTCCGTTCTTCTCGATGTTGTGGAATAGTTTCTGCAAGATAGGTACTAGTTCTTTTTTGTTAGTATGGTAAAATTCAGGTGTGAAGCCATCTGGACCGGGACTTTTCTTTTTAGGGAGATTTTTAATTGCTGTTTCTATTTCAGCTGTTGAGATTGGTCTGTTCAGGGAATCTATTTCTTCCTGGTTGAGCCTAGGGAGGCTGTGTGTTTCTAGAAAATTGTCCATTTCCTCCACATTTTCTAGTTTGTGTGCATAAAGATTTTTGTAGTATTCATAAATTGTATCTTGTATCTCTTTGGGATCAGTTGTGATATCTCCTTTTTTATTCCTGATGGAGCTTATTAGAGATTTCTCTTTTCTGCTTTTCGTTAGCTTAGCCAATGGTGTGTCAATTTTGTTTATTTTTTCAAAGAACCAACTTTTTGTTTTATTAATCTCCTGAATAGCTTCCCTGTTTTCAATTTCGTTTAGTTCTGATTTGATGTTGTTGATTTCACTTCTTCTGCTGGGTTTGGGGTTGGTCTGTTCTTCTTTTTCCAGCTCTTTGAGTCGTTTCATTAGATTGTCTATTTGTCATCTTCTTGTCTTTTGGTTATAGGCATTTATGGAGATAAACTTTCCTCTCACAACTGCTTTAGCTGTGTCCCAGAAGAGTTGATAACTTGTCTCTCCATTGTCATTTTCTTCATAGAATTTTTTTATTTCTGTCTTGATTTCTTCCTTTATGAAGTAATCATTTAGTAGGAGGTTGTTTAATTTCCACGTTTTTGTGTAGAAATGTGAGTTTCTGTTAGGGTTGATTTCTAGTTTTATTCCACTGTGATCTGAGAAGGTACATGGTATTATTTCCATTTTTTAAATTTTCTTGAGATTTTCTTTGAGTCCTAGGATATGATCAATCTTAGAGAATGTCCCGTGAGCTGATGAGAAGAACGTATATTCAGTGGATTTTGGGTAGAATGTTCTGTAAATGTCAGTCAGACCCAATTGTTCTAGAGTTTTGTTTAAGTCCATTATTTCTTTATTAATTTTCTGTTTGGAGGATCTGTCTCGTGCCGTCAGTGGGGTGTTGAAATCTCCGGCGATTATGGAGCTGCTATTAATCCATTTGCTTAGCTCCAGTAAGGTTTGCTTTATGAATCTGGGTGCACCTAAGTTGGGTGCATATATATTTAAAATTGTTATCTCTTCTTGTTGGACTGTGCCCTTCACCATTATATAATGACCCTCTTTGTCTTTTACTACTTTTGTTGGTTTAAAAACTAAATTGTCTGAAATTAGAACTGCCACACCAGCCTTCTTTTGGCTTCTATTTGCTTGGAATATTGATCTCCACCCTTTTATTTTTAGTCTATATGCATCCTTGCAGGTTAGATGTGTTTCCTGAAGACAGCATATACTGGCCTGTATTTTCTTATCCATTCAGCCAGCCTATGTCTCTTGAGTGGAGAGTTTAAGCCATTCACATTTATTGAGAGAACTGATAGGTAAGGTAGATTACTGATCATTCTGTTGGGTTGGATGTTGTTGCTATGATTTCTTTCTTGAGCCATTGTAATATCTGGCCTTTAATATCTTTAGGTTTTGGTTGTTTTTATATTCGTGGGTTATTATTATGATGTTCCGTGCGTAACGCTGTTTTAAGTACTTCTTGTAGGGCTGGTCTTGTCTTGGTGAATTCTCTGAGCCTTTGCTTGTCTGAGAATGTTTTTATTTCTCCTTCATATACGAAGCTTAGTTTTGCAGGGAATAATATTCTAGGCTGGGCATTGTTTTGTTTCAAAAGAGTGAGAATGGGGCCCCAGTCTCTCCTTGCTTGTAACGTTTCATTAGAGAAGTCTGATGTTACTCGAATTGGCTTTCCCTTGTATGTTACTTGCTTCTTTTGTCTTACAGCTCTTAGAAGGGCCTCTTTAGTTGATACTTTGGTCATCTGATTACTGCATTTCGTGACGTCTTCCTGTTTGCGTTGAATCTGCCAGGGGTCCTCTGAGCTTCTTGAACTTGTATATCAAGATTTTGAGCAAGGCCTGGGAAATTTTCCTCTATTATATCTTTAAACAGCTTGTCCAACCCTTGAGTGTTGTCTTCTTCCCCTTCTGGTAAGCCTATGACCCTCACATTAGGTTTCTTCACATAATCCCACAGCTCTTGTAGGCTTTGCTCTTTTCTCTCGTTTCTCTGCTCTATTTCTGTGACTGATTTATTTAATTAGAGGGTGTTATCTTCAAGCTCTGAGATTCTTTCTTCTGTTTGATCTACCCTGTTCTTGAGACTTTCCACTCTATTTTGTAGTTCCTTGAATTGATTCTTCATTTCCAGGAGTTCGGTTACACTTTTCTTCATTGTGTCTATTTCTTTTTCCATATCCTGGAGGCTTTTTGTGGTTTCTTTATGTTGGTTATTGAGTTGTTGTTTCAGCTCGGTGAGTGTTCTTATGATCCACATACGAAATTCCTCTTCTGTCATATTGGTTGCCTTATTTTGGTTGGTGTCTATTTCTAGTGGGCTTGTGCTCCTCTTTGCGGGTGTGTTTTCCGTTTCGTTCTTCATATTTCCCGAGTTCCTTTGCTGATTTCTTCCCATGTCGATCAGTTGTTGTTTCTTTCCTTAAGTTATTGTTTGGGTATTCACACAGCTTGTTTAGTTTCTGAGGCGTTAGGTGGTGTCTGTGGGTGAAATTGGACCACTCCCTGTATATTGAGTCAGTGGGTGCCGTGAAAAGGCTGTGCAGGATGCTGTCCCTGTCAGTAGGTGGCGTTTGCTTGGAGGAACAGGCTATGCTGTTGATTTTGTGTCCTGTTATCAGCTCTTGTTCTGGGCAGAGCTGGGTTGGGTAAGCCTGCCCTCAGGCCGTTAGCAGGGGTTAAAGTTCTCTTCTCTGCTTCCAGGAAAAGCTGTCAGGAAGGGGCTGGAATGGCCCTGGTCCGTCAGAGATTCTGCATGTGCGGTGGGGCTGTCTGAGACCCGCAGTCTAGAGCGGGCCTCGCTTCTTTCCACCCTCTCCAACTCTGCAGCTACTCCTGGGCCTCTGCCAGCAGGCCAGACCACAAGCCACCAGGCCTCCCGGGACTGTGATGTCAGTGGGGAGGTTCCCTGCACAGGAAAGCCACCTGGGCTGGGCGCATGGCCTCCTCCTGGGAGGAGGGTTGCCCTCTAGGATGCTGATCCTCCCCTGGAGGCACACACACCTCAGTAGGCTGTTCATGTATAACCCTTCTGTGCCCCGGGCAATGCTAGCCCTCATTGCAGGGCATCTGGTCTGCAGGTCCGACCTCTGGGTCCCAGAGTTCAAACTGTATCCCCACCAGGGAGAGGATTTCCGGTCCCAATTCACCCACAGGGAGCCCAAGCTGGGTCTATGTCTCTCAGCCTCTGAGTCGGCACCGTTCTCCTGGGAACACCATGCCAGCAGCACCTGGGAGTGCGGGCGGGTAGGGAGCTCACAGTCTGAGTTTCTCTGAGTCAGCTGTAGGGTCCCAAATGGGAAGGTCCCGTTTCTTGGAGGTGCCTCCGGCTGGTGGCTGTATTGTCTCTCTGGGCAGCCTCGGGTAGGGTTGGCGGAGTGGAGGAGGAGCCTGCCGCGCGGCTCGGGTCTGTGCACACGGAGGTGCCTGGAGGAAATTGGGAACCTGGTGCCACGTCTGCTACAGGCTCACTGCTGGCTGGCGGCGGCAGTCTCTGGGCTGGTGTCCGCAGGTGTCTCCACCTGCTGGGGAGCCCACCAGCAGTCCCAAATGCAGGGGAGGGGAAACAGCAAATCCACCTACCCTTGTTGCTGGTCTCCGGGCTGCTCTGGTGGTCTCAGCCTCCAGTTCTCCTCCGCAACCTCCTCCCGTGGAGTCTCCCGGGGTCTCAGGTACCCCTCCTTCCGGCCCTTGTCTGCTGCATGCTCGCCTTCTTGCTTCTTTCCTCTAATTTCTGCTAGAATCTGTCTTTTCTGCAGAGACACTCTGTCTGGCGATGTTATTCGTCCGCCATCTTCCTTTTTTCCACTTTTTTTTTCTTTTTTGAGACAGAGTCTCACTCTGTTGCCTGGGCTAGAGTGCTGCAGCATCAGCCTAGCTCACAGCAACCTCAAACTCCTGGTCTTAAGTGATCCTCCTACTTCAGCCTCCCAACTAGGTGAGACTACAGGCATGTGCCACCATTCCTGGCTAATTTTATATATATATATATATATGTTTTTTAGTTGTCCATATAATTTATTTCTATTTTTTTTAGTAGAGACAGGGTCTTACTCTTGCTCAGGCTGGTTTTGAGCTCCACCACTCAAACGATCCTCTGGGGTTGGCCTCCCAGAGTGCTAGGATTATAGGCGTGAGCCATCATGCTTGGCTTCTCATTCACTTTTATAGTAGTTTAATACTTCATTGTGTATACTTTATGTAAGAAGCCCTTACTGGTCATCATTTGGATATTTTTCACCCTTTAGCCATTAAAAACAATGTTTCAATGAATGGTTTTGTACATTGGTTATTTTGTATTTTTGCCAATACATCTGTAGGATAGAAAATTGTTACATCAAATTGAGTAACATGTTAATATTTCTAGATATTGCCAACAGGTTGTACCATTTTGTATTCTCACCAAAAATGCATGATTGCCTCTTTCTGGACAGCTTCCTAAAAAGGTTGTATTATTAAATATTGAGGCCATATATTTCATATGTAATCAAATTGATATTTATGTATCATAT
The DNA here is from genome assembly GCF_040939455.1 of Microcebus murinus. Taxonomy (NCBI): domain Eukaryota; kingdom Metazoa; phylum Chordata; class Mammalia; order Primates; family Cheirogaleidae; genus Microcebus; species Microcebus murinus. The sequence goes on along the minus strand of NC_134109.1, from coordinate 72,850,268 downwards.
TACCTTGCACATATCTTAACATGAGAGAGCTTGAACATTTTTCATCTATTTAAAATTGCATCTGCTTATGTATGAACTGTAAGTTCATATCTTTGCCCATTTTTCTATTTGTTGGTTTTTAAAAAAGAAATTCTTCATATGTTACAACTATTACTCTTTGTGATATGGATTGTAAATACTTCTCATTTTCCTTTTTATATTTGATAGTTTTATCATGCACTTAGAAATTAATTTGATATAGTCCATGTTATCAATCTTTACCATATTTATAAATTATAAAGATATTAACTCATGTTTTCTTTTCATACCTATATAGTTTCTTTTAAGATTTATGTCTTTAATTCATTTAGAAATTGTCCTGGCATATGAAATGATGAATAGATCCAATATATCTTTTCCCATATCGCTATCCAGTTATTCCACCATCACATTAATAGGTCTTTCCTTTTCCCACTGATCTGAGATATTGTCATTATCATATACTAATTTTCCTATGTTTTTTAACCCACTCATAGATTTTCTATTTTATTTTTCCTGGAGTAACATTATTTTAGCCCTCTTAACATCTGACTCTCCTTATCTACTAATTTAAGCCACACTTTCACAAATTACATTGTTTCCCCCTTAGAATATTTAATTTTATACAATGCCCCAAATGATCATGTGTTAAGATTGGAATGTGTCATACCTACAAGCATGGTGGGAAAAAAATAAAGGCTGAGAACTTTTGGCTTTGTTAATATGTAGAATTTATATAATAATTATAATAGTATTTAATATTTATTGAGTGCTGGATATGCTACAAGTTGTGCTATCTGATTTATATCTATTGTCTCATTATCCCTCATAATAACCATATGTAATAAGTGCTATTATCACCCTTTTACAAATATGAAAACTAAAGCTTATGAAATTTAAGTAATACACCCAAAATTATAATTAATAAGGGATAAATAGAGTTAAACCCAACTTATTTTTTTACTTTAAAGCCTGTGCATTTAAAAGTTAACCGTGGAAAATGACATATATCCAAGATCTATACCTTGTGCCAAGGAGATTGGATGCATATAAATTCTTTTTACTGCCCATGGGGAATTGTCATATACCATAGGATGCCAAGTACGTACAGGCAAATTTCACATTGGCAGATTTATTCTTCCTATGATTCCTATTAATGCACTTATAGTTATGGGTTGCTATGGTGGTAGGACATGAAATATGCACTATTGCAATGAGAAGAGTTTATTTTTTAAGCCTCCTAAAAGTAGACATATATATCACCTTATCACTAAATATATTTTTGAGTTAGGCATATGGCAGTTTTTTTTCCTTGAAGTTTTTAAAGAAAATGAGCCAAATAAATTTTTTTTAATGTGCAAAAAAGATAAGATTTTATTTAAAAATATTTCATATAGGGTGTATTAGAAAAGCATTTATTTTTTTTTTATTTTGTTAAATTTCAGAATATTATGTGGGTACAAACATTTTGGTTACATAATAATGCCTTTGCTTCACCCAAGCCAGGGCTACAAGCATTACCTTCCCTCATATAATGTTCTCTACATCCATTAGTTGTGAGTTTACCCACCCCCACCACCTGCCTCCCACCTGACTGGCACCCCAGTGACTATTACTTCCATGTGAGCACCATAGTGTTGATCAGTTAGTACCAATTTGATGGCAAGTACATGTGGTGCTTGTTTTTCCATTCTTGTGATACCTCACTTCGAAGGATGGGCTCAAGCTCTATCCAGGATAATATAAGAGGTGCTAGTTCAACATCATTTTTTGTAGTTGAGTAGTATTCCATGGTATACATATACCACATTTTATTAATTCACTCATGTATCGATGGGCACTTGGGTTGTTTCCACATTTTTGCAATTGTGAATTGTGCTAACATAAACATTCGAGTGGAGATGTCTTTGTTATAGAGTATCTTTTTTTCCTTTGGGTATATGCCTAGGAGTGGGATTGCTGGATCAAATGGCATTTCTATTTTTATTTCTTTGAGATATCTCCAAAAACTATTATAGACACAGGCCTAGGCAAAGAATTTATGAAGAATACCCCCAAAGCAATCACAGCAGCAACAAAAATAAATAAATGGGACCTGATTAAATTACGAAGCTTCTGCACAGCCAAGGAAACTATCATTAGAGCAACCTACTGAATGGGAGAAAATATTTGCATGCTACACATACGATAAAAGGCTGATAACAAGAATCTATATAGAACTTAAGAAAATTAATACGAAAAAAATCAAACAACCCCATCAAAAAGTGGGCAAAGGACATGAACTGAAAATTTTCAAAAGAAGATAGAATAATGGCCAGCAAACATATAAAATAGTGCTTAACATCTCTAATCATTAGGGAAATGCAAATGCAAATCACAATGAAATATCATCTAACTCCAGTGAGAATGGCTTTTATCAGAAAGTCCCAAAATAACAAATGCTGGCATGGATGCGGAGAGATAGGAACACTTGTACACTGCTGATGGAACCAAATAAAAATTTTACAAGCCAGCTAGCAGAAACTTATTTCTTCTGTTAAACACAAGATCTCTCAAGAAGGCACAGATGTACACAAGTACTAAAATATGAAAAGGCATAAGCCTTCCATTGTTTTGAGAAGTGAAGTAATATTTTGAAAGCATGACATTAACTTTGCATCTATATCTAAAAACATAACATATAATGTTGTTGAAGGACAAATGGAGACACTATATGTGAAAGCTCTTTGACATTTACTAAGTTATATGAAAATGGAAGGTGAAGTTTTCATAAGCTTTACTAAATATTTTACCAACTTCACTATATGTCACTATCTCAGATTAATCCCATAGTTATATAAGATCTAAGACTTGACAGTAGAATTCACGTTCCATTGTCTCAGCCATCTCATTGCAGTTTTCATGTCTTTGTTTCTCAGTGTGTATATAATTGGGTTCAAGAGAGGAGTGACAACAGAATAAAACACAGCAAGAAATTTATCTAATGACTTGATGGGGAATGGCCAGGCATAAATGAAGATACATGGTCCAAAGAACAAAAAAACTACTGTTATGTGAGCAGTCAAAGTGGACAGAGCCTTGGATGATCTACCTGAAGGGTGATACTGGATGGTCATCAGGATAATAGTGTAGGAGATGATTAGGAGAACAAAAGAGCACACAGTGAGCACACCGCTGTTAGCAATGACCATGATTTCTAGCCTGTAGGTGTCTGTACAGGTGAGTCTGATTATCCTAGGAAGGTCACAATAAAAACTGTCAACCTCATTGGGACCACAGAAGGGTAAGTGCACTGCAAAGGCCAACTGGCTTACTGAGTGGAGGAAGCCAGTTCCCCATGCTGCAGCCGCAATGCCAACACATATGTTGCCTCGCATAATTGTAGTGTAGCGTAGGGGTTTACAGATGGCTACATATCTGTCAAAAGCCATGGCTATGAGGATCACTAACTCACTTCCACCAAAAAAGTGAAGAAAAAATATCTGAGCAAGGCAGCCCTTAAAAGAGATGACTTTGCGTTGACTGAAGAAGTCAGTAATCATCTTGGGGGCTGTGACTGAAGACAGACACAGATCAATGAGTGAGAGGTTGGCTAGCAGGAAGTACATGGGGGAGTGAAGGTGGGAGTCAGAAGCCACTGTTATGACAATAAGAAGGTTTCCAAACACAATTCCACCATAGAAGACACAAAACAACACAAATAGGAAAATCTGGAGTTCCCAAGAATTAGAGAGTCCCAGTAAAATGAACTCAGCCACCACAGAGTGATTTGTTTTACTCATTGATTCATTCCAGGATATAGTCTCTGCAGTTGCCTTGGAGAAGAGAATGAGAAGGAAGTCAGAATTGTTATAGTCAAATTCAAAGCCTCACTTTGTAACATTCTGCTCACTCTTATAATGACTTTCTATGGTTCATTACATAACAGCTTTCATAATTCAACAGCCAGAACTCATGATTTTATCCCACACTACTTTCTTGGCTATGCTTTATAGTTAAGTTATCACAGTCTTCTCAGTGTCACCACTCATGTTAGGCTTATTCTTAATAGAAAATCATTGTTTATGCTATCCTGTCTTCCAGATTAAGTCTATACTATAATCCTACATTTAATCTCCTTTTTCTCTGAACTTCAAGACAGTTTATATTCCGTAGCATGTATCTTATGTCATCTGTGATATTAACATTCTTAGGAGAAAAAGAGATATGCCAAAATGAAAGATGAAAAATGAAAAGAACAATAAGAAATTAAACTTAAAAAATATGAGATTTAGAAAGTGAGAGAGGATAAAAGAATGGGAATTCAAAGGTAGAGTGAGAAAAATGCAACAAAGTTTACATGAGAGAAAGTGTGAAGGAGTTAATAGGAGTTAAAATTGGAAAGGGATTATGGAATGGTTTGTAAGTGATTTGTTTTATTATGGAGATGATAAAGAACTATTGAGGAATTGTAAACAATTGGTTAATAAATTAACTCTGGCCGCAATGTGAATTAGAAACGGGAAGCTTGGAAATAAAGCCAACTGATTGTTTTAAGCTCAACAATAGGTAATGATTGCAGGTTGTGGTTGTGTGAACAGGAAAGGGGTGAGTGATGATTTGTGAGGGCCTATCAAGCTACACATTATAGTGGTTAAGATGTGACCTTGTGTGCTAGGAGGCCTAGGTTCAAATCCTGGGTTCACTATGTAGCTGCATGACCATGAACTAGGCACTTAAATGCTTCGACTCTTATGGCCACATGTGGAAAGATAAATGAATTGCACTACTTCATAGGAGTGCTGTGAGGATTGGCTGTAACCATGTATATAAATTTTCTAGCACGTAGTATGTGGTCAATATATAATCGCCATCATTAAAGTAGTAATAGCAGAAAATTTATCAGCAAGATGTGGAAGATGAAAAAATATTCCAATATTTTCATTCTGAGTAATTAGGAGCATTTTGGATGGCTTTCACTTTGATAATAATTATAACAAGTGCTAGCATAAAATATAACACAGAGATCACTTTTAGGAGCAGGAATAAATTATGAAGGAGGTAAAGAATTGTGATAATTGTTTAGACATGTGGAGATATTTGAGGAACATCATTGTTGGTTGCTATCTGTTAGGAGAGAGATTGAACAGTGACTGTTGGACATGAGTTTAGAAATCTATTTCAATGGTGCATTGAAGAGACAATAACTACTGTTTCAAAAAGTTTTGCAGTGAAGTGAAGTAGCACATGAAAGGTATTTTGAAGGTGAAGCATATCCATGAGAATACTTAATGGATTATGCTTAAGAGTTAATGGGCAAGTAAGATGTAAAATAGAGAAGTGGAAATTGATGGATAATATCCCATGGGAGACATGAAAGTATACAGAGTTATACTTGCCAAATTTTTTTGAAGAATACTATTATTGATTTTGCCATTTTCTTAACAGTTATTCCATGGCCCTTGAAAATTATACTTTTCATTACCTTGAATCTTATTCCTTAGGCCTACCCACCCCAAACACCACATTACTGTTTTCAAAGTCCTATAAAAATTTAGTGATTCTAAATTTCTTTTCAAGAATGAAGAGAAGTCTAATAGTGAAATAAGTCATGAATACTCACTTTGGTTCCCTTCTGCTTAGCAAAGTTATAAATATAATCTTACTAATCATTAAAAATTCAGAGGATAGGATTCCTATTGTGAGATAATTTCTGACATGACTGGTTGGGATGTTTCTTTAGAATCAAAGTATGTAATGGAATAGACCTTAGATATTTAGTGGTATATAACCATTTCATTTCACTGATAGAGAAAGACAAACTTGAAGTTATATCTCCATAGGAAATACAGCAAGAATGATGGTTCTTCTCATCTGTAACAAAAAGACTTTCTATCAAGGTAGCAAGTAAGAATTTAGGAATGCCACACTTCAGCAAAAGGAATTTCTTGCTCACTTAATTAAGACATCTCATATCCTGAGTTTATGCTGCTGAGGGGAGAGTGATAACATGGGATTCTCAGCTACAGGGAATCCTTCATCACCACAGTCCTTTCAAATCTCATTTCTCACCCTTCAGAAATGATTCAATAAGTTTTAGAAGGATTGCTATTGATTCTAAGTTGAACATTAAGTTTAGGTTTATTAAAGGAGTTCTCCAGATTCTTATACACTTGTAGCAACCATGTAGAGTCAGCCACAATTGAAAAACAAAATCCTTCCCCATACCCTAGTGTAAGCTTGGAATTCAACCATCAGAATTTTATATGTTTTCCTTAAACATCTTTTAACCCTCTTTAAAGAAAAATACCTGTGTCTCTATAGTCTCACTGAGATGGATGTCAGGGATTTGGGCTCTAGCACAAATTCATTGTGTGATCTTGGGCATGTCATTTGAAAAATCTGTGAGTCTTAGTTTTTCTGTTTTTTAAAAATGAGTTCACTCCATCAAAAACTCTCAAAATTCTCACAACTCTAAAAAGTTTGGTTTGTACTTTTATGTGAAAGAGGTATTCAAAACCAGGTTTCATTGGAGTATAAAAAGGAGGGAAGAAAGTGGGCAAGAAAACAATGCATTTGGGGGAAGGTAAGGAAAAAGACCACTAAATAGAGAGGAAAGCATAAATTAGCCCAGAAGAGTCAGGCAAAGGATTTGACAATTGTTGGCAGTATAACACGTTAACAAGGGTTATCCTTATAAACATTATTAATATTAACTCTTCTGAGTATTTAAGCCAACTCTATATGAATCTAAATGGATCTGTCCATTTTCCCTGAAGATAAACACATAACTGAATTCTGGAGAATGGATTCCTAGCAGTAGAAGCATCTCATTGTCAATAAAGTGCTACAGTTTGTTTAATTCTAATAATTTATTTCAGTTTCATCATTCCACCTACCTTCTCCATAACTGGAAGAGATTACAGCTATTTTCAGAGAAACAGGAGTACAGATTTCCTTTTTATTTGTACTCTCTCAAAGCATAAATTTTCAAGAGAACAGTATTTACATGAGTTGTTCTCCTTAGTAAACCACTTGGTTAATTAAGAGCCTTTTATGAAAGTGACCAGGTGAAGAGATTTGGGAATAGTCAGCCTGAGCTTTGAGTACTGAAACTAACTCTTATAGTCTCCCAAGTTTTCCCTTGGCTATTAGAGAAAACACATAGAATCTTCTTGAGTTAATGAATATTGCCACAGTTTCTAGGTCCATTTAGATATTTTTATTGTCTCATTAAGTCTAAAGGTGATTTTAAAAGAATTATAGTAAAACAAATAAAATAAAGTTGTAAAATTAAAATCCAAATAGGTTAATAAGATAATAAATAATACTTAGATTTTATAAAAAAGAGGATAGCTTAGAACTTTGATGATCAGTTTGTGGAGAAAATATAGGAAAAATACTTTAACCAATAATAAAAAAAAGTCTCAAATTTCATGTCTTATAATGTCATTTTATTTTGCAGCTTCAATTACCATGCAGTAGTTAAAAATGAGCTGAGTCACAGCAATCAATGTTTCTTGAAATACATCCAAGTGATGTTTTAGTTGTGTTCTTCGACCACCGGGGTTTCCAGGTTTTATCAAAAAGATGTCCATCATCTTCTTGGTCCTAAGCACCTTAGCTTAAGAGCAGGCGCATTAAATAAGCTTTTGAGATCTCAGTTGGGTACCCTCCTCCAGGAAATAAGTCCCTTCCAATACTTTTTGAACTATAGATGCTTTGTTAGAGTGAATCAAGAAATGTTTGAGGAAGACTGCAAAGGAAATAGCATTGTGCTGTTAAAATTGGAACATAGATAAATTTTGCATTATACAAAGTGCTAGAGTCAATTTCTTAAATAACATGGTACAAAATATATTGACAATCAAACTGAAAAAGAAATAGAATTGTAACATAGTGTCTACCTTCCTATTTATCTAACTTAAAGTACAATTAAAATGAGGATTGTTTCTTCCTTGATTTTAAATCTGCTGGTTTATAGAAACCCATATTTTATCCATTGGATCCACATAATTTCCATAAGAAATATTTATTAATTTCCAATGATGTCTATTATCAGTATAAAGAAACTGATAGAGATAAATTATATACAGGCATGTATATTCATATATAGATATAAAATAACCATGTTATAAATGACTGTAGACATAGTTGATAACTACAATTTGGTATGCAGGTTAGATAGAAATATATAATACTTTATTTTTTATGGTTAACAAAAATTGCTGCAACTTCATCTGAAATAAAATTCTTAGATTCAATACTGCATTTTCTGAAGATTTCTCAGTTTTTAAGACAATAATAAAAATGTACATATTCTGTAGTGTTTATGGTGACCATAGGGGTCTTGATGATTCATGAATGTTATCCTGTGCTCTTATCAAGGAAATCTGTTAGGTTATCTCCCTAGAACTTACAACCTGTCGACTCAGCCTTCTCATTGCCACCTTCATATCTTTGTTCCTTAAAGTATAGATGGCAGGATTTAAGACCGGGGTAATAACAAAGTCCACAATGGCAAAAAACTTATCCAGTGACTTAGGAGGGAAAGGCCACACATAGAGAAACATGCATGGAGCGAAAAACAAAACCACTACAGTGATGTGAGCTGACAACGTGAAGAATGCTTTGGATAAATCATTTGAAGAATGTTGTCGGACAGTGAGGAGAATAAAGATATACGACACAATTAAAAAAAAGAAGGTGCCCATGGATATGAAGCCACTGTTGGCAGTGACTACAAATTCTAGTCTGTAAGTGTCCATGCATGCAAGTTTAATAACCCGAGGAAAATCACAATAAAAGCTCTCCACATTATTAGGGCCACAGAAAGGTAAATTTATAACAAAAACAAACTGAGACACAGCGTGAATCACCCCAATGACCCAAGCGGCTATTACCAAGAGCATGCACATTTTGGAATTCATGATAGTTAGATAGCGGAGAGGCTTGCAGATTGCTGTGTACCTGTCATATGCCATGGCTATCAGCAGTGCCATCTCAACTCCTCCCATAACATGGATGAAGAACATTTGTATCATGCAATTGTGGAAGGAAATGACTTTACAATCAGTGAAAATATCAGAGATCATTCTAGGAACTGTGGTAGATGAAAGACCCAAGTCAATGAGTGATAGGTTGGCCAGTAGAAAATACATGGGGGAGTGTAAATGAGGATCAAAAATCACTGTGAATACAATGAAGAGATTTCCAAGGATAATTCCCAGATAGAATAAAGAGAAGAGGAGAAAAAGGAAAAACTGCATTGCCAGGGAGTGTGCAAGTCCCAGTAATACAAATTCAGTCACCACAGAGTCATTTACTGGGTCCATTGAATCAGAGGGAAGGGAAGACTCTAAAGTGTCCTGAAAGAAAAGAAGGAAGGAATCAAGTTGGAGGCACTGAAAATAATGTTTTAAATGTTAACAATTTAAAATGGGTTATATTAACAAATCTCTAATTTAACTGAGAGTAGATTATTTACAAAAAATGGGAAACCAACATATGAAAGATTAATGTAATATGGACAGAGCTGCACTCAGAGGTGATGCATTGCTTCAGATGCTCTCATTTGCTCAAATATGTGAAATTAGCAACTTAAGCAGTTAGAAAAGAATACATGAAATAAATGCAAGAAATTTCAGGCAAGAAAGAATAAAGGTTAAAAAAATAAAGTTGAAAAGGCATACAGTTGGAAGATTGTATGCAAACATATAAAATGAGTCTCAAAAGAATGAAAAATAGATGACCTTTAAAAATGTAATCAAAAGTAAAAAAGTTAAAGGAAAATTAGAAATGCATAAATGCATAATAACTGTTAAGACACCTCTGAAGGTGCCTAAAACAATCTGCCTCCAACTAACACATGACTCATACTTGAATTTGAATGCTGTAGAGAGAAAAAAGATTGATATTTTCATAACATATGAAAGCGTTGAAACCATCCAATAAAACCTCCAAGCCCAAATAAATAAATGAACAAGTAATATGAAGGAATAATTGAGAAATTTAGGCTATATATATGTGTGTGTGTGCATGTATATGTTAATGTGTGTTTTAGAAATTAAAGAAATATGATAAAATGTAATACTATTATTTTCCTATTAAATTAGAAAAAAATTTACATTATTATTATCAAAATTGGCAAAGGCTTAGTGAAATAGGCACTTTCATATATTGCTGGAGGAAATATAGACTGATTTAAACCTTAAAGAAAACATTTTGAAATCATATATTACGAATTTTGAATTCATACCTTTTGGTGCAATAATACTCCTCTGGAATTCTATTTGTGCAGAAGTTTTCAGCACAAAAATGTTCATAATACTTTACTGACAGTGGTAAAACCTTGAAATAATTTAAATATCAAACATTAGGTTTAAATATATTATAAAGTATGTACATAAGGAGCTGTAATACAGTAATAAATATTGATGGAAGGTCTTATAATAGCATTAGAAATACTTTTCTTAGAATATTAAATGTAACAAAGGTAAACAAATTACATAGTACATCATTTTAAATTGCAATAAGTTGCTTTTGTTTTTTGTGTTTTAACAAGCTCTAAAGCTGTCTTTTTAGATTTTGAGACATCTTTCAGTACACATATTTATATTAGATTTTTTGATAAAGCATTAAATAGCACAGAAGTTTGAAGGAAGAATGTTTGAAAACCAGAATTGACTCATCATTATAAGAGGACAAACCAAATGAATAAAGAACTCCTACTTCCCTCATCCAATCACCCATTTTCATAAACTGCTAGAATTTTTTTTATAGATGAGATACTCAGGGAGATCTAGTTAAATATGTAAAGTGTCCTGATGAAACTTCTTGGGCTTTGTATAAAACTTTCATAAAATTGAAACTTTTTGGGATATCACATCCAAGCAGTTGCAAGGCATCTCCCCTGCTTTACTTTGCCCGGGGTTGGCGTGGCTGAATGAATCTGGTCGTCATGAAATAAATAAGGAACTAGATAAGGAACTATATAACTAAATAAGGAATTATAAGGAAACAGATGTTCTGGTGCTCTCATCCAGTTTAGAGTAAGAAAATTTAGTAATGTTTCAGTGGGAAATATGAAGAGATACACCATAAATGGTCCCCAAGAAACAGAGGCAATAAGGTATGATGGGATAAGAAGAATATAGTAGATGGAGGCACATAGGTTTTAATCCTTTTCTCTTTCTATAATATGCAATTAGTTTTGTTGTCTCTCAATCAATTTCTGCATTGTTTCCTACTTTGTCCCACCTACATGTTCTCCTAAATACTCTTTCTAGTATTTTCTCAATGTATTATATAGAGATGATCACTGACTTGTGATGGCTTGACTTATTTTTTCGACTTTACAATGATGAGAAAGCAATATACATTTGGTAGAAACATTCAGCCAGTATTCAGTACATTACATAAAATATTTGACACTTTATTATAAAATAGGCCTTGTGTAGGTGATTTAGCCCAACTATAGGCTAATGTAAGTGTTCTCAGCATATTTAAGATAGGCTAGACTAAGCTATGATGTTTGGTAGGTTAGATGTATTAAATGCATTTTCAACTTATGATATTTTCATGTTATGAGGGGTTTATTAGAACATAACTCCATAATAAGTCAAGGAGCACATTTTTTTCTATCTGCATATTTTTTCTATGTTTTAACACTTTCAATTCATTCATACTACTATCCCTAGACTTCTCACCCATATTTAGATATCCAGGTCACAGAGGTGTAAGGACAAAGGATTTGGGAGGTGGGAGCTGAATCTGGGAAGCATTATACAGTTAATAAGATCATCCCTGGGAGTTTTCGTGGCAATGACCATTACTTTGCTGAGCAGAAGGTGTTTGGTGACTTACTAAGCTCAGTATCCAATTCATAGATTTTTATTTATGAAGAAATAAAGTTAAAGCTGAAAATATGTTGACTCCTTAAGATCAAATGTTTTATCCTATTAAACTAAAGTACAACATATGAACCAAGAACTCTAGCACTCTCATCATGAAAGTGGAATTTCATCTTTATAAGAGCAATTTGAAAACAATTAAAAGCCATTAAAGTTTCTGAATTACTTTGTCAGATTTGGAAAATCCTATTACTATTAGGTTGTTACTGCTGAAATGATGGTTTTCTTGGAGTGTGAGTGAGAATTAAGATTTTCCAAAGAGGGAAATCCCAAACTACATGATCTTATTAGTCTGAAGATTAAAAAATTCCATTAGAACATGTAATTTTATCTATTCATGACCTTTAATCATTCTAAATTGGGACAATCACAATCCCAAATATGGAACTATGAATGTAATCAATGTGGTGGAGGCAGAGTTGAAAGCATGGTTAAAGAACAGGCAGGAAAGACCACCTAAAGAAAAAAGAAGAATGAAGATGAATTGGAAAGAGAGTTAGAGAATAAAAGGAGTGACAGAAGGAGGAACAAGGAAGAATCCTAAAGGAGAAACAAGGAAGATAAAATGATGATCGAAGGAAGCACTGGTGGAACATTGTACGTCTTTGCTTAGTTTACCTGTCATGGTTTAAAGCAATACACATTGATACATTATGAATACCTGAGAGAACTGACTTTGCTTGAGTTTTCATACATTGTTTATATATATTGTAACTGGAAGGGTAAAAAGTAATTGAAAAGCTGTAGCAAAAATAGTCACTGATATAAAGAACAGTTAAGAGTTTAAGCATATGAGTGAACAGATGTGACAGTGAGGAATGGTGGGACGGAGTGGGTAGCTGAACACCACTGGTGGTGGTTCAGCTAACTGACCGGTGAGTCATCTCCTAAAAAATTAGGAAATAACTGATAAAAACATGCCTTTAGCTCCCAGGTAGTATTTTATTTATCTCAGTTCTAATATTTATAGATTTTCATAAATGTAAAATTAAAGTTCACAAGTGCAGAGAACAGTTTTGTTTTTTCCTGTGCCATATTACTACCAATGCCATAAAACAGTGGCTGGAGCATAGTAAAAGCTCAAGAAATATTTGATGGATGAATTCTCTAAAAATGGGTAGTAATTGTTCATATCAGAAACAAAATAGTAGCTCTCACAAATAAATGGGAAAATTGTATTTAATAATACTTCTTCACAATCTTGTTCTTCCTGATGATAACACAGTCATACAAAAAAGGGGTATTTAAATACATGAAGAAGGCCCCACCCATTCTATTATAAAATCTGGAATTATGGTGTGTTATTATTGAAGAAATCTTGATGCCTTGAGAAATTGTTTGGAGAAAAAGACCATGTGTTTGGCTTCTCTACTTTCTTAGGAAACACTGATGACTTTGTGAAGTTCCTGGGAATTTCTTCAGATGCCAAGTCCCCATAAAGTTTGTCATCTTTCCTATTGGTGATTTAAAATTTTTCAGTCATTCAGGGTCTAGGGAGACACATTTCTAAACAGGATATGTAGACAAGTATTGAACAAAAAGGATTATCAGAATTATAGTTTTGTATAGAAGCAAGAAAGAACTTTGAAATTAATTCATCCAGTCCCTCCATTCTGCAAGTAGAGAAACAACCCAGTGAGGTCAATGGTATCCAGAGTGCTCATGGCCATACATACACAGAGCCAGAATCAGAAGTTGGATCCCCAAATTCCAGTCCATTGGTCTTCCCCTGCAATGCTCTACACTTGCTTAGTAGAAACAGCTATAAACAAACTAGAAGTATTTTTATTTGATAGGATCACTCAAACCTATTGGAAGGACTCTCTTATTCCTTGAGTTCTGATTTGTTTTAAACTAAAATTAGCCTTCCCTTCCTAAAGGACTATTTCTTCTTTTTTCACAGGGCATTGTTTTTCCCAATTCCCTTTCCCATTTCTTCAAACAAACTGGCTAGTCTTCAAACAGTTCCATTTCAGAACTCATAGCTGCCAGCTCCTCTATACCACTCCCTGGCATGGAGCTAGAATCACTTTGAATTTGAGCACAGCCCCTCAACCTAGGCATTGGTTGGAGGCTTCAAATGTGGAGAGAAGAAATACAAAAAAAGAATGAATCAATTCAGTATGTTAGAGGTCAAGGCTTGAGATTTCCTTTCTCTAGTTTTACAACAGAATCTCGTTTTCAAATAGGGTAGGAATAGCTGAGACCAGATATCTGCTTTGCACAGTGGAAAATGAAGTTTATATTAAGTCAGAGAACACAAAAGTCAGAAACACCTGAATCTTAAAAAATCTTCACACTAAGGAGACAAATTAAAAATATCAAAGGGGAGTTAATCTTATAATATAATTCAATGATTGAAATTTGAAAATGAGAGAGAGATGGTGTGCAATAAATGGACAAAAATATTTCAGAAAAGAGAAAATCTTGGACACAAATATTTTGTAGAAGAGCAGAAATTGAAAGGGAGTGTAGAGAAATAGAAATAAGGAATCATCCATGACAGGGGCAGTTTTGTAAGTAAAAGCATCTCTCTTACCTGTCTGCTCAGTCATAGAATATGCATTTTTAGAAGGTGAAATTCAGATAGCTTAGTGTTCATTTCTGTAAATAATAACCCTGAAAACAAAGCTATATATAGGATTCTTCATAATGGGAAAGAAGCTAATTAGCTGCATAGAAGAGTGACCCACTGATGCTGCTGAGATGGCCAATAACCAGCCCATTATTAATTTCTCTTGGGGACCAAATCTTTAAGTCACACTGGTTTCCCCAAGAGAGAAGTATCAAAAGGATTGCCTGGTGATAAAACAAAAGGAAAGAGGAAGATTTTGAGGTAATATGTTGGCTAGTATAAAATAATCTCCATTTAGGGTGGATAATTTTAGAGTATGAATTGCTGGGAATGATTGAGTTGAGGGAGTGAAAATATATTCAGATATACCTTCACTTTTGAAGATATCTAGAACCTCTGATCTATAAATACAGTGCCTATAATTGACAACAGGGGAATAAATGGCTCTTCCTCCTGTTACCAACTATAGAAAATGTTTACCTCTGGATGCCTACTTGTGTTCCCAAAAGTTAGAGTGTTGGGGATGAAGGTCTCCTTGAAAGTTTTTGACCTTTATCCCCCCTGAATTGACTGAATGCAATTAAAACTTGTATTTTCCATAACGTGTGTGATGCACACCACCGGGGGATTGGACACATTGGGGGGAGGGATGGGGGGCAGGGACAATATTTGTAACCCTAACAATATTTGTACCTCCATAATATGATGGAATTAAAAAAAAGGTACTAAAAGCAGAAAAACAGAAAAAAAACCTTGTATTTTATTGAGTCAATTTGTTCAGAGGTCTTGAGAAAACATAAAGGAAAAAACAAAACAAAACAAAAAACCCAAAGGGATTTATTTTGAGTTATTCGTAATAGGAGTATGTTTACCTGAGGGGAGATGGTCATTCAGAAGGATCTGTGTTGAGCCACGGAGACAATCTTAGTGATCTCACTGGGAAGCCTGGCTTCATCACTGAAGCACAGACACAGAGACTCTAATCTTGAGGTTATCATGGAGGTTGAGAAGTGGCAACACTCTACCTTGGTTTAAAATTATATTGGTTTAGAGCTGCATTTCATTTCCTCTTGCTCAGAAACAAAGGAAATGATTTTCTTTAGAACAGAAATAGAATGAGGTGTTGATTGGTCCAATATTAATTTTTGAAAAATGGTGACATTCCAAAAATTTATAAGCAAGATAAAAACTAGAGGATAACGTGGGCAAAAATATTAAAAAATTAAGGATGCCTGGTCAGCTACACAAATTATTGTGTGCATAAGATGAGGTAAAACAGTTTAAGTGCTTAAGAAATGAGAGGGAGATTTCTCCTGCTGCCCTCACAGAGGTCTCTTTTGCAATACAGTGAACAATACAAAGCCCTATAAATCATCCTACCTTGCAAATGTGCTCCTGTCCTGATGTGTCTTTGTTCTAAGTGGGAGACTGAGGTACCAGGCAGAACAGCATATTAAGATGAATGGGGGAGAATCTAGGCAGAAACAAAGTTCTAGGGAGTTGGCCAGCCAGGTACAGAGCATGCTGTGGTTTGAGGGTTTTCTCCTGGGGCATGGATCACGGGTTTGTTTGGCAGCAGATGTCTTCTGGGACAAAAGAGGAGCTAACATTTTTAATGTAGAATTCATGAGACTTGGGAGTACCAGAGAGGGCTGAGATCAATAATTTACAGGCTGTTTCAGCTGAGATTGGCTCAAGATTGGAATTGAACCTAAACCTGCAAAAGGAACCCATCCATGGATTTCACCTGAGAGACTTGGAGAAGATGGAGGCACAAGAAATTAATTCAGAAAAGAAAAGAGAATAAAAAGAGAAAAAAGTTCTTTAATCATATGACCTTTGATTGCATGTAAGAAGAGAGTCTAAGCATCATTCAATAAATTATTCACATTGCAAATTTTTTACTCTTTGTTAGGTTTATGATGTGATGGCAGTGAGCATGACACACACAGTCCTGCTCACATGGAACTTAAAATGCAATGAAGAAGATTTACATTGAATAAAAAATTATGAGTGTGATTAATGTTATGAAAGTGGTAATAGGTAGCGCTATAGTATATAGTGCTATATAGTGGAAGGAGCTCTTCTGGACTCAGGGACATCCAGGGAAGCTTCCCTGGTAAAATGATGAAACAGAGCCAAAGAATGAAGAGATGTTAATAGGCAAAGCATGAAGGACAAATGTTTTATGCAGAATGATCAGCCAGTGCAAAGCCCCAAAGATGAGAGAGTTTGTTTTCAGGCAAGTAAAAGAAAACCAAATTGGCTCTGGAATTGCAGGGAGGGAGTATGTTATTCCTTGAGGCTGGAAATGGGGTGGGGGTGGGGATGGAAGCCAGGTCTTGGATGGCCTGATAAACCCTGAAAAGGAGTTAGTATTTTAATTTAAGGGGAGTGACAAGCCAGCATCTTGAGTAAAAAAATCACATGCTTAGATTTTTATAAAACAAATATTTTTTACTTTTAGCTCTCTGAGGTATTTCCATATTACTTTCCACAGAGGTGGTACTAGTTTGCAGTCCCACCAGCAATATATGAGTGTTCCTCTCTCTCCACATCCATGCCAGCTATTATCTTGGATAGAGCTGGAGCCCATTCTACTAAGGGAACTATCACAAGAATGGAAAAACAAGCACCACATGTACTCACAATCAATTGCTATTAATTGATCAGAACTTTTATGCACATATAGTAGTAACATTCATTGGGTGTTAGGCAGGTGGGAGAGGGAATGGGGGATGGGTATATTCACACCTGGTGTGGTGCATCCTGTCTGGGGGATAGACATGTTTGAAGCTCTGATTTGGGTGGGGCAAAGGCAGTATATGTAATCTAAACATTTGTACCCCTGTAATATGCTGTAAAAAACCCCAAATGTTTTCTTACTAAAATATAGATAATGGGAATTAAGGCAAATAAGATTTAAAGTGGGAAGATCACATAGGTAACTATATTCTATTCCAAAATGACATGTGAATCCATACACAAGAATGGTGACATTGCCTATGAAAACAAGGAAGCATATATAAGAGCTGTTTAGAAGGTGAAATTAATAGGACTTGATTTTTTTTATTGATTATTGGCCATCAGGAGGAGGGATGGATCCATTATTCTTCCTAGATTTTGGTCTGTGCAACTAGGTAAATATTAGCATCAATTATTGAGACTGAAGACACTGAAAGAAGAGTAGATATGAGAAGAAGATTAGTTTAGTATTAGACTTGTTAAGCACAAGATGCTTGTGAGGCACCCAGGTAAGTAGGCAGTTTGATATGTAGATTAGGGACTCAAGAAATAATACCAGGTTTGAGAACCCCTAGTGTTTAGATAGTAATTAAAGCCATGGGAATGGATGACATTAGGGGCAGAATCAAAACAGGCCAAAGATGAAATTCTGAGAAATGCCATGATGGTGGTTGAGCAGATGAGGGAAACTCAACAAAGGACACTGGGAAGGAATTGCCAAAGAAGTAGGAGGAAAACCAGGGAACTGTGGTATTCCTGAAGCCCAGTAGAGTACTTGAGGAAGGAAGGTCAGAAGTGGTTAAGAGAAGAAATTTCCATCCATATGACTAATCAAGAAATGGAAAGAATTATAATCAGTTTATTTACACAAAGGAAGCCAGAGATATTATTGGAAGGCTCCTGGAGAATCACAGGACAAAGTAACATAGGTATTAGTTTCTTTTTTAAAAATTTCAAATATTATGGGGGTGTATGTTTTATTAACCTTATTTGCTTTTGTACAATTTGAGTCAAATTTATAAGTGTTCTCTTCACCCAGATAGTGTGCATTGTACCTGTTAGGTGTGAGTTTACCCACCCCCTCTTCCCTCCTCCCACCTACTTGATTTCCATTGAGTTTTGTTTCCATATCTGCTCAATTAAAAGGTATTAGTTTCTTTTAATTGAGAAGATTGTATTTACAGAGCAATAGAAACAAATACATTAAAAATTATGTGTAACTTCAATAAGGTTTTTATTCCAACTGTAGAAATCTTCAATTAAATTGAATATGTCTCACCATTTTTAGCTTTATTCTTATCCAAAAATATTAACCACATGTATAAGTTCCAAGGAATCTTTTGCCTGATCAGGAAACCATGTTAAAGGAAACCAGGGCCTCTAAACACATATCCTTGGGTGATTAGTCTTTTGTGAAACAATTATTATTTCTATGAACATTTTTTTGAGAATAAACTAGGATTGAATATTTGAAGGTTCTCATTTTCAGAATAATAGTCAGGAAAAAATGTAAAAGTGTTGTCTGTATCTATCTAAAGTATTGATAGTGTTAAAGAAATTCACTCTCTTCTTGAAATCACATAAATCTGAACACAAAACTAACCAAAACAGCATCCTAAACTGACAAAGCTCAAGAAAAAGTCAAGTCTGAGTTCAGGGCTTTACATAGGTAATACAGAGTTGATTCCTTTTATTCTATTATTTTTGTTATTGTCATTATTTATTTATTTAATTTATTTTTACTTCAGCATATTATAGGGGCACACATGTTTAGGTTACATATATTGCCTTTGTCCCACTTGAGTCAGAGCTTCAAGCGTGTCTGTCCCCTAGACGGTGCACACCACATCCATTAGGTGTGTATATACCCATCCCCTCCTCCCTCTCCCACCTGTCTGACACCCGATGAATGTTACTACTATATGTGCACTTAAGTGTTGGTCAATTAAGTCAGTTAGTACCAATTTGATGGTGAGTAAGTATGATGCTTGGTTTTCTATTCTTGTGGTACTTCTCTTAGTAGGGATCTAGCTCTATCCAGGATAATACAAGAGGTACTAGATCACCATTGTTTTTTGTGGCTGAGTAGAACTCCATGATATACATATACTACACTTTATTAATCCACTCATGTATTGATGGGCACTTGGGTTGTTCCCACATCTTTGCCTTGCGAATTGTGCTGCTATAAACATTCTAGTGCAGATGTCTTTTTTAATAGAATGTTTTTTGTTCCTTTCACTCTTATTCTAATTTAAACTGAAATTAAAATAGAAATTTAAAAATATACCTTGTTAATTTATGATTTAGCTAAGCTCACATTTTAATTATTTGATCCATAAGCTTACTTGAGATATATTTATTATTTTTTGGAGTACTTATTATAGACTTAAAATAACTACAATTAGCAAGTCTCAGAAAATGTCATCCAGCAAATGGTATTTGAATATCAAGTTTATGTCTTCAAATCCATTCAGTTTCATATTGCTATCTCCCCTCTCAATGCAAGCAGATGAACTTAATCTTTTCTTGTGGTTGGCAAATTAAAGTCACTTCTGACTGGACAACCAACTTCTACAGGTGCACCTTTTTTGAACTGTATCTCCAAATAGTACTTCTTACCATAGTAATGATGACAGTCATGTGATTCTCAGAGTTCTTGGCATCTTTGTCAAATACAAGCTCACTATGGATGTGTGAATTTGTTTCTGGGTTCTCTATTCTGTTCTATGGGTCTATGGTTCTGGTTTTTGGCAGTAGCATGCTGTTTTGATTACTGTAGCTTTGTAGTAGAATTTAAAACCAGGCAGTCTGATGCCTCCAACTTTGTTCTTTTTGCATAGGATTGCTTTGGATATTCAGGATCTTTTGCGGTTTCATATAAATTTTAAAATATATAAATTTAAAATAGTTTTCTTCTATATTTATGAAAAATACTTTTGGAATTTCAAACAGATTGCTTAAATCTGTAGATCTCTTTGAATAGTAAGGCTATTTTTACAATATTAACTCTTCTAATCCACTAATATAGGATATCTTTCCATTTATTTGTGTCTTATTCATTTTCTTTTATCAATGTTTTATAGTTTTCAGTGTACAGATCTTTCACTGCTTTGGTAAGATTTTTTTCTAAGTTTTTTTTATACCACTGTAAATGATATTGTTTTCTTGATTTCTTTCTCTGTTGATTCACTGTTAGTGTATACAGATTCTACTGATTTTTGTGTGTTGATTTTGAATTCTGCGACTTTACTGAATTTATTTATTAGCTCTACAATTTTTGTTGAATTTTTAGGGTTTTCTATCTACAAGATTATGTTATCTGCAAACAGAGAAAATTTTATTTCTTCCTTTCCTATTTGGATGAAATTAATTTTTTCTTGCTTAATTACTCTGATTAGAATTTCCAGTACTGTGTTGATAGAAGCGGTGAGAATTAACACCCTTGTCTTATTCCTGACCTTAGATAAAAGCTTTCAGCTTTTTACCATTATGATGTTAGCTGTGGGCTTGTATACAGGTCTCTTAGGCTGTGATTATTTTTCTTCATTGTTTTCTCTTTTGCTTCTCAGAATGGATTATTTAAATTGATTTGTCTTAAAGTTTATTGATTCTTTATTCTGCCTGCTCAAATCTGTTATTTGTACCCTCTAGTGAATTTTTCAATTCATTTATTGTACTTTTCAGCTACAGATTTTTGTTTGGATCCCTTTTATAATTTCTTTTTTTTTTTTTTTTTGAGACAGAGTCTCACTTTGTTGCCAGGCTAGAGTGAGTGCCCTAGCTCACAGCAACCTCAAACTCCTGGGCTCAAGTGATCCTCCTGCCTCAGCCTCCCTAGTAGCTGGGACTACAGGCATGCACCACCATGCCCGGCTAATTTTTTCTATGTATATTAGTTGGCCAATTAATTTCTTTTTTATTTTTATAGTAGAGACGAGGTCTTGCTCTTGCTCAGGCTGGTTTCGAACTCTTGACTTTGAGCAATCCGCCCACCTTGGCCTCCCAGAGTGCTAGGATTACAGGCATGAGCCACCACGCCTGGCCTATAATTTCTATTTTTGATTAACATTCTTCAGTTGTTCATATTCACTATTATCCTCATTTCCTTCAGCTCTTGGTCTATGGTTTCCTTTAATACAGTTGAGTTAACCTTTTTTTTCTAGCTGCACACTACTAATCACCATAAAAAAATACAAAACAAAAATATTTTTGCCTAGTAAGTCTAATATCTGTGTTTTTCAGGGACAAGTTTCTGTTAATTTCTTTGTGTTAATTTCTACTTTAGACTAAAAGAGGATCCAGACTTTTCACCCTCCTCTTCAGACTGGTTGGGTGAATCAGCCAAAAAGGAGAAATGGTGCTGGCAGACAAATCTGTGCTCGGGCACAGTCACGTGGGTTTTTTGAGGCGTAGCTAGCACCAGTGTTGAAAAAATCATTATTTTAAGTGTTATTTCACCATTATTTCACTGTCTTCAAAGACACCAGGCATGTCCCCAGCATTTTTAGAGGAGTGGTTTCATGATTCTCACAGAGATTTCTATGTAGTGGCCAAGCTAAAGGGCTGTTTCGAAGAAGTCGGTCCTAGAGCCTTTAAAATAACCATTCTGCAAAGAATTATCTCCCCATCAGTCACCATTACTTCAAGAAAGGTGGCCCCTTTCACCATCCATTCTGGAATAATTTTTTGGAGCTGGCCTATGTGAGAGGTGGAAAGTGCGGTCCCGCGTGTCAGTTCTTCCCTCCGGATGCATATCCCCAGGGATGAGAAGTGGGCATGCGTGAGACGGGTGAAAAGTGGGGATCCTGTTTCAGTCTATTTAGACTAAATAAACTAAATAGACTGAAGCAGGATCCGCACTTTTTACCCTCCTCTTCAAACTGGTTTGGTGACTCAGCCGGGAAGGGGCAAGGGTGCTGGCAGAGAAATCCATGCTCTGGCAGGGTCCCGTGGGTTCTTCGAGGAGTAGCTCTCCCCAGTGTTGGAAAAAATCATTAATTTAAATGTTACTTCACCATATTTCACCGTCTTCAAAGACATCAGGCATTTCCCCAGCATTTTTAGAGCAGGGGTTTCATGAGCTCACAGCCTGAGATGATTTTCCCAGAGGTTTCTACTCAAGGCCTAGCTAAGGGGCTGTTTAGAAGAAGTCGGTCCCAGAGCCTTTAAAATAACATTCTGCAAAGAATTATCTCCCCATTGGTCACCATTACTTCAACAAAGGTGGCCCCTTTCACCATCTATTCAGGAATAATTTTTTGGAGCTGGCCTTTGTGAGAGGTGGAAAGTGCGGGTCCCCTGTGTCAGCCCTTCCCTCCGGCTGATTATCCCCAGTGATGAGATGTGCGCATGCGCTAGACGGGTGCAAAGTGCGGATCCTGTTTCAGTCTAATATAGATCTGCACTTTTCACCCTCCGCACTCTTCACCCTCCTCTTCATACTAGTTTGGTGACTCAGCCGGGTTGGTAAAATGGTGCTGGAAGACAAATCCGTGCTCAGGCACAGCCATCTGGGTTTTTGGAGGAGTAGCTAGTGCCAGTGTTGAAAAAAATCATTACTTTTAAGTGTTATTTCACCATTATTTCACTGTCTTCAAAGACACCAACCATTTCCCCAGCATTTTTAGAGGAGTGGTTTCATGAGCTCACAGCCTATGATCTTTCTCACAGAGATTTCTATGTCAAGGCCTAGTTAAGGGGATGTTTCCAAGAAGCAGGTCCTAGAGCCTTTAAAATAACCAGAGATGAGAAGTGCCCATGAGCGAGACATGTGAAAAGTGTGTATCCTGTTTCAGTCTACTTTAGACTGTGAATGAGCCATATATTTTACTATGTAATAACAATATTTCATTTTATATGCAGTAATAACGGTATTATATAATAGCAGGATTATTACATAATAATAGTATTATGTGCTAGAATACAAATTCCCTGAAAGAGATTTTGTTCACAGCACAGAGTGCTGGGTAAATAGAGAGGATCTATAAAGGTGAAATTGGTAAGCCATAGGTATATACATTTTTACCAAAAGAGACTATTGTTAAAAGAGAGAAATCACATCAATGGACACTTTTTAAAGCTATTATGAGAATACCCATTTCCCCAGATCCTAATCCAAATCATCTTTATATTTGATAATAACCAACAATGACATTTTGTTTGAGGTTGCATAAATTTAATTACCAGTTATAGATATATGGTATGTATGTCATTTAAATTGTTAAATGTTGTGCTTATTAATATAATGAGTTATAATATTCTGCATATTTATTTAACATCATATATGAAATACACATTTTATTTCTACTTTTCTTTTGCCTTTACTTTTGTTTTTGAAAATCTATATTTAATTTATTAAAACCTAATCTTTCTTTTATGATTTCCCCTTTTGCTTCCTTGATTAAAGTTGCATTTTTATGTTATAATTATATAAATTTATTTTTTTTATATTTTTACGTTTATTTAACATAAATTTATTACGTTATTTTTACGTAAATTTTTACGTAAAATAAATTTAACGTAAAAATTTATATTTTTACGTTATTTTATCGTGTAATTTTAAAATATTTTCATCTAATTAATTTAAGAATGTATGTATCCAGTTTTTCTATGTATAAAAAATACAATTTTTTGTTTTTTATTCAAAAGCTTAATTATTTGTTCATAATATATAAGTTTATTCACCTATGTTTTGAGAATACAGCTTTATTATAGGACAAAACTTAGCTCTCTTTTTGGACTTTCTTTACTATTCTAACTGTTGTTTCTTTATTGTTAATCATTTAAGGACCCACTGATTTACGTACATTCAATAGCACAGACATTCTACCTCAACACCTTCCTAATTAGAATTGATTAGCTTCTGGGTCTGGTATGTCACTTATTTTACCATTGCATTCTAAATGGGTTAACTTTTTCATTTTATGTGTCTAAGAAAAGCAAAAACAGCAATCAGCCTATCACTTTTCTGGGAGTTGTCAAATGAATTTGGAATAGGATATTTCTATTCTGATTCTCACAATTAGTTTTTCTGTGTGGGTCAGTTTTCTAATTTCTGCATAACTGTGGATTGTCACTTAAAATGGTTACTGATTCATTATACAGAAGTCAACTTAAGATGTGGTATAATTTCTCTATTAGCCAGAAAAAAGCAGGAAGAAATACATGATACTTCTTATTTGTGTTTTTTATCTTACTGTCTATTCTAAGAACAGTGTTAAATAGTAGAGTTGAGAACTTGGCTCAGCCACTTCAGTGCTTGCACAATGGGCTCATGAATGAAGTAGTTATAAATGGCAAGTATAAACTCTTTGCATGGGTTATTAAGTATGTTCTCTTATAATTAAGGCAGTTCTAGCTACAGCTCCTGTTGAATGTTTGACCTTTCAGAAGCATATCTGGATGCTCAACCCTTAAAATAGCTTCACCTGTCAAGGCATTCAATTGACAACTTAGTGGCAAGTTTCTTACATTGGACACTTTCCATACTGGAAGAATAGCAATTTGTTCTTACTGGGATAAATATGTATTCCAGCTATGGCTTTGACTCTCATGCCATTGATGAATGCCTTGGCCATTAAACTACCCAAAGATGAATAGAATGTCTAACATCCTTCATAACATATCTTAGGACAAAGGAATATACTTTACAGCAAAGAAAATACAACAATGGGCACAGGACTAAGTGTGCCCTATCCATCCAATAGTGCTGCACTAATAGTACAGCACTATCCATCCAATAGTGCTGTACCATACTGTATCAAACAGAAGCTACCAGTCTAATAGAACATGAACAGAGCCTTTTCAGGCTGCAAAAAAGGTGCAACTAAGTGCCAATTTGGAGATGTCACTCTGCATAGTTAGTACTCTGCTTTAATGTGATTCTCCGAACCAATGAACATTGTAAGGTATTTCACCATCACTTCCTTGGGGAATTTGAATTTCCTGGATCTGCAACTTTAAGCTCTGCTGGAGCGAGGTGAATGCTTCTTCTGATACATACAATAAGCATTCCAATAAACCTGAAGTTTTAGTAGCTCCATAGTCATTTTGATTTCCTTGTGTTTTTTAGGTCACTAGACAAAGAAGGAAGTTACTATAATGGGAGGAATAATTGACCTTTATTATTGCAAATTAATAGAATTGCTGCTTGTGTTTATCATGGTTGATGGTAACCGTAAATAGACAACTGCATCAATTATGGCCTGACAGGAGCATGATAATGATGGGTCTTGGCAAGAGACCAAGACCAGCAAAGGTGCTGAATAAACATGAGGAGAATCTAAAATGCATTGTAAAGGATGATGGTGATGAATGTCATTCTAGGAACAAATGTAATGGCAGGATGTTTTGGCACTTGTTCCAGTAGCACTCCTGTGTTTGAAAAGTCAATGAAATAATGAAATCACATAGAGAATAAATGCCTCTAAGCATGGAAAGATATGGACTTTATCTAATGTTGCTGGTGCCTCACACATACCCCCTCTGCATTTAATAGTCCCACAAATTTGGATTGTTTTATACTGTAAATTCCTGAGACTCTCTGCCTCAGGACATTTCTTTAGTGATCAAAAGTGCTTATCGCTTCATGTGGAAAAGCCTGGAATTGCTATAGAGCTAATGCCCCAGAGCAGCTCTAGCCCAATATGGAAATACACAACTTCCTTGCCTCTCGAGTGGGACAATTACAAGTCATAGAACTTATGCAGTCTCTTAGAAGGCCACAGCAGGATTGTGCCCAGTTGCCCACAGCAGTGAGATACACATTAATGAACTCTCTATTGGCATTCTTCTTTTTCCTGGCTCATTTCCACATTTCCAAACCAGTGTCTTTTAGAATTCCCTTCAAAATGAACTACTTGCACTGAGATTTTGTCTCTGGGACTTCATTAACTAATAAATAAAGCCACCACATGTTCATATATGGCAATCTGATATGAAGATTCTTTACATTCAGTACAAAAATTTACAGGCTATTTTTAGACCTTACAAATAGCAGAAACAATGTTCTTATATCCTTTTATTTGTAAAATAACCAAAGTTTCAAGATTATTAAAATGTCCTTTGGTAGAACATGCTGATCTCTGTAAGAATATCCATTCTTTGCTTGATGGATTCACATTTTTCATGACGGTAATGGCAACAACTTCACATTCTTCAGATAAAGTGGTGGCAGATTTAGAATGGCAGATGATGAGTTTGTTCTGGATATGCTAAATTTGAGGTGCCTAAGTGGAGATAAGCCAACCTGTAGTTGGATGTTTAGTTTTAAAGTGTCACAAAGAGATGTGGTCAACAAAATCTGGAGTAAGGTCTCTTTTTGTGCAATCTTTTTATTGCTACCCTTATGTCTTTGTTCCTTAATGTATAAATGACAGGATTTAGGACAGGGGTGATGGCAAAGTCAACAATGAACAGATTTTTATCAACTGATGGTGGGGGAGAAGGCCAGACATAGAGAACTATGCATGGAGTAAAAAACAAAAAAACCACAGTGATGTGAGCTGACAAAGTGACAAATGCCTTAGATAAATCTCCTGAAGAACGTTTCCAGACGGTGATCAAAATGAAAGCATAGGAAAGGATTAGCAGGATGAAGGTGCCCAGGCTCATAAACCCACTGTTGGCAACAACAATGAACTGAAATTTGGCTCCATCTGTGCATGCAAGTCTTATGATCTTGGGAAAGTCACAATAAAAGCTGTCTACTTTATTAGGGCCACAAAAAGGCAGGTTGATAACAAAAGCAAATTGAGACATAGCATGGATCACTCCAGTTACCCAGCCAGTGATTACAAATGAAACACACATTTTAGGGTTCATGATTTTCAAGTAGTGGAGAGGCTTACAGATTGCTACACACCTATCAAATGCCATGGCTATGAGCAGCACCATCTCCACTCCTCCCATGGTATGGATGAAGCATATCTGAGTCATACAACTTTGGAAAGAAATTATATTGTATTCATTTAAAAGATCTGTGATTATCTTGGGGATTGTTGTAGAGGAAAGACCCACGTCAATGAGGGACAGGTTGGCCAGGAGGAAGTACATAGGGGACTGTAAGTGAGAATCAGCAATTACCAAAACAACGATGACAAGGTTTCCCAGGATAACCCCTATATAGAGCAAAGAACATACCAAGATGAGAAAAAGTTTTTTCTCTCTAGAACAAGAAAGGGCCAGTAACACAAGTTCAGTGACCACAGAGTCATTTAGTCCACCCATTGAGTGGGACAGAAGAGTTGATATTCAAGTGACCTGAGGATAAAAATTAAAAGGAATAAGTATCATTGGAACAAATATAGATTACCTATTTTCCCTGCTAATTAAGTTAGATATAATTAGGGATAAAAAAAAAGAATATGGAAGAAATAAGACTAATGGCAAATTTATCATATGAAGGGATTCTTGGGAAAAAAATGTGACTATAACTTTTGCACATAGACCCAAAAGGGGTACTTCAATTTTCCTCCCATAAACTCCATTTTCTTTCTTTAAATGATTTCTGGATCTTTTCCCTTACTACTTCCCTAGGTGTTCTTGCACCAAAATAAATGCTGTCTTTTCTGTCATACTGCTATTAGTACTTTCATATTAATTGTATATTCTTTTATCAGCACCTGTCTTAGCCCATTAATATTCTTTCACTAGATTTATAAAGATTACCAGGTAAAAAATACTGAAATATATCCCATCTCTCCTTACCTTGAGCTTTTAAAATTTAAATTGGACACGGACTTGAAAATAATAATACTTGGTTCATGACATAATATCATTTCTTGTCCATGACCATTTTTGTTAATAATAAATGGGTTAATTAGTGGGCAATTAAAAATAAATTATTGATTATCCAATGATAAAGAATAGTAAATATAACAAATATAATTAATCCAAGATATCCATTGATAGTTAATCAATGATAATAATCATAGATAGCATTTATTGAGTGCCTCCTACATTCAGGGCATTGAATTAAGATAATTAAGATTACCTCTTCTAAATCTCCTAGTGACTCCATAGATAGGTTTAGTTTTATTTTCTCTCAGAAAATGAGGAAACATAAAAACCTAGCCTCAGAAAAATGAAATGGCAAAGCCAGGACTTGTCCAGAGCTCTAAAACTTCAAAATGCAAGCGCACATGCTTCTAACCATGGCACTGTGCTCCTCAAGGCCAGCACCTCCAAGAATACCCTAGATTTCCCCAAAGATCTTAATGTATCAATTAACTTTTCTCCCTCATCTTCAACTTTTCACTTCCCTTGAGCTGTTGCACATAGAGTCTCTGTTATCAAAAATCAAATTTATCAAGAGTGGATTTCCTCTTCTGATTTTTCCCTTTTTCTCTCAAACTAACATGTAAGTTTACCTTATACATTCCATTTATTGGATAACCCAAAATTATATAGCTTCCACTCCAGAAAATCATTTTAGAAAATTTATCAGGGATAGCACACACAATTGTCCACAAATAAAAATATCACATACAATAATGACTTTTCAGTCATTATCTTAATTACTTATTCTATAAATTTGGTGCTTGGTTTTTATGTACTTATTTATTTATTTTGAGACAGAGTCTCACTCTGTTGCTCAGGCTAGAGTGCCATTGTGTCAGCCTAGCTCACAGCAACCTCAAACTCCTTGGCTCAGGTGATCTTCCTGCCGCAGCCTCCCAAGTATCTGGGACTACAGGCACGTGCCACCATGCATGGCTAATTTTTTTAATATATACTTTTTTAGTTGGCCAATTAATTTCTTTCTATTTTTAGTAGAGACAGGATCTTGCTCTTGCTCAGGTTGGTTTTGAACTCCTGACCTTGAGCTATTTGCCCACCTTGGCCTCCCAGAGTGCTAAGATTACAGGTGTGAGCCACTGCACCCGGCCAGGTGCTTGGTTTTTAAAAATTAGCTGTTATACACGTGGCTGATCCCAAGGCCTTTTTCATCCCTACTTCTTACTAATAGAACACCTATCTCTTTGAGTATTTGGTAGAGATCTCCCAGTTTGGAGGCAGAATAGCCCCTGTTCTAGTCCCAGGATATAAGATGCTATTCTAACTTCACTTGGACATGGATTTGCTTAAAAAGGGCATGGAAACTAGAAATGGTTAATGACTATAGAACAGTGTGAAAAGTTTTCTTTCTCAGATTAAAATAAAAAGCTTCTTTTGGAGAAGATTCTTTTCTTGACCTTTTTATTTTTGCATTCAGTATTAATGTAATGCCTAAAAGTGCAGTAACCTTTAGGTTGAGCTTTGAGAGATGACCTTGCTGTTTTATTTGAACTTTAGGTTTTATCAGAAAGAATATTTGAAATTCAAAGGATATCACATAAAATCTCTCATGAACTGAACATTATTTACTATATTTTTTGTTTATTTCTACCTTTGCATATGCTCTTGCCTGTCTTATTCTTGGTCATTACAAAGTGGAATCATCATTGGCTTTAAGGCCCAATAGACTTTGGTTGCCGTCCCACTCTGCCACTTTAGAGCTATTTAAATATGAGCTGGCTACTAAATGATACTGATAGTGTTTATTTATCCATTATATGGAAGAAGTGTAACTTCTCTTGATTCTATGAGTACTTTAGATACATAGGCAAAACTTTCTTATACAAATGTGACTTCTGTTTGTTTTATCCTTAAAGACATGGATCAAATATCACCTCCCAAGCAGAGTAAATAATTTCTCTCTATGAACTATTTTTATATGCTTTACATTTTTATAATAAAGTATGTTATAATTTCTTGTATGTTACTTCTTCGTTTGGTACTATGATCTCTTTGAGAAAGGTGCTTTTAGTAAATTTGTATACCCCAATACTTAGCACAATTTCTAGCACAATGTAGGCACTAATATATAGTCTTCACTAACATTCACAGTAGGAAGTGCAAAAAGACATATTGAACAAAATAAATGTCCAAGAACCTCTTGTGGGGGATTTGGTGGAGAGTAAATCACTACCAAGTGACTTTGGGAATTCAACTAACTGATACTTGCACACTGGTAAGGGAACAGAAGCCGATCTGGAAGTCAGGGACTTCCCTGTTTTGTGACTGTCCTCTCAGAGTGACCTCAGCATTTCACATTCCCAACTAGATCCTAAATACAATGAAATAAAAGTAGAGGAAGATTTTTTTTTTTCTGCTTTGAACAACATGTGTAGAGGCACTACAGAGTATCTAACAATTTTCTCAAATTACAGTTGTGTACTAACATAAAGCATTTTATGTAACTATTGCAGGACAGGAAGATGTCACCAGATATTTGGAAAGATTCAGCAACTCAAAATGATAGTATAATTTTTATCATCAGAGCCCCTAAGAAAAGTAATTTGCTATATGAATAAGCAAGAGAATTTTTAAATATATTTGAACTTATGACACAAGATTTTTTTATAAAACATGAATAAATAAGTAAAAAAACTTTAACATGAAAATATGTATACAATACTTCATTAAGTTAAAAAAGATGATTTTATATTTTTTCTAAGTATTCAGTCTTGTTTTCTATATTTTTACAAGAAATATTTACATTTTTTAAAAAATTTTAAAATAAATTTTAAAATTAGAGGAGATAGGAAAATGACACGAATAATTTGATAAACAGCAGTATAGCCGAGTGGCTCAGAGCACAGATTCTGGGGCCAGACTACCTGGGTTCGACTCTCCATCGCCTTGATATATGAGCTATATTGTCCTTGGGTGAGTTGCTTCACTTCTCTGTCCCTCAATTTGTTCATCTGTAAAATAGGGACAATAACAGTACTTATCTCATAGTGGTGTTGTGAGAATCAAATGAGTTAATATATGGAAAACATGAGAGCGTGGCCTGGCACATAATCAGTACTCAACAAGTCTTTTCTTAAAAAATAATTGTGATTTTTAAGACATAGTCATTCAATTCTGTCCAAACACAGAAATAGCTTGGTCGTCCAGACTGTGCTCAGTGGATATAGCCATGACTCAGAAATAACTTTTTATTTCCATGATTCTAGTTTTAGAGAGAAAATAGATGGGAAAATGAAGACTCGTTACATATCAATTTAATAAAGATAATGGCTCTCTGAAGAGAAATTCATCTCATGATACAGTTAAAATTATGAAAATGTAATCAGAAGGATATATAATAATATGAGGGAAACTCATTTGAATAGGAGATTTGGCAACAAAAAGAATAAAAAGGAGAGGGAGCAATGTAACTATTACAGTTGCTAAGGAGTTAAAAAGCAGATTTCTTACATACCTGCTCAGGCTTAGGTTTCACTCAGCAGCTTCAAGAAATTGAGACACACATAAAGGTTACCACCCGTTTTGAATCACAACCTTTCTTAAGGCAAAAAATTATAAATAGTTTAGACCATTAGGAAGGAAGTCAATTAGCAGGACTGGGTAGCAGGACTGGATGTAGTCCATAATTGCTTATAAAGGAAACCAGGTCTTTGGTGTACACTGTTTTTCCCAATGGTAAATTATCATGATATGCAGATAAGAGTTCAGGAAAATTGAGCAGTTTAATGTGATAATAAGTGATTTTGTGCTCTGATAATTTTTTTCCAGAGGTTTATTTTGAATCACAAAAGTTTCTAGTTTTGATGTAGTTCATTTGATCATTTTAAAAATGGATTATGCTTTTGGTGTCTTATCTAAGAATTCTGCCTAACCCACAGGCAAGAACTTTTCTTTCTTTCTTCCTTTTTTTTTTCTTAGTTTAAAGGTCAAATTGATGTTTTTATTTAATTTCAGAGTATTACTGGGGTACACTTTGGTTACATAAATTGCCTTTGCACCTTTCTAATAAGCATGCCCATCCCCAGACAGTGCTACGGCACCAATTAGGTGGGAATTTGCCCATACCCCCTATCAATTAGTACCAATTTAATGGTGAGTACATGTGGTGCTTGTTTTTCTATTCTTGTGATACTTCACTTAGAAGAGTGGGCTCCGTCTAGCTCCATCCAGGATAATACGATAGGTAGTTCATTGCTTTTTTATGGCAGAGTAGCACTGCATCCTGTACATATACCACGTTTTATTAGTCCACTCAGGTATTGATGGGCACTTGGGTTGTTTCCACATCTTTGCAATCGTGAATTGTGCTGCCATAAACATTCGAGTCCGGATGGTACCCCTATAATATTCTGAAATTAAAAATAAATAAATAGATATATAAAATTGGCAAATATTTTGGACAATTCTCTATAATATTAATAGGAGAAAAATAGGAGAAATAAAATGCAGTGCATAATGCGCGCATTGTACAGGAGGGAATAATCCATTCAAGAAAACAGTATAGAAAAAATGTAAAGAATCAGTGACCTTTTTTTGCAAAATCAAATCTATAATACATAGTATGCCTCACACATATAATCATGGGTAGACAGAGACTACTGGACAAGTGTTATTCATTCATTCAACAAATATTTATTGAGCACTACAGTATGTCAGGCCCTAAGCCTTTTTGCAAGTAGAAACAGCCCTCCTACCACTGTCTGAGGATTAGTCTCTTCTGCCTGAAAAATATATAATGGTCTGCCTTGAGGTAGTTTCCTTACAAAGGTACTTGCTGATTATCCTCAGGACCTACTGGTACTTCCATTGCACCTCATTGCTTCTAGACCTATACCAGCCTGAAGTACAACGATACCACATAGGGTGAAGTATGGCGTGTATGACCCAAAAGGAGTTTGTTTGTTTCGTTCTTTCTTTCTGAAGTTTGCTCTTTCTTTCTTCTAATTAATATCAACAGAAACCTGGAGAACATGAGTGGAAATGAATTATAAGGATGTGGGATTAGAGTGAAAACAGTAAAAAGTTATATCAAGCCAAAATATTATATTGATTCACTAACCAAAGATTCTAGAATCAATGTCTTAGCACAAAGTGCTGGCATCAGCTGTAATAGTTAATTTGGTTAATTTACTGATTTCACTAGACCCAAAGAGGGACTACACAAATTAAATTGAAATTTTATAATTTTCTTTCTATATGTTGAGAAAGGTATTCAAGCACTTATAAAGACTGAACTGCTAGAATTGATTTATCATGTAAGGCATTTCTCATTTATCATGTAAGATTTGTTCCACCACCCTGGAGGGTCCAGGGAACACTCCTTTCACCAAAACTTTGAAGAATAGATACTTGAAGAAATCTCTAGTATCATTGAATAGCTCTATGATGGCCATTCTTTTTTTTTTTTTTGAGACAGAGTATCACTCTGTTGCCCTGGCTAGAGTGCTGTGGCATCAGCCTGGCTCACAGCAACCTCAAACTCCTGGGCTCAAGCAATCCTACTGCCTGGCTAATATATATAATGTAATATGTATATATGTAGTCCTAGCACTGTGGGAGGCTGAGGCGGGTGGATCACTCAAGGTCAGGAGTATGAAACCAGCCTGAGCAAGAGTGAGACCCCGTCTCTACTAAAAAAATAGAAAGAAATTAATTGGCCAACTAAAAAAAATATATATATATATATATATATATATATATATATATATATTATTTTTTTTAGCAGGTACCATCCATTTGTTTCTAAGTGTTTCCCATAAAGTTTCATGGCAATGTACAAGTCATATATTAGTTAAGTTTTGTCAGAGAAAAATTGCTTATAGCTGTGTTCAGCTGTCAGTGGCCATTGAGATTTCAGGTAGATGGTTGCACCAAAACAATAAGTGTGAGGGTTTTTTTCTTTTCCAGCTGTAAAACCAATAATCATTTTCACTAATCTACAGACCGATCCCACTCATACCTCAATAAAGAAAGTAGAAATATGTAGAAGGTAACAGATGGCAGAAGTTTTTTAGTTGGCCAATTAATTTCTTTGTATTTTTAGTAGAGGCAGGGTCTCACTCTTGCTTTGGCTGGTTTCGAACTCCTAACCTTGAGCGATCCTCCTGTCTCGGCCTCCCACAGTGCTAGGATTACACTAGCCTGAGCCACCTCTCCAGGCCTTGATCATTATCTTAATTACATCTACAAAAACCGTATTTCCAAACAAGGTCACATTCTGGGGTCTGGGACATGGGTTTTTGGGAGACACTGTTCAATCCAATACACATTTTTTTGCCTAGTTTGCTAAGGCTTTTCTAAAAGTTTTATTGAGAATGGATATTGAATTTTTTCAAATGCTTTTTCTGTATCTCTCAAGATGTTAGTATGATTTTTCTTCTTCCTATTCTTAACATGGTGGATTCCTTTCATTGACTCACAAAAGTTAAAATATTTTTACTTTCTGGGAATAAAGCCAACTTACCATGATGTATTATCCTCTTTATAAATTACTACTTTTGGTTTGTTATTATTATTTAGATTTTTGTGTATTTGTTGAAAGGAGAAATTGGCTTGTAATTTTCCTTTCTTATAATGTTCTTGTTCTTTTAACTAATTATTCTGGTTATTGTAAGAGAAGTATTAATCACTGGTTTGTAACTCATCCTCTGTTTCATGGAGAGAGAGAGAGAGACAGAGAGACAGAGAGACAGAGAGAGAGACACAGAGAGAGAGAGAGAGACAGGGAGAGAAAAGAATGAATGCAAATAGCAGGAAGAAAATGATGTGGTCAAATCTCTATAAAAATGTAATAACTGAATCTTCTCCTAATGGTATTTATTAGAAAATTGATAATGGGTTGTTATCAGTAGTTATTACCTGGTCCTTTTAGTTTGTTCATGTTAACCAGGAGTTTATGTTTTGTGGGACACACCCAGAGAAAAATATTAGTGTCTGCTTTGCAATTCTTTGAGTATAAAGGGAAATATTTCATGACTAAAATAACTCCTTTTTGTTAACTGATATCTTTCATGCATCAATGGAGACCTATGAGATTTTTATCTGGGCCAGAGCACATCCCAATGCAATGAGAAAGAACTTGAATTATGTTTTCAGTCTCAGACTTCTGCTTCACTTATCGCTTATCTTTTGAATTATTATAAGAGTTTGAAACTGAGTAAAAACTCTGATTCTTGTGCTCTTTGACATTCAGACCCTTTATGTCACATTAACCATATAAATTGTTTTTCTTTTTACGTATTTCTAAAGGAGTTTATTTAAGAATGCTTTTATATATGTGTGGCCTTGGGGAAATTGTTTAACCTCTCCATACCCTGCTTTCTCATCAATAAAATAAAGATGATAAAAAAAAAAAAAGAATTCTTTCTATTCCTAAATTTTTGGATGAATTCACTGATGGAACTATTTAGGTATTTCTTTTTCCTTTTTTCAAGGGGTAGAACATGTTAGTCAGGTTTTAGCCAGGAGACAGAAGCCACATAATTTATTTGAACAATGATAATTTAATATAGAGAATCATCTGCTAGGTATAAAGTGTTTAACTAGTTAAATGAACAGGCAAATGATGGTTAGCCTCTCTCAGCCAAGCTAGTACTTTTACAATGCAACCATGAATGAAGATGATACTATGGTGGAAAGGAAGGTTATCCATGGAATCCACAGAGTAGGCATCTTATTCAGGCTTTTGCTAGTTAGTGGCAATGTAAAGGCTTGATCTGTCAGTAGCACAGGTAGATCCTTGAAATTATATCCTCTTCTGAGTACTGAAATCAGTCACTTGAGGGTGGTGCTTACATTGAACCACTCCTGAACTGGAGAAGACAGAGATTTGTCCTTACTGGGATTAATATATATTCTGAGGATGGTTTATCTTTCTTACTTTCAGTACTTTTCAGCACCTCTATCCATGAGTTCATAGGGTAATTTCCAATATGAAATCTTGCATAGTATTTCCTTAGGCCCAGGGTATCTACTTTGTGGCAAAGAAAGTGCACAAAAGCACACAAAACTAGGGAACCCACTGATCCTACCATATAGTGTGACAACTGAGAGTTGTCAATCTTATAGAATACTGGAATAGCCTTTTAAAGTTGCAACTGAGGCACCAGCTTAAAGATAATAGTCTGCAAAGTTGGAATCTGTGCTTTAAGATTTGAACCAATGCTTTGAACCAATAACCGTTCAATGGTCATATGTTCCCTGTGGATAAAATATGTAGCTCTGTAGCAAGGGATACAGAAAAGAGTAGCATTTATTAACACAAATCTTAGTGACCTTATGCAGTTCTGTTTTCTGTTCCTAAAATTTTAGGATCTACTATAGTGGAGAGACACAGTATAGATTATAATAAATCTAAAATTTTTAGCTGCTTTCCTGTTATTTAGGGTTCCTTATGCTGGTGGAGAATGAGCAGACAGAAAATGGATTGCCTCATTTTTATCGCATATTGGATAAAGACATGGGAATGAAGTGAAGAGTTCGCCTAAAACTAGGAATCTACCTAAGCACCGTTACCTGGTAGTTTTCTGATTGATGAAAACTGTAAAAGGAAAATTGTAGCAGCAATAGATTGGCAAGAACATTTTTACCAGGAGCTCAAACTGCTCATAAATGAACTGGGCTACCTCACTTGGCAAGCACCCTAGGTCTGCAGAAATACTATCTGAGGATGAGGGAAATTTAGAATCATTAAGGGAGGAGATGGTGACTATCAATTAGGAGTGAAAATGCTGTTGTAGCTTACCCCATTACCCTCATGTTTTAAGTCGTGTGTGTGTATGTGTGTGTTTGTGAAATTGTGAATAGACACCACTTCAAAGATTTAAAAATTAAAATTAAAACTTAAAATTAAGTGGGGCCTAAATGTCTTTAAAAGGTAAATCTACCTCAGCATTTATCGTTGCCAAACAAGGAGATGATTCTCTATTGCCAGCACCTGAAAGCCTACCTGCCAGCTTGTCTCTGGCTTCTTAACATGCACAATGTTCTGTGTGGGAGAGTTTGGACATGCTAAAGAGTTAATGCACCCTCTAAAAATGAAAAAGTCTACATATCTTGCTCTTCAATTGAGATAATCCTAAGTCACACAATCTACAGGATCACTCAGGGCTACAGTAGGCATGCATCCCAGTTATGTTTATTAACATAACAATCTCCTACTTCTCAGTATCACTTCCCCGCCCACTTACTGATGCTTCAAAAAATCAGCTTCCAAATGAACTACTTGCAAACAAAAATTGTGTTTGGGTCTTCATCTGACAATGCAACCTAAGACAATAAGTAAAGGTAATAGTCCTACATGTATAATTATTCTATATGATGATTTCTGACATTTACCAAAACAAATTTGCAGTTGAGAGAAGCTTACAGAAAAAAGGAGAGATGTTAATATATCATTTCTTATGGTCAAAATGATTACAATTTAAATAATAAAATAATATTTACAAATAATGCTGCTGTCTACTAAAATAACCCATATTACAGTAGATTCACATTTCCTATGATAATAAAAGCAATTACGTAAATGCTGTACAAAAGTAGCAGAAATCTGCCTAATGAGGTAGATGCTCTGTCCAGTTTAGCTTGAACATCATGTTAAATGACAGATGCCTGAGTTGAAATGTCGAGCAGGTGGGTGGATATACAATTTTAGAACTGCAAAGATAGATCTGGTCAGCACAATCTGACATAATGCCTCCGTTTGCTCAATCTTAATATGGCTATCTTCATATCTTTGTTCCTTAATGTATAGATGACAGGATTCAAGGCAGGGGTGACAGCAAAGTCAACAATGAACAGATATTTGTCAACTGATGATGTGGGGAAAGGCCACACATAAAGAAACATGCATGGAGTGAAAAAAAGAACAACCACAGTGATGTGAGCTGACAAAGTGACAAAGGCCTTGGATAAGTCTCCAGAAGAACGTTTCCAGACAGTGGCCAAAATGAAGATGTAGGAAAGGATGAGCAGAAAGAAGGTGCCCATGCTCATAAACCCACTGTTGGCAGCAACAACAAACTCAAACTTGGCTCCCTCTGTGCATGCAAGTTTTATGATCCTGGGAAAGTCACAATAAAAGCTGTCTACCTTATTAGGGCCACAAAAAGGCAAGTTGATAACAAAAGCAAATTGAGACATAGCATGGATCACTCCAGTTACCCAGCCCGTGATTACAAATGAAACACATCTTTTAGGGCTCATAATGTTCAAGTAGTGGAGAGGCTTACAGATTGCCGTATACCTGTCGAATGCCATGGCTATGAGCAGCACCATCTCCACTCCTCCCATGATATGGATGAAGCATATCTGAGTCATACAACTTTGGAAAGAAATTATTTTGTACTCATTTGAAAGGTCTGAGATCATCTTGGGGATTGCAGTAGAGGAAAGGCCCACGTCAATGAGGGACAGGTTGGCCAGCAGGAAGTACATAGGGGACTGTAGCTGAGAGTCAGCAATTACCAAGAACACAATGAAGAGATTTCCCAGGATGATCCCTAAATACAGCAAGGAGAATGCCAGAATGAGGAAAACTTTGGTTTTCTGAGAACTAGACAGTCCTAGCAACACAAACTCAGAAACCAAGGAGTCATTTAATCCATCCATTGGCTTGGGTAGAAGAGCTGATTTCAAACCACCTGAGGATAGAAAATGATGAGAAGTCAGAATGAGTGGTATTAAAGTGTGTTCCCTATTTATCCTGT
This sequence comes from Microcebus murinus, assembly GCF_040939455.1. Lineage (NCBI taxonomy): Eukaryota > Metazoa > Chordata > Mammalia > Primates > Cheirogaleidae > Microcebus > Microcebus murinus. The sequence goes on along the minus strand of NC_134109.1, from coordinate 72,811,533 downwards.
TAGTTTGCTTTGTGGGTTACATACACTAGAGTTATTGTAGAAATCATTGAATTGGATTTTAAAAAAGGGAAATAGAAGTATGGTGATTAGGAGACCGATTACATAAATGAAAAAGGAAAGAAAATTATGAATGTATTAAATGGGGTTACTTCCCTTTTTATTCTGTTATTAGGCCTTTGGTTTGTTTTGTTTTGCTTCTCCAGGATTTCTAGACCCTGACCTAGGTGTCATCCCACCCTAATTAAACTCAGGTGACAGAAATTATTCACATGTTAATATGAATTAATTTGCAAATTGAATTAACTTGCAAATTGTCCTTTACTGAATTTCTTACTTCAGATCAGTATTTTCAGGCCCAAACTGTGTAATAATATTTACTCTGTCTCAGTTTGTGTGTGTGTTTTGTTTCTGTTTGAACAATTTAACATAGAGCTCAGGTGCACAGATAGAGATTATTCATAATGTTTAACTCATGACTCATTATTATCATAATCCATACATAAACCTAACCTGTGTATTTAATGTATTATTATGTACAAAACAATACCTGTTTCAGAATACAGTAGTCCTGTTTCAGATCAAGAACATGATGGATTATTTTTCTATGCCAGTGGCTATCATCCCATTATTCTTGGCTATGGATTTGCCTAAGACAGGGCATATGACTCCAGAATTGTACACTGAGATGTAAACCAGTATCTTCTTTGGAGGACTTTCCTTCTCAAATGAAAGGACAAACGACCATGGGGAGGTTTTCTTCCAGTCCATTTTTCCTTTTATTTAGTGTCAGTGTAGTGATAAGGTGAAGCAAGCACAAAATTCTAAAATATATAAAGTAACAGCGAAATATTAAAAAGGAACTGGGTTCTAAATGGCATATTGAGCCACTTAGCCAAAGCTAGCAATGATCTCTCTTCAGATTTCTTGTAATGTAAGAAAAGTAACCTCCAGTTTGTTTGATCCATTATAAATCAGGTTTTTTGTTAATTGTAGCTGAATGCATTCAGAATATTTCTATGACAGCTCTCCCCTAATTGTTCCCCTATATTTCCAACTTCTTCTCTATATCTTTTGCTGACACAAGAATTGTCCTCTGCTCCCATTTAATATTTGATATAACTCAGAGTTCTGACACAAGTTTTTTTTTAAATTCCATGTCAGTTTACTCACTTAAGCTAGTATAATGCCTATACATTGACTTCTAAGCCTGTAGCTTTATCCCCAAACCCGAATTGTATATCCCAAACTATATATGGTATATTCTAATGGGAGTGCCAACTCCACCGTTAATTTAACTGATCAAAACTGAACTCATGTTCTTATCTACTGTACAATTTACTCGAATCCACTGTACTTTAACGCCTTAATAAATATCATTATCATTCTCCCAGATGCCCAGTATAGACCTCTGTGGCACTCTTGTCCTCCCTTCACATTCGATCAGTATCTATCTATAGTTGCACACCTTTTAGTATCAAATATTAATACTTCTTTCTTATTTATTTATTTTTTTGATACAGAGTCTTGCTCTGTTGCCTGGGCTAGAGTCCCTTGGTGTCAGCCTCGCTCACAGCAACCTCAAACTCCTAGGCTCAAGTGATCCTTCTGCCACCGCCTCCCAAATAGCTGGGTCTACAGGCATGTGCCACTATGCCCAGTTAATTTTTTTCTATATATTTTTAGTTGTCCAGCTAATTTCTTTCTATTTTTAGTAGAGATGGGGTCTCACTCTTGCTCAGGCTGATCTTGAACTCCTGACCTTGAGTAATCCTCCCACCTCGGCCTCCCAGAGTTCTAGGATTACAGGCATGAGCCACCATGCTCGGCCAAACATTAATATTTCTTAATTTGGTTTCTTCCTCTACATTTCCATTGCCATTTTTTGCATGCATTTTCCATATTTTATCAACTGGACCATTGAAAATGCTGTTGAAAGATATCTCTGCTTCCATTCTTCCCTAAGACCAGACTGTTTTATACTATGCTTCCAGAAGTGTCTACCTAAACATGAAGTACGATCATATGACTTTCTAACTAAAATCCTTTGGTGAGACTATCAAGGGGAAATTCTAGAAGTCCCACTCCATTTCTACAAGTGAAGACAGCATAGTTCGATTTCGGAGGGTATTTCTATAAAAACTTTTGACAGTGAATGTACTGTACAGTTACTGGATAAATCACAAAACCAATTCCTAATAAAAGTCTTAGTAAAACACAAAGTATAAGAAATTTTTCATTCATGATGCTTTTATTTTTTTATCTCAGCACATTCGAGGGGTACAGATGTTTAGGTTACATACATTGCCTTTGCCCCACCCAAGTCAGAGCTTCAAGCATGTCCATCCCCAGGTACTTTCAATAGAAATTTTAAACCAATAGTCAGCTTTCGATTATAGATGAAACATTAAAATTAAGAGCATAAAGAAGGAAGCCTGCTAACACTAGGGCTCAACAGCATATTATAAAGTAGACAAGAAGATTAAATCAAGTAATACTATCAAAGAAGAGGTAGCAAAGCTGCAATAATTGATTGGCAAATCACACTGTTGTCTACTTCAAAAACTTAAGATAATTAGATCGTAATATTAAATCTAATATTATTTAAATAAATAAAAGAGTCAATAAGCTGCTAAAATATGATAAAAAGAAGTTATTTATAGAGGAAACAAATGTGCTGTGTATGCATTCTATTGAAAAAACAAATTTTTATATTTGAAAACTTGAATAAAATGAGAGATCAAATGATGCTAATAGAAAAAAAACTTTGCAAGTTATAATAATATCAATTCTTACTGAACTAATCCATAGGATAACTGCAGTACTCTTAAACACCTAATGGAAATCTGTCAGAACAATACAAAATAATGCAAAAGTCAATATCAAAACTGAGGGAAATTTAACAAAGAAAACCTAATAAGAGTTGTGGGAGAGAAGTGAATGCTTTCCGGAAAAAAAATAACCATAACTCAAGCATTATAAAAGTGATCCATGTAACAAAACTATTGATACACCTGTAATATTTTAAAATAAAAAAAAATCTCAGGGAAATTTGAAAAAGGAAACATAATAAGAGTTGCAAGAAAGAAGTAAATGCTTCCTGGAAAAGAAATTGGAATATATCATAAACCTATGATAATTAGACAATGATTAATTTGACTAAATTGAACAGAAAATGGAACAAAAACACAGTCAAGAATTAGATACATATTAGGAAATTTAGTGTATAATAAAGAAGGCATTATAATTATGTAGAAAAATGAAGGATTATTTAAAAGGTCATAGTATTCAAAAGTTGTTAAACATGTAACTCAACATTGGAAATATTCAACTGTGTGTTATCTACATTTTATGGCAAAGTAACTTCTGGATGATTGGAAGGCTTAAAGGCAAAAGAATAATTATAAAATTTTAGTAAAATATACATGAATTAATTTTTAAAATTTTAGGTTAAGAAGTCTTTTCTAAGTTTACTCCAAATTTAGAAAATAGGTTCCATTTTTTATATTAATTCCTGAACAGAATGATTAAACCTATTATTGCTGTGGGATTGAGGAATCAGTGTTTCTAAGTCTCAGCTGATGGGAATGTGAAATATGCAATCACTCCAGATGGCAAAAGAGCAATAGAAGTAAAAAATATTTTACCTGTGACATAGTAATCCTATTTCATGGAATTAATTGTGAAGAAATAAGCAGGCAAATAGAAGAAAATATATTTTAAAAGTTATTTGATATTAATTATGAGTATTATGATTATAAGTAGAAACAAATGAATTATTCAAAAATAAGAGACTGATTAGTTAAATAAATGGATAAATTAATACAGTGTAGACTTTACAAATAGTTATTAAATCGATATCAATTAGCATGGAAAGAATGCCAATAAATCAAGGAAATAGGACATAAATCTTTTTATTTTGGGGGAACCAAATAGCATTTTGCATGAGGAAATATTCAAGATTTACTCAAAATTTATATAGGTAGTGGGATTTAAAATAATTTTATGCTAATTTCTTTTTCCTAAACTTGATTTACTCTATTTTTAGAGGTACCATTTATTGTTTTTCTAATTCAAAACCAAGATATTTCAAAACTGATGTAGGGAAAAGGAAACTTATATAGCAGCAATTTCCAAAACACAGTATAATGCAATGTGTAAGAGCACAGATATAGGGGCCAACTGTTTACATCCTCAGATCTTCCATTTACTAGCTGTGTGATCTAGGGTGAGTTACTAAACTGTCAGGTGCCTGCATTTCTTCATCGGTAAAAAACAGATACTAAGAATCACCACCTCATATGGTTGTTTTGAGGATTAAATGAGCTGAAACAAGAAAAAAAATCAAAAAATGCTCTTGCATATAGTAAATCCTAAACAAGTGTTACCTATTATGATAATTTTGATGATATTCAGATTGGGAACAATTATTAAATTCCTCTGGTAAAAATAAAGCTAGTATACTGTTTCCTTTTGCGTCCATAGAATGGGATAATCAATACACAGACATAACTTTTGATCTTTAGAATCCTACTTTTCAGAGAAAAAGGAGATGGAAGATTCAAAATACTTCACATACCACTTTCTCAAAAATACTAGTGCTTTTGGATAATATTTTGTGGTCTTCTTGTGACACAATTTTCACTTTAAAAATAAAACCAGAAGGATATTATTAATAAAATTGAGTGAAAATTGTTCAATTGAGCTAACAAAGTAAAATGGAGACAGAAAGAGAAATATATCATGGGAAGCAAACAAAAGGGAGGATAATTATGTGAACTGAGACTGGAGAATGAAAGAGTGGGTATCCTACTTACCTGTGCAGGTATAAGTTTCATCTTTAGCAGCTTCAAAGGATAAGAAACACACAGAGATTTAATCCTTTTTAGATTTATTATCTCAAGACACATAGTTATAAATAGCTCTTATCTTTAGGAATGAAACCAATTAGTAGGGCTGGGAATAATGACCAGTATTCACTTCATTATTTGCTTTCTATAGAAACTAGGTCTTTTATGCACATTGCTTTTCCCAAGGGTTAAGTATCACGAAATGCAAAACAGAGTAACAAGAAGATTGAAAAATTTCATGTGATGAGCAGTAATTATGTGGATCTGATATTTTCTCAAATTTGAGATTTTTAGATGTTCATTGAATTATTGGAAGTTACCAAAATCACTGATTCTATCTGTTTTGAATCAATATCAGGTTAAAGACCAACTACCACTATGTATCCTTAACTGCCCATCCCACTTAGAATTTTGAGAAATAATGAATTGATATGTGAAAAATAGGGAAGTGCCAAGAATAGAGCAAATATAAACTTAAAAATTTCACTCGGAGTTTTTTTTTTTTGATATAAATTTATGGGATACAAGTGCGGCTTTGCTACATGCATAGATGGCATAGTGGCAAAGTCAGGGCTTTTAGGGTATTCATCACCTGAATAATGCACATGGTACCCATTAAGTCATTTCTCATTATCCATCCCCTTCCCATTTTCCCTCACCCTTCTTATCTCCATTGTCTATGATTATTCCACACTCTACATCCACATGTACACATTATTTAGCTCTCACTTATGAGTGAGAATATGTGATATTTGTCTTTCTGTGTCTACTTGTTTCACTTAAGATAATGGCCTACAGTTTCATCCATGTTGCTGTGAAAGACATGATTTCATGTCTTGTTATGGCTGAATAGTATTCCATTGTGTGTATATATCACATTTTCTTTGTCAAATCATCTGTTCATGAATATTTAGGTTGATTCCATATCTTTGCTACTGTAAATAGCACTCTGATGAATATAATTATTTCTTTTCCTTTGAGTAAATACCAAGTCGAGGGATTATTGAATTGAATGGTAGTTTTATTTTTTATTCTTTGAGAAGTATCCATGTGGTTTTCCATAGAGGTTGTAATAATTTACATTTCCACCAAAAGTGATTTAGCATTCCTCTTTATCTGCCTCCTTGCCAACATCTGTTATTTTTTGACATTTTGATAATAGCCATTCCAACTGGATTACGATGATATCTCATTATAGTTTTAATTTGCATTTCTCTGATGGTTAGTGATGGTGAGCATTTTTTTAAAATTTCAGAATATTACAGAGGTACAAACGCTTTGGTTACATATATTGCCTTGGTACTACCTAAGTCAGAGCTACAAGTATGCCCATACCCCAGACATTGCAAGCTGCACCCATTAGGTGTGAATTTATCCATCCATCCTCCTCTCCCCTCCCAACTGCCCAACAACCGATGAATGTTACTTCCACATGTGCACATAAATGTTGATCAATTAGTGACAATTTAATGGCGAGTACATGTGGTGCTTGTTTTTCCATTCTTGTGTTACTTCACTTAGAAGAATGGGCTCCAGCTCCATACAGGATAATATAAGAGGTATTAGTTCACCAGTTTTTATGGCTGAGTAGTACTTCACGGTATACATATACCACATTTTATTAATCCACTCTACACATCTGATAAAGAGCTAACAATTAGAATCTATGTAGAACTCAGGAAAATCAACAAGCAAAAACAAAAAAAAACATTAAAAATGGCAAAGGAGATAAACAGAATCTTTTCAAAAGAAGACAGACTAATGGCCAACAAACAGGAAAAAATGCTCAGCATCTCTGATCATCAGGGAAATGCAAATCAAAACCATAATGAAATATTACTTAACTCCAGTGAGACTGGCTTTTATCAAAAAGTCCCCAAATAACAAATGTTGGCATGGATATGGAGAGATAGGAACACTCATACACTGCAGGAGGGACTGCAAACTGTACAACTTCTGTGAAAAGTAATATGGAGATACCTCAAAGAGTTACAAGTAGAAGGACAATTTGATCCAGCAATCCCATTACTGGGCATCTACCCAAAAGAACAAAAGACATTCTATAAAAAAGACATCTGCACTAAAATGTTTATAGCAGGGCAATTTGCAATTGCGAAGATGTGGAAACAACCCAAGTGCCCATCAATATATGAGTGTATTAATAAAATTTGGTATATATATATATATAATGGAGTTCTACTCAGCCACAAAAAACAATGGTGATCTAGCACCTCTTGTATTATACTGGACAGAGCTGGAACCCATTCTACTAAGTAAAGTATCACAAGAATGGAAAAACAAACACCACATGTATTCACCATGAAATTGGTTTTAATTGATCAACCCTTAAGTGCACATATAGTAATAACATTCATCAAGTGTTGGGCAGATAGGATGGGGTAGGATGGGATGGGTATATATACACTTAATGGGTGTGGTTTGCATCATCTGGGGGATGGACATGCTTGAAGCTCTGATTTGGGTGGGGCAAAGGCAATATATGTAACCTAAACATTTGTACCCCCATAATATCCTGAAATAAGAAAAATTAAAAATAAATAAATGGGACTTGATTACATTAAAAAAGCTTTTGCACAGCCAAGGAAACAATGAACAGAGGAAATGAGACAACTTACCGAATGGGATAAAAGATTCACAAGCTATATATCTGATAAAGGGCAAATAACCATACTCTACAAAGAACTCAAGCAAATCAGCAAGACAAATCAAACAGCTCCAAAAAGTGGACAAAAGGCATGAAAAGAAGCTTTTCAAAAGATAGACAAATGGCCAATAAACATGTGAAAAAATGCTCAATGTCACTAATCATCAGGGAAATACAAATTAAAACCACAATGAGATATTATATCATCTTACCACCATTAGAGTGGCTTTTACTAAATAGTTCAAAAATATTAGATGTTAGCATGGATACAGAAAGAAAGGAACACTTATACACTGTTGGTGGGATCGCAAATTAGTATGACCTTTATGGAAAACAGTATGGAGATTCCTGAGAACTAAAAGTAGACCTACCATTTGATCCAGCAGCCCCACTACCGAGTATTTACCCAAAGGAAGGGAAGTCATTTTACCAGAAAGGCAACTGCACTCAAATGTTTACTGCAGCACAATTCACAATTGCAAAGATGTGTAATTGACTCAAGTGCCCATGAATTCTTGAGTGGATTAACAAAATATAACACACACACACACACACACACACACACACACACACACACACACACAGAGCATGGAATACTACTTAGCCACGAAGAAGGATAACTTAATGCCTTTTGTAGCAATTTGGATGGAACTAGAGACCATTATCCTAAGTTAAGTATCTAAAGAATGGGAAAACAAACACCACATGTACTCCCTATTAAATTGGAATTAACCAATGAGCACACATGTGCATAGAAGGAAGTAAAACTCAACGGAAATCAGGCAGCAGAAATGGGGGAGGAGGGGATGGGCAATAACCTACTTAATGGGTACAATGAACACTATCAGGGTGATGGGCACACTTATAACCATGACTCAAGCTTTATAAAAGTGATCCATGTAACCAAAAATATTGGTACCCCCATAATACTTTGAAAAAAAAGATAAAAATTGATTAAAAAGATAAAAAGATTAAAAATTATTGAAATTTAGTGATTTAGAAAAGGGGTCTTTGTGGAGGTGAAACTCAGACCTCTTGGAGAGTGTATCTTGGCTATTGGTGTTTTTTTGTTTGCTTGTTTTTTCAATCAGAGGAGAAGCACCACATGTCTGCAACCCAGAAAATTGAAGATAGGATGCCCAGTATGCTGGTGCTGTTATTTAAGGGGGTAATGAGAATTGTTCTATAACTGTTAGAAAAACTATATCCTGGATTCAGCTCTTGCCATAGGAACAAGCTATTACATTAGGTGGCTGGCACAGCAAGCAGGGAAAAAGCCCACAAAAAGCAAACAGGAAGAAGGGGTAAGTCTCTTCCTCCTCTAACCTTTCAGTTTCTCTGGAGCACGCCCTGTTATCAGAGCATAAAATGGAACCCCACAGGAAATAGGAATGTGGTTTCCAGAGTGCTAGCATTAGAAAGCTGACTAAAGAAGAGTGAATTTTGAGTTGAGAGAATAATAATTGGGACAGCAACTGTTTTAATTGCAAGTTTTATTTTTTTAATAGATATAGGACCATTAAGATGTTCTTGCTTTATTAACTAGATTTTTGGTAGTAATTTTTGCATTTCATGTTTAATAAATATTAATAAAATTCATGAAAATAATTTTTAAAATTTATTGGTATAAAGTTATATATAATGTCATCTTGTAAGATTTTTAAAGACTGTAACATCTGTAGAGTGATCTCTTTTTTTTTATTCCTGGCTTTTTGGTTATTTATGTCTTTTTGCTTTCCTTCTTGATTTGTTTTCCTAATGTGTTATCAGTTTTGTTGGTTTTCTGAATTATCAACTTTGGTTTTGTTGACTTTTTAATTATAAAATTCAAAAATTAAATTTTTGCTTAAGTATTAAGAATACTTCCTTCTACTTTCTTTAGGTCAATTTTCTTGAGATGGATACTTGGGTAATTAATATGCATCTTTTCTTTTAAAAAATATATGCATATATAATAATGCCCCTGTAAGCATGACTGTAGCTGTACTCCATACTTTCTATTATTGTATTTTTATTAGCATTCAGTTAAAAATGTTTAAATTTTGATTGTAATTTTTTTTGAAATATGAATTACTTGAAGTTAACTGTGTTGAACTACCGATGAGTTAAATAAAACTCCTACGTTTAGAAACCATATGGATGGTAGGACCTCATTTTTTAAATCTATAAGAACTAATTACATAGTCTAGCAAAGAGTCAATCAAAATGCCCTGTTCTTATATTCTATTCATAAGGAGGAGAGAAAGGAAACCGCATGCAAGCTTCAAATCACTCATGAAGTGATGGTGACCCCTATCACTAAAAATTTATGTCAGTGAGCACCAGTGAGATAATTTCATTTCTAAAATATTCCAAGAAGTAGCCATATGGTCTCATATAGGTCTGTAAGCAAAAATGAGTGATGCTTCTATGATCATCTGGTTTGGGGAAACCATAACTACAATTACTTATATATCTTTGTTAGATCAATTATATTGTCATCATGAACCCTTTAATTTATTGGCACAGAGATTATGATTGGTTTGTTACTATTAACTTGTTAGGCATAGAGATGAGAACCAAGAAATTATGACTTTTCCATATATAGAAATTAACATATTATAAAGATTTTTTGTGTGTAAATACAATTTTATACGGAAAATGGCATACATCATCCAAAGGTATAGAATATGCAACATTATACACACTATTCTATCTTAAACATTATATTATATTAACATAATTGACCTTGCCCATTCTAACCCATTCTATTACTAATAAAAATAAACTATACATTTTCTTTTCTCTATATTTTACTACATGTGTATTAAATGTATTTTATATGTGTGTGTGTGTGTATACATATACACTTGTTTTTGGAAATGGGGTGTCAGGTGATGGCATCCTTAGAAAATAGAAATGGGTTAGGTACATAGCCTAGAACCACATTGCTTATCTGAACTTTGCAGTGAATAAATGGATGATTGTACTGTGTTGTTTTATTAATGGTTTCTCCTTGGCTTTCTTCTCATCAGTCCAAATTTCTTTTGCTTTGAAGCAATGCATCCTTCACCTTTCCCATACTCACAGTACCTTATCCTATTACTTCATGTAAGGTAAAACTGTAATAATAAACATCATTTACTAACTGAAATAATCAGTTATTCTCCCCCTATACATTTAAGAAAAAAAAATTCAAAGGAAACTCTATGTTATATCAACAATTAAGACTTGGAAAGTTAAAGGGATTACATTGCAAAGGACAGAGCAATAGTATTATCATTTGATCCATTTATCATTTTGTTTTCTAAGTAGATGTAGACCACTGAAATATCTTAGAATACTCTCTAGCTAAGTTAGAATAAGAATGGATATGTCATGTATTTTTAGAAATAGGAATAATAATAACTAACTCACAGTGATTTTGTAAGTAATACATAATCCAGGTAAAATGCTTTGTACAGTGTTGAGAACACAAATAGTGTTTAATAAATAGTGACAATTATTTTTATAGTTAGCATTATCATTATTGTTATCATCTAGTAATTTTTGAACATATACATAAGCATATTTATGCAAAATTATTATCCTTTCTAAGTGATAAGAATCTAAGTGTTAGATTTTTGAGCTTATTTTCATACTGGAGAAAATGTAAACCATAGATGTAGGACTACTCATAGCTTACAGATATGAATAAGTAATATTCTCAGTTCAGTTTACAGGTAAAAAATGTGACCACACTGGGGTGCACACAGTGGATTTTCTGATTTCATGAGACATCTAACAATTATTCCTTGAGTCCATATGCTGGTTTATCATCCTCTTCATGGCATTTTTAATCTCTTGATTTCTCAGTGTATAAATGGCTGGATTCAGGAGAGGTGTGATTACTGTGTAAAACACAGCAAGAAACTTGTCCACCCAAGTGATGCTGAGTGGCCACAGATAGATGAAAATGCAGGGTCCAAAGAATAGTACCACCACTGTGATGTGGGAAGTACAGGTAGAGAGTGCTTTCGATGCCCCATCTTTAGAGTGAAGGCGGACAGTTAATAGGATATAAGTATAGGAGATCATCAAGAGAATGAAGCAAGTTGTTGCCAAAACCCCACTGTCAGCATTTATCACTGTTCCCAAAGTATCAGTATCCATACAGGCTAGTTTGATCACCAAAGGGATATCACAGAAAAAGCTGTCCACTACTTTGGGTCCACAGAAGGGCAGATCCAAAATCATTGCCAGCTGACTCATGGCATGCAGAAAGCCAATGATCCATGATATCAAAACTAGCCAGATACACTTTTGTCTGTTCATGATGCTAGAGTAATGGAGTGGCTTGCAGATGGCCACGTAACGGTCATAGGCCATTGTCACAAGAAGCACCATCTCACCCCCTCCAAAGAAATGCACACAAAGGATCTGACTCATGCAGCCCCCAAAGGAAATGGTCTTATTATCCTTTAGAAAGTCTGTGGTCAGTTTAGGAGTAGTTACTGAGGAAAGGCAGAAATCAACAAATGAGAGGTTGGCTAAGAGAAAGTACATGGGGGAATGAAGACGGTGGTCATTGATGATCAATAGCACGACAAGGAGGTTACCCACAACTGTCATCAGGTAAAGTATAGAAAATGGCAACAAGAGGAATGTCTGGAGCTTCCTGGAATTACAAAGTCCCTGAAAAATAAACTCAGACACAGCAGACTGGTTTGCTTCTTCCATTTAGTGCAATATGTTCTAAGAGGACCCAAAGAGAAAGAGATGAACTGAGAACTTCTAGAATAGAAGGAAAAACTTAATTTCAGGTACTAGTGAGTAGACAAATATGTCTCATGTACAAAATTGACGTTTTAGCATTTTACTAAACTCAAAATTGAAAATAAATGTTTCCTGAATTTAGATCTATGCACAGCCTTGTGGCTAGGAAGGGGAGCTAAGTGCAGAAGCGTAAGTGAAAAAATTTGCCCTTTAGAATTACAATTCTTAGGGGTATCAAAAATGGATTATTTGATTTAAAATGTCAGAAGTATATGTTTTTCATAAACACTTTCTTCAAACCTTGAATCTACCTCTCCTCCAGGGAATCAGAAAGACCTATCTTTAGTGCACAGCTGTAAAGTATATTAGGAGGCTTTTTATTTTACCAGGCTAAATCCAGGGCAATAATGTAATGCTACATTTCTGATAAAAACACATGGTTCTCAGAAATAAATCTATTGCTAAGTGGATATGTATGAATAGATGGAATTTAACCAAAGTTGATTATAAACATAGGAAAAACTATTCATTAAATGACTTAAGAAAGGATGTTTATATTCCAAAAGAGACCCCAGATGCTGACTACACATTTCTAGCATTACATAGTTCCCTGCATTTTTAATTTCCTGTGAGAAGTTATTTCCACAAAATCATGTATTCCACAGCCTGAGCGATGCCACCTATTGTCATACATTGACCTGCCCATGACTCTCACTAGTAGGACAGATTTTTTTTAAGACTAGCTTAAATGGTAGATATTTGAAAGCTACTTTTAAGACTGCCCTTTGTAGGAGAAAATATAAATTCTAAGTTCATTTTTGTTTAAATTATTCATCTATATTATTTAAATTGACCTCTGTGGAAATATTTATATTTTCCATAAGCTAGAAAACCAAGTCCTTTTTTCCTCTTCCTCCTTCTAGCATTCTATCCTTCCTTTCTCCCTCCCTTCCTTCCTTTCTTCTTTCTTCCTTTCCTCTTTTCTCCCTTTCTGTCTTCCTTTGTCTTTCTTTATCTGCTTTTCTCTCTCTTTTTTTTTTTTTTACTTTACTCATTTCAGGCTAGACATGGAAAGATTTAAAAAGTTGACTAATTAGCACACAGTATGTACCAGGTCTGTGTGAAGCACTTTACAAACATTATATTTTATTAATTACAGCATTTATTTCCATTCTGCAGATTTGAAAGCTTGGTTTTCCCAAGTCACGCAGCTAAAAGTGGCAAAGCAAGAATCTGGACTGAGGGCTGTCTGACTTCAAAGCCTCCAATATAACTTCCCTGCTAGAAATGGCTTCTGATAGGAATCTTGAGTTTGAGGAGACTAAGAATATTACCAAGATTTGTGAAATAATACATTTTGTTCTATAATGAGGTAATCTAGATACAAGTTTAAATGGCCAATTGCAACAGGAAAAGAAGTTTATGTTTTATTAAAAACATTTCAATGTCATTGTTTGCCTTCAGATTGGAATGTACTTAACCTTAATGACTTAAGTTTTTTTGCATTTACTACTTTGATCAAGTGGTAGAACCGCCCAAATCCAAATAAACTTAGAAAATATTAAGGTAAGTTGAAAGGCTTGGAAAAACAATTCTTCCCAAATCTTGGCATCTGGGAACTTGTAAAACTGTAGAACAGTCCTTTTTGTTAGTGTGTGAGACTATATTGTATACCTAGAGATTAGTTGGGAGAGAAAATCTATAATATATTTAGTAAGTATATCAACTAAATAACACATTTAGAACTCTAAGATTAATATGTATGTATGGAAAAATGTTACATAAAAATTATTCTTAAATTAGTGGTGGGATGAAAGTGAAAGTTCAACAATCAGGTAGGTTGTAAAATACTTGCCTTACAGGAATCACCTGTGAAACCGCATTCTTCTTGGTGGATAACACTTGCTCTAGATTCTATCTTAACTCTGAAATGAAGTCCAATTTGTTTTCTGCAGTGACCAGTGTTGGTAACAAAGTATGTACTTCAGTGTGGCACATATATACTGTAATGAGTAGCCTCTGGGATGGAAACTTTCCAGCTCTGTGTTTTAGATAGAGCCAAGAGTTTGAAAACAATTTTGCTTTCATGCTCTTCAGGGATCCTTCGTTTCCAACTTTCCCTAAATTGAAGACATCATGTAACACTACATCCTTTTCAATGTTAGGTTCAAGTTAGACCAGTTAAATACAACTAAAAATGTAAAATGAGAAAGTGTAAACGAAGGATAAAAAATGTTAGCCAGGATATGGAGAAATCGGAACCCTTGTACGTTGCTGGTGGCAATGTAAAATGGTGCAGCAGCTATGATGACAATGTGGAGGTTCCTCAGAAAACTAAAAACAGAACTACCTTATGATTTAGCAATCCCACCACTGGGTATCTATCCAAAGGAAATGAAATTAGTATGTCAAAGAGATATCTGAACTTTCAGATTCATTGAAGAATTATTCACAATAGTCAATATATTGAAACTTCCTAAGTGTCCATGGACAGATGACTCAATAAAGAAAATGTGGTATATACACATACAAGGGAGTATCATTCCACCTTAAAAAAGAAGGAAATTCTGTGATTTGCAACAACATAGATGAATTTTAGGGGCATTATACTAAGTGAAATAAACCAATAGTAAGATAAATACTGCATGGTTCCACTTATGTGAGGAATCTAAGATAGCCAAACTCATAGAAGTAGAGAATGTAATAGTGATTTCCAAGGACTAGGGGAGAGGGGGATAGTGAGGCATTCAATGTGTATGAAAATTCAATCGAATAAGTTCTAGAGACCTACTGTACAATACAGTGCCTATAGTTAACAATATGGTATTGTATACTTCAAAATCTGTTAAGAGGGCCAATTTCATGTTAAGTGTTTCTACAAAAACCAAAACCAAAAAACCAAAGAATGAAAATAAACCTCCTTAACCCAAAAAATGGCACGCAGAAACAAACAAAAACGAAGAGACACAAGGAACCTTTGGGAAGTGTTGGATATGTCTATTATCTTGATTGTGGTGATGATATGATAGCTGTTTACATATATCCAAACTCAACAAATTGTACATTTTAAATATGTACAGTTATTATATATCAATTATAACTGAGTAAAGTTGTTAAAACCAAAATGGTTCTATTATTCTGTTGTTAGGAGGATATAACATTCTTCTATTTAGTTTGTATCTACCATGTCATAAAATTGAACTAAGATGTCAGTCCCAGCAGAAGTTAGATTAGTTATGTAGATGGGCAGGTGACAGGCAGATTATCATGGGCTTCTTACAGCTGTGCTCATGACTTAAGGGCCTACTTGAACTTCTGGTTGTATGGCTCAGACGAACATTTAGGTTTCATCATTCTAAGGGCTTCCTTGAGCAGAGTTCTGAAAACGAACAGTTTGAGTGTAAAACCGTATTTTCAACATTTCTCTAAGTGATGAAAAGATAATGGAAGGATAGTTTCTAATTCATACTTTATTAAAGAGTTAATATATTAATACAGCTTAATTTAATAAGATTCAAAAATTCATTAGATACATTTGTAACAAATAATGAAGGCCCCTTCATCTCTCCTTCCCACTCCTATCTACTCTTGGATTGTAACACCTAAAAAGCTTGAGCTACTTCTCTCTATTTCATCCTCCTCCCTGCCTCTGGTAACAACAATTCTATTCTGTTTCTATTTATTTATTCAGCTTTTTTATTTCAAGATTCCACATATAAGTGAGATCATACAGTATTTTTCTTTCTGTGTCTGATTTATTTCATTTAGCATAATGTCCTCCAGTTCATCCCTGTTGTCACAAATGGTGGTATATACTTCTTTTGTAAGGCTGAATATTACTCCAGTGTGTGTGTGTGTCTGTGTCCATATATCTATGTCATAATTTTTTTATCAATTCATCCATTGGTGAATATTTAGGTTGTGTCCATATCATGGCTATTGTGCATAATGCTGCAATGAACATGGGAGTATAGGAGTGCAGATACTTCTGCAAGGTGCTGATTTTGTTTCTTTAGGTATACATACAACAGAAGAATTGCTGAGTCATATGGTAGTTCTATTTTTAATTTTTCAATAATCATCAATACTATTATCTGTAATAGCAATTATCCATAATTACTATTATAATTACTAATTATAATGTACTAATTTACATTTCCACCAATATTATAAAAGGGTTCTCTTTTCTCTACATCCTTGCCAACACTCTTTATCTCTTCTTTTGAATAATAGAAATCATAACAGGTATGAGGTGATATCTCCTTGGGGTTTTGATTTACATTTCCAGAATCATACAGTGTGTTGCCTTTTGAATCTGGCCGTCTTCACTCTGCACTTGAGATTCATCAATGTTGTTGCATGTATCAGTAGATTCTTTTTATTGCTAAGTAGTATTACATTATATGGATGAAGCACTCTATATTTATCCACTCTCCACTTTAGGATATTAGGGTTGTGTCTAACTTTTATTGATTAAAAAGAAAACCATGTGAATATTCATGTACTTATGTTATATAAGTTTTTATTTCACTTGGGCAAATACCAAGAGTGAATTTGTTTGGTCAAATGGTTTATTGCATATTTAATGATGTACGTCTTCTTAAGTCCTTCAAAAAGATGAAATGAATGGCCCAATATCCACATTAAAAATATCTATACGCATATTTATCATCAGCATTGGTGCAAGTTGTTTAAAGGTTTTCTCTCCATCATACTGTGTAAAACCAGAAGTATTCTGCCTTAAAGAGGACCTTCGGTACCAAAGTTTGGAACTTTGAGAGAGGAATTTGAAAATTTGAAAATTTCAGAAGTTCTAATTTTGGATGACCTAGTTTTCTCTAGTGAAGTCAAAAGAATTTATTGAACATTTTCATAGAGCATAGCCTATTGCCAACTGGACACATCAGATGAAAGAGAGCCTGAGTGTCGTGGATGGCAACAAAGCCCATGCCTGCTTTCTCACCCTCGTTACTTTCTTTGAAAGCTACTACTAGTGTTTTGTGTTGATTTATATACATCAGGGTATTAATAAAACTATAAAACTCAATTAGTATTAGGCAGAAAAGGAATATCATGGCAAATACTTTTAATAAGAATAAGATTATCATTGGGAAAGGTAATATTCAGGTTCTAAGCGTTAATTTTTATCATCAAATACTTTAAGGCAGAATACTCACTAAAGAGGGAGTAAAAATATGAATGTGAATATACCTTACATGCCAGGAGTTTCCACTCACATCGTCTGACCTAATTTTCAGAAGAATTCCATGAAATAAATCTTATAGGTGAGAGGTTGTATCTGTGTGAACGTAATTTGTTGGAAGTCACAGAGCCAGAAAGCACCATGACTACAGTCCACATGTAAGGTCCTCTGACTCTCACTTCTGTGGCACCATTCTTACTTTGTTAAATTCTGAAGGGTTGGTTTCCATGGCAAATAACTGATTTTCATAGCATTTGGGAATTTTCCTTCCATATGGTTCATTCAGATTTTTCCTCACACAAATTGTTAACCAACAATACTGTTAGTAAGCAATTTCTTGTTCAGAAATATCTACTAAATACCATTATATATCTTTGCCCATAGCCGTCCCTTAATATGGGAGAACTATGGATTATGATATGAGAACGGGGCTTCCTGAATCTTGATACCTAGGGAGCTCTGGGACTGTGTAGAGATATCCTACTTGGTGCTGGAAGGTCCTTTGCCCTAGAGAGTCCAGAAGTTTTAGGAATTAGCTGAAAACAAAACCTCTCAAGGTCTCTGGAAGATTTATAAGACTTCCAGAAAATCCCAGTGGTTATATACAGAAAGTGGATATTAAACTTCTCTGAAATATGGTTTAAATGTGAAGAAGAAAGGGAAAGAAGGGTGATGTTAAGAAATTAGTACAGCATATAAGATTTATCTCAGTTTGGAATCACCATTATCTGTGATCAGATTACACTTCATGGATAAAGCTGATTTCAAATTCCAACTACATTTCAAAGCAGGTAGAACCCAGTGCAACAAACAATACAAATTTTGTTTGGATATTGTTACTAAGAGCATTATGCTTAGTGTGGAATCTGTTCACTGTGGAGAGTATCTTCTGGGGTGAGCAAGTCTAGAGCTCTGTGTTGTCAATAGTCAATGTTTATGGACAGACTATCTATGCCCTGTTTTGTGGGAACTCTGAGTTTTTGAGTTTCCATAAATTGAGCATCATCTGATAGGGGGCCTTTTCTCAAATTCAGAAGCAAAGATACAAAGTGAATCAATAACAATGATTCTAGAGACGGAAGTAGAGTAGAATTTTAAAATATACTTATGTTGATTTGCTTTATTTTTGTGGGGGTGAAACAATCTTAATTTATTTGGATCTATAGCTATAGTTTTTTTTTTTTAATTTATTTTTTTATTTTTTTGAGACAGAGTCTTGCTCTGCCACCCACACTAGAGTGCAGTGGTGTCATCATAGCTGACTGCAACCTCAAACTCCTGGGCTCAAGCAATGTTTCTGCCTCAGCCTCCCAAGTAGCTGGAACTACAGGCATGTGCAATGATGCCCAGATAATTTTTTTATATTTTTAGTAGAGATGAGGTCTTGCTGTTGCTCAGGCTGATCTCAAACTCCTAAGCTCAAGTGATCCTCCAGCCTTGACCTCCCTGAGTGCTAGGATTACAGGCATGAGCCTTATAGCTATAGTTTCTGTATTGGAGCTAAAATGTCAATTCCTTTGTGACAGAGGTCATATGACTTGTGTTGGTGGAAGATGATGGCCAGCTGTGGTAGCTGAAACCCCAGGCTGATCACTGACTTGCTGAACCCATGACTGAGTGGCCACCTTGAACTACTGTTTCTGTGAGACTTGTTAAAAGCAGAGAAATAGAGAAATATTTTAGGTTACAGAATTCTTTATGCTCACTTACCAGTTAATATTATGTAAACTAAGAGCAATAAAAGTTTGATTTGCACTTCACTAGGTAACATAGCAATATTAAGTGGCTATCCTTTACTTTTATTGGTGATGGTTCTTTACTGTAAGTACCCGAAAGTCTATCTGATAGCTTATCTCTGGCTTCTTAAAGTGCACACAGAATATTTTATGTGAAACAGACTGGACATGCCAAGAATTAATGCATTCCTTAAAAATTATGAAATACTTCAGATATGTTGCCCTTCAATTGACACAATTCTAAATCACAGAGTCTATATAGTCTACTAGAGGGCCACAGTAGGCTTGCATCCCACGTGTGTTTCTCAACATAAGCATTCTTCCCTTCTCAGTATTACTTCCTCATTGATGCTACCAGAAATTAGCTTTGAAGTAAGCTACCTGCATTTAAAGTTTGCCTTTGAATCTTCTTCTTCTGAAGAAGAAGATTGGGTTCTTTGAACCCAACCTAAGTAACTAAGTAGAGCTCCTAGTCCTACGTATATAACCAACCATTCCATATGATGATTCACCAAGGCAAGTTTTCAGCTTATTTGTGAACATTATGGGAAGCATAAGGGATGTCATTATATCCTTTTTTTATGGTCAAATGACCACAGGTTAAGTTATAAAAAATTATTTATAGATATTGCTGAGGTCTGCTAAAATAACCAATATCATTGTGGATTGACATTTCCCATAGTGGTAAAAGCAATGAATGAATGTGTTATAGGAGTAGAAGACATATGCTAAGTAGGTAGACGGTATGTCCAGTTAGTCATGCTAAATGGCAAATATCTAAGAGGAGATGTTCAATGCATAGGTGGATGTACAGTTTTAGAGCTCCAAATACACATGTGATCAGCAAAATCTGTCATAATGTCCACGTTTGCTCAATTTTTGTATTGCAATCTTTATATCTTTGTTCCTTAATGTATAGATGACAGGATTCAAAGCAGGAGTGATAGCAAAGTCAGCAATGAACAGATATTTGTCAATTGATGATGTGGGAAAAGGCCACACATACAGAAACATGCATGGGGTGAAAAAAAGAACAACCACAGTGATGTGAGCCGACAAAGTGACAAAGGCCTTGGATAAGTCTCCAGAAGAACGTTTCCAGACAGTGGCCAAAATGAAGATGTAGGAAAGGATGAGCAGAAAGAAGGTGCTCATGCTCATAAACCCACTGTTGGCAGCAACAACGAACTCAAACTTGGTTCCCTCTGTGCATGCAAGTTTTATGATCCTGGGAAAGTCACAATAAAAGCTGTCTACTTTATTAGGGCCACAAAAAGGCAAGTTGATAACAAAAGCAAATTGAGACATAGCATGGATCACTCCAGTTACCCAGCCCGTAATTACAAATGAAACACATCTTTTAGGGCTCATAATGTTCAAGTAGTGGAGAGGCTTACAGATTGCCATGTACCTGTCAAATGCCATGGCTATGAGCAGCACCATCTCCACTCCTCCCATGATGTGGATGAAGCATATCTGAGTCATACAACCTTGAAAAGAAATCATTTTGTACTCATTTGAAAGGTCTGAGATCATCTTGGGGATTGTGGTAGAGGAAACCCACACATCATTGAAGGATAGGTTGGCCAGCAGGAAGTACATAGGTGACTGTAGGTGAGAATCAGCAATTACCAAGAACACAATGAAGAGATTTCCCAGGATGATCCCTAAATACAGCAAGGAGAATGTCAACATGAGAAAAACTTTTGTTTCTTGTGAAGTAGACAGTCCCAGCAACACAAACTCAGAAACCAAGGAGTAATTTAGTGTATCCATTGATGTGGGCAGAAGAGTTGATTTCAAATCTCCTGAGGATAGAAAATGATAAGTGAGAATCAGTGGTACTAAAGTGTATTCCCCATTCATCCTGCCAGATTGCTCTGTGGGTCACATATTTGAGAGTTAGAAATCATTAAGTTAGATAAGAAAAAATAAAGGAAACAGAAGAATTATGCTGATCAGGAGAGTGATTCTATAATAGAGAAAGAAAATTATAATATATTAGGTAGAGACATGTGGGATTTCTTCCCTTCACATTCCATTATCAGGAATAAAGCTACACATTTATTTATTTATTATTATTATTATTATTATTGAGACAGAGTCTCACTCTGTTGCCCAGGCTAGAGTGAGTGCCGTGGCATCAGCCTAACTCACGGCAACCTCAATCTCCTGGGTTCAAGTGATTCTACTGTCTCAGTCTTCCTAGGCTCCCAGACTTTTTACTTTGTTTTATTTTGCCTCCTAAGGATTTCTAGACATTTTCCTTGGCCACTTGCCTAGGTGTTGTTTCACCATAATAATCTTGGGTAACAGAAATTACTCACCATTAATGTTCTCATACTATGTCGAAAATTCTCCTTAGATGAATTTCTTATATCCTGGTGAAATAGAGATTTTTAGTCAAAAACTGTTCAACACGTTTCACCTTATGTGTCTCTTCTGTTTTTGTTTGTATAATTTACTTTGAAGATCAGGTGCACAGACTGAGATTATTTATAATGTTTAGGTCATGACATGTTATTATCATAGTGCGTGCATGGACCTCAATATTCAATAAATTATGGACAAAACTAAGTCCCTTTAGTAAGTAAAGATGTTATTTAAATAATGATAATATTAATAGATAATACTTGTGTTCTTCCATGGAAAGCTTTCTTCTAAGGATACTGTCTCTTTTAAATCTCATAAAATTCAATATATAAATATTGTTTTATTAGACTCATATGTAAACGAAGAAACTGAGTCTCGGAAGGATCAAGTGTTGGAGCCAGGACTTATATCCAGAAGTGTAGAACCCTGTAATCCATGCTCTCAACCACGGTGCTCTGCTCTGTAAGGACCACCTCTTCAAGTACACCCTGGATCTCCCCCAAATATCCTTCAGTTTAACTTCCTCCACTTTTTGCATCCTTTTACATATCAACATAGTAAACTTTCTTTTTGAAGAATCAAATCTCCTTCTACTTCTACTTACTCTTTTCTCTTCTTAATCCTTAATTGGAAATCCTTACTTTTTTGTTCATTCAATAAGTCAAAACAATTCAGTTTCCACAGATGCCTTTTTTATAGAAAGAAAATATGGATTCTGAATACCTCACACAATGATCAGTGTTCAGTGGTCATTGTTTTTGATCTCCCTATAGTATTTGATCCTGTTTATGATGGCCTTGTTTCTATAACTACTTCTGCCTTTGGCTTCTTGGCTTCTACAAAGTCATTCCTCTTCCCACCTCTTGCCAACAGAAATTCCATTTGTCCAAGCCGTGGGCTGAAATCTCTCAATTTTAGAAGAGAGTAGCCTTATCTCAGATCAGGAGCATATTATATAATTTTTCTAAACCAGTTGCTATAGTGCCATTTTCATTGGCCATAGATTCATCAAATATTGGGCATATGACCCAGAACTGTTCAATGAATTGTAAACCAATGTCTTCTCTGGAGGACTTTCTTTATCAAATTAAAGAACAAACTTTCATGTGGAGATGATATTTTCCTGGTCTGTTTTTAAATACGTTTAATGCTATTGTTGTTGCTGAGGGTGCGGCCACCATGAATTTCTACAACTCATGTACTAGAAATAATAGTGAAAATTTAGAAAGGACCTAGAACCCAAAAGCATGTTGAGCTATTTCACCAAAACCAGCAATGATCTCTTTTCAGATTTCTTCTATAATCTGAGAAAAACAAACTCTAGTTTGTTTGATTCACTATAAGCCAGATTTTCTGTAATTGCAGCTGAAGACAATCTGACCATTTCTTGACAAGTCTGCCATAATTATTCTCTTACCTTTCTGACTTCTTCATGTCTTTCACTAACACACAGTGATGGTTGCACCTCTGCTTATCCTTAATTTTTGGTGTGAGAGCTCTGGCATATTTGTTTTTTATTAAATACCAGGTTACTTATTTTAAATAGTACCAATATATTGAATTATAAATGTGTAGCTTTGGCCAGGCATGGAGCTCATGCTTGTAATCCTAGCACTCTGGGAGGCCAAGGTGGGTGGATTGGTCGAGGTCAGGAGTTTGAAACCAGCCTGAGCAAGAGTGAGACCCTGTCTCTACTAAAAATAGAAAGAAATTAATCTCTACTAAAAATAGAAAGAAATTAATCGACCAACTAAAAATATATACAAAAAATTAGCCGGGCATGGTGGCACATGCCTGTAGTCCCAGCTACTAGGAAGGCTGAGGCAGTAGAATCGCTTGAGCCCAGGAGATTGAGGTTGGTGTGAGCTAGGCTGAGGCCATGGCATTCACTCTAGCCTGGGCAACAAGTGAGACTCTGTCTCAAAAATAATAATAAATAAATAAATAAATAAATAAATAAATAAATAAATAAATAAATAAATGTGTAGCTTTATCCCTGGACCCCAGAGTAATATATCCAAAATTGTATGTGGTAAAACTTTGTTTTCAAGTTTAAAGTTAACTTTATAGAGTGCCATCCGACTTTCGCCTTCGAGTTAACGTGTGGAACATGAGTTCATCATTTTCTGATCTACTCCAATGCCTTGATGAATAGCATTATCATTCTCCTAGATGTCCAGGGTAGACACCCATGTGGCACTCTTGTTTGTCCTTTACATTTCATCTCCAGGCACATAATTTTCACTTTCAAATATTTCTCAATTATTTTTTTGCTTTCAGTCTACATATTTTTCCATCTTGGTGATTGAAAAGACTACTGAATGCACTATTTGCCTCTATTTACTATCCCCTCAAAACTCAGGGGAATTTTAGCAGAGCATGGTGGCACATGTGCCTGTGGTTCTAGCTACTCATGACACTGAGGCAGGAAGATTGCTTGAGCTCAGGAGTTGGAGGCTACAGTGAGCTCTGATCATACCACTGCACTAAAACCTGGTGACAGAGCGAGACCTTTTCTCTAAAAAAAGAGAGAGAGAGAAAAAAACCAAATATCAGAATGTATCATAAACCTATAATAATTAAACAGTGATTAATTTGACTAAAATTGAACAGATAAATGGAACAAAAGAATTAGATACAAATTAGGGAATTTAGTATTTGATAAAGAAGGTGTCATAAGTATGTGGGAGAATAAAGGTTTACCTCCCCAAAATCATAGCATTCTATGATTGTTAAACCTGTAGGTCAACATTGGAATCATGAAATTTAGTATCTTACCATTCATTTTATAGCAAAACAAGTTCTAGTTGATATAAATCTTAAATGCAAAATTATAAAATTTTTTTTTTTTTAATTTTGGCATATTATGGGGGTACAGATTTTAAGGTTTCAATAAAAAAATCAATATGAATTAGTTTTTCAACCTGAAATTATAAAATCCTTTCTACATTTACTTCAAATTCAAAGAGTAGACTTTATCTTTATATTATTTCCTGAACAAAATTATTAAACCTGTTGTTGCTGTGGGATTAGAAAAGGAAGCAGTGCTTCCCAGTCTTAGTTTATGGGAACATGAAGTGTGCAATCATCCCACAGGTCAACAGAGTGATGGAAGCAAAAAAATCTTTTAACCCTCAGGGAGGCCAAGGCGGGTGGATTGCTCAAGGTCTGAAAACAGCCTGAACAAGAGCAAGACCCTGTCTCTAATAAAAATAGAAAGAAATTAATTGACCAACTAAAAATATATAGAAAAAATTTAGCTGGGCATGGTGGCACTTGCCTGTGGTCCCAGCTACTCGAGAAGCTGAGGCAGAGGGATTGCTTGAGCCCAGGAGTTTGAGGTTGCTGTGAGCTAGGCTGACACCACAGCATTCTAGTCAGGGCAACAGAGTGAGACTCTGTCTCAAAAAAAAAAAAAAAAAAAGATTAAAAAATAATCTTTTAACCATCTCATAGCAATCCCACTTCGTGGAATTATTTTGAAAAGGAAATAACTAGACAAAATTTCAGATTGGGAATAGTGATTGAATTCCTCTGGCAAACATAAAGTTAGCATGCTTTCTCATGTTGTATTAGTAGGTGTGATATAACCAAGACATAGACATTAATTTCATTTTCATGATCCTAATCTTCAGAGAGAAAAGAGATGGACAATTCAACATACTTCATACAGTATTTTAACAAAGAGACTAGTACTTTGAAGATTATTTTATTTTCATATCCTAATATAATTTTAACTACTATGTTTCCTTGAAAATTAGACAGGGTCTTATATTTATTTTTCTTCAAGAAGACACCCTAGGGCTTATTTTCAGGGGATGTATTACTTTCCCCTTAAAGCCTCAGCTTGCAGCACACACAGTATGGCCGGGACCTGACAGAGGGAGCCAACCTTGTTGGTGGGGCTGCCCGAACCTTTCCGGTCACCTCTGGGATAGTAGCTGCCACAATGGGGCAGATGAGAAGGGCTGCTCATCTTCTTTACCACTCCACGAGGAAATGCATGAGTTGTGCAGATCCGCTGCGTAGCCATGCCCATCACTAGGTCTTATTTTCGGGGTAGGGCTTATATTGCGCAAATGCTTAGAAATCCTGCTAGGGCTTATTTTATGGGTAGGTCTTATTTTTGGGGAAACATGGTATGAGAACAAGACCTTAAGGATATCAGACAGTATAAGTGACAATCAATCAAACAAAGAGAATTAACAAAGGAAAAAGGGAGAAAAAGGAGAAATCAATTGTGGGGACTAAAAAAAGGGGGAAGAATAATTATGGAAACAGATGCTGAAAAGTTAAGAGTTGATATCCTTCCTACCTCTATAGCTCAGGTTTTATCCTCAGCAGCTTCAAGGAATGAGAAACACAAAGAAATTAACTACTTCTTAGTTTCTTCATCATTGTTCAATACACATAGTTATAAATAGATTTTATATTTAGGAATAAAAGAAATTAGCAGAACTGGAAATTCAATGACCAACATCTACTCAATACATTCATTGGTCATTGTCCTTCATTGACAAAAGAGCTTTCCTTTCTGAGACAGCTTTTATAATAGAAATATTAAAGTTACTTCTATTCCTATGGTTATTCATGGGAGAAGATATAAATTCTAAGTTTAATGGCTCTTAAACTATTCATTTACATTATTTATGTTAACTTTAGTGAAAAAATAGTCTCTAAGACAGAAAGTCAAGTAATTCTTTCTTTTTTCCCTTCCTTCCTTCTATTTTTCCTTCCTACCTTGCTTCCTTTTTTTCCCTTCTCTCCTTTTGACTCTCTTCATCTCCATCTTTCTAATTTTTCCTTTCTTTTTTTTTTTTTAGGCTAGAAACTGGAAGATTAAAATGTGTATTAACTCACACATATTATGTATCAGGTCTGTGATAAGTGTTTTACAAAATTATATTTTAATCATCATAACATTTATTTTCATTTTGCAGATGTGAAAAATTGATTTTCCTAGTCATATAGCTAGACATATAAATGGAGATCTGTCTGACTCCAAAGTTTCCAATATAACTTCCCTATTAGAAATGGCTTCTGGTAGGAATTTTGATTTTGAGGAAACTAAGAAAAAAGATAAGGTTTTAAATAAGGTCTTTTATTCTATGCAGAGAATCTAGATACAAACAAATTTAAAAGGCTAATAATGATAGAAAAAGTTCATGTCTACAATAAAATCATTTCATCATCATTGTTCATTTTCAGTACTTTACCCTATTAATGTTAATGACTGAGTTTTTCTACATTTACTACTTCAATCAAATAGTAGATCAAGCAAAATTCAAAAGAAATTAGAAAATATCAGAGTGAGTTGAATGACCTATAAAAAACATTGGAGTCTAGAAGTCCCAGGGAGTAGTTGAAAGAGAAAATTCATATTATTTTCCTTTAAATAGACCAAATGAATAATATATTCTGAACTCTAAACCTAATAGGTAAGTATGAAAAAAATGCTATAGAAAAAATTATTCTTCAATCAGTGAATGGGATGAAAGCGAAAGTTCAAAAGTCAGGTAGTTTGTGATATGTTAATACTTACCCTACAGGAATCACCTCTGAAACCAGATTCTTCTTGGCTGATAAGGCTCACTCTAGATTCTACCTTAAAGCCTGAAATCGAGTCCAATTTATTTTCTGCAGGGACCAGTGTTGATGAGGATGTCTCCTCAGTGTGTCACAGTATATAGAGTAGCCTCTGAGCTGGGAGACTTTCCAGGTGTGTCTTAAATAGAGCCAAAAATTTGGAAAGATTTCCTTATTCTATTCCCAGGGGAAATTGAGTCCTCATGTATAATGCACCATTTTCAAAGTGATATTCAAGTTAGTCCAGTAAAATACAATAAAAAAGTGATTAAAAATGTAACAAAATAAAGTTTAAAATATGTTTACATTGTCTCTCACAGGCAAATTTAGCTTTCTTCCTTTTGGTCTGTTTCTACCATGACATAAAATTGAACTAAGATGTCAGTTCCAGTCCCAGCAGGAGTTTGATGAGTTACATAGATAGGCAGGTGACAGCTGGCTCATGTTGCAACTGTGGTTATGACTTAAGAGTCTACTTGAACTTTTCCTTCCTGACTCAGCAGAGCCCTGAAAATTAATAGTTTAAGTGTAAAACCATGTTGGTATGTGTATAATTGATGAAAAGACACAGTAGTACCCCCTTATCTGTGCAGGATATGTTCCAAAACTTCCACTGGATGCCTGAAACTGCAGACAGTACCAAACCCTATATACATTATGTTTTTTTCCTATACATACATTCCTATGATAAAGTTTAATTTATAAGTTACGAATGGTAAGAGGTTAACAACAACTAATAAAATAGGACAATTATAAGAATATGCTGTAATAAAAGTTATGTGAATGTGGTATGTCCAGTTCTTTCTCATTCTCTCAAAATATCTTAATATTCTCAGACTGAAGTTGACTGTAGGTAACTGACACAATTAATAAAAGAAACCAAGAAAAATGAACCTGTGGATAATGGGGTACTACTAGAAATAAAATGACATTACAGAAATAAACCCAATACATGTATAGTAATTGATTCTTGACAAGGTGCCAAAATTCTTGACAAGGGTACCAAAGGTGTCCAATCAGAGAAAGAATAGTATTTGCAATTAGTGTTTCTGGTACAGCTAGATTCCCATACTCAAAAGAATGAAGTTGGACCTGTACTTTATACCGCATACAAAGGTTAACTTAAAAGGACTAAGGTCCTCAACGTAAGACCTAAAACTATAAAGCCATCAGAAGAAAACATAGTGGTAGATCTTCATGATCATGGATATACCAATAGATTCTTAGATATGGCAATAGAAGTACAGCAAAAAAGAAAAAATAGATAAATTGGACTTCATCAAAATAAAAAAAATTGTGTAGCAAAGGATATTATCTAGAAAGTGAAAAGACAACCAATATTTGCTGTGATATGTCTAACAGGATCTTGTATTCAGAATATTTAAAGTATTATTATAACTCAAGAATAAAATACAATAACCCAACTAAAAATGGGCAAAGAACCTGAATATTTTGCCAATGGAGATATAAAAATGGGCAACAAGCACATGAAAAAATGTTCAACAACATTAGTCATTAGGAAAATACTAATCAAAACAATGTAACACCACTTCGAACCCATTAAGATGTCTATTATTTAAAACAACCCCAAAACCAGAGAATAAATGTTGACAGGGATGTGGAGAAATTGAAACCCTTGAGCATTTCTAGTGGGAATGTAAAATGGCACAGCTACTTTGGAAAACAGTATGGCAGTTACTTAAAAAAATTAAACATAGAATAGCAATTGTAATAGGTAATAGTAATAGTAATTCCACTCATAGATATTTACTCAAAATAATTGAAAACAGATATTCAAATAAAAACTTGTACACAAATGTGCATAATAGCAATATCCACAATAGCCAAAGATGGAAACAATCCAGATGTTTGTCACCTGATGAATGGATAAACAAATGTGGTATATCCATGCAATGGAATATTAATCAGCCATGCAAAAGGAATGATTACTGATATATACTTTGACATGGATGAAGCTTGAATACATACTAAGTGAAGGATTTCAGACAGTAAAGGTCACACATTGTTTTCATTCCACTTAAATTAAATATTCAGAATAGATAAATCCATACAGACAGGAAAGCATATTAGTAGTTGCCTAGGGCTAGGGTAAGAGGGGACTGGGAGTGACTGCTCAATGGATTTGGGCTTTTTTTTAAGATGATAAAAATATTTTAGAATTTGATGGAGGTGATAGTTGCATGTTGTATATGTACTAAATGCAACTCCATTGTATCCTTCAAATGATTAATTTCATGTTATATGAATTTTAACTCAATAAAAAGAAAGAAAATTAAAAACTGAAAAAAGATAAACGAAGAAATGTTATTTTACATTATGAATTAAGGTTTTAATCACAGTTTGGTTTAGCACATTTTTTTTTTCAAAATGATACTTGGTTTAGATTCATCTTTCCTTTTACTTGATATTAGGTAAAAATATACTTTTGATTTAAAAGAATATGTTACATGTAGCCCACTAATTTTGCTCTAATTTTAAATGCTCCAGTTACGAAGAACTTAGGCTATAATTTAGTAAAATGGGGATAATTAACAGCCATTTAATTAACAAAAATCAGGTTTGTTAAAACAACATGTTGAAATGGGGTTCTTATAATAGTATTAAATGCTTGTGACTAAGAATATGTGACATTTGGCCTCCTATCTGTGCATATTGTTTTTCTGAATAATATTTCAGGCATTCAGTATACCTAACATCAATCTGTGAATACAAAGACCACTGAACTGAATTCATGACTGGGAACAATAATTCAGTCCCATTTCGGCTATTAACTGCTGACATTCACAATCTCATTTTTTCATGTTATGGAAGACTATATTTGCATTTCTATTCACAGCCTTGTTATAAAGAATAAATGAGATAATATATGTAAAAACGCTCAGAGAGTTTAAAACGTAAATAGATCTGTGAACTTCTATTTGTACATTATAGCAATAATATAAAAAGGAGGCAGTATGCTCCAGTGGTTACAATCATGAATTTTGAAACAGAAAATAATTGGATTTGAATATTCAATGACTCTAGCATAGAGACCTTTGTCAATATATTTAATTATTACATTACTTAATATTACTACTCTAAAATAGTGATGTTTGCTAATTGCATAAATGAGATAAAAAGCAGCTACAGTGTTTCTTGGGATATTCCATGAATATTCTTCCAACAGAATTTTAAATGATGCTTATTTAATGAGTTGTTAACAGCTACCCCTTTTTTACTAAATGACATTTAATTTATAAATAGACATTAAAATGTCGGACGTTGATTTTTCCTGAAGATATTTTGCTGTCTTACTTTATTAGACATAGTTACCTTTGTTTCTCATTTACTTTCTTAAGCAAACTTCTACTATTTTTTTCCTTTAAGGACATGGGAATTCAAAAGTAGAATTCCCGGGGTAAATGGCCTGGGGACTCAGACCACAAGTCATCAAGTGGTCACCAAAAGCTGCTATTAGATGGTTGTTAGAGCTGGAGCAGTTGTGAGAGGCACTAACCATATAACATTAAAGAGGACAGCATTCATTAAAAGATTCAGTAATAGTGATAACATTGCGTTCTGGCATCTTTTTTGGCCAGGTAAGTGGGGATGATACAATTAAAGTCAATAACCTACTAAAATTATCAGATATTTTCGATATACAGGTATAGTACCTATGTCACAACATTACAACTCTCTCTTATTTCCATTTCCATTTCTATTTTCAATTCAACAGCATTATTGAACATCCACTCATGGCAGTCTTCCCAAGGGGAAGTTAGAATTTTCATGCTTCACATTCCTCCATTTTGTCCTGGTTTGAAAGGAAGTTTCTGGCTCTATATTATATTTCAACAGAGACTGGCAATGACCTTTGAAATTGGTTTTACAGAGTATTGCCTTAGACCTGCCATGTGTATGTGATAATTTCTAAAGTGACAATTGGTTTTTCTAATTATTATTTTAGCATATTATGGGGGTATAAGTGTTAAGGTTATGTATATTGCCCACACAGTTTTCAAAAGGATTAAGATGCAGGATGAACAATCTTTAGCATAAAAACATTATCATCAATCATCCATCAATTTATATACATATGCATGCTCATATCCACCTTTCTCTCAAATTCTCAACACCTGTGGGCCTGGGTTTGTGAATAAGATACAGTCCCTGCTTTCAAGAAGCTCATAGACCTAGCAGGGGAGACAGAGCGACTAGTCAATTGTAAATTATATTATGAAGCAGATAACGTAAAGGTTTGCAAGTGTAATGTGAAGGAATATCTAGTCCAGACTGGAATAGAGGAGGAGATATTCTTCTTTTTTTGAAAATCAAAATGGTGTTTTATTGATTTCAACAATGAAAATAATAAAAGCAAACTTTTACGGAGCACTTTCTGTGTGTTTATATATTACCTTGTTTAAGAGAGAGACATTCTTGGTTAATTGATGCATGAGATGTAATTTTTAGAACGAGAAGTAATGAGCTAAATGAAAAAGGTCAGAGATCCCTTTGATGCATAAAAAGGTCTGGGTCAACCTGATAGTCATGAAAGAACAAGGAGTGTCCCTGTAGTTCTTCAGGTTTGAGAGGTGGAGAGGCCACACAGGGGTGGGGAACCTATGGCCTTCTGATTTCAGGATTGTTCTAAGTACCAAAGGAGACAAGAAAAGTGTCATCTCTCTCTGCTGCACCCCTTTTAATAAAAAGATTTGCTCTGTAAAATTTGGATTCAATCAAAAGGCTGCATTTAAGGACCTAAAAAGGCATATGTGGCCGTAAGGCTGCAGGTTCCTCAGCCCAAGACGTCTCAGGAAATATTCCATCAGTGTGCTTTTTAACTGCTTCCCTTTTAACCTCAATGGTATCTCTTCTTGTTTGCTTCTACTCTTCTGCTCTCCTGTATTGTTTCTTCTTCTTGTTCTCGTCCCTTCTCTGTGTTCTTCCTGCGCCTTCTATCTCCTTCCTTACCAGTACCAATCAACTAAAGAACAGATACATGTTAAAGAAACTAGCAATAGGCTGCTTAAAAATATGAAGTTTTAACTTGGTGAGAAATCCTTTGCTGAGAACATTTTCTAAATGAAAGTTGTGATATTTTAAAAATGAGAAAACAGTTGTTTATACATTTGTAAAACTTTATTTCAATTTTTTAAAATACTTATTTGAATGGTACTGACATTACTACATCGAATTTGTAGGGCTGTGCATCTTAAACCTCTGATTTTGTACTTAAAAATCAATTTTTAAGTCAAAAGCAATACGAGGTTGTTTTAGATCATTTAAACAATACAGAAATATAGACAACATGTAATCCTACTTTTCAGGATTCATCATTGTTAATATTTAGTGTGCATTCTTCGAGAATTTTTGTATTCGCACATATATAAAAAGTTCCATATTATTAATTTTATTATGCGTTCCCTAGTTTTTCACTTAGATTGAATATCTTTCTAGATCAATATATGTACAACTATTTTGTTGATTTTAATAGCTTCATAGTATTCCATTGTATAGATGTATTATATTGTGATTAATAAGTTCACTATTAATTGACATGTGTCAAAAACATTTTATTATATGTATGTAAGTAAGTATGTATGTGTAAATAGATATATAAATATATCATTTATATATAACATATAAATATAATATATATAATATTTACTATTGTGCTAGTACATCTAGAAATTGGTTTGTACATTTTAAATCCTAATAAATACTATGAGTTTGTAATTCCTTGAGCAGTGTATAATAGTACCTTTTATTTTGAAATGTGGAAATAACTAGAAATTGAAATACTGAAAATTTTCTTTGTTTCATTTATTTATTCTCTCTCTCTGTTTCTCTATTTCTTTTTTCCTGCTGATTAGTGAAACAAAAAACAATGAAGCTTCTAATGACTGATGAGCTTCAATGAGTATGAACATCAATAAGTACACTTATTGGCCATTTATATATATTGTTGCTCCTGTTGTGAGTTATTTGTACATGCTTTCCCATTTTTTTTTAATTAGACCTCCTGTGGAGTTAATATATTGACCTTTTTATCAACATAATATTCTGATCAACTGATGACACTATTTTTT
Source organism: Microcebus murinus (assembly GCF_040939455.1). Classification (NCBI taxonomy): domain Eukaryota; kingdom Metazoa; phylum Chordata; class Mammalia; order Primates; family Cheirogaleidae; genus Microcebus; species Microcebus murinus. Next base: position 72,778,300 of record NC_134109.1, on the reverse strand, counting down.
ATTGAACTATATCACATGAAAACAATTTTATTAATAAGTACTTTTTAACACTTAGAACATAAAGAAATAGAAAACAGAAAAATCACCCATGTTTCTTACCACTCAGAAAAAAAAATCTATTACTGTTTTTTTCCTGACTTTTCATTTGGTTTTTAAAACCTTCTTGTTCATCCTGTACAGTTAGGAACATATTGAATGTACACTTTTTTGTATGCCAGAATGTGCATATTCTACACAGGACATTGTCAGAACATTTGCATAGAGATTCAACTATAGGTCTCTTGAAAGACATCCATTGTTATTCACCTCGGTGGTTGTCCTATTCTCCCTTGTTCAGTCCTGCTATATTTTTTCTCAGTTATTGGCTATAAAATTTTTCCTCTAGTGCTTTAGTGGCAGGGCCTCTTAGCATTATTCTGTAGTGTTTCCTTTTGGCTACGATACCTGCTCCATGTCCATAACTCTTGGGATGTCCAGTCTTGCCTGGCCTGGCTGCCCTAGAGTCTATTCTTGACTCTCCCCTGTCCATGGTGCCCACACCAGCTCATGCTGCTCTCCTGCTGGGATGGTGCAGACTCAGTTTGGTGTGGACCAGCCAGCTGAGGGAGCAGTGACCATGGGAAAAAGTCAGCAGTGTGGGGCTGGGGCAAGTGTGGTGTGGCTGTGCAAGTGGGAGGCCGTGGTATTCCATTCAGGGTGGGAGAACCATCAATAATGTTTGATCACTTAAAGATGAAGAAGTTGAGAAAATTATGTAGGGAAAAAATAAGTTAACATATTAGATGGAACTCTATAAAATTGATATGTGATCATCTTTTGATCTACTGAAAGAACAATTTCATATGGTTCAAACTAATAAATTCATAAAGCCCAGAAGTTAATAATTTGTTGATAAGCATTGAAGATAAGCACCTTTCTGTCTTTTCCTAGACAAATTTTCACAATGGATTTCCTGGACATTTTATCTAGTAACCTTCTTTTCCTATTCAAATGTACTTTATTAACATCTTTCTATGAATTGATCTTTTGTTTCTAGATAGGAGATTGAATGCCTTCTTCAGTTGGAAGTACCATGTGTATTTTAATTCTCTATTGTAGGCATTTAGGTTATTTCTAATTTTTCTTTTTGTAAACAATGATGTAATAGGTTCCTGTATAGCTTAATTTTTAGCTCATCTATTGTTATTACATTAAGAACAAGTTTTTAAAGGTGGGATTCTTAGTCATAAGTGAAGGAAAATTTTAAAGCTTTGATATCTACTTTCAAATGTGACTTCTAGAGACATCGTATCACTTTGCACTATTATTATCAGCTTATGAGAGTGTTTCCACACAGCCTCATCCATAATAAATCATCAATTGTTAAAACGTTTGACAATCTGTTATGCACAAGATATTAATAGAATTCCATGCTGTCTTATTTACACATCTTGTAGTACTAGTGTGAGTTATACTTTTAACATGATTGTTGACTATTTGGATTTCTTCTTTTGTCAGTGCCCTTTGTATGTTTTGCTCATTTTAAAATGGATTTACCATACTCCTTTTCTTTATTTATTTGAAAGAACTAATTTTATATTAAGGATATCATCCATCTGTCTAATCTTTTACAACTACTTTCCATAATTTTTATACTTACATTTTTACAGTGCTGATTATCTTCATATAAAAATATTTGTATATATACTATTTATATATCTCTATCCATATATCTAAAATGATTTCTATTTTAATATTTTGAATGCTATCAATTATTTCCTCAGTTAAATAAGAATGTGGGTATATGCTTAAAATGAATTTTCCAACCTAATATTTATCTAAATATTCAAATACTTCCTTTTGGCTCGTTTCTGCTTCTAACATTTAAATATCCATTTAAAACTTCTTTGTGTTTAAGTCCAGAGGCAAAGGTCTATATTTTTCTAAGTTTTATTTGTTTTGAAAACACTAGTGGTTGGATAATTTATTCTGACATCCTGAAGTGGTGTGGTTCTTCAGTGGTGTCCTGATAGGTCACTCTAAGTTCCCTGTAGCCCTTTCATTCCATTCTTTACATTGTGACCATTTGAAAGCAGAAATATAATCATGCTACTGCTTAAAATCCTTCAGTGACTTTCTATGGCTTTCAGGGTAAAAAGCAATTTTATAATAGATACAAAGTTTTATGTCTGGCCTGTCACTCCAGCCTGCTCTCCGTTGTTCCTCCTCTTGCCCCACTGGCTTTCCTGTCTCAGGGCCTTTGCACATGGCATTTCCAAAGTCTGGACTGTTCCCTATTTAGTGGAGTCTGAGCAGGCACCACTGTGATGAATTATTAGCTTGTTGTTCTCATAGCACTGCATTCTTTTTCTTAAAATCAGTTATCAGAGTATATCAGAATATTTGTGGCTATTAATGTCTGTCTACACCTGAAGCCAGGATTGGTGTTTGACCTCAGAGCTCAACATATTTCTTAGCATATAGTAGATGCTTATCAGGAATATTAGTGGAGTGGATAAATGAATGCATGAACTTTACAACATCTTGTAGTTATAAGAGATTTCTTTTTTTTTAATTCAGAATTTTAAAACAATTTGAAATATTTTCTTTAAATATTTATTTCTGATAAATTACTTTTGTTCTCATTTTGTTTTTGGTCTCTCAGGTAATAATAAGGTCAATGTATGAAGCAAATTACACGGAAGTATCTGAATTTGTGCTCCTGGGACTTTCAACTTCTACACCAATGCAGCATTTCCTCCTTGCCTTCTCTGCAGTGTTTTATGTAACAATCGTTCTGGGAAACATTCTTGTTGTGTTTGTAGTAACGTTTGACCCTCATTTACATTCCCCTATGTACTTCCTTTTAGGAAACCTCTCATTTATTGATTTGTGCCTTTCTACCTTAACGGTTCCTAAGATGATTTCTGACCTCTACTCTGGGCACAATACCATATCATTCCAGGGGTGTGTCATCCAGATATTTGTCCTCCATGTCCTGGGTGGATCTGAGATGGTGCTGCTCATAGCCATGGCCTTCGACCGCTATGTGGCCATATGCAAGCCCCTCCACTACCTGACCATCATGAGCCCACGGATGTGCATTTTGCTTCTGTCTGGTGCCTGGGTTATTGGTCTCATTCACGCAGTAGCCCAGTTGGCTTTTGTTGTTCATTTGCCCTTTTGTGGTCCTAATGAGATTGATAGCTTTTACTGTGATCTTCCTTGGTTCATCAAACTTGCCTGTGTAGATACCTACAGAATGGAGTTCATGGTTACTGCCAACAGTGGGTTCATATCCACAGGCACCTTCATCTTATTGATTATTTCTTATATCTTCATCTTAGTCTCTGTATGGAAACGCTCTTCAGGTGGTTTGTCCAAGGCCCTCTCAACTCTTTCAGCTCACATTACTGTGGTAGTTTTGTTCTTTGGACCGTGCATCTTTGTTTATGTGTGGCCATTTCCCACAGTACCAGTGGATAAGTTTCTTGCCATTTTGGACTTTATGATTACACCCATTCTGAATCCTGCCATTTACACTTTGAGGAACAAAGACATGAAGGTGGCAATGAGGAGGCTAAGTAGTCAAATCCTGAGTCTGCAAAAGATCTCCTAAATAACTCACAAGAACACAAGTTACTTAGTGCATTTTCAAACATTTCCAAGTAACACAAATGCTTAAATAATTATACAAAACTTGGGAATTATCTTATAGATACTTAAAGTGTTTGATGTGTATCCTATCTTATTGGACCAAGTTTGTTAATTGTTCTAAACACAGGAGGTCAGACAATTTTGGATAGTTTTGTCCAAAGTCAAAAACAATTTATATGATTACATATTCAATTTCTCATTTGTGGACAATTTTTGTGTCCTTTAGGACTTTCAAATACAGACAGCAAAGATTTTTTGTGTAGTCTATATTTTTAGTAGTTCATATATAATCTTGAACAAGTTTATGAAACCCAGAGCGAAGTACTATAGTCACAGAACCCCCAACGGTTGACATTTTCTACTATTTGTGGATTGGAAGATTATCTCAATTTATATTTTATAAAAATATAAATTAGCTCTCACTACATTTATTCCTTCAAAACAAAGTACTCCATGTCGAATTAGTTTTTATATTCATTACCTTATTACTTATATTGGAAAATGCTCGGTTAACTATTATAAAAGACATGCTTTTCCAGGTTTAAATATTTTTTCTAAATTCACCATTTTGTAACATTAAGAATAGATTATTGATTATGAAACTACAGTGAATTATCACATTAATTCTCAAGTGCTTTCAAAACAAGTGCTTTGAAAGTGAGTTAACAGTCCCAGAAAAGTTTTATAGAAAGTTGATGAAAAAGATTACAGCCTAAGAATCTATTGATAAAGTATGCCTTCAGATACCAGACAACCTAGATTTAAATTAATTAACTTAGAGGTAATGTACTAAAACTTTTGAGAGAACTATGAAATGTTCTTCTCTCTGTCTATTTAAATCTAGGATATCAAGAATTAAATTTATATTTTGCCTGAAAACCAGAAAGTGTGTGAGAGAGAAGAACTCAAAATCTGAAGGAAGAAAGAACAGAGTGGGAGAAGGTAAGCAGCAAAAGACAGATGAGGGAGGATTGACGTATGGTTGAAAGAGAAAGAAAAAGGATAGCGGCAGAGATGGTCTGTTTCATGGATTAGGCCTGTGGCTACTACTATGACACTTGGTTGTCTCAGTTCCAATTCTCTCAAACCTCTTTAGGACAGGGAAATTTATACATAAATTTCTTATATCACAATTTTTGAAATTGTGACTTTATGTCTATGACTCAATCAATGAAGTTTCTTTAAACAACAAATGGATGTTGATCTGATCATTTCATGGCTGGCATTATTAATAGTTAACAATTGCTCCACTCAAATTATTTGCTGACAAGTTTTTTCCAGTAACTTGTCTTATATAACACGTTTCTTGCTTAAGACATGAGTTCCTCATGTGTGCATATGTGTGCACACATACACATGTCTGTGTGTTTATGTGTGCATATATAATCATTTTTGTAAATTGTGAAACTAGTTTAATTTATATATTTCTTTAACTGAAAATTGAGCCAAATTCACTGTTATACTAAGGGGATAGGGGTTTGTGTTCTGAATATCTGTGATCTAAAATTCTTTCTGGATTTCATAATCAGTCATATTTTATAGTTTTCTGATTATGATTATTTTGTTCTTTAATATTTATATTTGTAATGGATTTTTGTTATCTACATTAAAGTAAAAAAAGACAATATAAAGTTACTTTCTGTTTGAGGAATATGCATATTTTTGAAGCTACCAGGAAAGGGAAGAAGGTGGCTAAAGTTCTGAGCTCCAAACATTCTGAAGAGCAACACTGAATCCTATAAAATGTTTCACGTTGATGAGAAAGACACTCCTGAGAGTCATAATCAAAACCTACAAGAGACATATCCAGGGAGCAGTCTCAAACCAGAAATGTAACAAGTCTTATAAAAATATAATCCAAATGTAAATCATCTCTTCACGTTTAATAATGAAATGAAAAAAATAAAAAAAAAATAAAAAAAAAAATCATCTCAGTACTAATCAGATTGAGGTGATTACACCTGAGCCCTCTATGCCTCATAGAGGAAGGAATAAATGGTGTCTGGAGGAATATATCAAGTCAGAGTGCTATGATTATTTTATATGCAATGTGTAAAATACATAAAATAACTATGAGAAATGTAAAGAAGTAGTGGTATGTGACTCCCAAGTAAGAGGAAAATAGTAAATAGGCGCAGGCCATAGATACCTCAATTGTTGAAATTAGAGAAATAGTTATAAAATGACATTTAAATATTTTAAAAAGACATTAAGAGGTTGAAGATGTATAAAAAGATGAGGAATTTCAACAGAAAAATGGAATATCTGCAAAAGAATCAATCGATATTTTAGAACTAAAAAATACATGAAGTTATATGTTTTTAAAGCCTTTTAGAATAGCCTTAAAGGGCAGACTAAACACAGCAGAAGAAAGGATCAGTGCACTCAAAAACAGGCCAATAGAAATTATCCAAACTGAACTATAGAAATATAAAAAAATAAAAAATTCAGAATAGAATGAGAGTGTCAGTTGGAACAATGTGAAATATTCTAACACATGTGTAAATGAATGCTAGAATGAAAGAAGGGGAAGCAAAATATGAAGAACTGATGAAAGGCACACCGATATATTCAAGAAATTCAGCGAACAACCAGAGGAATAAATACAGAAAACAAACAAACAAAAAATCCAACATCATAGGCATACTATAGTCATTTAGCTGAAAACCAAAGACAAAAAGAACATATCTATGTGCCCCCCCCAAAAGAAATATGTTCAAAGGAACAGCAGTAAGACTGATGACTATTCAATAGAAATTGTGAAAGCCAGAAACATTAGAATAACATTTTAAAGTGCTGAGAAAATCTGAGATCCTATAATTCTCCACCAAGTGAAAATAACTTTCAAATATGAAGAAAAAATAAAGAACTTCCAGATAAACAATAACTGAAAGAATTATTACCAGAAAAAGTATAGGGAGAGTTCATCAGGCTGGAAAATTTTTTCCCAGAGGGCAGTAAGCAGAAAATGAAAATCATGAAAACGGAGGAATATAGAATATTGCTTTAAACCACAACCAAAATAGCAAGAACAAACTATAACACTGTCTGACATTATATTTGTAGAAATAATCTAAAAAGATTATTAAACGTTTTATCTTTTTTTGGTTTGTTTTGCTTTATGTGGTGGTGAGGAAAACCATGTTATCTAGTGCAGTTTGATGCTACGGCCTTGTCTTGTGCTGAAGTTCACCATTGCTTTTGCACCAAAATCAAAATACTCTTCCCTTATTTAACTACATATCTGTGTCAAGCCATATAGGCTTTATACACTCCCAATAAAAGCACATAGAATAACAGATTCAACGCAGAGGTGGATAAAATCATTCAATTGCTTCTACTGTGCTGTGTGCTAAGAAATGTGCAAATATGTAAAATAATTTCAGTCTCCTTACTGCATTCTTTATTGTATTTTGGAAAATATTATTACTTTTCACAAAATATATTATTTATACTAGCATGTAATGCCTTATTGGTGTTATTTTTTTATTTTTATTTTTTGAGACAGAGTCTCACTCTGTTCCCCGGGCTAGAGTGCCATGGTGTCAGCCTAGCCCACAGCAATCTCAAACTTCTGGGCTCAGGTGGTCCTCTGGCCTCAGCCTCCCGAGTAGCTGGTACTACAGGCATGTGCCACCATGCCCAGCTAATTTTTTCTATATATGTTTAGTTGGCCAATTAATTTATTTCTATTTTCAGTAGAGATGGGGTCTCGCTCTTGCTCAGGCTGGTTTCAAACTCCTGACTGTGAGCCATCCACCCACCTCGGCCTCCCAGAGTGTTAGGATTACAGGTGTGAGCCACCACACCCAGCCTTGTGTTATTTTAAAATGAGCTAATTTATAGGTGTTAAAAGTTTTCAGTTTTAATTTCAAAATTATGAATATTAATAGATATACATAAACAGAAGGTCTTTAGATTCCTCAGTCATTTTAAAGAACACGTGCTTTTCCTCTGATTTTATCTGATATAGACAACAAACCCCCCTAACACATTTATTAAAAGAAAGAGAAGAAGCAAAATCCCCTGAGGTTGTTAGTGCATCCATCTTTGTTTTTAATATTTGTCTTCTAAGGACAATCACACAGTTTCACAATTGTCCAAGACATAAATAAAGTTGAAGAAACAATGTTCTCTCCAGATTGTGACTGATTCAGTTTTATTCTGAGCGTGAGGGGGAATGCTTAATGATTATCTTCATAGTTGTCTCTCCAGACAAGTTAGGTAGAATGCTTACTAATTGAGAGACCAATTTATTCATTTGTAAAAATAAAGATATTAATAGCAATACTCAGTTACTGGCTTATTGAAAAAAATTTAGAGAAGAATAATGTGACATGCTTTGTTGAAAGAAATGTTTAGCATACTAACAAATCTCAAGATGTGGAGGTGGCTGTTGAAGTAGCAGCACCAATAATAATAAGAATATTAATATGTTATTAATTTCTAGTCATCCTTGAACACAACCAAAATCATAAAGACTAACCAAATTTCCCAGAGCAAATAATTTTGCATTCACTGATCAATAAATGATTGTGGGATCAAATAGAATTGACACAGACATTTCATCTAGAGATATATGACTTCCATCTGTGAATTGGGGAATGCTTCTCAGACTAGAGTAACAGGACAGATGTGGCTAGTTTGGGGACCTTATAGTGAACATTCTGAAAATGTGAGAGACTTGGAAATACCCATTGAAATCCACATGCTAACACAGTAGTCTCTTCATGGCATTTTTAATCTCTTTGTTTCTTAGGGTGTAAATGGCTGGATTTAGGAGAGGTGTGATGACTGCATAAAATACAGCAAGAAACTTGTCCACCCAGGTGATGCTGACTGGCCACAAATAGATGAAGATGCAGGGTCCAAAGAATAACACCACTACTGTGATATGGGCAGTGCAGGTAGAGAGAGCCTTGGATGCTCCATCCTTAGAATGAAGGCAGACAGTAAACAAAATATGAGAGTAAGAGATCAGCAACAGAATGAAGCAGATGGTTGCCAGGGCCCCACTATCAGCATTTATCAACATTTCTAGAATATAGGTGTCCATGCAGGCTAGCTTGATCACCAGTGGAATATCACAGAAAAAGCTATCCAGTTCCCTGGGTCCACAGAAGGGCAGCTTTATAATCATAACTAGTTGGCTTATTGAATGCACAAAGCCAATGATCCATGATGTCATCACTAACCCAACACACATATGTTTGTTCATGATGCTGGTGTAATGGAGTGGCTTGCAGATGGCCACGTAACGGTCATAGGCCATTGACACAAGCAGCACCATCTCACCCCCTCCAAAGAAGTGTCCAAAGAATATTTGACACATGCACCCTCCAAAGGAGATGGTCTTATTTTCCTTCAGAAAGTCTGTGATCATTTTAGGGGTAGTGACTGAGGAAAGGCAGAAGTCAATGAATGAGAGATTGGCTAACAGGAAGTACATAGGGGAGTGGAGATGAAGGTCAGTAATTATTATGACAACAGTGAAGATGTTGCCTAAAATGGTGATCAAATAAAGTGAAGAAAATATTACTAGGAAGAAGGCCTGGAGCTCCCATGAATCACAAAGCCCAAGAATAATGAATTCAGACACCACAGATTGGTTTACTTCTTCCATTTAGTCCAGTTTATTGTAAATTCACCTGAAAAAAAAAAAGAGATGTGACATCAGATTTTCTGAATAAACAACATGTGAATCAAGAGGATTTCTTAAACATTACTGACAGAAGTGAATACTAATATAATCACTTTAGAAAAAAATTGGTCTTATCTTAGAAAGTTTAATAATCACATATTCTATGGCCCAGTATTCTATTCCCATTTATATCCTGAGATAAACTATTGCATATGTGTACAAGGAGAAATTTATAATAACTCCCATTGGCAAAACAATGAGTTATTCATTCTGAACCACAACAAATACTACATAAAATCATATAAAATATTTTAGTAAAATATAATAATGAAGAGGAAAAAAGTTTAAAATGGACCCAGTCAGGACAATCTTTATACGGCAAAAAGCAATAGAACACTAAGAGTATACTTTTCAAGACAAAGTATATAAGTGACAAAACTATTTATGAAATAAAGATGGCCGGGCGCGGTGGCTCACGCCTGTAATCCTAGCACTCTGGGAGGCCGAGGCGGGCGGATTGCTCGAGGTTGGGAGTTCGAAACCAGCCTGAGCGAGACCCCGTCTCTACTAAAAGTAGAAAGAAATTAATTGACCAACTAAATATATATATAGAAAAAAAAAAAATTAGCCGGGCATGGTGGCGCGTGCCTGTGGTCCCAGCTGCTCGGGAGGCTGAGGCAGGAGGATCGCTTGAGCCCAGGAGTTTGAGGTTGCTGTGAGCTGGGCTGACGCCACGGCACTCACTCTAGCCTGGGCAACAAAAGTGAGACTCTGTCTCAAAAAAATAAATAAAAAATAAATAAAAAAAGAGAGAAAATGTAAGATGTAAGTAACTTCAGATGAGGGAGGCCAAAGTCGACATTAAGATGGGTACATAAGCATATAAGCACATTATAAATTTAGTTCTTTTATTGCATTGTGTTTTCATAGATGTAATTTTATTAATGAATAAATAAACATATACATAACGATCATGGGAAAATGATCAGAATATAGTACGAATCACAAATTATGCTCAGTTCAATACTGTGGACCTGAGGTAAAATAACATTCTTCTTTAAAAGGACACTTTATTATTTAAGGACTATGTGGTAGAAATATAGTTCCCATATATAAATTGAAAGTCTGGAAAGTATTAAAACATTACTGAAGGTCAATAATTGTTTCATTAATGAATAAGTAATGAATCAATCAATCAGTAAAAAGTAAAGGTACTAATACCAGTCTAAACAAAATGAAAAAATATTTTTCACCAATAAACACAGACAGATAATTAAGTATAAGAGTAGATGAACCAGTCAAGGAGAAGGTGGTTAACTATATGTGAAAGAATAAACATTTTAGGTATAAGGAAAGGATAAATCATGAGCATCAGGGCGAAATGTTCTCGGATTATGAGACTCAAAGCTTATGTCATCTGTAAGAAATTGTTCAAAACCTGAGATATACCACAGGCACAGTGATTCCTGAGGTTTAGTTTTCAGTACAGAACTCTAGGTTGTGTTTGGAAGCCCATTGCCTGACATGATATAGGACCGCAGAATACACTTCTGATATTAAATTTCTAATTCAAAACGAGATGGCTTCTGAGAAACTAAAATTTGGCAGTCTCTACATGGACTAAAATGAACCGAAGTCCGTGGTGAAGACTAGGAGAGGGTCTGTGCATCAAGTCAATTGAGAAAAAGGTTTTAGTGTTACAAATGAGAAGGCGCTTGGGACACAGAGATTCTTGGGTACAAATTATCAGAGTTAGTAATTCCCTCCATTTCCAGCATCTCCATGGAAGCATTTTCCACAGTCTCATCTACCTTAGACTAAGCCATGGATTTTGAAATACGTTATGTTCCCCCTAACTATCATTGGCAGAAGGCTTTCTTCTGCAATGTCAGGGCAAATGGCATATACAACCCAATTAGATTTCACAAAAACAAGTTATAGAAACTTTTGTCTATAAATTACTCATTTTTGCTATTGAAGTTAACTCTTTTAAAAAATCTAATTATTGAAGTTCTGACTCGAGAAGAGAGGGGAGGCAAGGGCAATATATGTAACCTTAACAACATTTGTAACCCCATAATATGATGAAATAAAAAAAATCTAATTCCGTTAAACTGGAAAAGAGACTTATTTTCTTTCCACTTCTTGCTTTCCCACTCCCCTTTTTTCTCTCTCCTCCCAGTTTACCTTCTTCTTTTCCTTCTCCTTTTTTTAAATATCTGGATCTCAAGGGCTCTGCCACAATGGATCACTTTTCTCCAATAGTCATGACTATTTCCTGATGATTGGTCTTTATAGCCATTTATCAAAGTTGGTAAAAAGCTAAATAACATTTTTTAAAAAAATTTTTGAGATAGGGTTTCTCTCTATTGCCCTGGCTAGAGTGTAGTTGTGTCATCATAGCTCACTGCAACCTCAAACTCCTGGGCTCAAGTGATCCTCATGCCTCAGCCTTCCAAATAGTTGGAACTACAGGTGCATGCTACCACACTGGGCTAAAATTTCTTTTCTTTCTTTCTTTTTTTTTTTTTAGAACATGATTTTTATTTCATCATCTTATGGAGGTGCAAATATTGTTAGGGTTACAAATTGTAGAGATGGTGTCTTGCTTTTGCTCAGGCTCATCTTGAACTCCTGACATCAAGCAATCCCCCTGCCTTGGCCTCCCAGAGAGCTAGAATTATAGGGGTGAGCCACTATGCCTGGCCCTAAATAGCACTTCTTAAAAAAATTTTCTATATAGCTGAGGGCTGTGCTAAGTACTTTTGATCACTATTTCATAATTATGATAATGATTAGACTCACTTTATAGCTGGAAAAAAGTGAACACAAGCTAAATGCCCAAAGTAACACAGAGTTAGATGACATACTAGAGTTAGCTTCTGGAAAGAATGTTGCTTTAGAGAAGAGTTTAGTTTGGTTGTGAGTGAATATAATCTCTATGAATCATGAAAACAATAGCAAAACTCTTCCTAAGAATACATGTTTTATGAAAAGATAACTGACATAAGAAGAAGTATAAATGACCAATAGTTGTATGAAACATGTTCTATGTATCCATAGTAATTCTGTTATTTTTGCTCATGGCACTAATGGCTTGAAGTTATTTGCTTATTGAGACTTACTCTCATTGTTTCATATAATTGAAGTTGTTAATGTTGTTATTTAAATTCAGTAGTGTTATTGGATACCAGTGTTAAAACTAGGGACAGAATTAGAAAGTACTAGATTTGGAAAGGGCTTTATTTTTTCTAGTGAAGTCAACAAGACTTTATTGAATATTTTCTTACTGTGTGCACAATCTCTACTGGATACTTCAGATGAAAAAGAAATAGATTGTAGGTGTTATAAGCTACAAAAAATGTAAAAAACAATGCTTTTTTACCTTATTACTTTAAAAGTTGTTAGTATTATTTTAGATGAATTACAAAAGACAAAGTATTACTAATAAAATAAATCATATTAATAGCAATATTAATAATATCATTATAATTATTTTTCAAGCATGTCCTAAAGAGGAAAGATTAATCTCTAGATTCTAAGCGTATATGCTTATAAAATCAAATGACTTAAAGCAGAACTCACCAAATGAGAAGAAAACCTAGGAAGATAAAAAAGAAAAAGAAAACAAGACCATTCCTATTCCTTTTTTTTTTTAATTATTTTTTTTATTTTGGCATATTATGGGGGTACAGATTTTAAGGTTTCAATAAATGCCCATTTCCCCCCCTCCCCCCAAAAGTCTGAGTCTCCATCATGACCATCCCCCAGATGGTGCACATCTCACTCACTAATTTTAGGGGCATGTGAAAACTAAGTCTCTCTCTGTGTCTCCCTGTGTGCCAAAAATTTCCATTCACATTGTCTAACTTCATCTTCGCAATAACTCCATAGAATAGATCTTATTCTGAGGTTGACCCTCCGTGTAACCTATTGCAAGTCTCAGAGTTAAGAAGCAGCATGATTGAATGCATGCCCAGCGTTCTCTGCCTCTAGTCCTTCTCCTTCTGTGGTATAATACCCTGCATCTCCTGTACAGTCCAAGAGCATAATTTGATTTCCATATTAACCACTGACTGTTAGAGCTTTTAAGAGTTTTCCCTCCACATTTTCTACCAGATTTCTCCCTGATCTAAATTATTAACAATCAATTATCTCCCTGCTTGGAAATTTTTGTTAATTACACTCACATATCTGTGTCTGGAACAATCCCTTAGTTCAGAAAAACTCTGGATCTTGATGATTGTGGACCTATGTATGATAAGAGGCCTTCCTCAGACAGGGCATCTAGTGAGTTGTGAGATGGTATACAAGGCATTCCCTTTGATGCTGTAGGGAGTCCAGAAGTCCCAAGATGTAGCTGGGAGAAGAAAACCTTGATATTTATGGAAGCTAGTTAGCCATCCTAGTTATTATGTGTGGAAAAATGGTATTAAAACATTGTGAAATTCTCTTAAATGTAACAGAGGAAGGGATATAAAGGACAAGTTAAGAAATGTATAGACTGTATCTTACCAGACAGACGTTGTATCTGACCAGATTTTTTCCCTGTGGATTAAGCATTGCCCATATTTTAACTAGAGTCTGACATAAAATTGTATTGCAGCAAAACAAGTAATCCATTTTCTGCTGAGACCAGTGTTACCAGTATACATGGGAGGGTGTGATGCATATATTTAACTGCAGAGTAGCCTCTGGGGTGGGAAACTTGCAAGCTACCTGTATCATATTCCTCTGGGACTTCATAGTTTCTGAGTTTCTCTGAATTGAGAGTATCAATAGTGTGCCTTTTGTTAAGGTCAAAGACAAAGAGACCTGGTAAATACAATTATAAATGTTCTAATGATAAAAGTTAGACACAGCTTTAAAATATTTCATCATTTAATTTTTTTAAAGGAAAACATTATTTCAGGGCTGAGCTGCCATTTTTAACCCCAGCAGAAGCCAGATGACTTATGTGGGTAGAAGTGGATGATAAGCAGTGGAAGAAGAGCTAGTCACTAATGAAGCCAACTGTGAGCAGCCAGCCTTAAACCATTTTAATCGTGGAGTTTTATGCAGAGTAGAGAAACATGTTAAGGTCTCAAAAATTTCTATGCTTATTTGAGCAATGTTCTAGGTTTAACATACTAAGTAAAAATTGGTATAATTAATGTTCTTCTAAATAACAAAGCAATATTGGAAGCCTACCTTTTATTTTGATTTTATTTATAAAGTATTATATAAATTCAGTTTTACTGCTCAAAATTCCAACACCTAAGAGTTTGAGAAAGCTATATGAAAGATTGCCTCTAGCTCCTTTTTATTATTACTTTTTCACTAGAAATAACTTTTGTACACATTTTAAGGTTTATTTGTTTCTTTTCTATGTAATTACAAGATAATATATGCATCTGTCAACATATGTATCTGGAGGAATCCTGTTTGTTTTTTGATTACAAATACAGATATTCCTCAACTTACAATGAGGTTACATCTTGATAAATTCATCATAAATTGAAAACAGTGTAAATTGAAATTCATTTAATATATCATAGTATACTTTCATTAGCCTAAAGTTAGTTGTAATCTAACACAGACCCTATTTTATAATAAAATATTGACTATCATGTAATTTATTGAATACTATACTAAAAATTAAAAAAACAGAATAATTGTATGGTTATTCAAATGGTGATTTTTACTGAATGCATATGTAAAGTTGAAAAATTGTAAGTCAAACTATCTTAAGTTGATCATCTGTATGTGGAAAACTATTTTAATACTGAGAATGAAATTAAAGGCACAATATCTTTCACAATAGCAACAAAGAAAATAAAGTACTTAGGAATATATTTAACCAAGGAGGTGAAAGACGTCTATAAGGAGAACTACAAATCACTGAGGAAGGAAATCACAGAGGATGTAAACAAATGAAAAAACATATTATGCTTGTGGATTGGCAGAATCAACATTGTTAAAATGTCTATACACCCAAAGTGGTAAACAGATTCAATGCAATCTTCATTAAAATACCAATGTCATTTGATACAGATTTATAAAAAAATAATTCTACACTGTGTATGGAACCAGAAAAGAGCCTGAATAGCTGAAGCAGCCTTAAGCAAAAGGAACAAATCGGGAGACAACACTTTATCAGATTTCAAACTATATTAAAGGCTATTGTAACCAAAACAGCATAGTACAGACACATAAACAGAGACATAAACCAACTGATCAGAACAGAGAGCCCAGATATAAAATCATCCTCATATTGCCATTTGATCTTTGAGAAAGCAGATAACAGTATACATTGGAGAAAAAAACCCCTCTATTCTATAAATGGTGCTGGGGATATGGGATAGCTGCTTACAGAAGATTGAAACAAGATCCTTACCTCTCACCACTCACAAAAATTAATTTAAGATGGATAACAGGCCTAAACCTAAGGCATGAAACCATAAGAATTCTAGAATAAAATGTTGGAAAAACTCTTTTAGATATTGTTGTAGGCAAAGAATTTATGAAGACGACCTCAAAGGCAATCACAACAAGAAAAATCAATAAATGGGACTTGACTAAACTAAAACTCTCTTCACAGCCAAAGAAATAATTAGTAGAGTTAACAGACAAACTCTATGGGAGAAAATGCTATACATCCAACAAAGGGCTAAGAACCAGAATCTGTAGAGAACTTAAGCAATCACCAAAATATCAAACCCCATTAAAATGTGTGCCAAAGACATGCACAGAAGCTTTTCAAAAGAGGAAAGACTAATTACCAATACACATATGAAAAACTGCTCGATGTCCCTAATACAAATCAAAACCACAGTGAGATATCACCTAACTCCAGTGAGAATAGCTTTTATCAAAAAGTCCAAAAACAACAAATGCTGATGTAGATGCAGAGAGAAAGGAGCACATATATACACTGTTGGTGGGACTTCCAGCTAGTATAACCTCTGTGGAAAATAGTATGGAGATTCCTAAGAGAACTAAAAGTAGACCTACCAGTTGATCCAGAAATCCCATTTACCCAAATGAAAAAAAGCCATTTTGTCAAAAAGACACCTGCACTCAAATGTTTATTGCTGCACAATTCACAATTGCGAAGATGTGGAGTCAACCCAATGCCCATCAATTAATGAGTGAATTAATAAAATGTGATATATGTATACCATGGAGTAGTACTCAGCCATCAAAAATATAAATTAATAGCTTTTTTGACAACCTGGGTGGAACTAGAGACTATTTTCCTAAGTGAAGTATCCTAAGAATCGAAAAACAAATACCACATGAACTCACTATTAAATTACTAACCAATCAGCACTCACGTTCACATATGGAAGTAAAACTCAACATAAATCAAGTAGGTGGGTTGGGGTAGGTAAATTGGTAAGATCACAACTAATGGGTACAATGCACACTATGTGGGTGATGGGCACCCTTATAACTTTGACTCAAACTGTTCAAAATCAATTCATGTAGCCAAAGCATTTGTGCTCCCACAATATTTTGAAATAAACAATAAAAAAAAGTAGTTCAAGGTTAACCTGGGGTAGATAGCAAGACCCTTCTCTAAAATAAAGGAAAAAAGACAAAGAAATAGATGAAGTTAATTTTAATTATACATTTTGTTTAACCCAGTATATCTCAAATATTATTTCAAGGTATAATCAATATTGCAAATGATTAATGAGATTAAAAAAAGAAAGGAAAGTTACAGGTGAAAATCTCTTGTGAACACAGATGCAAAAATTCTTTTAAATACACATATTAGATGTACATATATTGGTAGTACCTGTGATAATTTGATACATTCATATCAAATCAGGCTATTAGGAATATTCATTACTTTAAATATTTGTCTTTGTTTACATTAGGAACATTTGAATTATTTTCTTCTAGCTATTTTGAAATTATAGTTGATTAATGTCAAATATAGTTACCCTCCTGATCTATCAAACACCAGGAAAAAATTCTTAACAAAATATTAGCAAGTTAAAGCCTACAATATATAAACAAATTAAAATCCATGGCCAAGTGGTATACTTATTCTATTTATGCAGTGCTAGTTCAACAGTTAAAAATCAACTAATGTAATCTACCACATCAACAGGCTAAAGAATAAATGTCACGCCATCGTATAAACTGATGCATCAGTTTTGCATTTTGTGTATAACGAAATCCAACACCAATTTATGATAAAAATTCCTAGAAAACTAGGAATAGAGGGGTATTTTCTCAACTTGATAAAGAACACCTATGAAAAATCAACAGCTAACATTATACTTCATGGGGAGAAACTTATGCTTTCCCCTGTTTTATATTTAGGTCTATGATCCATTTTGAGTTAATCTTATAATCTATGACCTTGCTATAATTGCTTAGTTCCAAGGAGAACCTATATTATAAAAAAATCCACCAACTGATGCTGTTTTAAATAATTGAATAAATTTATAAGTGGTAGAGAGGACACAAATCTGCTGTGCAGAAAAATTCCAAATAACTTATGTAAATACTCCACCCTAAAGGAAGGGAGCATAATTCCCCATTTCTGAAATGTGGGATGTGTGTAGTTACTACTTTTCAAATAGTACAGTATTGAAAGAGGGAAAAATAACTTTATACTAACAAAAGGTGACAAACACTATTTCAGCCAGATGATCAAAATCAACATCAGCAGCATAAATTATGTTCATAGAATATATCCTTGATGCGATGTGATGAAAATCATACTATTTCAGTTTATCTGTCATCTTCCTTCCCCATACCCATAACCCTGATCTACTTAGGAGAAAAAAAAAAATCAAATAAACTCCATTGCTGGGATTTATACTATAACTGACTAGTATTCTTCTAAGCTGTCAAGATCGTCAAACACAAGGACAGTGTGGGAAAATGTCATAGTCAATAGTAGCCTAAGGAGATATGACAGCAAAAGACAAGAGGTAAAAACTAAGAAAATTGAAAAATAATGAAATTTAATTAATAATAATGTATCAATATTAATTTATTTACTATAAGAATATACCATACTAATGTAAGATGTTGATAATAAAGGAAACTGCTGGGTGTGTATGTGTATATGTATATATGTATAATATGTTTATGAATTCTCTAGTCTATCTGCTTATTTTTTTTATAAATCTGTAAATGCTAAAAAACAGTATATTAATAAAAAATGTTGAAACAAAGGATAAACAATATTATGCACATAGAAAATGTTTTAAAGAATGTGTTTTACAGTGGTTATTTTGGGGATGACTAGTAGGAGAAGGGCTTTAATTTTCACTTTACAGTTTTATATTTTTAAAATTATTTTATCCAGAATAAATTTACCTTTAAATAAAACAAAAAAGGAACATAAAGTTGGAGAAATCACACTGTCCAATTTCAAACCTTACTATACAGTCACAGTAATAGAAACAGTGTGGTATTAGCATAAGGATAGACATATAAACGATTGGAATAGAATTGAAACTCCAGAAATAAACCCAAACATGTATGGTGATTGTTGACAAGGCTGCCAAGATTGTTCAGTGGGAGAAAGAATAGTCTCTTCATTAATGATTCTGGGACAACTGTATATCCAGATGCAAAATAAATGTAATAATATGCTGCCAACAGAATTTTAAATTACACTTATTTAAAGAGTTTGTTAATAGCTATTACTTCTTCCCTGGGATTAATGTAAACGATATTTAATTTATAAATAAACATTAAAATGCCAGATTTTGATATTCCTTGATGATGTTTTCTGTTATATTTGTTTAGATATAGTTTCCTTTGTTTTGCATTTACTTTCTTAACAAGACTCACAAATGTTTCCCTTTGAGGCCATGGGAATTCCAAAGTAGAATCCCCATGACAAATGGCCTGGGGACTCAGATCACAAGTCATCAAGTGGTCCCCAAAAGCTATTGTTCGGTATTGGAGCTGGAGCAGTTGTGAGAAGCACTAACCACATAACATCAAAGACGGTAGCATTTGTTGAAAGATCCAGTAATGGTGAAAATACTGCTCTCCAGAGCTCTTTTTTTCTTTTTCTTTTAGCCAGGTAAGTGGAGATAGTACAATTAAAGTCAGTAGCCTACTAAAATTATAAGCTATTTTCTGTATACAGGCGATGTACAGTACTTATGCCACAACATTAAAATTCTCTCTCATCTCCATTTCTGTTTTTCAATTCAGCCAGTACTTATTGAAAATTCACTCACACCAGCCATTCCAAGCAGAGGTTAGGATTTTCAGTACCTAGATTGTTTCTTGATTTAAAGGGAAATTTCTGGGTCTAGATTTCAAGAGAGACTAGCAATGACCTTTGAAATTGGTTTTGCAGTGAATTTCCTAAGAGCTGCCTTTGTGTGTGACAATTTCTAGAGTAACAATTATTTTTTAATAATTCTATTGTCATCAGTTTTCCAAAGGATTAAGATGTAGGATAAACATTCTTTCCCAGGAAACCATTATTATTAATTATCGATTCATTTACATACATGTACATGCCCACATCCATCCAAACATCCACCTTTCTCTCAAACTCACAATGCTTACTGTGGGCTGTGATTTCTGACTACAACACAGTCCCTGCTCTGAAGAAGCTCTTAGACCTGTGATAGGAGACAAGGAAACTAGTCATTGTAAATTATATTATAAAACAGATAAAATTAGAGGTCTGCAAGTACGATGTGAGAGCATGGAGGGAAAAAATCTGATTCAGACTGGAGTAGAGAGGGAGACATTCTTGATGAATTGATGCATGAGGTAGAATTTTTAGAATAAGAAGTAATGAGCTAAAGGGAAAAGTCAGGGATCCCTTTAATGTGAAAGAAAACATGAGTAAACCTGAGAGTCTTGAAAGAACAAGGAGTGTCCCTAGAGTTCTTCAGGTTTGTGAGGTGGAGAGGCCAGATGTGAGGCTGGGGAGATGGGCAGCAGGCAGATCCCAGAGCTGTATTGCCATCATGAGATGTTGTGAAGGCAGAAGTCACTGAGGGATTTTAAGTAGTGAGTAGGCAAGACCCAGGAAATGTTGCATGGGTATGCTTTCTAACTGCTTCTTTTTTAACCTTAAAGGTTTTCTTCTTGCTTGTTTCTATTCTTCTCTCCTGTATTTTTTTCCCTTTCTTATTCCTGTCCCTTCTCTCGAATCTCCTCGCCTTTCTAAAGAAACTAGCAATAGACAGCTAAAATATATGAGGTTTTTATCTCGGTGATGGATCCCTTACTGAGAATATTTTCTGTTAAGTGACAATTGCTATGTTTTTAAATGAGAAAACAGATGTTTACACGTTTATAAAATTTTATTTTAATTTTTAAAATACTTATTTGAATAAAACTTTATTTCAATTTTAAATGCAAGTTTAATGCTTGTATCACTTCATTCTGAATCTGCAGGCTGTGCATCTTGAAATCCTTATTTTGTATTTTAAAAATCTAGTTTTTAGTCAAAAGCAATGTTTAAGACCATTTAAATAATACAGAAATATAGACCTGAAGAAGTGAAAGCCTCATGTAATCCTACTTTTCAGGATTCAACTTTGGTAATGTTTGATATGCATTCTTGGGGATTTTAAAAATTCAAACACACCCACAAAGTTTCATATTATTAGTTTTATTATGCATTTTCTTGTTTTTCACTAAATTAGAAATCTTTCCAGATCTGTATATGTAAAACTATTTAGATAGTTTTAATAGCTTCACAGTATTCCATTGTATAGATGCACTGTAATGTGATTAACATCTTCACTATTGATTAACACGTGTCAATAACATTCTACTATATGTATGTATATTTGTGTATATACATTCGTTATTGTGCTAGTATGTCGAGAGATAGATTTGTACTTTTTAAATTATAATAAATAGTGTAAATTTGTAATTCCTTGAATGGTGTATAAAAGTACCTTTTATTTTGAGACTTTGAAAATACTAAGATTTCACTAATTTCTTATTTCTCTCTGGTTTTCTATTTTCTTTCCCTGTTGATTATAAAACAAAAAACCATGAAGCTCCTAATGACTGATGAGGCTGAATGTCAATAAATATACTTATTTCCCGTTTGTCTGGGGTACTGTTTCTGTTGTGAGCTACCTGTGAATGCCTTCCTACTTTTGAAAATTAGACCTCCTCCTTGTGGTGTTAATACATATTGACCTTTCTACCAACCGTAATACTCTGTTGATAATTTTCCTTTCCTATTAAACTATATAAAATGAAGACATTTTATGTTAATAAAGTAATTTGTAACATTTAGAAAATAAAGAAAATAAGCAAACAAAAATAAATCACTCAATTTTCTTACTATTAAAAATCTATGAGTATTTTTTTTTTTTACTAACATTTCTTTTGGTCTTTAAAACATTTTTTTCAGTGGGACTATACTGAATGTATATTTTTTGTATTCCTGAATATGTCTCTTTCAAAACTCTTGCATTGTACTATCAGACCTTTAGATAGAGACTTAATTATAAGTCCTTTGAAATGCCACGTCCACTGTCATTCACCTCAGTGATTGTCCCCTTTTTTCTTGCTCAATTTCGCTCTAATTTTTTTCCACTGTCTTCCATTGTCTTTCTTTACTGTCTTCCACT
The DNA here is from genome assembly GCF_040939455.1 of Microcebus murinus. Lineage (NCBI taxonomy): Eukaryota > Metazoa > Chordata > Mammalia > Primates > Cheirogaleidae > Microcebus > Microcebus murinus. The sequence continues at coordinate 72,756,445 of NC_134109.1, read as the reverse complement.
TACTGTCTACAAAGTTCTCCATCCATGGCCCACAGGATGGGTCTCATAGCATCACCCTTACAGTGTTTCCTTTTGGCTGCAATATCTGCTTCATGTCTATAACGCTCAGGATGCCTCTTCCTGGCTGGTCTAGCTACACTTACGTCCACTTTTGACTATAATGGGTCCACCAGTTTGTTCTACTTTTTTGCTAAGGCAGTGCAGGGTTGAGCCTGGGCTTGAAGTGGAGCAGCAGCACGGGGTCGGGGGGGGGGGGGGATGATGGGAGAATGAATGTTTGTCAGCGGTGAGGTTCTGCAGGAGAGCGTGGTGATTGCCATGCAAGTGGGAAACTTATGGTATTCAATTCAGATGTGAAACAAGCATCAATAATTTGGTTTGGTTGTTTAAAGATAAAGTAGTTTAGAAAATTAAGTAAGAAAAAAATAATTTAACAGGTTAGATTCTATAAAATTAATATTTGACCATCTTTGGATCTACTGAAAGAACAATTTTATATGATTCAAACTAATAAATACATATAAGCCTGGAGATTAACACTATATTGATAAGCATTAAAGAAAAGCATCTATTTTTTCCTAGATACACAATTTTTGAAAATGGACTTCCTGTATATTTTATCTTGTAATCACTTCTTTTTGCTCAAATATATATTATTCACATATTTTCATAGTATTAAGTTTTGTTTCTATATATGAGGTTGAAGTTTGATATCTATTTAGAATGTGCCTTTTATAAAATTATATCAATTTACACTATCATTGTCAATGTATGAGAGTGTCTAGTTTCTCACAGCCTCATCCATAATTAATCATCAATTTCTAAAAATCTTTGCAAATTTATTAAGTAAAATAAATGTACCCCAGTGCTATCTTGTTCATGTTTCTTTGACTACTAGGGATAGGTTTACTTTTCATGATCATCAACTATTAGGTTTTCTTCTTTAGTCTCTAGTCTTTATATGTTTTGCTCATTTTTAAATTGGTGTACCACACATTTTTGTCTATATTTATTTGGAAGACTAATTTTATTGAAAAATGTTAATAATCTGATGTCTTACAATGATTTTCTACAGTTCATTTTTTTTTTTTTTTTTTTTTTTTTTGAGACAGAGTCTCGCTTTGTTGCACAGGCTAGAGTGAGTGCCGTGGCGTCAGCCTAGCTCACAGCAACCTCAAACTCCTGGGCTCAAGCAATCCTGCTGCCTCAGCCTCCCGAGTAGCTGGGACTACAGGCATGCGCCACCACGCCCGGCTAATTTTATATATATATATTAGTTGGCCAATTAATTTCTTTCTATTTATAGTAGAGACGGGGTCTTGCTCTTGCTCAGGCTGGTTTCGAACTCCTGACCTCGAGCAATCCGCCCGCCTCGGCCTCCCAGAGTGCTAGGATTACAGGCTTGAGCCACCGCGCCCGGCCTACAGTTCATTTTTAATTTAATTTTTATAGTGCTTATGTCTCCCTGTGAAGATATCTATATGCATTATATTTATGTATCTATCTATATATAAGCATACATAAAAATGTGACATATTTTGGATACTTTTTCAATTATTTCCTCCATGATTTGTGAATATGGGATATGCTTAGATTGAATTTTCCAACTTAATCTTTGCCAAAATATTCCTATACTTTCTTTTTGTTTATAATATTTAAATATCCATTTAAAACTTCATTAAGTTTGTGTTGAGACACAAAATCTACATTTTTCAAAATGTAAAAATCTACATTTTTCAAAGTTTTAGCTGTTGTGCAAACATCATTGGTTGAATAATTTACCCTGTCCACTCATTTCATTCTTTACATTGAAGCCTTTATAACTATTTAAAAATAGAAATATGATCAGCCACTGCTTAAAATTCTTGATATTTTTCTGCTGCCCTTACGATAAAAAGCAAAGTTCTTACGGATATAAAACTCCATCATTTCTAGACTGTTATTCCAGCTTCATCTCAGTTGTTCAGCCATTTACCTCACAGACCTTCCTGTCTCAGGGTCTTTGTACATGGCATTTCCAAAGTCTGGACTACTCCACTTACTCTTCAGTAGTAACTCCCTATAGCAGAGTCTGAGCAGGTACCTCTGTGATGGGTCAGTTTTTCTCATAGTACTCTGTTCTTTTTCTTCATATTAATTATCAGAGTTTTATCTGCATTTAAAGCTATTTAATATCTAGTTTCCCCATTAACCTATAAACCTCCTGAAGCCAGGTTTAGTGTTTTACTTCAGAACTTGGCAGAGTTCCAGACATATAGTAGATACTCACTACAGATATTACTTGAATGGATAAATGAATGTATAAAATTTTAAAAACATCTTATGGTTACTAAGGAAGATTTCTTTTTTTAATACCATATTTAAAAAAATTTAAATAAGTTTCTTTCAATACTTATTTCTGATAAATTCCTTTGTTCTTATTTTGTTTGTGGTCTTTTAGTTTACACAGACAAAACCAATGCATGAAGGAAATTACTCTGTGGTGACTGAATTCGTACTCCTGGGACTTTCTACTTACAGACCAGTGCAGCATTTCCTCCTTGCCATCTCTACAGTGTTTTATGTAATAATCGTTCTGGGAAACATTCTTGTTGTGTTTGTAGTAACGTTTGACCCTCATTTACATTCCCCTATGTACTTCCTTTTAGGAAACCTCTCATTTATTGATTTGTGCCTTTCTACCTTAACGGTTCCTAAGATGATTTCTGACCTCTACTCTGGGCACAATACCATATCATTCCAGGGGTGTGTCATCCAGATATTTGTCCTCCATGTCCTGGGTGGATCTGAGATGGTGCTGCTCATAGCCATGGCCTTCGACCGCTATGTGGCCATATGCAAGCCCCTCCACTACATGACCATCATGAGCCCACGGATGTGCATTTTGCTTCTGTCTGGTGCCTGGGTTATTGGTCTCATTCACGCAGTAGCCCAGTTGGCTTTTGTTGTTCATTTGCCCTTTTGTGGTCCTAATGAGATTGATAGCTTTTACTGTGATCTTCCTTGGTTCATCAAACTTGCCTGTGTAGATACCTACAGAATGGAGTTCATGGTTACTGCCAACAGTGGGTTCATATCCACAGGCACCTTCATCTTATTGATTATTTCTTATATCTTCATCCTAGTCTCCGTATGGAAACGTTCTTCAGGTGGTTTGTCCAAGGCCCTCTCAACTCTTTCAGCTCACATTACTGTGGTAGTTTTGTTCTTTGGACCCTGTGTTTTTATTTATATGTGGCCATTTCCCACAGTACCAGTGGATAAGTTTCTTGCCATTTTGGACTTTATGATTACACCCATTCTGAATCCTGCCATTTATACTCTGAGGAACAAAGACATGAAGGTGGCAATGAGGAGGCTAAGTAGTCAAATCCTGAGTCTGCGAAAGATCTAAATAACTCACAAGAGCACAAGTGATGCTTTCTCTAAGCACCACTGTAAACACAAGTGTTTAGAAAGTTATGCTGTCTTAAGGTAACTTATTGTCCTTAATCCAAGAGCTCAAAACCTGTGGCTAGTTTATTCAGAATTAATTACCAATAATGTGATTATATATTTAATTGCTTATTTAGAGGTGTGGGCCACATTTTAACTAGCACATAGAACACCCTAATTTTTTTAAATGAATTCCAATCCCCAAGCACATTTACAGATATGTTGGTATAAGTGGATGTTTTCCTCTCACCTTGGGTTGAAAAATATTCTTATTTAACGAGAAGAATTGGTTCTCATCACAGTTATTTTTTGGGAAGCAAAGCAAGTGATTCATGTTTATTGTTCTTTCTTTTCCTTTCTTTATTTATTACTTTTATTAATAAATGTACTCAGTTATATCAATATAATTTTTGAAAGAAATGTAATTTATTTAATAAATTAAATATTGTTTAATAGTCACATAAGCAGAAAATAATCAAATTAATAAAGAAATACTTAAACAATTAGTAATTCTTTGAATGCAATTTAGGGTTCTGTTCACCAAGAGAGAAAGTTTGTCTTCTTCCTCCCAAACTTGAGTTTAACCATGCCTTTAAATGTATAGTGGCAATAATAAGTTGTGAATTTAGAAGAAACATTCAATCAAAAAAAAAAAGAACTAAATTGAGATTGAAAAAAATGTTAAAGACAGTGACCTCGGCTGTAATCTTGATCAACAATGGATCTACTTCAGTTATGAACACCATTCTAGGTTCAACCAATTAAGCAACCTGTTTTTTTAGCCTCCTAGCCCGGGAAACCGACCAGCGTGTAGAGCAACACAGTATGTTTTGGAAACTTTACCTGTTCAAAATGAAATTGTATTCTTATATTGAAATGAAATTTGCTTCTCTATAATTTTCACATTGTATTTCTTATTTTATAGTCTGGAGTTATACATAATAAAATGTCTTTTATGTTTTCCTCTCCTTTCATGTTTAAAAATAAATATGATCCTATTATATCTTCCAGTTTTAAGGTTCAACATTTCTCCTGAGGTTAAACATACTGAATCTTAAATCTTTTTAGGCAAAATTCCCCATTTTGGAAATTTCATCGTAGAATTCTTTTATGAGACAACCTGGAATATCAGGTTAATTTTCTAATACCCAGTAAAATCTTCAGCAACTACTTCATAGTATTATTAATTTTTTTTCAAAAGCTGAAAGAAGAGTACATACAGATTACAAAAATAGCTTAGTAGTGTGGCCTCATATATCAGATGGCCCAGATTCAAATTAGTTAACTGGAAGCAAATTTACAGAATGTTTGTGAGGGCACTACAGATTATGTTATAATTTGTTGAGAGTTTTGAATATATCCTCTGAGAGTGTCCAGGGGATACTTTTGAGGTGGTCACCAACAACTTTAAGAAGTACATTTATAGCTGTCTTCTGTACCCAAGGGTTATGGCAGTTGAGAATTCTGCTGTGGAACTTGGTTTTCTAGTGACAAAGGAATAAGACTCTGGACTAGATTCTGGATGGGAGCACTTAACCATCACATAGTAGTAGTAGTAGTGATAATTGTTTTAATAGGTAGCATAATACGCTGAATGGTATCCCATCCCCCTCCAAATTCAGCCTGGAAACATGATATATTTTGGTGTGATATAAACATGTAGTCACTTAGGGAGTTAGGATGTTTCTTGTCTTCAATAACCAGATACAAAGCTGGTGTATATATATATTTTTATACATTGTTAGATTCAATTTGCTAATATATCATTGAGAATTTTTTGCATTTATATTCATGAGAGATATTGCTATATAGTTTTTATTTCTTATATTATCTTTCCCTAGTATTAGTATGCGGGTAATGCTGGCCTCATATGAGTTAGGAAGGATTTCCTCTGCTTCTATCTTATGCAAGAGATTGTAAAGAATTGTGTCATTTCTTCCTTATATGTTTGGCAGAATTCATCAGTGAACCCATCAGGGCCTGGTGCTTTCTGTTTTGGAAGGCTGTTAATTGTATTTTAATTTATTTAGTAGATATAGATCTGTTACGACTGTCTCTTTCTTTTTTTGTGACTTTTGGCAGATTGCATCTTTCAAAGAATTTGCTCATTTCCTGTAGCTTATCAAATTTGTGGGCATAGACTTTTAAATTCTTTTATTACATTCTTTTATTCTTTTATTATCTTTTAATGTCCAGAGGATATCTAGTGATATCTGTTTTATTTATTATGGTAATAATTTGTGTTTTCTCTTTTTTTCCTTAGTTTAGCTAGAGGCTTATTGATTTTATTAATCTTTTCAAAGAAACAGCTTTTGATTTTGTTGATTTGCTCTATTGCATTCTTTTTCACAATAATTGATTTCTTGTCTACTTTTTATTATTTCTTTTCTTCTGCTTATTTTGAATTTAATTTGCTCTTTTTTTTCCAGCTTCCTAAGTTGGAATCTCAGATGATTGATTTTAGATCTTATTTTCTAATATATGCAGCCAATGTTATAAATTTCTTTGTAAGCACTGCTTTTTAATACCTCCCACAAATGTCAATAAGTTGTATTCTCCTTTTAATTTAGCTCAAAGTACCTTATAGTTTTTCTTAGGATTTTTTCTTTGACGTATGTGTTATTTAGAAGTGGGCTTTTAAATCTCCAAGTAGTTTGAATTTTTCCAGCTATCTTTTTGTTATTGATTTCTAGTTCAATTCTATTGTGGTATAAAATATGCTTTGAAAATTTCTATTCTTTTAAATTTGTTAAGGTGTGTTTTACAGCCTAGAATGTTGTCTATCTTGGGAGAAGTTCCATGTGAACTTGAGAAAAATATGTGTTCTGCTGTTATTGGATGATGTAGTCTATAGATGTCAATTATACCTGGTTGATTAATGGTGTTGTTGAGTTCAGCTATGTCCATACTAATTTTCTGCCTACTGAATCTGTTCATTTCTGAGCAAGGGGTTTTGAAGTCTCCAATAATAATAGCAGATTCATCTATTTCTCCTTTTAGAGTTTTTGTTTCACATATTTTGATACTCTATTGTTAGGTGTATACACATTAACCATTGCTATGATTTCTTGAGAATTGACTCTTGTATCATTATGTAATGCCCCTTCTTATCCCTGATAATTTTCCTTTCCTTGCAGTGAAATTTGCTTTGTCTGAAATTAGCATAGCTACCTCCTCTTTCTTTTGATTAGTGTTAGCATGGTACATATTTCCCCATCTCTTTATTTTTAATCTATTTGTGTCTTTATGTTTAAAACGTGTTTCTTATAGATGAAATATATTTGGGTCTAGTTTTTTGATCTACCCAGACAATCTCTATTTTATAAATGGTGTATTTAGACCATCATTTAAATTATTGATGTAGTTGAATTAATGAATACATGTTAATGTTTTCTATTTATTGCCCTTTTTCTTTGTTTCTATTCTTCATATTATGCTGTTCTTCTGGCTTACATGGTCCTAATTGAACATTTTATGATTCTATTTTCTCTACTTTGTTAGCATATCAATTATACCTTTTTTTTTAACTTAAACATTTTTTTCTTTGGAGTTTAGAATATACATTTACAATGAATCCAAGCCTACTTTCAAATAACACTATATCACTTCATGGGTAGTATTAGTATTTAATAACAAAATATTCCTAATTCGTTACTCCTATCCCTGGTAGCATTGCTGGTATTCATTTCACTTATACGTACCTATATAATCCTACATATAATTCCTAAGCATAATAATAGAATACATGGATATTGTTGTTATTTTGAACAAACTTTTATCTGTTAGATCAATTGAGAATAATGAAAATAAGAGTTTTTATTTAAACTTTACTTATTCCTTTTCTAATGTTCCTTCTTTCATTATGTAGAGCCAAGTTTCTGACTTATATTATTTTCCTTTTCTCTGAAGAACTTCTTTTAACCTTTCATGCTAGATAGTTCTACTGGCAACAAATCCCCTCAATTTTTCTTTGAGAAAGTCTTTATTACTTCTTCATTTTTGCAAGATACAGAATTCTAGGGTAGATTTTTTTCCCCTCAACACTTTAAATATTTCATTTTATGCTTTTCTTGATTGAATTGTTTCTGAGGAGAAATTGTATGTAATTTTATTTTTATCATTGCTCCTCTATAGATAAGACTTTTTTCTTCTGTCTTCTTTTTCATTATTTATATAGTAAGCTATATTTTGTGTAAAATATGGAGAAATATAATATATATTGTATATGGATAAAGAAACTTTGGAAGGATGGAAGGATACATAAGTCATTAGCATATATTTTAGAATTGTTTTTTCTCTAATTCTATGAAAAATAATGTTGGCATTTTGAAGGGAATTGTATTGAATCTGAAGATAGCTTTGGGCAGTATTGTCATATTAACAATATTGATTCTTTCAGTCCCTAAGAATGGATATTTTTCCATTTTTTTTGTCATCTACAACTTCTTTCTTTAGTGATTTACAGTTCATGTTATAAAGATTTTCCACCTCCTTCGTTAAATTTACTCCTAGGTATTTTATTTCTTTTCTAACCATTGTGTATGGGGTTGAGTTCTTGACATGATTCTCAACTTGGTTGTTGTTGGTGCATAGAAATGCTTTTAATTTTTGTATGTTGGTATTATAATCTGAGACTTTGCTGAATTGTTCATCAAATATAGGAGTGTTTTCAAAGAGTCCTTAGTGTTTTCTAGGTATAAGTTCACATCATCAGCAAACAAAGATGATTTGACTTCCTATTTTCCAATTTGAATGCCATTTATTTATTTTTTCTTGCCTGGCTGCTCTGGCTAGGACTTCCAGTACTATGTTGAATAGAAGGGGGGAAAGTGGATATCCTTGTCTTGTATCAGCTCTTAGAAGGAATATTTTCAACTTTTCCCCATTCAGTGTGATATCGGCTATGATTTTGCCATATAACTTTTGTTTTTTCAAGGTATGTGCATTACAGGCTTTTTTTGAGGGTTTTTATCATGAAGAGGTGCTGGATTTTTATCAAATGTATCTATTGAGATAATTATGTTTTTTTTTTTTTACTAAATAATTCTGTTTATGTGGTGAATCACACTCATTGACTTGACTATGTAAAATCATCCTTGCATCCCTGGTATGAAACCTACTTGATTGTGATGAATAATCCTGTTGTGGCCCATTTACAGGACAGAGGATGAACACAGAACACAAAACACAAACGCAAAACACAAAGAAAAATGCGGACACATATACAAATGGTTGACTCGAGTAATAATACACTGGGTCCATTTTATTTTTATACTCTAAAAGATTAAAGTTAGTTCCTTGTACGTAACCACCCAGGCATGGCAGCAATAGCCATAAATTCTGGAATTCATAGCCTTAGGAAAGCAGATATCCCCTAACTCAGAATTTCAAGGTGGTTGCTCTAGCCACTAGGCATAGATAAAGGACCAAGATTAGCAAGGATGGGCAAGGTGAGCCACAGGGGACATTTCTCATCCCCAGCTTCTCTTAGGGTGATCCCCTAAGATCTTTGGCTGAACCCCGGTGGCTGTGCATGGCTTAGGTCACCCCTCCCTTGAGGGGTCTTACCCGTCATTGACTAACCAGCCATCTTATGGGGTGTACGCAGCAATCACAGGCACAATGTGTTTATCGTGTGGCCTCCCGACCCCCAATGCTATGGGGCAGGGTAGCTCTTGCTTATTTACAACTCAGGCCCTTTGTTATGCCTCTAGGCAACACCTTTGTTTATCACAGGGAGCCTGTCCGGAACACATTACTGTCAAACACTCTGGGCAGAAAACGTACGTTACTCACTAACTTTAATTCTTAAACTAGGAAAATATATGTCAGTCCCCTATATAATCCTTTTGGTTTACTGTTGGATTCAGTTTGCTAGTATTTTGTTGAGGATTTTTGTGTGTATGTTCATGAGAGACATCAGTCTGTAGTTTTCTTTTTTTTGTTCTATCCTTTCCTGGCTTTGGTATCAGGGTGATACTGGTTTTGTAGAATTAGTTAGGGAGGATTCTCTCTTTCTTGATCTTTTAGAATAGCCTTAGTAAGATTAACACCAGTTCTTTGCATTTCTAGTCCAATTCAGCTGTGAATCCATTTGATTTGTAAGGTTTCTGCTGTTAGGTCTGCTGTTCATCTAATGCTGTTCCTTTATAGGTGACTAGGTGCTTTTCTCCTGCTAATATTAAAATTTTCTCTTTCACTTTGACTTTAATTGTACTGACTATAATATGTCATGGCAAAGTGCAGTATATTTGCCTGGGGATCACTGGGCCTCTTATTCTTGAATGTCTAACTCTCTTGCTAGTCCTGGGAAACGTTCAACAATTATTATCTTAAATAGGATGCCTAAACTTTTTGATCTCACCACCATACCCCCCCCATCTCCCAAGGAATACCAATAACACATAGGTGCACTTGAAGCCTTTGCTCATTCTGTTTTAATTTTTTTCTTTTACTTATTTTTGTATGACTAGATTATTTCAAAATATCTGCCTTCAAGTTTTGAGATTCTTTCTACTGCTTGGTCTAGTCTGTTTTTGAAGTTTCCTAATGTGTTTTGTATTTTCTTCAATAAATTTTTCAGCTCTAGAATCTTTGTTTGTTTGTTCGAAAATGTCTTTCAGGGTAAGGCCACTCAGGCTTGTAGGCTTCCTTTGATCTTGTCAGGTTCCATGAGCAGAAGTGGTCTTGGCAAACTCGTGGCTTTACCCATCAGGCATCTGGTATAATTGAGCTAAGGGATGATATCATCTCTTGCTCTGAATCTCTTTTGAGGTGTTAATGTAATATTGAAATTCCCTCAATTCATACCCATGTAATCGTTTCTTTAGCCTCAGCTATTATTTCTCCTTTTCTTCATTAATACCCAAACTTCTCCATCTTTGTAAGGGGTGTTAGTTTCAGCCATCATGTTGGTCTAGATTGTAGGCTGCAATATTAGTCTAGCAAGTGTGTCCCCCTCAGTTCATTTCTACTCATATATGGTATGATCACACAGGTACAGAACTAGTGGTATATTTTTAACACAAGGAAATATAACTACATTTACTGTTAGCCTCAATTTTGTTAAATGAGATGTAGGTATCATCCACCCTCATCAGGCCCTTGGAAATTGTGACATAAGTTTTAAAAACATAATTACAGTTTCTTCCTTAGAAATTATTGTGACTTCCAACACTTGTAATTGTAGTCCTTGTCCTGTTACCACTGCATCAGGAAAAGGAAAGAAAAAAAGTTGAGGTGATATGGGGAAAAGAGAAAAAAATGTACAGTTGTTATACCAGCATACTCCTCCCTTGGCAAATTCACATGGTTTTTCCAGCACCTCTCCTATTCCCTCTTTTTCAGATAGACCAGAAGAACAGGACTATTTAATGGGGACTCTTCTTCAGTCCTACTCATGTTGAGTGTGAGCTCACACTGGTGATGGTGTGTGAGCCAGCTCTTTAGGCCTATATCTCCCCTCATTTTAGACAACTAATGTTTCAATAGCTTGTTCTACTTTTCTATGAAACTATTACTCCGAGGAGAATATCTCTCTGCCTATTGTTTAACATTTTGGGCTGTACACTGTATTTCTTGGTTGGCCAAATTGGTGTAATGTATTCTGTTCCAGATCTCCTATAGTACTCTGGGCATTTGTATATTCCATCAGGTAAGCAAAGCCCGGTCCAGAATCAGTGTCTATTCCTGTTAAGACCAGTGTGCAGCCTCCCACAGCTACCAGCATTGGTCTGACCTGCCTGCTATGTTTAAGGCCTTCAAAGGAAGAAATGTTTCACAGTGCCATCTTTAGTCTCTGTCTCTCTTGTTGGCAGATAGAACAATTCTTGTTGGCATTTTCTGCCTTGGTGCAAGAGGAATATGCCTAGATTCAGCCAATATCTACATTGCTGCAAATCCCCCATATCCATTCATTTCATGGACCCAGGTAGCCACCTCAAGTGAGCACATGGTGAAATCTGTTTGTCAATTCTAATCATCTTATGAATCCATAAGGGAGCTCCTCTGATGGGCATCAACCTCTCCTACTTTAATGCTCGTTCACATTTCCATTGGGCTGTATCCCATGCAAACATCCCTTTATTAGGTTACATTTCTATTCATCTCCCACCCCACTGTATGGCCAGGCCATTGGCCATTGTCCATGAGTCAGCAAAATCCCAAACACAGGAGATTTTACCGCCATTTTATTCTTCCGGAGCACTGCTGGGAAAACAGCATGCAAGTCAGCCTACCATTGCTGATTTGTTTTTATCTTATTCAATCAGAGTGGCATCCTTCAAAGTAGAATGCTGTCCATTCACCTTAGAAATGTCAACAACAAGCCAAACATCTGTTTGTTGGTCACTTGAGAGCTGTTTATAAACATACAGAGTTATAAAGATACTCAGCATTCTGGATAGAAAAGAAGTTACTTAAAACATGCAGTGATGAAAATGCAATGATTGAGTGAATATCTCCCAGAGGATGAATTGAGGCTCCACCTAAGATAAAGACAACTAAACAGTTGATGCTAGTCTTTTAATACCATCTGTGTGCAAGTGTCTGCTTAGAAGATGCTTGGTTTGTTTGCAACATATATTGCTTGATCAATCTATATTGCCAATTATGTAATTTACAAAAATTAGGATTTTTTTGTATATTAGATTAATAGGCATGTTCTCATATTTTATTTTTGGAATGAGTTATTTATTTACCTTCTAAGAAATAAATTTTATATTGTACTGTGCGGTGTCAAATAACAAATGAACACAATTTGGAAATCAAACTGATCTCTAAATCCTTTAAGTAAAGAAAAATAAAACTCTGTTACCTTGAGGAAATTTAGTTACTATATCTGAATCTTGTTTTCTCATTTACAATTTTGGGATAATACTAAAAACATTTAAGGCAATGCATACAACATAATGACATAGACTAGACAGCCAAGTTAAAAATAACTGCATTGTTTTTATTCTGTCATTTGTTGTACTTTGCTCCCAAATTAAAAGAAATAAAAACTTCCATCCTTTTGGTTTATGATTTTACTGTTTATTCTTACAACTGAATTTCAATCTGCTTGATTTACAATTCTGGAAAAACAAAAGAAATATTAATAATTTAAAACTTTTAGGATAATTTTTAAATGCCAAAATTTTAATTTATATATATACCATAACAAATAAATGTTAGACATTTGAATGAAAAAAGTCAGCTTCTATTTATTTATTAAAATATTAATATACTAACCAGTATACCATGTATTACAGTTTTAAGAAATAAACAGGTAATGCATGATCTCAGCCTTACATTTTAAATTTTTTATAAAAATGGTTAATAATTTAAAGTATAAATAAGTCTTCAAGACTGAGATAACTAAAGGAAATATCATTAGAATTTATTTTATTTTTAATTTTTATTAACTTAATGAATATTAAGCAGAGAATAACCTTCACTGTTATTCCTTATGTACTTTATCACTTTTATATCATCCTTTCTTTGTGTTTTCTTCATTAGCATTTGGGTAGGAAGTTATGTTAAGAAAAAAATGATAATGTTTTGCCTTTGGACAAAAAGGAAGTGAAGATTACAAGAAGGTGTCAATGTTATAGAAACACTATTTTTCCCAATGTATTTCAGAAGAAAATTCAAAATAACAGTTCATTAAGATGCAATCCATTAGAATAGATATATGGCTCTATTGAATGGATTACAAGATTTGAAATTTTGTTTAATGTAGTTAAAGTCATAGGAAGAATGATTAGATAATTTTCTCATAATGAAGGATTATTAGTGCTTGCATATTAGAACAATATTTCATGGTGTTCTGCTAGTTGATTAGGAAATTTTGAAATTTCTGAATTTTATTAACCCTATTTTTGTATCTGGAGCCAAGAAAAACATGCAGACATAAATCAAATGACCTGAATTCCAAATCTATTTTACAAGGTAAATATAGTCAACCTCAAGTATTCACATTGAAGCTTCTGAGCATCAAATATTAACATTGGAATCTCTGTAATAGCTTCTAAATCTCTTCATAGCATTTTTCATCTCTTTATTTCTCAGGGCATAAATGGCTGGATTTAGGAGAGGTGTAATAACAGAGTAGAACACAGCAAGAAATTTGTCCATCCAGGTGATGCTGAGTGGCCACACATAGATGAAGATGCAGGGTCCAAAGAAGAGCACCACCACTGTGATGTGGGCAGTGCAGGTAGAGAGTGCCTTAGATGCCCCAGTTTTAGAGCTTTGTTGGACAGTGAGAAGAATATATGTGTAGGATATCAGCAACAAAATAAAGCAGGTTACGGCCAGAACCCCACTGTCACCATTCATTAATATTTCCAAGTTAGAGGAATCCATGCAGGCAAGCTTGATTACCAGTGGTATATCACAGAAGAAGCTGTCTATGTCCCTGGGACCACAGAATGGCAGCTGAACAATTACAACCATTTGACTCATGGCATGCACAAAGCCAATGGTCCAGGAAGTCACCACCAGCCCAAAACACTTTTGGAGATTCATAATGGTGGAGTAGTGGAGTGGTTTACAGATGGCCACATAGCGGTCATATGCCATTATCACTAGTAGCACCATTTCACCACCTCCAACAAAATGCACAAAGAGTATCTGGCACATGCAACCTCCAAAGGAAATGGTCTTGTTCTCCCTGAGAAAGTCTGTGATCATTTTAGGAGTTGTGACTGAGGAGAGCCACATATCAACAAAGGACAGGTTGGCCAAAAAGAAGTACATGGGAGAATGGAGATGGGAATCAATGATGATTAAGATCACGATGCCAATATTTCCAGATACAATGATCAGGTAAAGCATACAGAATATTATGAAGAGTAAGATCTGAATATTCCAAGAGTGGCAAAGTCCCAGAAGCACAAATTCAAACAGTACAGACTGATTTCCTCCATCCATTTTTATTCAGTGTATCCTGAAAAATAACAGAGAGTAGATCAGATTATCAGTGGGATAAAAAAGGGTGCTTAATTTTCAGAATTTTGTGTTCATGTTGAAATTTGGCATTTATATCTGAGAGTAAAACATATAACATGGGACGAAAAATCTTGGCCCTATATACATGGTATTATGCCCAACAGAGAAGCTAACTGCCTGTAATTGACTTTCCAAGAAGTGAGGGTTGAGATTGGATTGTTATGCAAATTATTTATTTACTTTATTGAGAAGGTAGTCTCACAAGAAGAGAATGAGGAAATCAGGACTACAAGGTGAAGGACTAAAAAGACTTTTGTGTCACCTGGAAACTAGCCATTCTACTAGTCCTGTGAACAATCTGAGTGGGGAAACATCACTAACTATCACACTAAATAACTAAAAATTAGGTAACACACTTAGACAGGTGATGGTGAAGTGATATTGATATTTGGTATGAATGACAAGATTCAATTTTATAATTTTTCTACAATTTCTTCTATAAGACATCATAAAAGCAATTTTTTAGCTGATCACTCTACAATATATGTTGGGACAATCTTTTAGACAGAAACTACATAGTAGGTAATATAATAAATATGTGGCATGATGATTTGTATACAAAACCAGGCACATAACTTATACAATTAATAGTACAATTAAATGAAATTCATTTAGCAAACTTAATTGATTAGGGTAAAAATCTGAAAAGTTAAGGAAATTCTCCTATCTGAAAGAAAAGAACACTAGAATTCAACAAAAAAATCTGAAAGCATTTAACTCACTAATAAAAATAAGTATACAGAAAAATTTACAATATGGTAATGACATAATTGTGTGTAAACTCCTCTTATCTTTAGTATGAGCACCAAAAGACAATACTATGCAGCACAATAATAACTACAATAATTTTTTAAGCAATAGGCAAGAAAAAACATAATTTGAGACATCAAAATGTAAAAATGTCCAGTTAAAGTGTAGACTTTTTAAGATTTTTGTTGATTCCTTTTCTTTCCTTTGTGATCCATTTTAAGTTGTCATCACTTTAAAATTACTTATAATAACTGTAAAATATTTTTGTATGCCTCATGGCATACAAAGGAAAAACCTATAATAAATACACTAAAAATGAAAAGTAAGGAATAAAAGTGTGCTATCAGAGTACAGCACTTAACCACAAAAGGAGACAGGAAGAAAAGAGTTACACAATAAGTAACAAAATGACAGTAGTAAGCCCTTGTCTAGCAATATCACAAGAGGATTTAACAATTATAAATATATGTGTACCAAAGACTAGAGCCTCTTCACATATAAAGAAAATATTAACAACCTAAAGGGAGAGATCAACTGCAATTCAATAATCATAGAGGACTTCAACACTCCATTTTCAGCAATGGACAGACCATCTAGAGAGGAAATCACAAAGAAACATCAGAGTTAAAGTGCCCTCTAGACCATATGAACCTAATAGACATTATAGAACAGTTTAGTCAGCACCTGCAGACTACAAGTTCTTCTCAATAGCACATGGAACATTCTCCATGACAGACTATATGTTAAGCCACAAAAAAACCCTGCACAAAGCAATATACAGATTCAATGCAATCTCTATTAAAATATCAATGACATTCTTCACAGAAATAGAAAAAAAGTCTTCAAATTCACATGGAAATGCAAAAGACCCCAAATAGCAAATGTAAACTTGGGTTAAAAGAACAAAGCTGGAGGCATCATATTACCTGACTTAATAATATACTACACAGCATAGTAACCAAAATAGCCTGGTACTGGCATAAAAACAGACACATAGATCAATGGAATACAGAGGTCAGAAATAAATCCATGCATTTATAGCCAACTTATTTTCAACAAAGATACCAAAAACACACATTGGGGAAAGGGCAGTCTCTTCAATAAATGTTTCTGGGAACACTAGATATCTATGTGCAGAAGAATGAACCTAGACCCTGCTCTAAATAGATTAAAAAATTAAATGTAGACCCCAAACTAGCATTCATATATGCCAATAACAGTCAAGCAAAAATCAAATCAAAGAGGCAAAACTTTCACAATAGCATCAAAGAAAATTAAATACTCAGGGATATATTTAATGAAGGAGGTGAGAGACCTATATAGAGAGAACTACCAAACACTGTGAAAAGAAACTGTAGAAGATGTAAACAGATGGAAACCCCTCCCATGCTCATGGATTCCATTTAGAATAGATATTAATATTATCAAAAAGACAAAAATATCAAATGTTGGTGAGGATATGGAGAATGGGAAACACTTTTGGATTGTTGGTGTTATGTAATTTATTAATACTACAGCCATTATGAAAAACAGAATAGAGTTTTCCCAAAAAATTAAAAATAATTAAAAATAGAACTGCCATACGATCCAACAATTCCACTATTGGGTATATATCCAAAGGAAATGAAATCAGTATGTTGAAAAGATATCTTACTCCAATGTATATTGCACTACTATCTATAATAGCTAAGAAGTGAAATCAACCTAAATGTCCATGTACAGATAAATGAATAAAGAAAATGTGGTGTATAGATGCAATGAAACAGTATTCAGACACAAAAGAGAATGAAATTTTGTACTTTGCAGCTACATCAAGGAACTGGAAGAACATTATGTTAAGAAAAATAAGCCAGTCACAGAAAGACAGCACCACATGATCTCACTCATATGTGGAATCTAAAAAAGTTATAGAAGTAGAGAGTAGTTACCAGAGAATAGGGAGGGTTGAGGAAGAGGAGGAACAGGAGAGGTTAATCAAGGAGTACAAAGTTACAATTGACAGAAAGAATAAGTTCTACTTTTCTATTACACAGGAGGATGACTATGACAAGTGGCAATATAGTGTATATTTCAAGATAGCTAAAAGAGAAGATTTTGACTGTTATCACCACAAAGGCATGATAAATATTTAAAGTGACAGATATGGTAATCATTCTCATTTGATCATTATATAATTTATACATGCATTGAAAACTCACAGTTTGCCCCATAAATATGCACAATTATAATAAAATTACTTTTTATTATAAATAAAAAGTAATTAATACAAAAAATAAAAACACTGAGCTCTCTTTCTAAAAAAAATTCACCTTTAATTATGTGAATGAATGCTGGGAAATCTCTAGGCTTTGAAACATTATCATGTCCTGATCATCAAAGTTACTAAAGATAATCTATTTTCTATTTATCTATCATTGATTTCATCTATCTATCTTTTCTAGGTAAGAATAAATTACAGACATATGTAGGAAAGTATATCTGTTATTGTTAGTGCTTAGGGTACCAATCATTTACTTCCAAATACAATAATAATATTACTTATAATATTCATTCTTAAGTAAATTGAGAATTCTTTTCAAGCTGGATATTGGAAAGATAATTGCTTACATCCTTTCCCTCTTTATTAATTATCTTCTTTGGCATTATTTCACTTTTTAAATTTCTCATCTTTTATCCATTGAAATCTCCAGGGCGGCATCAATGAGAACAAATGAAATATGAAAACCATTACCACATCATGAGCACTACTTCTCCTTCCCCTATACTGAGAACTTAGAACCATAGATTAAGTATAGCAAGAAAGAAATGCTCGTAAAGAAATTAGGTAAAGCACACATTTGCTGTGAAAAAGGAGATATGTGATAATAGTCTTAAATTACAAATAAATATATCTTTCATAATAGAGATTACCTAATTTCTAAAGATAATATCCTGATATTTTACCCAATAGATTTATGCCCCCTCAGAAACTTGAATAATCTGACCTATATTTGAAAGGTAATTTCTAATCAAGACAAACCTTTCCAGGATAAGTTTTCAATAACTAGTTCTATACCTGCTGGAATAAGTGACAGAGAAGACAGCTAGTAGTAAGATCAGCTGTGTTAGAGAAATTTGTTAAAGGTGAACATGTATTTTCCTAGGGAAGAGTTTATCAAATAGTAATCATATGAATTTTTTCTCATTTAAAAAAGTTGTTAATATCTTATAATATTTGTAGAGTATTTTACTCAATATTAATTCCATATTTATGAGAATTAGTAAAATAGTCATAGGCTTTTAAATTAATCAGACATGATGTAAAATTTCACTCCATTATTGTTGATCTTGTGACTTTGATCTAGACATATTTCTGGTTCCATTTCCTCATTTGTAAAAGAGAGGACATGAAATCTAATAGACATGTTGTGAATATGAGTCAGAAAATATATAGAGAGCATTAAACTTTTGTGGCACTCAGTGGATGTTAATAAATATTAATTATTTCCCCTCTTTATTCTTTATGGTAAATCTTAAAGGAATACAGTTTCCAAAGCTTTTTGACAAAATATTTAATGTACAGTCAAGTTCTTTTTATAAGTAAAATATATACAATCACCTTTAAAAAAAAATAACTACTACTTGCATTTTCTCTAAATTAACATACACTTACTTAGACATTGTAGAAAGTACAGATGCAAAGGACACATCAAACATGCCTCTTGCTTTCCAGGAACATAAAGACTTTTTCACCATTCACTTTGCCCTTGCCTGGGAGGGTTATTTATTTTTAAAGAACAGCTACAAAAGGATATAGGACATTCTATTAAAGCACCATTGGAATTTCTGACTTTACCTCAGAGAGAATTTTCACAAACTGGAGTAAGGATAATTCTGGAATTGATTAAATTGAAAAGTTAGCTAAGGGAGACAAATTGAATTGGTCTTTTAAGAGATGTAAAATATTTTAGGTTTATTGATCTATTGAACAGTATGGTGACTATGTTAATAAAAATGTGTGTGTATTTTAAAAATTGTTGAGTTCAAATCTCTCACTATAAATAATGATAAGTGAGGTGATGCACATGTCATCATATACATATATCAAAACACCAGATTGTATTCATATAAAATTATTGTCAATTAAACATAAATATAATACCACACATTTTCATCTCTTTCTAGATACAATATTGTTCTATAAAGATTATCTTCTAAAATAATAACTCTAAAAATTTTATTTCTCAATATTTGTGTTTTTACAAATCAAATCTTGTCCTCATAGAATTTAATAGATTGTCTGAGATGTACACTGGTGACGTATAAAGGGAGAAACCCCATTTCCTTCCATAGTTCATGCTTTTCCCCAGTTATGGGTTTTAATCTCAAGTCTGTAGTAATATCACTTCTCACTGATATATGACCATTTTTACTGCTATCCCTATGCTAAAAGTTATCTTCCATACAATGTTCTTCCTGGCATGAAAAATGTTAGTCTTTTATATGAAATGGATCATTTGAATAGTGATAACTGGAAACCACTTACATCAACTAAACATCAAAGAACTGTGATTTCCCTACCAGACCTGAAAGCATCTCTAAGACAGTGCATTTTGGTGGTGCATGCACTGTTGTTAAAGAGACCATAGAAATTCTAGTAGGACTAGGATAGGAGGAGAAAACTTGTATACTGCCTTATGAAAACGTCAGAAGCTAAACAAGCCATTCTCAAATCCAAGCATGGTGGACATACAGGAAACAGATACACAGAATGATCTTAAAAAATAGAGATGAGAAGACTTACTAAAAATACATAATCTCTAAAGATCAGTCTTCTGATGTGTTCTTGAGATGACATCCATTGTTGGGTGGAGACTGTTATCTGTGGAAGTGCTTTCCCTCAACCTGACATATATTCACTACCTCAAGGTGTCTCTTGTGTGAAACTTCCTTATTCTAGGTTCTGGAAAGAATAACAACCATGGAGATAATTATCTTGGACATCTCTTGTGGACTTCTTTGTTATGTGTGGTAGCAAGGGTTGCACAATCTGGAAATCAGAATAGGGAGACAAGTAAAACATTATATAAATCAGCCTAGCATTAAAATTTTGTGAAGTTTTGAAATGTGCAATAAATTATTATTGATTATAGTCACCCTATTGTGTTACCAAATATTAGATCTTATCCCTTCTATTTAACTGCATTTTTGTATCCATTAACCATTCCAAATATATCCCCCCCTTTCTCAATGCTCTTCCCAAGCTCTGGTAGCTATCATTCTATTCTCTATCTACATGAGTCCAATTTTGTTTTTTTGTTTGTTTCTACCTTTCACACATTAGTAAAGACATGCAATATTTGTTTTTTTGCACCTGGATAATTTCACTTAACATAATGTCTTCCAGTTCCATCCATGTTATTGAAAATAACTAATAGAGTGGAATTGGATGTTCCTAACACAAAGAAATGATAAATGATGATAAATGCTTAGATGGTAGATACCTTAATTACTCAGATTTGATTGTTATGCATTATATGCTTATATCAAAATATCACATGTACCCCATAAATATATACAACTACTATAATTAACAATAAAAATTTAAAAAATGAGTGAAGTTTTAAAAATTAATATTTATTTGACCTATAAGTACTAAGGAGTTGTTCTGAAATCTTAATCTGTAACTCTATCTATGTAATCAGATTTGATTAAGATTTTAGTTCCAGTTGCAAAAGAATTTACATTTTGACATAACCACCAAGAAAAAATCATAATATGGAAGGATGGCCCTAATGCATGTCAAATTTGTCTAAATAGGTAGGTAATCTTGGTCAGATGACTAATGTATTTCAATATGTTCTATGATTACATGAGGTCCTGACAGTTATATACTGAATGCCAAATTGATATCTTTAGATTTTAACGAAAGACTTGTTAGTTTAAAATACATTTATTTTGACCTTTTAGATTTTAAGACAACTTTGTGAAGGTGCAAGTGACATATAATAAGCTGCTCATATTTAATGTGTCCAATTTAATGAGTTTTGACATACAAATGCTAACATCAAATGACACATTTTTAAAATAAAATCATACTTGGGCAACAACTGCAGAATATGCATCATTTTGCAAGGGAGGTAGAATGTTTACCGAGGTAGAACATTTACCAAAATAGACACTATTCTGATCCAAAAAGGAAGTCTTAAAGGATTGAAATCATATAGTGAATGTCTCAAAATTACTATGGAATTAATTTGGAACTCCATAACATAGTTAATTGTCATAGCCAAATGTCTGGAAAATATATATTGCACTCTAAAAAACCCTATGCACAAAGTAAGGAATCACAATAGAATAAGAAAATATTGTGAGCTCAATGAGAATAAAATGTATGGCAAGCTCATGGAAGTAATGTGTGATTATAGCAAGGTTTCAGGATACACTGTCAATATATAAAAGTCTAATTCTTTTCTATATACCAGCAATGAAGAAGTGGAATTTGAAGTTAAAAAGACAATACCATTTATAATAGTTTACATTTACAATGGATTACATTTCCAAAAACATATCTGATGAAGAAGAATATACAAAGAACTCTTAAAACTCAGGAATGAGAATGTAAATGATCTGACCTAAATTGATCATTCTCCAAAGAAGATGCATGGATGGAAAATAAGAATATGAAAAGATACTAAAAAAACACAAATCATTAGGGGATTACAAATTAAAACAACAATGAGATACCACTATATACCTATTAGAACAACCAAAGCATACATAACACTGACAACAACAAATGCTGTGAAGGATGTGGAGCAGTAGGAACTTTCATTCGTTGCTGGTGGAAATGCGAAATGGTACAACCACTTTGTAAGACAGTTTAGTTTCTTATAAAACTAAACATACCCTTACCATTCATCTTGTTATTTATCCAAATGAGTTGAATATTTATGTCTACAAAAAAAATAGCACACAAACATATAGAGCATCTTCTTTCATAATTACCAAATTGTGGAAACAATCATGATTGTCTTTCAATAGGTGAGTAGATAAATAATCTTGTTACATTCAGACATAGGAATATTATTCAGGAATAAAAAGAAATGAATTATTAGGGCGTGAAAAGTCATGGGGGGACTTTAAATACTTATTACTAAGTGAAATGAACCAATATGAAAAGGTTACATAAAGTATTATTCCAAGTATATGGCATTCTAGAAAAGGCAAAACCATGGAGACAGTAAAAAGATCAGTGGTTTCCAAACTTAGGGAACATGAAGGGATGAATAAGCAAGAACAGAGGATTTTTAGGTCAGTGAAACTACTCAGTATGGTAGTGAAATGGCAGATACAGGTGATCATATGTTTGTCAAAACCCACAGAATGTACAAGACTAAAAGTAAACCCTAATGTAAACTATGGACTTTGAGTGATAATGATGTGCTATTGTAGGTTTCTTTATTGTAAAAAATGTACTACTGTGGTGTGGAATATTGATAGTGGAGAAGGTTGTTTGTATGCAGGGGCAGGGGTACATGGGAGCTCTGTGTAATTTCTGTTTAATTTTACTGTGAACCTAAGATTGCTCTAAAAAGTGAAGTCTATTAAAACATTCCAAATAGATTATAAAATGTACCCAGAATGACTTAGAACTGTCTAAGGCTTCAGAAAAAGAACTTAAAACCAACCATCTTATGGATAAATGTTTTAAATATTATGAACTGATTTCAACAAGTTTTGAAACTGATAGTATCTCATTGCTGTGTTTGGCACATAAGCACATTAGTTCTATCATTTGAATGATGACAAATTAAAGTGAGCTTTTTTTCAGTGAGTCATGCTTTTTGATGATATTTAAGCAGAAACAACATAGAATGAAAAATCGAAATGGTATTCTATTCAGCTGCTGGATGGTGTAAAATGTGTAAACCCCAACAATGTCAAGCACATTGTTCTGTGATATTGGCCCTTTTTATCTAGTCTTTTCTATTTTAGAAGTAATGGTGAACTGTGTAAAATAATGGTATATTACAATGAGAGATTTGAGAATTGATGTGGATTGAATGTATTTTTCAACGTGTGATGTATCATGTGGTGTTTTCAGAATAAGAAAATGTTCAAAGGAAACTAATTTTATAGCATTAAAAAAACACTTGTACAATGCTAAATTTGTGAACTTTCTGCAGTTGAATCAGAGCAAAATAAATATATATGCTCAGTTGATAAAGTGAAAAACAAAAAAAACAAAAAACAAAAATAAAAAACCAAAGCTGACCAGCACTCTATGAAAATGTCAAGGGTAAGAAAGATAAGGAAAGACTGAGAAATGGTCATAGATCAGAGGAGACTAAAGAAACATGACATTTGAGTTTAGCAATGTGGTGTCTTGAATTGAATCCTCGAGTAGAAAAAGGGCATTACTGGAACAGTAGGGGAAACTTTGGTGAAGGGCATATAGGGAATCTCTGTAATCTGCACCTCTTCTACATTACAATTATTATTGTTATTATTATTATTTTGAGACACGGTTTTGCTCAGTTTCATGGGCTACAATGCCACGGCGTCATCATAGCTCACTGCGGCCTCAAATGTCTGGGTTCCAGCAATCCTCTTATTTTAGCCTTCTAAGTAGCTGGGACTATAGGCATATGCTAACACACCCAGCTACTTTTTCTATTTTGATAGAGATGGGGTCTCGCTCTTGCACAAGCTAGTCTTGGACTCCTGACTTCAAGTGGTCCTCCTGCCTTGGAACCCCAGAATCTAAAATTATTTTCAAATAAAATGTGTGATGCACATTTGGATAGTCTCTACCTTTGGCAATTGTAAATAGTTCAGAAAACATTTTTGAGCATGTTTTCAATTCTTTTAGGTACATACCTCCAAGTGGAACTACTGGATCATATGGTAATTTTATGTTTAACATTAGGTACTGCCAAACTGTTTTCCACATTAGCTGCACCGTTTTTAGATTCCCACCAGTAATGGATGATCACTCCAATTTCTCCACACCCTCATGAACACTTTTTACTTTATTATATTGTTTGCTATTGTTATTATGGCCAACTAGTGGATGTGAAGTGATATCTCATTGTGGTTTTGATATGAATTTCTTTAGTGATTAATGATGTTGAAAATCTCCTCATGCACTTCTTGGTTGGCAATTTGTCTATCTTCTTTAGAGAAATCTCTATTCAAATATTTGACTCAGTTTTAACTAGGTTGTCTTTGTAAGAGTCGTGAGAGTTCTTAACATACACTGCATAATAGACCTGTATTACTTTTCTAGGGTGCCATAACAAATGACCACAAACTTGGCAGTTTGAAACAACAGAAATTCCTTCTGTATCTATTGAGATGATAAATGGGATGTTTTGTATTCTTAATTCTGTTTATGTAGTTAATCACATTTATTGATTTGTATAGGTTGAATCCTCCTTGCATACCTGGGATGAAACCCACTTGATCATGATGAATTATCTCCATTTCTGGAGGCTAGAAGTCTGTTGTTGGCAGGGCCAGGCTCCCTCTGAAGGCTCTGGGGGGGGGGAAGTCTTGGTGACTCTAGGTGTTTCTTAGCTTGTGGCCGCATAACTTCAACCTCCTCCATTGGATTTTCATGGCCTTCTTATCTGTATTCTTGTCTTTTCTTGTGTCTCTTGGATAGTTTGAGCTCAGGAGTTTGAGACAAACCTGAGCAAGAGTGAGACCCCATCTCTACTAAAAAAATCATAGAAATTAGCTGGACAACTTATATATATATAATATATATATATATATATATTATATATATATATTATAAAATTATAATATTATATATTATAAAAACTTATATATATATATATATATATATATATTATAAAATTAGCTGGGCATGGTGGTGCAAGCCTGTAGTCCCAGCTACTCAGGAGGCTGAGGAAAGAGGCTTGGTTGAGCCCAGGAGATTGAGGTTGCTGTGAGAGAGGTTGACATCACAGCACTCTAGCCTGGGCAACAGACTGAGACTCTGTCTAAAAAAATAAAATAAAATAAACTAGAGGGTGGTATGTGAAGAGACTAGCAGATAGAAACCATATCCTGTAGGTCCCTTTGTTCTTAGCAAACATCACATTTTAAATTTTATCCTAAGAATGATGTGTATTCTTTGAGAACTTTTGTAGTATGTGCATTTATAAAGGGTAAGACAGTGTTAAGAATTTTATTCAAATTATGCATTTAATTCTTAATATATCATGAGAATGAAGTGATATTTTACAGAAGGTGTCTTAGAGAACTTATGCTTCTTCTCTAACATGTTAGCATCAGCTACTGCCATCTTTTTATAGGTATGCATTTCATGAAGACCCTCTAATCTTCTAGGTTTTAAAAACTCCAAACTCTTCCTTTTATTTCTGTAGTCTTAGAGTTGGTAAAGTTTTCCTTCAGTTTCTTTTTTTTTTCCTTTTATTTCATCATATTATGGAGGTACAAATATTGTTAGGGTTACAAATATTGCTCCTGCCCCCTCCCTCCCCCCAAAATGTCCAATCCCCTGGTGGTGTGCATTGCACACGTTATGGAAACATACATCCCTTTCCTCCTCCCCACTCCTGCCTGCCCACCACCTGCTAAAAAGTTTTTTTTGTTGTTGTTGGTTTTGTTTTTTTTTTTAACATTTTGGTTACATTGTATATCTTTGCCTCTCCCTAAGAAGGGTTAGAGTTATGCCCTCCCCCTCCAAAATGCTCATCCCATCCCTAAGATTGGGTCCCCCACCCCCGAATCTCTTGTGGGTATTGGCACCATTTGAAAACCGAAGTTTAAATCAGTCAGTACCAATTTGATGGTGAGTAGATGTGGAGCCCATTTTCCATGTCTTGTGTTGCCTCACTTTGGATAACGGACTTAAGCTTAATCCAGGATAGCATAAATGGTGCTAGCTCACTGTCATTTCTTAGGATTGAGTAATATTCCATTGTGAGCATATACCACATTATAATTATCCACTCATGAATTGATGGGCACTTGGGTTGTTTCCATGATTATAGTGAATTTTGCTGCTATAAACATTTGTGTGCAGATGTCTTTATAATAGAATGTCTTATGCTCTTTTTGGTAGATGCCTAACAATGCTATTGCAGGGTCAAATGGTATTTCTATTTCTAGCTGTTTGAGGTAACTCCAAATTCTTTCCCACAAAGGTTTGTACTAATTTGCAGTCCCACCAGCAGTGTAGGAGTGTTCCTGTCTCTCCGCATCCTCGCCAGCATTTGTTGTTTTGGGATTTCTTGAGATAGGCCATTCTTATTGGGGTTAGATGGTATGTCATTGTGGCTTTGATTTGCATTTCTCTAATAATTAGAGAGGTTGAGCATTTCTTTATATGTTTGCAGGCCATTATTCTGTCTTCTTTGGAGAAGTTTCTTTTCATTTCCGTGGCCCATTTCTTGATGGTATTGTTTGATTTTTTTCTTGTTAATTTTTTAAAGCTCTAGATAGATTCTTGTTATTAGGCCTTTATCAGAGGTGTAGAGAGCAAATATTTTCTCCCACTCTGTGGGTTGTCTATTTGCTCTACTGATGGTTTCCTTGGCTGTGCAGAAACTTTTTAATTTGATCAGATCCCATTTGTTTATTTTTGATGCTGCGGTGATTGCCTTGGGGCTCTTCCTCAAAAATTCTTTGCCTAGGCCAATGTCTGATAGGGTTTTCCCAACATCTTCTTCTAGGATTCTTAAGGTTTCATGTCTTAAGTTTAAGTCTGTTATCCATCTTGAGTGAATTTTTGTGAGAGGTGAGAGGTAGGGATCCTGATTTGCTCTTCTGCATGTTGCTAACCAGTTTTCCCAGTACCATTTATTGAAGAGAGATTCTTTTCCCCAATGTATATTTTTGTCAGCTTTATCAAAGATTAGATTGCCGTATACTGATGGTTTCATCTCTGGTATCTCAGATCTATTCCAGATATCTATGCTTCTGTTCTTGTGCCAGTACAAGGCTGATTTAACTATTATTGCTTTATAGTACAGTTTGAAGTCAGGAAGACTGATGCCTCCTAGTTTGTTCTTTCTATTTAAGATTGCTTATATGAGTTTTTTTCTGGTTCCATAGGAAATGAAGAATTATTTTTTCTAGATCTGTAAAGAATGCTGATGGTATTTTCATGGGGATTTCATTGATTCTGTAGATCACTTTAGGTAATATTGACATTTTAACTATATTGATTCTACCAATCCATGAACAAGGTAGATTTTTTCATCTGTTTAAATCTTCTGCAATTTCTTTTTGTAGTGTTTCGTAGTTCTCCTTATATAAATCTTTTATATCTTTCGGTAAGAATACTCCTAGATATTTAATTTTCTTTGGGGCTATAGTAAAGGGTATTGCGTTTTTGATTTGAGTTTCTGCTTGATGGTTCTTGGCATATATGAATGCTTCTGATTTGTGTATATTGATTTTATAACCTGAAACTTTACCAAATTTGGTTATCAAGTATAGGAGTCTCTTGGAAGAGTCCATGGGGTTTTCTAGGTATAATATCATATCATCGGCAAAGAGCGAGAGTTTGATTTCATCTGCTCCCACTTGAATGCCCTTAATACCCGTCTCCTGTCTAATTGCTATCACTAGGTCTTCAAGCACTATGTTAAATAGGAGAGAAGATAGTGGGCATTCTTGTCTAGTTCCGGATTGAAGGGGGAAAGATTCCAATTTTTCTCCATTTAGAATGATATTAGCAGTGGGTTTGTCATAGATAGATTTGATAATTTTAAGGTATGAGCCATCTATGCCTATTTTGTTAAGAGTTTTTATCATAAAGGTGTGTTGTACCTTGTCAAATGCTTTTTCTGCATCTATTGACAGAATCATATGGTCTTTGTTCTTGATTTTAGTTATGAAGTGAATTGCATTTATAGACTTGCATATGTTGAACCGTCCTTGCATCTCTGGAATAAAGCCCACCTGGTCATGGTGAATTATTTTTTTGATGTGCTGCTGAATCCTGTTTGCCAAAATTTTATTTAGGATTTTTGCATCTGTATTCATGAGGGATATTGGTCTGTAATTTTCTTTTTTTGTTGTGTCCTTTCCTGGCTTTGGTATCAAGGTGATATTGGCTTCGTAGAATGAATTAGGAAGGATACCATCCTTCTCAATGGTGTGGAATAGTTTCTGTAGTATAGGTATGAGTTCATCTTTGTATGTTTGGTAGAACTCTGAAGTGTAGCCATCTGGCCCGGGACTTTTCCCTTTGGGCATGTTTTTAATTACTGCTTCAATTTCTGAGCTTGAGATTGGTCTGTTTAGGAATTCTGTTGCCTCCTGCATGATCTTAGGGAGGTTGTATGAATCCAAGAATTTGTCCATTTCATCTTCGTTCTGTAGTTTTGGGGCATATAGTTTTTTATAATAATCAAAAATAATGTTTTGTATTTCTTTGGTATCTGTTGTGATCTCTCCTTTTTCATTTCTTATTGAGTTTATTACAGTCCTTTCCCTTTGGGTCCTTGTCAATCTAGCAAGAGGGCCATCGATTTGTTTATCTTTTCAAAAAACCAGCTTCTGGTTTTGTTGATTTTCAGTGTAGTTCTTTTGTTCTCCATTTCATTCAGTTCTGCTTTGATCTTTGTTATTTCTTTTCTTCTATTAGGATTGGAAATTGTTTGCTCTTCTTTTTCCAATTCCTTGAGCTTATTCATTAGGTTGTCAGTATCTAAGCTTTCTGTTTTTTGGATGTGAGAATTAATTCCTATTAGTTTTCCTCTCAGGTGAGCTTTTGCTGTATCCCACAAGTTTTGGTAAGAAGTATAATCATTATCATTTTGTTCAAAGAAATTCTCAATTTCCCTCTGAATTTCTTCCTTTACCCAATAATTTTTCAATAATAGATTGTTTAGTTTCCATGATTTTGTGAGGGGTTGAGTGTTTCTATAGGAATTGAACTGTAATTTTATACCGTTAGGTCAGTGAAGATACAAGGTATAATTTCTATTTTCTTGAATTTTTTGAGATCTGATTTGCGGCCTAGGATGTGATCAATTTTGGAGTAGGATCCAAGGGCTGCTGAAAAGAATGTAAATTCAAGTTTGTTTGGGTGGAATGCTCTATAGAGATCTGTCAGACCTTTTTGATCAAGGGCTTTATTCAGGTCCATTATATCTTTGCTTATTTTCTGTTTGGAGGATCTATCCAGATCGTTCAATGGGGTGTTGAAGTCCCCTGTTACTATGGTAGTGTTATGTAACAAGGTGTTTATATTAAACAAGGTTTGCTTTCAGTAATTGGTGGCACTGTATTGGGTGCATAGATACTAAGAATTGTTAAATCTTCTTGTTGGATCTTCCCTTTCACCATTATATAACGGCCATCTTTATCCTTTTTACTTTTGCTATTTTAAAGCTTATATTATTTGCAAATAGTATAGCTACTCCAGCTTTCTTTTGACTTCCGTTTGACTGGATGATAGTTTTCCATCCCTTGACCTTCAGCTGGCGGGCATCTTTGTGGGTGAGATGTGTTTCGTGTAGACAACAGATGCTAGGTTTGTGCAATTTTATCCACTCTGCCAGTCTATGTCTCTTCAGAGGGCAGTTTAAGCTGTTTACATTTATTGAGAGGATTGAAATTGGAGGAAGATTACCATTCATATTGTTGGGTGGAGTCTTGTTGCTTTGTTTTACTCCTTGGGCCATCCTTTAGTTCGAGATCTAAACTTTAATTCTTTGATGATTTCACTTTCAGGAGTGTCTACTGCCTTGCTCGGTTGGAAATGCAGGTCTAAGAACTTCCTGTAGGGATGGTCTGGTCTTTGCAAATTCCTTCAGGTATTGTTTGTCTGAGAAGGACTTTATTTCTCCCTCATAGATGAAACTTAATTTTTCCGGATAAAGAATTCTAGGCTGGGCTTTGTTCTGTTTTAGAAGATTAAGGTTAGGTACCCAATCCCTCCTGGCTTGTAAGGTTTCAGATGAGAAGTCTGCTGTTAGTCTGATAGGCTTACCTTTATAGGTCATTCGCTGCTCGGAGAATTGTTTCTTTCACGTTTACTTTGGTTAGCCTAAAAACCACGTGGCGACGTGAATGCCTTTTCACATTGAGTCTCCCCAGAGTTCTGTGTGCTTCTTGTATTTGGATGTCAAGATTTCTGGCCAGGCCTGGCATATTTTCCTCCAATATTCCGTGACATAAGTTTTCCAGCCCTTGTGAATGTTCCTCTTCCCCTTCCAGAATCCCAATCAGTCTGATATTTGGTTTTTTAACATAATCCCACATTTACTGTAAACTTTGGTCTTGGTTCTTGTTTCTGTGTTCCCTTTCTTCCTCTGATTTGTTTAGAGCATTGGCATAATTTTCAAGTTCTGAGATTCTTTCTTCTGCATGGTCCATCCTGTTCTTTAGGCTTTCCACTGAATTATGAAGATCCTTGATTGTTTCCTTCATTGCCAGGATTTCTGTTTGGTTTTTCTTGATAGTCTCAATTTCTTTGGAGAATCTTTCATTCATTTCTTGTATTGTTCTTGTGGTTTCTCTATGTTGTAATTCTATTTTCTCTTCAATTCCATTCAGTTTTGTAGCAATCCATATTCGGAAATCTTCCTCTGTCAGTTTACTCATGTCATGTAAGTTGGTGTCAGACAATGGAAAATGAGTATTTTGCTTTGGAGGTGACTTTTCTCTCTGGTCCTTCATGTTTCCTGTAAACTTTCACTGGTTCTTTCTCATCTGGATGCTTTATTGAGGATCGGAGATGCAGTGAATGGATTATGAGCTAAGATCAGCAGTGCTTGAGCTGCCAGGGACCACTGAGAATCTCCACTGAGGGGTAACGTCTGTCCCTTTTATGTGTGTCACCAGTGGAGCTTTAGCCACTGCAGACCCCAGGGGAGGATTCACGGAGGATGGCGCTCACCCTCTCTTACACCCCTTCCCAGGCAGAGCTCAAGCAGCTGGAGTCTGTAGACTAGTTCCACTGAGGGATGAAAACTTTCGGCACCCTGGTGGCAGTTCTTGGGCTGCTGGAGACCCTTGGGAAGGGTCACGGAGGATGGCTCTCTCTCCCCCCTTTTGCCCTTCCACTGGCAGAGCTCAGGTGGCTAGAGACTGCGGACAAGCTTCGCTGAGGGGTGAAAATTATCCACATGTGTCCATCTCTGGCGGCAGGGCTTGGATTGCTGGAGATCCCTGGGGAGGGACTGCAGAGGATGGCTCTCACCCCTGGCTGTGTCCCTTCACTGGCAGTGCTCAAGCGACTGGGATCCGCAGACAAGTTCCGCTGGGGATTGAAAACTATGGGTATGTCCCTGCAGCAGTGGGGCTTCGGCCACTGGAGGCCCCTGGGGAGGGTCTGCAGAAGATGGCTCTCACTCTGCCTTCTGTTCCTTTACCTGCAGAGCTCAAGCAGCTGGGAACCATGGACACGTTCCGTGGAGGGGCAAAAACTATCTGTGAGTCCCCGCATGGACAGGGTGTGTGACATTTGAGACCCCTGTGGAGGGTCCGCAGAGGATGGCTCTCACCCCACTTTCTGTCCCTTCACCGGGAGAATTCAAGGGGCTGGGAACCGTGGACAAGTTTCGCCGAGGGGTGAAAACTCTCAGTGCGTCCCCACAGAGGCGGGGCTTGGGTCGCTGAGGAACTCTGGGAAGGGTCTGCAGAGGATGGCTCTCACCCTTCCTTCTGTCCCTTCACTGGCAGAACTCAGGTGGCTGGAAACCATGGACAAGTTCCTGGGAGGGGCAAAAACTATCTGTATATCCTTGCAACGGTGGGGCGTGGGTCGCTGGAGACCCCTGGGGAGGGTCCGTGGAGGATGGCTCTTGCTCCGATTTCTGTCCCTTCACCGGCAGGGCTCAAGGGGCTGGGAACCCCGGACAAGTTCCGCCGAGGGGTGAGAACTATCGGTGCGCACCCAGAGTCCAAGCCACTGGAAGTCCCTGCGCAGGATCCGCAGAGGCCAGGACCTGCGGGCAAGTTCCGCTGAGGGGATGGAACTATCGGAGTGTCCTGCAGCAGCAGAGCTTGGGTCTCTGGAGACCCCCGGTAGGTTCCCGGAGGATGGCTCTCACTCCCCTCTTCCACTCCCTCCCTTGCAGCGCTTGGGCCGCTGCCTGAGTCCACCCGCGACTCAGTCAAATGAGCAATCTGTCTCACTTTTCTGTCCCTTCACATGCAAGGTGTAAGCCTCTAGTGTTTATAGTTCTCCCAGCAATGGCGACCTTACACGGTGCCCTGGAGATTTCAAATTACTTTCTGTTCCTGCCTCCTCTTCAACCTGCCTGCCCGTCCGTGTTACCTCTTCACGCTATCTTCAGGCACTTCTCTGCTTGCGTGGGCATGGAGGTCAGTGAGGGAGAAGTTGTTTTCCTGTAGAAAGGTTCACACAGCCGTTTGAACGTCACTCCAATCCCCGCAGTACCACTGGGATTCTCGGAACTTCACAATAAATCCACTGAGTCACTTTCTTCCTTTTCCTGGCACTGCTGCCCCTCGAAGCTTCCCTGTAGTTCTGTGAAGCTGATCCTGTAAAAGAACTACCCACTCGAGTGATTCGGGCCACCTTCTTCACCTCCCACTCCAAGAGCAAAGAGCAAGGAGATCATCCCTAGTCCGCCATTTTTGACAAAAGTCTCCCTTCAGTTTCTTTTTTAATAATCTCTTAGTGTTTTTTAAAAAATATTTTAATTTTTTTTAATATCTCATTTAGCATTTCTAAATGATACTGATTTATAAAACCAGTGGTGAAGTTTCTCTCTCCCAACTGAACCCTGACTACATATAAATTTGTAATAGTATTGGTCCTAGAACACATATTCTCAAATACGGGGTTTTGGAATTTGTTTGGTCTTGACCTTGGGACTGAATACAGTGCTGAACTCCTTGCCAAGGTAAAATGGGATGCTAATAATCTCATTATAGGGCATCAGCATCATGAATAACTGTCATGATTGTATTAAAGTGCCAAATGAAGCAAGTGCCTATGGCCCTTCACCATTTGGGCAG
The DNA here is from genome assembly GCF_040939455.1 of Microcebus murinus. Taxonomy (NCBI): domain Eukaryota; kingdom Metazoa; phylum Chordata; class Mammalia; order Primates; family Cheirogaleidae; genus Microcebus; species Microcebus murinus. The sequence goes on along the minus strand of NC_134109.1, from coordinate 72,723,307 downwards.
TAATGATGATTATAAACAGTGTGGTATGTGATTGATTCTTCTGAAGCTTACAAAAGAAAGTGACAAGCTCAGATCTTTACACATTCATTTCAAGTCATAATCTGTGAACAAGAAAAATTCTATGACAATCTTTATATAATATCTTCTTTATTATAGCTACAGAAGCAATCATGATGTAATTAACCATAAAATCTAATCTAATCTAATCTATTACTTCTATTTGGTCTGAAGTGTAGCTCAAGTTCGATGTTTTCTTATTGATTTTTCTGCCTGGATAATTTATCCATTAATGAAAGTAAAGTATAGAAGTTCTCTATCATTGTATTGCTATCTATTTCTGCCTTCAGATCTTGTAATATTTGTTTAATACATAGGTCCTCTGATGTTTAATGCATATATATTATATTTAAAATTGTTGTATCCTTCTGTTGAATTTACCCCTTTATCTTTATATAAAGATATACTTTGTCTCTTATTGGTATTTTTACTGACAATCTATATTTTCTGATATAACTACCCATGCTTTCTTTTGGTTTTCATTTTCATGGAATATTTTGGTTCCTTTTGTTTCACCCTATGTGTGCTCTTAAAGGTAAAACAAGTAGTATATAGTTAGATCTTATTTTTTATTTCTTTTAATACATTTAACCATTCTTTGTCTTTTGATTGTAGGATTTATACCATCTATATTTAAGATAATTATTGATAGGTAAGAATTCAGTATTGCCATTTTGTTAATTGTGTTTTGACTCTTTTGCAGTTAATTTGTTCCTTTTTTGCTGTCTTTGTGATTTTAAGATTTTCTATAGTGGTATGCTTTGATTTGTTTGCATTTGTACTTTGTGTACCTTCTTTATATTTTTGCTTTGTAATTATCATTGGACTTATATAAAATATCTAATAATTGTAAGTCTACCTTGTGCTGATAACTATTAGTCATGTCCCCATCATATTTTAAGTTTTTAGTGTCTCAATTTACTTCTTTTTATTTTGCATATCCATTAACAAATTATTATAGTTATAGTTACTTTTAATACTTTTGTCTTTTAAATTTTACACTGGAGTAAATGTAATTTATACAACACTATTACAGTATTAAAGTTTTATCAATTTGACTGTATACTTACCTTTACCAGTAAGTTTTTAGTTCTACGTTTCTTTTTTTTTTTTTTTTTGAGACAGAGTCTCGCTTTGTTGCCCAGGCTAGAGTGAGTGCCATGGCGTCAGCCTAGCTCACAGCAACCTCAAACTCCTGGCTCAAGCAATCCTCCTGCCTCAGCCTCCCAAGTAGCTGGGACTACAGGCATTCGCCACCATGCCCGGCTAATTTTTTGTATATATATTAGTTGGCCAATTAATTTCCTTCTATTTTATAGTAGAGACGGGGTCTCGCTCTTGCTCAGGCTGGTTTCGAACTCCTGACCTCGAGCAATCCGCCCGCCTCGGCCTCCCAGAGAGCTAGGATTACAGGCGTGAGCCACCGCGCCCGGCCAGTTCTACGTTTCTTTACTCTCCCTGAACGGACTTAGATTCTATGCCCTCAATGTGATACTCTAAATATAATCTGAACAATGCAGAGTCATAGTAGATGGGAAGAGTTGGAAGAAAAATAAGGGGTAGAAGGAACCTGCATGGAGATTTTCTTTTCTCCCCTGAATAATCATCACATTCATAATTTAGAAAATAATCACTGTCTACCTTATTTATGTGGAACCACATAGTGGGAAGATAGCTATCTTCTCTTTGCCAAATATTTCTTCTCTGTATTACATTAAGAGAGTTTTTCTAAGGTTAACTTAATATAATTGGTAAAATTTCTTGCGATTATATAATGGGGATACCCTTAACTTGTATTTCTTAACTTGACGGTACACATCTCTTACTTGAACTGTTATCAGAGAATAATTAATATATTTATTTATTTTTATTGAGATATAATTCATGCACCATAAAATTCTCCTACTAAACAACAAACATCTTAATCTTCTAAAAACATTATGTTGATCAACTACTTTATTGTGGCTATTTTCATTAGATCAAATGATCAGGAAAAATGAAGTATTTTGGATGCTTTATATATATCTAACCAGATAGTGGGTGATGAACCACCTCAAAAACTTTTCTGGAGGTTCAATGGTTAGCATCCTAATGTGTTCCTATAGATACTAAATACCTAGACTTGGACATGAGGTGATAGTGTGACCTAAAGTACTAAACATGACTTGGGTCCTATCTCACTCTGCAAGTTATAAACTCAAGATGCAAAAAGAGCATTCTATCATCAGGTGAAATGTATAAGACGCTGAAATGTATAAGAGACTGAGCTTAGCAGTTTTAGAAGCATAAAGAAGTTGCATTAGTTATGGCTCAACTCCTTCAACAACTACTCATGTCATGCTGCCTTTTCTCCCTCATTGTACACCTGTGGGTACATGGGGAGTTCCTTATAAAGAGAACACTGACAAATAAGAACTTGGGCTTGAGTACGCTGATGGTTTTTTATTATAGCAAATTAGGAACAGCAATTAGAAGCAACTAGTAGTGAAACACTGAAGCCTTACATTTCCAAGTAAGTAAAGTATGATTTTCAAGTATTAGTTATGGTTAGTATTATGGTTGTGGTCCTGAAGGACAGTGGTGAGGGGAAAGAAAAAAAAACCTGGAAAAAAGAGCAAACTAAATCCAAAACAAGCAGAATGAAGGAAATAATACAGTTGAGAGCAGAAATAATAAAATTAAAAAGAGAAAAATAGAGAAAATAAATGAAATCCAAAGCTCATTCTTTGAGAAGATCAATAAAATCCATTAACTTCTTAGTAGATTGACCAAATAAGATATATGTATGCAAAACACAGACACACACTGACACACACACACAGACACATACACACAGTGAGGGGTGAATGAGAGAGAGAATAAACCAATTTATCAGAATCAGTAATGAAAGAGGGAACTTTACTTACAACTTTACAGATAAGATAAAGGCTGTTAGGGTGAGAACTTACAGCAGGGGCTGAGAAAGAATTCTTGACACAAAGATAACGATAGTTTTAAAGAAAGAATTTTAGGTTACTTTCGTTTTTTTCGACTTTTTTAATTTCAGTATATTATGGGGGTACAAATGTTAAGGTTACGTATATTGCCCATGCCTCCCCTCCCCCCTTGAGTCAGAGCTTAAAGTGTGACCATTCCCCAGATGTTGCATATCTCACTCATTAGGTTTGTATATACCCATCCCCCCATCCCTCCCCCCCACTTGCCCGACATCCAATAAATGTTATTCCTATATGTCCACTTAGGTGTTGATCAGTTAATATCAATTTGCTGGTGAGTGCATGTGATGCGTGTTTTTCCATTCTTGAGATACTTCACTTAGTAGAATGGGTTCCAGCTCTATGGAGGAAAATACAAGAGGTGTTATATCACCATTGTTTCTTAAAGCTGGATAGTACTCCATGATATACATATACCACATTTTATTAATCCACTCATGTATTGATGGGCACCTGGGTTATTTCCACAACTTTGTGATTGTGAACTGTGCTGCTATAAATATTCTAGTCCAGGTGTCTTTTGTGTAGAGTGTCATTTGATCATTTGGGTAGATGCCCAGTAGTGGAATTGCTGGATCAAATGGTAGATCTACTTGTATTGCTTTAAGGTATCTCCATATTGCTTTCCACAGAGGCTGAACCAGTTTGCAATCCTGCCAGCTGTGTAGGAGTTTTCCTATCTCTCTGCATCCATACCAACATTTATTGTTTGGGGACTTTTTTATAAAGGCCATTCTTACTGGAGATAAGTGATAACTCATTGCAGTTTTGATTTGCATTTCCCTGATGATTAGAGATGTTGAGCAATTTTTCATGTTCGTTGGCCTTTATTCTGTCTTCTTTTGAAAAATTTCTGTTCATATCCAATGCCCACTTTTTGATAGGGTTGTTTGATTTTTCCTTGCTGATTTTCCTGAGTTCTAAATAAATTCTAGTTATCAGCCCTTTATCGGATGTGTAGCTTGCGAAAATTTTCTCCCATTCTGTGGGTTGTCTGTTTGCTCTCTTGAAAGTTTCTTTGGCTGTGCAGAAGCTTTTTAATTTGATCAGGTTCCATTTGTTTACTTTTGTTGTTGCTGTGATTGCCTTTGGCGTCTTCTTCATAAATTCTTTGCCTAGGCCAATGTCTAGAAGAGTATTTCCAATGTTTTCCCCTAGAATTCTAATAGTTTCACACCTAATGTTCAAGTGTGTCACCCAGTGTGAGTTGATTTTTCTGAGAGGTGAAAGGTGTGGTTCCTGTTTCAGTCTTCTACATGTGGCTATCCAGTTTTCCCAGCACCATTTATTGAATAAGGATTCTTTTCCCCAGTGTATGTTTTTGTCTGTTTTGTTGAAGATTAGTTGGCTATATGAGGATGGTTTTATATCTGGGTTCTCTGTTCTGTTCCACTGGTCAATGTCCCTGTTCTTGTGCCAGTCACAAGCTATTTTAATTACTATAGCCTTGTAGTATAGTTTGAAATCTGGTAAATTGATACCTCCTATTTTGTTTTTATTGCCTAGGATTGATTTTGCTATACTGGGTCTTCTCTGGTTCCATACAAAGCATAAAACTATTTTTTCTATATCTGTGAAAAATGATAATGGTATTATAATAGGGATTGCATTGACTCTGCAGGTCACTTTTGGTAGTATAGACATTTTAACAATGTTGGTTCTGCCAACCCATGAGCATGGTATATTCTTCCACCTGTTTACATCCTCTGCTATTTCTTTCTTCAGTGTTTCATAGTTCTCCCTGTAGAGGTCTTTTACCTCCTTAGTTAAATATATTCCTAGGTACTTTATTTTCTTTGTTGCTATTGTAAAGGGAATTGAGTCTTTGATTTGGTTCTCACTTGTACTGTTGTTGGCATATATGAATGCCTCTGATTTCTGTGTATTGATTTTGTATCCTGAGACTTTACCAACTTCATTTATCAGTTCAAGGAGTCTCTGGGTTGAATCCTTGGGGTTTTCTAGGTATAATATTATGTCATCAGCAAAGAGTGTGAATTTGATCTCTTCTGCTCCCATTTGGATGCCCTTAATTCCACTCTCTTGTCTGATTGCTGTAGCAAGGATTTCCAGCACTATGTTGAATAGAAGTGGAGATATTGGGCAACCTTGTCTTGTTCCAGTTCTAAGTGGGAATTCTTTCAATTTTTCCCCACTAAGTATGATATTGGCTGTGGGTTTGTCATATATGGCTTGTATGAAGGGATGGTTCAACATATACAAATCTATAAATGTAATTCACCATATAAACAAAAGCAAAAATAAAGACCAGATGATCCTCTCAATAGATGCAAAAAAAGCATTTGACAAAATTCAACACCCTTTTATGATAAGAATGCTCAACAAAATAGGCATAGATGGGGCTTATGTTACTTTAAAAGAGAGGAAAATGCATGGCATGAAAGAGAGAAACAAGTGCTGCCTAAGGCTACGAGGTTTGGGCTTTTATTGGGGTTGTAAAGGCTTAAGGAAAAGCAGTTATTGCTGCAAAATGATAGTAGCTTTGTTTGTTTATTTTCTCTGGTAGGCTGCTTTGTCAGTCCTTTTGATATGTGTTCTCATGGATGTGTGGGAGGGTCTCCTCCATGCTGTCTGCTCAGTCCTCTTCAAGTGCTGTTAAAACAAACTCTTAAAGACAAGTTAAGCCATAGGTGGTTAAGCAAATAAAGGAGCAATTATGTGCTATGATTTCCCCCTATTTCTCTGTTAGATAGTTTATTAGCAAGGTTGTCTTTTCAGGCACCCATTTCTTTGGTTGGAATTGATAATCTTAACAATGGACTCAGAAACTGGGGTGTTTGCATGACAGTCTGTTCTTCTGTAACTGCTTCCTGCTGACTTAGGGTTATAGATTTGTCCCTGCCTGAGAGTCCAGTTAAGGGTTCGTAAGGGGGAGCGGCTGAAAACAGAGTCTTAAATGTTAGAATAGAGTGGCATAGTAATCACACTGGAAAGAAACAGTAAGGGCTCGAATTTGTTTTTGTATGAATGCTATTAAATAGTGGAGAATGTAGAGTCTGAAAACGAGTGTTAAAAGCAGAGGCATTAGGCGTCCTAAGAGAGATATTAACCGAGAAAACCATGGCCACACATGGAGTTTAAAATCCCTCCAGTCCAATCTATCAGAAGATCCCTGTTTGTGAAGTGTATTAGCCCTTTTAAAAATGTCTTGAAGGTTAGTTTGTATTTTTTTCTGATAGAATAATAAAGAAACAACAATCATTTAGCATAGCACATGTGTCTCCTTGACTGGCAGTTAGGAGATCAAGAGTCTGTCTATTATTCTATAAGTCAACCTATGACAGGGAATTTACTTGTTGTTGCAATATAGCAATCTGTTGGGCTGTTTCTATGACCAATTGGCTTATTTTTAAAGATAGTATTCCCACTGAAAAGATTGCATTAAGTAAGCCAGCTGTGCTAGCAAAAAATCCAGATATTATTCCAAGTATTGCAAGAATAGTAAAGGCTTCACGCTTAGTTCAAGGATATGAGGCTACAGTTGTGAGAAGTTGGAGGGCCTCTTGGACTGTAGGCAGATAGGGATGTAGAATGCTTGTGCTGGGGAATCTGGAAAGCAGGATATTTATTAGAGTTCCCAGTATAGACAAGAAGAGGACCAGCCTGGTATGTAATCTGGGTTGTGGAGACATTGGTAGAACCATAACAGAAGTATAAGGAGGAGGATGAGGACAACAAGAAGCCATATATATCACAGCATATTATTGAAGCTCATGGTTTGGGGGCTTCTGTGAGTAAATTGAAACTTCGTGGGGCTGGGTTGGGTGAGCTTGCCCTCAGACTTCAAAAAGCTGGCAAGGTAGCTGTTTTGGCAGGGGTCAAAGATCTGCTCCCATCTTCTGGGCAGAGCCACAAACAAGGGGTTAAAGTGGTCCCACTCATCCAGAGAGTCTGCTTGTGGAGGCAGGTATGTGTGAGGGTCATAAACTGGCAGTCTGCAGTGGGCCTTGCTGCCTCTCCCCTTTCCTCTGCTCCACAGTCTCCCACACTGTCTGCCAATAGGCAGGAGCCCAAGCCAGCACAACCCTAGATTTGTCCTAACTGTGCTGTCAGCCGGAATGTTCCCTGCTGAGAATGCCAGCCTGAGGTCAGGGTGTGGCCTTCCTTTGGGGGAAGGGGTGTCCCATGTTCAAAATGTCCCATGAACATTTTACATGTGGGACTCACACTGAACTCTCCCCACTGATCTGCCAACATGGGCTCCCTCACCTCCTGGGGCCAAGAAGGTCAATCCCTGACCATACCAGGGAGAAGTGCCCTGGTCCAGAGTCACCCACAGAGTGCAGAAGCAGGGTCAATGTCCCTCTGTCTTGGGTGTGCCCTGCTGTGATTGAGTCTCTGTGCAAGCAGCACCAGGGAGGGCCATAGAGCCAGGCGCACTCAGTGTGAACACCCCTTAGTCTGCTGCAGGACCCCAAGAGTAAAGGCCTAAGCCCTACTTTCTGTGGAAGCCTTGGTGTGGTGTCTCAATTGTCTCTCCTGGTGGCCATGGGTGGGGGAAGGGAGAAGGAAGAAAAGAGTCTGTATCAAGGAGTGCTAGCACTCTGGTCATCTCCAAACTTATCTCTGGGAGGCAGGCCATTGGATAATTTTTAAATGCCAAAAAAGCTTATTTATATATAGTTTTACAAATAAATATTAGACATTTGAATGAAAAAAATTGTCTTCTATTGATTTATTCAAATATTGTGTCTATTGTATATTAACCAGTATACCATGCATTATAGTTTTAATAAATAACCAGGTAAATCCTGGTCTTTGTTTACATTTTTAAACTTTTATAAAAATGGTTAATAATTTAAAGTATAAACAATAGTTTTGAAGACTGAGATGACTAACGAAATATCAGGATTTATTTTATTTTATTTTTAACTTTTATTAAGTTAAAGAAATCCAAGCAGAGAATTACCTCCACTGATATTCATTATGTACTTTATCACTTTTATATCATCCTTTATTTTTTCTCCATTAGCATTTGGGTAGGAAGCTATGTTAAGAACAAAATGATATTTTGCCTTTAGACAAAAGGCAAGTGAAGATTAGAAGAAGGTATCAATGCTACAAAAACACTATTTTTCCCAGTGGGTTTCAGAGAAAATTCAAAATAAAAGTTCATTTGGATGCAATCCATCAGAATGGACATATGGCTTTGTTGAATATTACAGGATTTTCTTTAATGCAGTTAAAGGCAGAGGAAAAATGATTTGATAATTTTCTCATAATGAAGGATTATTAGTGTTTGTATTTTAGAAAAATTTTTCATGGTGTTCTGCTAGTTGATTAGGAAATGTTGAAATTCCCTGAATTTTATTAACCCTATTTTTGTTTCTAGAGACAATAAAAACATGCAGACATAAATTAAATGCCCTGAATTCCCAATCTGTTTTACAAGGTAAATATAGGCAATCTCAAGTATTCACATTGAAGCTTCTGAGCATTACACATTAACATTGGAATCCCTGTAATAGCTTCTAAGTCTCTTCATAGCATTTTTCATCTCTTTATTTCTCAGGGTATAAATGGCTGGATTTAGGAGAGGTGTAATAACTGAGTAGAACACAGCAAGAAATTTGTCCATCCAGGTGATGCTGAGTGGCCACACATAGATGAAGATGCAGGGTCCAAAGAAGAGCACCACCACTGTGATGTGGGCAGTGCAGGTAGAGAGTGCCTTAGATGCCCCAGTTTTAGAGCTTTGTTGGACAGTGAGAAGAATATACGTGTAGGATATCAGCAACAGAATAAAGCAGGTTATGCCCACAACGCCACAGTGAACCTTCATTAATATTTCCAGATTATAGGAATCCATGCAGGCAAGCTTGATTACCAGTGGTGTATCACAGAAGAAGCTGTCTATGTCCCTGGGACCACAGAATGGCAGCTGAACAATTACAACCACTTGACTTATGGAATGCACAAAGCCAATGGTCCAGGAAGTCACCACCAGCCCAAAACACTTTTGGAGACTCATAATGGTGGAGTAGTGGAGTGGTTTACAGATGGCCACATAGCGGTCATAGGCCATTATTACCAGTAGCATCATCTCAAATGCTGCAATAAAATGAGAAAAGAAGATCTGGGACATGCAGCTTCCAAAATGAATGGTTTTGTTCTCCCTGAGAAAGTCTGTGATCATTTTAGGAGTGGTGACTGAGGAGAGCCACATATCAACAAAGGACAGGTTGGCCAAAAAGAAGTACATGGGAGAATAGAGATGGGAATCAGCAATGATTAAGATCACAATGCCAATATTTCCAGATACAATGATCAGGTAAAGCATACAGAATATTATGAAGAGTAAGATCTGAATATCCCAAGAGCGGCAAAGTCCCAGAAGCACAAATTCAGACACTATGGACTGATTTCCTCCATCCATTTTAATTCAGTGTATCCTCTAAAATAACCTAGAGGGAAGATTAAATTCTTAGTTACTGGGAGTAGGAAGATTACTTAATTTTTAGAATTTTGTGTTAATATTAAAATTAAGCATTTATATCTGACAGTAAAATGTATAATATGTGAAGAAAATCTTGGTCCTATATACATGGTATTATGTCCAACAGAGAAGCTAATTGCCTATGATAGGCTTTCCAATAAATAGAGCCTGAGATGCTATTGTTATGCAAATTGTTTATTTACTTTATTGAGAGGGGTCTCTCACAAGAAGCCCAAGTGCCCATCAATCAAAGAATGGATTAATAAAATGTGGTATATGTACACCATGGAGTACTATTCAGCTCTAAGAAACAATGGTGATATAGCACACCTTATATTTTCCTGGTTAGAGCTGGAACCCATACTACTAAGTGAAGTATCCCAAGAATGGAAAAACAAGCACCAGATATATTCTCCAGCAAACTGGTATTAACTGAGTAGCACCTAAGTGGACACATAGGTGCTACAGTAATAGGGTATTGGGCAGGTGGGAGGGGGGAGGGGGGCGGGTATATACATACATAGTGAGTGAGATGTGCACCATCTGGGGGATGGTCATGATGGAGACTCAGACTTTTGGGGGGAGGGGGGGAAATGGGCATTTATTGAAACCTTAAAATCTGTACCCCCATAATATACCAAAATAAAAAAAATAATTAAAAAAAAAAAAAAAAAGAAGAGAATGAGGAAATAAGGATGAGGAGTGGAAAAGCTAAAAAGATTGCTGTGTCACTTGGCAACTAACCAGCCATTCCACTAGTCCTATAATAAGAATCTGAATGAGGAACTACTAACAACTAATACACTAAATAACTAAAAATTAGGAAATACACTTACTTAGAAAGAAGATGGTGAAACTATATTGAAATTTGATACAAATGACATTATGTAACATTATTATTTTTCTATATTTCTTCTCTTAGGCATCATAAAACCAATTTTTTAACTTATCACAGTATGTAGGGACAATCTTTTAGACAGAAACTACATAGAAAGGTAATAAAGGTAATAAATATCTGGCCTGATGATTTATATACAAAACCAGGCACATAACATATAATTAATATCTACAATTAAGTGAAATTCATTTAGCAAACTTAATTGATTAGGGAAAAAATCTGGAATCTAAAGGAAATTCTTCTATCTTAAAGAAAAGGACACTAGAGTGCAACAAAAAATCTGAAAGCATAAAACTCACTAATAAAAATAAGTATACAGAAAAATTTAGAATATACTAATAATGTAATTGTGTCTAAATTACTCATATCTCTAGTATAAGGACCAAAAAAGATAGTACTATGAAACAGAGTAATAGCTACAACAATTTGTTAAGTGATAGTTAGTATAAAAAGATGTTAATTTGAGACATCAAAATGTAAAAATGTAGGTGTGTGTAAAGTGTACACTTTTTTAGTTTTTCTTTCTTTAATTTATAAGCAAAGTTAATGTGTCATCAGCTTTAAATTACCCACTATAACTTTAAGATATTTTTTGTTGCCTCATGGTAACCACAAAGGAAAAGCCTATAATAAATATACTAAAAATAAAAGTAAGGAAATAAAGCATGCTATCAGAGAACAGCACTTAACCACAAAAGAAGACAGGAAGAAAGGAAGAGAAGAGTTACACAAGTAGGAAATAGGTAACAAAATGACATCAATAAGCACTTGTCTATCAGTATAGCAGGAGGATATAACAATTATAAATGTATATATCCCAAACACTGGAATGTCTACATGTATAATGATAATACTAACAACGTAAAGGGAGAGATCAACTATAATTCAATAATCATAGGGGACTTCAACACTCCTTTTTCAGTAATGCACAGACCTTCTAGAAAGAAGTCAACAAAGAAACATCAGCTTTAAACTACCCTATAGAGCATAAAGGACTAATAGACATTTACAGATCAGTCTGCCTAGCACCTGCAGACTACATGTCTTCTCAATATCACATGGAACATTCTCTATGACAGACCATATGGTAAGCCACTAACAAACACTAAACAAACTATACACAGATTCAAGCAATCACTATTAAAATACCAATGACATTCTTTACAGATATAGAAAAAAATCTTCAAATTCATATAGAAATGCAAATGACCCCAAATAACAAATGGAATCAAGTCAAAAGAACAAAGCTGGAGGCATCACATTACCTCATTTAATAATGTACTACAAGATATAGTAACCTAAACAGCCTTGTACTGTCATAAAAACAGACACATAGACCAATGGAACAGAATAGAGAGATCAGAAATAAATCCATGCATTTATAGCCAACTAATTTTCAACAAAGATGCCAAGAGAAAATATTGGAGAAAGAATAGTCTCTTTAATAAATAGTGCTGGGAAAACTGGATATCAACGTAGGGATTAGTGAAACCAGACCCCTCTCTCTAAAGCAACTTTAAATGAATTAAAAAATTAAGTGTAAGATTCCAAACTATAAAATTACTAGAAGAAAACATAGGGAGAAGACTCCATGAAATTGGACTGTCCAAGGATTTTTTGAATTAGACTTAGAACCACAGGCAGCAAAGACAAAAATAGACAATTTTTACATCAAAATAAAATTCTTCAGTAACAAGGAAACAAAAAATCAATACAGTGAAGGGACAACCCACAGGATGGGAGAAAGTACTTGCAAACTATGCATTTGACAAGGGATTAATATCCAGAATCTATTAATATAAAGAACTCAAACAACTCAATAGAAAATAAATGAGTAATGTGATTTAGAAATAAGAAAAAGACCTGAATAGCCATTTCTGAAAAGAAGACATACAAATGGCCAAAGATATAAGAAAATATGCCTACTATCTCTAATTATCAGGAAAATGTAAATGAAAACCATGAGAGATATCACCAGACTCCAGTCAGAATAGCTATTAATATTATCAAAAAGACAAAAAATATCAAATGCTGCTGAGGATGTGGAGAAGGGGAACACCTTGGACTGTTGGTGGGTATATAAATTACTGCAACCATTATGAAAATCAGGATGGAAGTTACTCAAAAAATTAAAAATAGAACTACTATATGATCTAGCAATTCCATTATTGGGTATACATCCAAAGGAAATGAAATTAGTATGTGTAAGAGATATCTGCACTTCTATGTATACTGTAGCACTATTAACAATAGCCAAGAAGTAAAATCAACCTAAATGCCCATCTACAGATAAACTGATAAAGAAAATATGGTGTATAGATGCAATGAAATAGTATTCAGCCACAAAAGAGAATGAAATTTGGTACTTTGCAGATATATCAATGAATCTGGAGGACATTATGTTAAGTGAAATAAGCTAGTCACAGAAAGACAACACTACATGTTCTCACTCATATGTAGAATCTAAAACAGTTGATTTTATAGAAGTAGAGAGTAGTTACCAGAGAATAGGGAAGGTTGAGGGAGGGGAGGAACAGGAGAGGTTAATCAAGGGTTATAAAGTTACAGTTAATGGGAAGACTATGTTCTGGTGCTCTATTATACAATAGGATGACTATGGCAAGTGGCAATATAGTGTATATTTCAAGATAGCTAGAAAAGAAGATTTTGAATGTTATCACCACAAAGGAGTGATAAATATTTAAAGCGATAGATATGGTAGCTATTCTGATTTGATCATTATATAATATATACATGCATTGAAACGTCACGGTATAACCCATAATTATGCACAACTATGATGTGTCAACTAAATAAAAAATTAATTAATAAAAAAATAAAAGCACTGAGTTCTCTTTATTAAAAAAATTCACCTTCAAGTATATGAATGAATTTTGAGAAATCTCTAGGGTTTGAAATATTACTATCTCCTGCTCATCAAAATTATGAGATATCTATTATCTGTTTATCTATATATCATTGATTTCATCTATCTATCTTTCTATCTATCTATCTTTTCTAGGTAAGAATAAATTACACACTTGTGTAGAAAAGTATATCTTTTGTTTTTGATGCTTAGCATCCATAAACTTAAAACTTCAGTGATTACCAATCATTTACCTCTGAATATAATAATAATATTGCTTATAATATTGATTCTTAAGTAAATTCAGAATTCTTCTCAAATTGGATATTGGAAAGATAATCATTTATATCCCTTCACCCTTTATTAATTATCTTCATTGATATTGTTTCACTTTTTAAGTTTCTCATCTTTTATTCATTGAAATCTCCAGGGTGGTACCAGTGAGAACAAACGAAATGTGTAAACCATTACCACATCATGAGCATTATTTTCCCCTTCCATTATACTCAAAATGCATATCCTTATGCATAGATTAATGATAGAAAGAAATGTTCATAAAGAAACTTGGCAAAGCACGCATTTGCTGTGAAAAAGGATATATATGGTAACAGTCTTAAATTAGAAATAAATATATCTTCCATAATAGAAATTATCTAATTTCTAAAGATAATATCCTGAAATTTTACCCAATAGACTATGCCCCCTGAGAAACTTGAACAATCTGATCTTTATTTGAAAGAAAAGTAATTTTCTATCAAGACAAACCTTTCCAGGATAAGTTTTCAATAACTAGCTTTATACCTATTGAAACAAGTAACAGAGAAGATAGCTAATAGCAAAAGTAGTATCAACTGTGTTAGAGAAATCTGTTAAATGTAAACATGTACTTTCCTAGGGAACAGTTTATTAAAAATAAATCATATTGTTTTTTCCCACTTTAAAAAATTGTTAATATTTTATAATATTTGTGGAGTAATTATTTTACTCAATATTAATTCCATATTTATGAGAATTAGTAGAATAATCATAGGCTTTTTAAATTATTCAGAACTCATATAAAATCTCACTCTATTATTGTTGATCTTGTGACTTTAATCTAAACCCATTTTTGTTTCCATTTCCTCATTTGTAAAAGAGAAGACACAAAATGTAATAGACATGTTGTGAATATGAATCAGAAAATATACAGAAAGCATTAAGACCATAGAAATTTCAGTAGGAATAGGATAGGAGGAAAAAATTTATGTATTATATTATGAAAATGTCAGAAGCTAAATAAGCCATTCTCAAATCCAGGTATGGTGGGCATGCAGGAAATAGATACACTGAAATATTTTGAGAATTATCTTTAAAAATAGAGATTAAATAACTTACTAAAAACATATTATGTCTAAGATCAAATTCTCTTTTAGTCTTCTATTCTGATGTGTGTCTGAGATGATGTCCATTGTTGGGTGTAGATTGTATCTGTGGAAGTGCTTTCCCTCCTCAGCCTGACATATATTCATTATATGAGGGAGTCCCTTGTGTGAAATTTTCCTATCTATGTGCTGGACAGAATAACAATCATGGAGATAATTATCTTGGATATCTCTTGGGGACTTCTTTGTTAAGAGTGATAATTAAGGATTGCATACTCTAGAAATCAGAACAGAGAGGCAAGTAAAACCTTATATAAAGCAGCCAAGAATTAAAAAGTTGTAAAACCATCCTCTTAATCCCATCTGATCTTTGGCAAAGGAGAAAAAACATCCGCTAGGTAAAGGAATTCCTGTTCAATAAATGGTGCTGGGAAAATCGGATAGCCACGTGTAGAAGACTGAAACAAGATCCATACCTTTCACCACTCACAAAAATTAACTCATGAAGGGTAACAGACTTAAATCTAAGACATAAAAACTGCAGAAATTCTAGAAGGGGTTGGAAAAACTTTTATAGATATTTACCTATGCAAATAATTTATGAAGAAGACTTCAAAGGAAACCATAGCAACAATAAAAATAAATAAATGGGACCTGATAAAATTATTATAAAAAGCTTCTGCACAGCCAAGAAAAGAATCAACAGAGCAAATAGACAACCTACAGAATGGGAGAAAATATTTCTATGCTATACATCTGTTAATGGGCTGATGCCTGGACTCTATAGAACTCAGGAAAATCAGCAAGAAACAATCAAACGGCCCCATTAAAAAGTGGGCAAAGAGTGTGAACAGAAGGTTTTCAAAAGAAGATAGACTAATAGCCAACACACATATAAAAAAATGCTCAATATTTCTAATCATCAGGGAAATGCAAATCAAAACCACAATGAGGGATTGCATTGAATCAGTAGATGACTTTGGGTAGTACAGACATTTTAACAATGTTGATTCTGCTGACCCATGAGCATGGTATGGTGTTCCACCTGTTTACGTCCTCTGGTATTTCCTTCCTCAGTGTTTCATAGTTCTCCCTGTAGAGGTCTTTTACCTCCTTAGTAAAATATATTCCTAGGTACTTTATTTTCATTCTTGCTGTTATGAAGGGTATTGGGTCTTTGATTTGGTTCTTGGTTTGACTGTTGTTGGCGTATAGGAATGCTACTGATTTCTGTACATTGATTTTTGTAATATGAGACTTTACTGAATTTGTTTAACAATTCCAGTGGTCTCATGGCAGAATCTTTGGTGTTATCTAGATATAAGATGATATCATTAGCAAAGAGTGATAGTTGACCTCTTCTGCTCCCATTCGGATGCCCTTGATTTTCTTCTCTTGTCTGATTGCTCTGGCTAGGACTTCCAGCACTATCTTGAATAGAAGTGGTGATAGATGGGAATCTTATCTGGTTCCAGTGCTAAGTGGGAATGCTTTCATTTTTTCCTGGTTCAGTATGATGGGGCTGTGGGTTTGTCATATATGGCTTTTATCATGGTTTTTAGGTAAGTCCCATCTATGCCTATTTTGTTAAGTATTCTTATCATACAAGGGTGTTGATTTTTGTTAAATGCTTTTTCTACATCTATTGAGAGGATCATATGGTTTTTGTTTTTGCTTCTATTTATGAGGTCAATTACATTTCTAGATTTGCTTATGTTGAAACATCCCTGCATCTCTGGGAGGAAGACCACTTGGTCGTGATGGATTATTTTTTTGATAAGCACCTCAATTTGTTTTGCTATGATTTTGTTGAGATTTTTTGCATCTATATTCATAGGGGATATTGGTCTGTGGTTGTCTTTTTTCATTGTGTCCTTTCCTGGTTTTGGTATCAGGGTGATGTTGGCATCATAAAAGGTGTTGGGGAGTATTTCTTCCTTCTTGATTTTGTGAAATAATTTCTGCAGAATAGGCACCAGTTCTTTTCGTAGGTCTGGTAAAATTCAGATGTGAAACTATCTTGTCTGGGACTTTTCTTTTTAGGAAAGTTTTTTCTTGCTGTTTCAATTCTGGTCCTTGATATTGGTCTGTTCAGGAATTCTGTTTCTTCCTGATTGAGCCTATGGAGGTTGTGTGCTTCTAAAAATTTGTCCATTTTTTCCACATTTTGCAGTTTATATGCATAGACATTTTTATAGTATTCATAGGTGGTGTTTTGTATTTCTGTGGCATCAGTTGTAATTTCTCCTTTTTCATTCCTGATGGAGGTTATTAGAGTTCTTTCTTTTCTGCTTCTCATTAATCTAGCAAGACGTGTGTCAATTTTATTTTTTCAAAGAAACAACTTTTTGTTTTATTAATCTTCCATACAGCTTTTTTGTTATCAATTTCATTTAGTTCTGTTCTTATCTTTGTTATTGCATTTCTTATGCTGGGTTTGGAGTCAGTTTGCTCATCCTTTTCCAGTTCTCTGAGATGATTCATTAGATTGTTTATTTGTGACTTTTTTGTCTTTTGGATGTAGGCATTTATGGATATAAATTTTCTTCTTAGGACTGCTTTAGCTGTGTCCCACAGGTTTGATAGCTTGTGTCTCCTTTGTCCTTTAGTTCAAAGAATCTTTTGATTTCCATCTTGATTTCCTGTTTAATAAAATAATCATTCAGTAGAAGGTTGTATAGTTTCCATTACTTTGTGTAGAGATGAGAGTTTCTGTTGGAGTTGATTTCTAATTTTATTCCCATGTGGTCTGAGAAGATGTATGGTATAATTTCCACTTTAAAAATTTTTTTGAGACATGTTTTTTTCTTTTTCTTTTTTTTTATTTATTTTTTATTTCGGCATATTATGGGGGTACAGATTTTAAGGTTTCAATAAATGCCCTTCCCCCCAACAAGTCTGAGTCTCCATCATGACCATCCCCCAGATGGTGCACATCTCCCTCATTATGTATGTATATACCCACCCCCACCTCCCCTGCCCAATACCCTATTACTGTAGTAATTATGTGTCCACTTAGGTGCTACTCAGTTAATACCAGTTTGTTGGTGAATATATGTGGTGCTTGTTTTTCCATTCTTGGGATACTTCACTTAATAGTATGGGTTCCAGCTCTAACCAGAAAAATATAAGATGTGCTATATCACCATTGTTTCTTAGAGCTAAATAGTACTCCATGATATACATATACCACATTTTGTTAATCCATTCTTGGATTGATGGACACTTGGGCTGTTTCCACAGCCTTGCAATTATGAATTGTGCTGCTATAAACATTCGAGTGCAGGTGTCTTTTTTGTAGAGTGTCATTGGATCTTTTGGGTAGATGCCCAGTAACGGGATTGCTGAATCAAATGGTAGATTCACTTGTATCACTTTAAGGTATCTCCATATTGCTTTCCACAAAGGTTGAACTAGTTTGCAGTGCCACCAGCAGTGTAGGAGTGTTCCTCTCTCTCCGCATCCACGCCAGCATTTATTGTTTGGAGTCTTTTTGATAAAGGCCATTCTCACTGGAGTTAAGTGATATCTCATTGTGGTTTTGATTTGCATTTCCATGATGATTAGAGATGTTGAGCATTTTTTCATATGTTTGTTGGCCATTCTTCTGTCTTCTTTAGAAAAGTTTCTGTTCAAGTCCTTTGCCCACATTTAATAGGGTTATTTGATTTTTTCTTCCTGATTTTCGTGAGTTCTAAGTATATTCTAGTTATCAGCCCCTTATCAGATGCGTAGGATGCAAGAATTTTCTCCCATTCTGTAGGTTGTCTGTTTACTTTCATGACTATTTCTTTGGCTGTGCAGAAGCTTTGTAGTTTGATCATGTCCCATTTATTTATTTTTGTTGCTGCTGTGATTGCCTTTGGGGACTTCTTCATAAACTCTTTGCCTAGGCCGATGTCTAGGACAGTGCTTCCAACGTTTTCCTCTAGAATTCTAATAGTTTCATACCATAGGTTTAAGTCTGTTATCCAGAGTGAGTTGATTTTTGTGAGAGGTGAAAGATGTGGGTCCTGTTTTAGCCTTCTACAGGTGGCTATCCAGTTTTCCGAGCACCATTTATTGAAGAGGGATTCTTTCCTCCAGTGTATGTTTTTGTCTGCTTTGTCAAAGATTAGATGGCTATATGAGGATGGTTTTATATCAGGATTTTCAGATCTGTTCCACTGGTCAATATTCCTATTTTTGTGCCAATACCATATTGATTTAATTACTACAGCTTTGTAGTATAGTTTGATATCTGGCATAATAATGCCTCTCATTTTGTTTATGTTGCCTAGAATTGCTTTTGATATTTGGGGTCTTCTTTGGTTCCATACAAAGCGTAAAATTATTTTTTCTAAATATGTGAGTAATGCTGATGGGATTTTAATAGGTATTGCATTGAATCTGTAGATCAGTTTGTGTAGTATAGACATTTTAATGATGTTGAGTCTGCCGATCCACCAGCATGGAATGGATTTCCATCTGTTTACATCCTCTGCTATTTCCTTCCTCAGTGTTTCATAGTTCTCCCTGTAGAGGTCTTTTACGTCCTTGGTTAAGTATATTCCACATATGAAATTCCTCTTCTGTCATTTTGGTTGCCTGATTTTGGTTGGTGACCATTTCTAGGGGGCTGGGGCTCCTCTTTGGGGGTGTGTTTTCCATTTGGTTCTTCATATTTCCTGAGTTCCTTCGCGGATTTCTTCCCATGTGGCTCAGTTGTTGTTTCTTTCCTTTAGGTTTTTGTTTGGGTATTCACACACCTCGTTTAGTTTCTGAGCCATTAGGTGGTGTCTGCGGGTGAGGTTCGACCACTCCCTGTATAATGAGCCAGTCGGTGTTGTGAAAAGGGTGTGCCGGATGCTCTCCCTGTCAGTAGGTGGCGCTTGCTTGGAGGAACAGGCTACGCTGTTGTTTTTATGTCCTGTTATCAGCTCTTGTTCTTGTAGAGAGAACTCTAGTGCCTGACGTGGTGGGTGGGGCCCTGGGACTTCCAGGTGTGTCCTTTTCTCTCCTTCAGTGAGGGCTAGTCTAGGAGAGAGTCTGGGCGGAGCTGGGTTGGGTAAGCCTGCCCTCAGGCACCACCATTGTCCTTAGCAGGGATCAAAGTTCTGATCTCTGCTTCCAGGCAAAGCTGACAGGGAGGGGCTGGAATGGCCAGGCTTAGTCAGAGAGTCTGTGTGTGGGGGTGGGGCTGTCTGAAACTTGCAATCTGGAACGGGCCTCACTTCTTTCCACCCTCCCCAACTCTGCAGCTACTCCCGGGGCTCTGCCAGCAGGCCAGACCACACGCCACCAGGCCTCCCCTGGCTGTGCTGCCGGCGGGGAGGTTCCCTGCGCAGGAACGCCACCTGGGCTGGGCGCACGGCCTCCCTTTGGGGGGAGGGTTGCCCTCTAGGACGCTGATCTGCCCCTGAAGGCACACACACCTCAGTAGGCTGTTCACAAATATCCCTTCTGTGCCCCAGGCAATGCGAGGCCTGGGTGCACGGGTTGTGGTCTACAGGGCTGACCTCTGGGTCCCAGAGTTCAATCTATATCCCCACCAGGGAGAGCAGTGCCAGTCCCAATTCACCCACAGGGAGCCCACGCTGGGTCTATGTCTCTCAACCTCAGGGTCTGCCCTGTTCTCCTGGGATCACCATGCCAGCAGCAACTGGGAGGGCTGGTGGGTAGGGAGCTCACAGTCTGGGTTCCCCTTAGACAGCTGTAGGGCCCCAAAAGGGAAGGTCCCGTTCCCTGTAGGTGCCTCCGGCTGGTGGCTATATTGTCTCTCTGGGCAGCCGTGGGTAAGGTCGGGGGAGGGGAGGAGGAGGCAATATGGCGTTTGCCCCGCGGCTTGGGTCTGTGCACACAGAGTTGGGAGCCTGGTGCCGTGTCTGCTACTGGCTTACCACTCACTGGCAGCGGCCGTTGCTGGGTTGGTGTCCGCAGGTCTCTCCACTCGCTGGGGAGCCCAGCAGCAGTCTGGGATGCAGGGCAGGGAAAATGGCCGATCTACCTACACTTCCCGCTGGTCTCCGGGCTGCTCCGGGGGTTCCAGCTTCCAGTTATCCTCCGTGATCTCCTCCTGTGGAGTCTCCTGTGGTCTCAGGTACTCCTCTTTCTGACCCTCATCCGATTTAGGCTCGTCTTCTTGCTTCTTTTCCTGAATATGCACTTTTATTCTGTTGACGGAAAAAAGCCAAACTCAGTCCCGCTGAAGGAGAATCTCGGAGTCGGAGGGCCTAAAAGGGCCATCTTGAGACATGGTTTGTGGCCTAGGATATGGTTAACCTTAGAGAATGTCTCATGTGCTAGTGAGTAAAACATATATTCAGTGGTTTTGGGTAGGATGTTCTGTAAATGTCAGTGAGGCCCATTTGACCTGGATTCATATTTTTTAGTCTTATTTACTCATACACAATTTGGAGATAATAATAAAGGCAATATAACATGAGAACCATTATAGTATGCCATTATTATACTGTCAGTTTTTTTTGTATTTTGTTTCTAAATTAAGAGAAATAAAAATGGCATATATGCCATATTTTTGTTTTAGGTCTTTTATTGTTGATTTTTTTATATATGTATAGATTTGGAGTGCATATATATATATATGTATATATATATACATCTATATATGTATAGATTATATGTGCAGTTATTACATGGATACATTGCATACTGGTGAAGTCTAGGTTTTTTTGTGTAACCATCACCTAATTAACATACATAGTACCCATTAGGTAATTTTTTTTTCCAATACATCACTCCCATGTTTCCAATTCTCCAGTGTCTATTATTTTACTCTATGTGCCCATGTGTACTCATTATTTAACTCTCACTTATAAGTGAGAACATGTGATGTTTGACTTTCTGTTTCTGAGTTATTTCACTTTAGATAACAGCCTTCATTTCCATCCATGTTGTTGCAAAAGACATGATTTCACTCTTTTTATGGCCTAGTAGTATTCCATGGACACTTTGGTTGATTCGATATCTTTGTTATTGTAAATAGTGCTGTGATAAACATACAGGTGCAGGTATCTTTTTGATATAATAATTTCTTTTCCTATGGGTAGATACCCAGTGGTGGGATGGCTGGATCAAATGATCTTTTGATTTTTTAATAATAGTCACTTGTCTGGTGTAACATGGTATCTCATTGTGGTTTTAGTTTGTATTTCTCTGATGATTAATGGTGTTGAAAATTTTTTTCATATGTTTGTTAGCTATTTGTATATCTTCTTTTGAAAAATGTCTGTTCATGGTTCATGTCCTTTGCCCACTTTGTAATGTTTTTTTTTTCTTATTGAGTTGTTTGAGTTCCTTGTACATTCTAGGTATTAGTCCTTTGTCAGATGCATAGTTTGCATGTATTTTCTGCCAATCTGTAGGTTGTCTGTTTACTATATTGATAATTTCTTTTGCTGTGCAGAAACTTCTTAATTTAATTAGGTCTCATTTGTCTATTTTTGTTTTTGTTAGATTTGCTTTTGGAGTCTTGGAGTGATAGTGATAAATTCTCCACCCAAGCCAATGTCCAGAAGAGTTTTTTAATAGGTTTTATAATATAATTTTTATTGTTTCAGGCATTATAGTTGCATCTTTAATTCACCTTGAGCATATTTTTATTTATCGTAAGAGATATAAGTCAAGTTTATTCTTCTGCATATGGCTATCAAAATTTCCCAGCAGCATTTATTGAATAGGAGGTGAAAGATCACTACAACAAAAACTACAAAACACTGATGAAAGAAATAATAAGTGACACAAACAAATAGAAAAACATCTCATGCTCATGGGATGGAAAGAATCAATATTATTAAGATGATCATACTGCCCAGGGCAATTTACAGATTCAATTCTGTCATATTTTAACATTATTTGTCACAGAATTAGAAAAAAAACCCTAAAATTTACATAGAAACAAAGAAGAGCCCAAATAGCCAAAGCAAAAGAACAAAACTAAAGACATCACAATTACTTGACTTCAAACTATAGTATAAGGCAACAGTAATCAAAACAGCATGGTACTGATATAAAAATAGACACATAAATGAATGGAACAGAATAGAGAACCCAGAAATAAAATCACATGCCTACAATAAACTGAACTTAAACAAAGTAGACAAAAATATGCACTGGGGAAAGGACATCCTATTAGTGTTGATTCTTATAAGTCAATTTCAATTCACTTAATTACTAACTCTGGAAGAAAGAAAGAAATACTTATGATTTGGAAATTTAGGAATTTCTTAAAAATGCCAAAGGAGTATACTTAAATACACCTAGCCCACTAAACTTTATGATTATTTGAGAGTAACAACTGATTTCTAATGATTCATTAAAATATAAGTACTCACTACCTATTATTAAACTGTACTACTATTATATTTAGTACTACAGTTTCATAATTAGCCATGTTATACATGGTCACTGGACTCAGGGAGATTTTATTTTAGTAGTTTACACTGAATAAATTTAAAGAATAACTGTTAGTCCTTGAAACTGGGCTAACCAAAAGAAATAGCATTTTAAAAAACTTTTATTAAGTTAATGAAATCTAGTAACCATAACCTCCACTATTATTCTCCATGTGTTTTATCACTTTTATCATGTCTTTGTTTTTTCTTTTGCCTCTCCCCACTAGTATTTGGGTAGGATGCTAGGTTAAGAAAATAATAAATTCCATTACCTTTAGACAAAATGTAGTGAATGTTTTGAGGGGAGGAGCCAATGTTACAGAAACATTTTTTGTCCAAAGGAAGTTAAGAAAAAAAGTTCAAGAGAAGTCTATTAAGATGCTAGTCAGCAGGATAGATGCATGCCTTTGTTAAAAAAAATTAGATTTTTATCTAACATAGTTGAAGGCACAGGCAGACTGATGGGAGAATTTCCCCATAATGAAGTATCATTAGTTTTCTAGGCATTAATTATTTTCCTTGGAATCAACATAGTAGTTTCTGAACTTCTTCATAGCGTTTTTCATCTCTTTATTTCTCAGAGTATAAACAAGTGGATTTAGGAGAGGTGTAAAAACAGAGTAAAACACAGCAAGAAATTTGTTCACTCCTGTGTTGCTGAGTGGCCACACATAGATGAAGATGCAGGGCCAAAAGAAGAGCACCACCACTGTGATGTGGGCAGTGCAGGTAGAGAGTGCCTTAGATGCACCAGTTTTAGAGCTTTTGTGGACAGCGAGAAGAATATATGTGTAGGATGTCAGTAATAGAATAAAGCAGGTTATGGCCACAACCCCACAGTGAACATTCATTAAAATTTCCACATTATAAGAATCTATGCAGGCAAGTTTGATTACCAAGGGGGTATCACAGAAGAAGCTGTCTATTTCCTTGGGACCACAAAAAGGGAGTTGTGCAGTCACAACTATTTGACTCATGGCATGCAGAAGACCAAGGGCCCAGGAAATCACTACCAGTCCAATGCAATTTTTCAGGCTCATAATAGTGGAGTAGTGGAGTGGTTTACAGATTGCCACATAGCGGTCATAGGCCATTATTACCAGTAGCACCATCTCAAGCCCTGCAATAAAATGAGAAAAGAAGATCTGGGACATGCAACCTCCAAAGGAAATGGTCTTGTTCTCCCTGAGAAAGTCTGTGATCATTTTAGGAGTGGTGACTGAGGAGAGCCACATATCAACAAAGGACAAGTTGGCCAAAAAGAAGTACATGGGAGAATGGAGATGGGAATCAGTGATGATTAAGATCACAATGCCAATATTTCCAGATACAATGATCAGGTAAAGCATACAGAATATTATGAAGAGTAAGATCTGAATATTCCAAATGTGGCAAAGTCCCAGAAGCACAAATTCAGACAGTACAGACTGATTTCCTCCATCCATTTTTATTCAGTGAATCCTGTAAAATAACCTGGAGGGAAGATTAGATTATTAGTTACTGGGATGAGGAAGGATACTTAAGTTTTAGAATTTTGTGTTAATATTTAAATTTAGCATTTATATTTGAGAGTAAAATGTATAATAGTAAAGAAAAATCTTGGCTCTCTGTACATGGCATTATGCCCAGCAGACAAGCTGACTGCCTATTTAGCTTGAAGCAGAGCCGGAGATGGGATTGTTATGAACATGATTTGTTAAGAAGTATTCTCACAAGAAGAAACTGAAGAAAACAGTATGGCAAGGAGTAAGATTAATAAAGATTGTGGTGTACTTTCCTACCTGGAAAGTAGCTGCAGTTCACTAATCCTATTAAAAAAACTTTGAGTGGGGCACCACCAACAACCATTATAATAAATAACTATAATTACTTATAAATCTACTTAGGAAGGTGAATGTGAACTGATACTAAAATCCAGCATAAATTATAGGGTATACAATACAGTTTGTCTGTATAGACATACCTCCTTTTATTGCAGTTGGCCTTACTGTGCTCACAGATACTGCATTTTCCACAAATGGAACATTAGTGGCAAACTTACGTTAAGCAATTCAATGGGCACCAGTTTTCTAATAGCATGGGTTTACTTCATAACGCTGTGTCACATTTTGGTAATTCTCACAAAATTTCAAACTTCTTAATTATCATTGTATGTTGAGGTGATCTGTGATCAATGACCTTTGATGTAACTATTGTAATTGTTTTGGGTCACCATAATCCATGCCCATATAAGACTTAACAGAGAAGTGCTGTGTGTTCTGACTGCTCCACTCACTGGCCGGTCCAGGTCTCTCTCTCCCCTCAGGCCCCCCCTATTCCCTGAGACACTACTATATTGATAACAGGCCAATTAATAATCCTAAAATGGCCTCTGAGCATTCAAGTGAAAGAAAGAGTCACGTCTCTCCCTTTAAATCTAAAGCTAGAAATGATTAAGCTTATTGAAAAAGAAATGGCGAAAGCCAAGACAAGCCAAAAGATAGGGCTCTGGCACCAGTTTGCCAAGTGGCAAATGCAAAGGAAAAGTTCCTGAGGGAAATTAAAACGTGCCACTTCAGTGAACAAACAAATGATAAAAAAGCAAAACGGCCTTATTGCTGATGTGGAGAAAGTTTTAGAGATCCAGATATATGATCAGTCCACTCACAACAGTTCATTCCCTAAGTGAAAGCCTAATTCAGAGAAGGTCCTAACTCTCTTCAATGCTATGAAGAATGAGAAAGGGAATGAAGCTGCAGAAGAAAAGTTTTGGAGCTAGCTGAGGCTAGTTCATGGAGGTTAATGAAAAAAGCCATCTTTGTAACATATAAGTACAATGTGAAGCAGCAAGTGCTAATATAGAAGCTACAGCAAGTTATCCAGAATATCTAGCTAAGATAATTAATGGAGACTGCTACTCTAAGAAAAAGATTTTCAATGTAGACAAAACAGCCTTCTGTTGGAAGAAGATGTCATCTAGGACTTTCATATTTAGAGAGAAGTCAATGCCTAGCTTCAAATCATCAAAAGACAGGCTGATACTCTTGTGAGGGCTGATGCAGCTGGTGACTTTAAGTTGAGGCAAATGCTTATGTGCCATTCCAAAGATCCTAGGGCTGTAAGAATCATGCTAAATCTCCTCTTCCTGTGCTCTATAAATGGAACAGCAAAGCCTGGATAATAGCACATTTGTTTACAGCATAGTTCATTGACTACTTTAAGCACTGTTGGTGCCCACTGCTCAGAAAAAAAGATTGCTTGCAAAATTTTACTGCTCATTAGCAATGTACCTAGGCAACCAAGAGGTCTGATGAAGATGTGCAAGATTAATGTGATTTTCATGCCTGCTAACACAACATCCATTCTGCAGCATGTGGATCCAGGAGTAATTTTGACTTTTAAGTCTAATTATTTAAGAAATATATTTTGTAAGTCTATATGTAATCATTACCATTCATTTGGCTCCGGGCAAAGTAAAACTTTCTGGAAAGGATCCACCATTCTAGATGCCATTAACAACATTTGTGATTCAGAGGAGAAGGTCAAAATATCAACATTAACAGGAGTTTGGAAGCAGTTGATTGTAACCCTCAGGAATGACTTTGAGGGTTTCAAGACTTTAGTGAAAGAAGTAACTGCAGATATGGTGGAAACAGCCAGAGAGCTAGAATTAGGGGTGGAGCCTGAAAATGTGACTAAATTGCTGTAATCTCATAATAAAACTAATGGATGAGGAGTTGCTTCTCATGGATGAGCAAAGTAAACGCTTTCTTGAGATGGAATTGTCTCCTGGTGGAGATGCTGTGAACATTGTTGAAATGACAACAAAGGATTTGGAATATTATATAAACTTAGTTTATAAAGCAGTAATAAGGTTTGAGAGGATTGACTCCAATTTTGAAAGTTTTCCTATAGGTAAAATGCTATCAAACAGCACTGCATGCTACAGAAAAATCTTTTGTGAAAGAGTCAATTAATATGGCAAACTTCATTGTTGTCTTCTTTTAAGAAATTGCCACAGCCACCTCAACCTTCAGCAACTGCCACCCTGATCAGTCAGCTGCCATCAATGTGGAGGCAACACCCCCCACCAGCAAAAAAATTGTGACTCTCTGAAGACTCAGATGATTGTTAGCATTTTTAGCAATAAAGTATTTTTAAATTAAGGTATGCGCATTTTTTAGACATAATGTTATTGCACACATAATAGACTATATTATAATCTAAGCATAACTTCTGCATGCACTGGGAAACCAAAGAATTCATATGACTTGCTTTATTGAGATATTTGCTGTCTATGATCATACCAACCTGAATGTACCTGATCTTGTCTGATCTCAGAAGCTAAGCAGGGTTGAGATGGGTTACTACTCAGATGGGAGATATTTGCTTAATTGCAGTAGTCTGGAATTGAGCCCACAATATCTCAGAGGTACTGCCTGTACCCTGTGTAATGATTTCTTAAATCCTCACTTGAATCTCTTCTATAAAAGGTCATAAAAGTATTTTTTAGCTACTCTCTCTAAAGTATAATCTCTTTAGAAGATAAGCTATATAGAAGAACATATAATCAATACCTTGGCATAATAATTTTCATGAAAAACTGAGCACAAAATTTATTTTTAATTTTAATCTACAATATAATGGAATTCATTTAGTAAACTCAATGGATTTTTAGAAACATCAGTAGAGTGCCATGTAGAAAGAGACGAACCAAACTGGAAGACAACTTTGCCTCAGATTCTTACATGATGAATTTTGTCTGGAACCTCCTTATAACTCAAGCCTACCAGTAAAAAATATATGCCTTCAATTATACGAATGGATGCTGGGAAATCCCTAGGCTTTGAAATAATAACATTTCCTGACTACCAAAAATGCAAATATTACCTGTTTATGCATCATCTATCTATACCTTGTAAGATGGGAATAAATTGCATACATTTGTAAACAAAGTACATCTTTCAGTGTTAGCACTGAGTGCACAAGAGGTTAAACTTCAGTGATCATTGATTATTTATCCTTAAATTTAATAATAATATTGCTTACATTGACCCCTAAGTAAATTGACAATATTTATCACATTATATAGTGGAAGGATAATTGCCCATTTTCCTTCTTCCTTTATTATTTCTCTCTCTTGGGACTGTTTCAGTTTTTGTGTGTCTCATCTTCTTTTATCCTTTGAAATCTCCAGGGTGGTTCCAATGAGCACAAATGAACAATGCAAACCATTATTGCATCATGCACACTAGTTTCCCCTTCCCTTTTGCTGAGGATGCACAAGCATAAATTAAGAATAGAAAGCAAGAAAATTCTCCTAAAGGAATTAGGTATCACATACGTTTGCTGTAGATACAGAGACATATGATAATATTCTCACCGTTTACAAATAAACACATTTCCATAACAAAGGAGATTTACCTAATTTCTAAAGAAAATATCTTGATATTACTCCTAAGAGATACATGCCACCTGAGAAACTTGAACAATCTGAACTTTTATTGAAACTGCTTTTCTTATCAACAAAATTTTCCACAATAAGTTTTCAGTAACTAGTTCTGTACCTGTTGAACAAGTGACAGAGAAGATAGCTAATAGCAAAACCAGGACTACCAGTGTGTTAAAGAGTGGAATTTGTTAAAAGGAGAGCATGTACATTCCAAAGGAACAAAAATTCATCAATAAGAAATCATACTCCTTTCTTTATCAGTTTTGAAATTTTTAATATTTTATATTAGTGAACTAATTATATTACTCTGTTAATATTAACAAAAATTTAGTAGAATTAATTGAATAACCATAGATTTTTTTAGTCAGACCTAATCTGAACTCTTACTCTATACTTGGTGATCTTTGAGCTCAAGCTAAACCTGTTTCTGTTTCCATTTCCTCATACAGGAAAAGAGGACACTCCAAATAGTAGACCGTTGTGAAGATGAATCAGAAAATAAACAAAATATTTGAACTCTTTTAGTACTCAGTGATTTTAAGTAAATATTATTTCTCTTATACATTAAAGTTGATCTTAAAGTAGTACAGTTTCCAAAGCTTATTAGCAATAATTTTATTGTGCAGATGAGCACTTTCTGTAAGCAAAATATGCATGATACGCTTTCTTTAAAATAACTACTACTTACATTCTCTCTAAATAAACACATACATACTCAGCAACCCTATAAGAGTTACATATACAAAGGTCATAGCAGACATTCCTCTTGCTTTCCAAAAATGTAACAGTGTTTTCACTCCTCATCTTCCTATCCAAGGAGGAGTTATTAATAGTATAAAAGTACTTACAAGAGACCACAGGGCATTCTATTAAAGCACCTTTGGAATTCTTACCTGTAACAAAGGGTGAATGCTTATGAAAGGAGTAAAGTTAATTCTAGGATTGATGAAATTGAAAAATTAGGGAAACAAGACAAATTGAATTGCAATTTTAGGATTATAAAAATTTAAAAAAACAAATTTTTCATCCCTTTATAAAAGCGATGTCCTTTCATAAATATTTTTTTCTATGATAATCTTAAAACTTTGTGAGATTCTCAATATTTATATTTTCACAAAGAGAAACCATGTCCTCAGAGACGTAAATAGATTGCTTGAAACATATTGGTGAGATACACAGGGAAAAACTCCAATACCTTCCACTAGCTCAGGCTGCCTTCTTTTTCCCTCAGGTATGGGTTTTAATGCAATGTCTGTAGTAATATCCCTTCTCACTCAATATGTAATCCTTTTTACTTCTCTCTGCTAAAAGTTACTTACATGCAGTGCTGATATGAAAAACATTATCCTCTTAAATGGGAGAAACCACTTGTGTAAGAAAGCTGGAAGCTGATCATATTGAGTAGCTAACAAAGAATTGTGATCTCCCAAAGCAGATATGAGCACATCTCTGAGGTAGTGCATTATGGTGGTGCATGCGTTGTTGCTAAAGAAACCATAGAAATTCCAGCAGGGATAGGATAGGAAGAGAAAAACTGTGAATTATTTTCTGACTATGTCAAAAGCTAAAGAAGCCATTCCCAATTCCAACCATAGTGGGGATGCATGAAACAAAGGCACAGAAATATTTTATGAATTTCTTGAAGAAGAGAATCATAAAAATGTCAGGACTTACTAAACACAAATTTTTCTCTTAGATCAGTTTCCCTTTTAGTCTTAGAGTTTAGTCTTCTCTTCCGGTGTGTGCTTGAGATGACATCCACTGTTGGGTACAGACAGTATCTGTGGAAGTTCTTTCCTTCTGCCTAAAATATATTTACCAACTGCAGTGGTCCCTTAGGTGTAATTTTCCTATGCTACATCTAAACAGAACAAGAATCTTAGAAACAATTTACTTTGGACATTTCTTGGGAATTTCTTTGTTAAGAGTGATAGGAACTGTCTCTGCCAATACAACATACTCTGCAAATCAGAACAGGGAGACAAGAAAAACCTTATAAATCAGCACAACACAAAAAATTAGTGAAATTTTAAAAATTAATCATCACTTGACTATAAGTACTAAGGAGATATTTTCTGCAATGTTGATCTGCAACTTGATCTACAAAATCAGATTCAATTGATGTTTTAATTCTGGTTGCAAGAGAACTCATATCCTGTTTGGTGTGATATATGATCACCAACAAACACACCTTATATGGATGGAGTATCTTAATGCATATCAATGTTGTCCAAATAGGCAGAGTAATTTTGGTCAGCTGGCTGATTTGTTTCAATGTCTGCAATTAATTGAGGTACTGAACATTCATTGAATGTTATATTATTGATGTATGTTTAGAATTTTTCATAAGGCCATTGATGTTAGTTTAAGACATGTTTATTTTGATCTCTTAAATTTTAAAATGATTTATCATGGTAAAATTAATATGTAATAAACTACCCACATTAAGTATACAATTGGATATATAAAAACATCATCAAAGTCAAGATAGTGAACATATGTCTCAGCCTCAAAAGTTCACATTTACCATCCCCAGAAAATGACAGATCTATGTCTATTGTTATTTATCAGCGTGAATTTTCTTTTCTTTTCTTTTCTTTTCTTTTCTTTTCTTTTCTTTTCTTTTCTTTTCTTTTCCTTTCTTCCTTTCTTTTTTTTTTTAATTTATTTTTTTTTTATTTCGGCATATTATGGGGGTACAGATTTTAAGGTTTCAATAAATGCCCATTTCCCCCCCTCCCCCCAAAAGTCTGAGCCTCCATCATGACCATCCCCCAGATGGTGCACATCTCACTCATTGTGTATGTATATACCCGTCCCCCTCCCCCTCCCACCTGCCCAATACCCTATTACTGTAGTACCTATGTGTCCACTTAGGTGCTACTCAGTTAATACCAGTTTGCTGGAGAATATATCTGGTGCTTGTTTTTCCATTCTTGGGATACTTCACTTAGTAGTATGGGTTCCAGCTCTAACCAGGAAAATATAAGATGTGCTATATCACCATTGTTTCTTAGAGCTGAATAGTACTCCATGGTATACATATACCACATTTTATTAATCCATTCTTGGATTGATGGGCACTTGGGCTGTTTCCACAGCCTTGCAATTATGAATTGTGCTGCTATAAACATTCGAGTGCAGGTGTCCTTTTTGTAGAGTGTCATTGGATCATTTGGGTAGATGCCCAGCAATGGGATTGCTGGATCAAATGGTAGATTCACTTGTATCGCTTTAAGGTATCTCCATATTGCTTTCCACAGAGGTTGAACTAGTTTGCAGTCCCACCAGCGGTGTAGGAATGTTCCCCTCTCTCCGCAACCACGCCAGCATTTATTGTTTGGAGATTTTTTGATAAAGGCCATTCTCACTGGAATTAAGTGATATCTCATTGTAGTTTTGATTTGCATTTCCCTGATGATTAGAGATGATGAGCATTTTTTCATATGTTTGTTGGCCATTCTTCTGTCTTCTTTAGAAAAGTTTCTGTTCAAGTCCTTTGCCCACTTTTTAGTGGGGTTCTTTGATTTTTTCTTCCTGATTTTCGTGAGTTCTAAGTATATTCTAGTTATCAGTCCCTTATCGGATGCATAGGATGCAAAAATTTTCTCCCATTCTGTAGGTTGTCTGTTTACTTTCATGACTGTTTCTTTGGCTGTGCAGAAGCTTTGTAGTTTGATTATGTCCCATTTATTTATTTTTGTAGCTGCTGTGATTGCCTTTGGGGACTTCTTCATAAACTCTTTGCCCAGGCCGATGTCTAGGACAGTGTTTCCAACATTTTCCTCTAGAATTCTAACAGTTTCATACCTTAGGTTTAAGTCTGTTATCCAGCGTGAGTTGATTTTTCTGAGAGGTGAAAGGTGTGGGTCCTGTTTTAGCCTTCTACAGGTGGCTATCCAGTTTTCCCAGCACCATTTATTAAAAAGGGATTCTTTTCCCCAGCATACGTTTTTGTCTGCTTTGTCAAAGATTAGATGGCTATATGAGGATGGTTTTATATCAGGATTCTCAGATCTGTTCCTCTGGTCCATATTCCTATTTTTGTGCCAATACCATATTGATTTAATTACTACAGCTTTGTAGTATAGTTTGATATCTGGCATATTAATGCCTCAAATTTTGTTTTTGTTGCCTAGAATTGCTTTCGATATTCAGGGTCTTCTTTGGTTCCACACGAAGCGTAAAATTATGTTTTCCATATCTGTAAAGAATACTGATGGGATTTTAATAGGTATTGCATTGAATCTGTAGATCAATTTGGGTAGTATAGGCATTTTGATGATGTTGAGTGTGCCGATCCATGAGCATGGTATGGATTTCCATCTGTTTACATCCTCTGCTATTTCCTTCCTCAGTGTTTCATAGTTCTCCCTGTAGAGGTCTTTTACCTCCTTGGTTAAGTATATTTCTAGGTACTTTAATTTCTTTGTTGCTATCGTGAAGGGAATTGAGTCTTTAATTTGGTTCTCAATTAGATTGTTGTTGGCGTATATGAATGCCTCTGATTTCTGTGTATTGATTTTGTATCCTGAGACTTTTCTAAATTCATTGATCAGTTCCAGGAGTTTCTTGGTTGAATCTTTGGGGTTTTCTAGATATAATGTCATATCATCAGCAAACAGTGAATGTTTGATCTCTTCTGCCCCTATTTGGATACCTTTAATTCCATTTTCCTGTCTGATTGCTATAGCCAAGACTTCCAGCTCTATGTTGAACAGAAGTGGAGATAGTGGGCAGCCTTGTCTGGTTCCAGTTCTAAGTGTGAATGATTTCAATTTTTCCTCATTCAGTATGATGTTGGCTATGGGTCTGTCATATATGGCTTGTATCATTTTTAGGTATGTCCCTTCTATGGCTATTTTCTTAAGTGTTCGTATCATGAAAGGGTGTTGAATTTTGTCAAAGGCTTTTTTTGCATCTATTGAAAGAATCATGTGGTCTTTGTTTTTGCTTCTGTTTATGTGGTGAATTGCATTTATAGATTTACGTATGTTGAACCACCCCTGCATCCCTGGAATGAAGCCCACTTGGTCGTGATGGATTATTTTTTTGATAAGCATCTGGATTCGGTTAGCTAAGACTTTGTTGAGAATTTTTGCATCTATATTCATTAGGGATATTGGTCTGTAGTTTTCTTTTTTTGTTGGATCCTTTCCTGGTTTTGGTATCCGAGTAATATTCGCTTCATAAAAGGTGTTGGGGAGGTTGCCATTCTTCTCGATGTTGTGGAATAGTTTCTGCAAGATAGACACTAGTTCTTCTTTGTAAGTGTGGTAAAATTCGGGTGTGAAGCCATCTGGACCAGGAAATTTCTTTTTAGGGCGATTTTTAATTGCTGTTTCTATTTCAGCTGTTGAGATTGGTCTGTTCAGGGAATCTATTTCTTCCTGGTTGAGCCTAGGGAGGCTGTGTGTTTCTAGAAATTTGTGCATTTCCTCCACATTTTCCAGTTTGTGTGCATAAAGATTTTTGTAGTATTCGTAAATTATATCTTCTATCTCTTTGAGATCAGTTGTGATATCTCCTTTTTTGTTCCTAATGGAGCTTATTAGAGATTTCTCTTTTCTGCTTTTCGTTAGCTTAGCCAGTGGTGTGTCAATTTTGTTTATTTTTTCAAAGAACCAACTTTTTGTTTTATTAATCTCCTGAATAGGTTCCCTGTTTTCAATTTCGTTTAGTTCTGATTTGATCTTGTTGATTTCACTACTTCTGCTGGGTTTGGGGTTGGTCTGTTCTTCTTTTTTCAGCTTTTTGAGTCATTTCTTTGGATTGTCTATTTGTGATCTTCTTGACTTTTGGTTATAGGCATTTATGGAGCTAAACTTTCCTCTCAGAACTGCTTTAGCTGTGTCCCAGAGGAGTTGATAACTTGTCTCTCCATTGTCGTTTTCTTCATAGAACTTTTTTATTTCCATCTTGATTTCTTTATTTATGAAGTAATCATTTAGTAAGAGGTTGTTTAATTTCCACGTTTTTGTGTAGAAATGTGAGTTTCTGTTAGGGTTGATTTCTAGTTTTATTCCACTGTGATCTGAGAAGGTACATGGTATGATTTCTATTTTTTTAAATTTCTTGAGGTTTTCTTTGAGTCCTAGGATATGGTCAATCTTAGAGAATGTCCCATGAGCTGATGAGAAGAACATATATTCAGCGGATTTTGGGTAGAATGTTCTGTATATGTCAGTCACACCCAATTGTTCTAGAGTTTTGTTTAAGTCCATTATTTCTTTATTAATTTTCTGTTTGGAGGATCTGTCTCGTGCCGTCAGTGGGGTGTTGAAATCTCCGGCGATTATGGAGTTGCTATTAATCCATTTGCTTAGCTCCAGTATGGTTTGCTTTATGAATCTGGGTGCACCTAAGTTGGGTGCATATATATTTAAAATTGTTATCTCTTCTTGTTGAACTGTGCCCTTCACCATTATATAATGACCCTCTTTATCTTTCACTACTGTTGTTGGTTTAAAAACTAAATCGTCTGAAATTAGAACTGCCACACCAGCCTTCATTTGGATTCTATTTGCTTGGAATATTGATCTCCACCCTTTTATTTTTAGTCTATATGCATCCTTGCAGGTTAGATGTGTTTCCTGAAGATAGCATATACTTGGCCTGTATTTTCTTATCCATTCAGCCAGCCTATGTCTCTTGAGTGGAGAGTTTAAGCCATTCACATTTATTGAGAGAACTGATAGGTAAGGTAGATTACTGATCATTCTGTTGGGTTGGATGTTGTTGCTATGATTTTTGTCTTGAGCCATTGTAATATCAGGCCTTTAATATCTTTGGGTTTTGGTTGTTTTTATATTCGTGGGTTATTATTATGATGTTCCGTGTGTAACGCTGTTTTAAGTACTTCTTGTAGGGCTGGTCTTGTCTTGGTGAATTCTCTGAGCCTTTGCTTGTCTGAGAATGTTTTTATTTCTCCTTCATATATGAAGCTTAGTTTTGCAGGGAATAATATTCTAGGCTGGGCATTGTTTTGGTTCGGAAGAGTGAGAATGGGGCCCCAGTCTCTCCTTGCTTGTAAAGTCTCATTAGAGAAGTCTGATGTTATTCGAATTAGCTTTCCCTTGTATGTTACTTGCTTCTTTCTTCTTACAGCTCTTAGAAGGGCCTCTTTAGTTGATACTTTGGTCAGTCTGATGACTGCATGTTGTGACGTCTTCCTGTTTGCATTGAATCTCCCAGGGGTCCTCTGAGCTTCTTGAACTTGTATATCAAGATTTTGAGAAAGGCCTGGGAAATTTTCCTCCATTATATCTTCAAACAGCTTGTCCAACTCTTGAGTGTTGTCTTCTTCCCCTTCTGGTAACCCTATGACCCTCACATTAGGTTTCTTCACATAATCTCACAGCTCTTGTAGGCTTTGCTCTTTTCTCTTGTTTCTCTGCTCTATTCCTGTGACTGATTTATTTAATTGGAGGGTGTTATCTTCAAGCTCTGAGATTCTTTCTTCTGCTTGATCTACCCTGTTCTTGAGACTTTCCACTGTATTTTGTAGTTCCTTGAATTGATTATTCATTTTCAGGAGTTCGGTTACACTTTTCTTCATTGTGTCTATTTCTTTTCCCTTATCCTGGAGGCTTTTTGTGGTTTCTTTGTGTTGGTTATTGAGTTGTTGTTGCAGCTGGGTGAGTGTTCTTATGA
Source organism: Microcebus murinus (assembly GCF_040939455.1). Taxonomy (NCBI): domain Eukaryota; kingdom Metazoa; phylum Chordata; class Mammalia; order Primates; family Cheirogaleidae; genus Microcebus; species Microcebus murinus. The sequence goes on along the minus strand of NC_134109.1, from coordinate 72,687,195 downwards.
TCCACATACCAAATTCCTCTTCTGTCATATTGATTGCCTGATTTTCATTGGTGTTTGTTTCTAGGGGCCTGGTGCTCCTCTTTGGGGGTGTGTTTTCCGTTTGGTTCTTCATATTTCCTGAGTTCTTTCGCTGATTTCTTCCCATGTCGATCAGTTGTTGTTTCTTTCCTTAAGTTATTGTTTGGGTATTCACACACCTTGGTTAGTTTCTGAGGCATTAGGTGGTGTCTGTGGGTGAAATTGGACCACTCCCTGTATATTGAGTCAGTGGGTTCCGTGAAAAGGCTGTGCAGGATGCTGTCCCTGTCAGTAGGTGGCGTTTGCTGGAGGAACAGTCTATGCTGTTGATTTTGTGTAAGCCTGCCCTCAGGCCGTTAGCAGGGGTCAAAGTTCTGATCTCTGCTTCCAAGGAAAGCTGTCAGGATGGGTCTGGAATGGTCCCGCTCAGCCAGAAAGTCTGCATGTGGGGGTGGGGCTGTCTGAGACCCGCAGTCTGGAGCAGGCTTCTCTTCTTTCCACCCTCCCCAAGTCCGCAGCTACTCCTGGGCCTCTGCCAGCAGGCCAGACCACAAGCCACCAGGCCTCCCCGGACTGTGATGCCGGCGGGGAGGTTCCCTGCACAGGAACGCCACCTGGGTTTGGCGGATGGCCTCCTCCTGGGAGGAGGGTTGCCCTCTAGGATGCCGATCTGCCCCTGTAGGCACACACACCTCATTAGGCTGTTCACGTATAACCCCTCTGTGCCCCGGGCAATGCTAGCCCTCAGTGCAGAGGATCTGGTCTGCAGGTCCGACCTCTGGGTCCCAGAGTTCAAACTGTATCCCCACCAAGGAGAGGATTTCTGGTCCCAATTCACCCACAGGGAGCCCAAGCTGGGTCTATGTCTCTCAGCCTCTGAGTCGGCACCGTTCTCCTGGGATCACCGTGCCAGCAGCTCCTGGGAGGGTGGGCGGGTAGGCAGCTCACAGTCTGAGTTCCCCTGAGTCAGGTGTAGGGTCCCAAAAGGGAAGGTCCCGTTCCCTGGAGGTGCCTCTGGCTGCTGGCTGTATTGTCTCTCTGGGCAGCCGCGGGTAGGGTCGGCGGAGGGGAGGAGGAGGCAATATGGCGCGTGCCGCGTGGCTCGGGTCTGTGCACAGAGAGGTGCCCGGAGGAAGTTGGGAACCTTGTGCCACGTCTGCTACAGGCTCACCGCTGGCTGGCGGCGGCGGTCTCTGGGCTGATGTCCACAGGTCTCTCCACCTGCTGGGGAGCCCACCAGCAGTCCCAAATGCAGGGGAGGGGAAACAGAAAATCCACCTAATCTTGCTGCTGGTCTCCGGCCTGCTCCGGTGGTCTCAGCCTCCAGTTCTCCTCCGCAGCCTCCTCCCGTGGAGTCCCCCGGGGTCTCAGGTACCCCTCCTTCTGGCCCTCATCCGCTGTATGCTCGTCTTCTTGCTTGTTTCCTCTAATTTCTGCTAGAATCTGTCTTTTCTGCAGAGACACTCTGTCTGGCAGTGTTATTCGTCCGCCATCTTGCCAATATTGTCATTGTGTCTATTTCTTTAGTGAACTTTTGTTCTAGGTCCTGGAGGCTTTTTGTGGTTTCTTTGTGTTGGTTATTGAGTTGTTGTTGTAGGTCGGTGAGTGTTCTTATGATCCACATACGAAATTCCTCTTCTGTCATTTTGGTTTCCTGATTTGGGTTGGTGTTCATTTCTAGGAGGCTGGTGCTCCTCTTTGGGGGTGTGTTTTCCGTTTGGTTCTTCATATTTCCTCAGTTCCTTCGCTGATTTCTTCCCATGTCGATCAGTTGTTGTTTCTTTCCTTTAGGTTTTTTTTGGGTATTCACACGCCTTGTTTAGTTTCTGAGGCGTTAGGTGGTGTCTGTGGGTGAGATTTGACCACTTCCTGTATAATGAGTCAGTGGGTGCCGTGAAAAGGCTGTGCAGGTTTCCGTCCCTGTTAGTAGGTGGCACTTGCTTGGAGGAACAGGCTATGCTGTTGATTTTGTGCCCTATTATCAGCTCTTGTTCTGTTCAGAGTTGGGTTGGGTAAGCCTGCCCTCAGGCAGCACCAATGCCGTTAGCAGGGGTCAAAGTTATGGTCTCTGCTTCCAGGAAAAGCTGTCAGGGCGAGGCTGGAATGGTCCCACTCAGCCAGAAAGTCTGCGTGTGGGGGTGGGGCTGTCTGAGACCCACAGACTGGAGCGGGCCCGCTTCTTTCCACCCTTCCCAACTCTGCAGCTACTTCTTGGCCTCTGCCAGCAGGCCAGACCACACGCCACCAGGCCTCCCTGGACTGTGATGCCAGCGCAGAGGTTCCCTGCGCAGGAACGCCACCTGGGCTGGTCGTACGGCCTCCTTTTGGGAGGAGGGCTGCCCTCTAGGACGCTGATCTGCCCCTGAAGGTACACACAGCTCAGTAGGCTGTTCATGTATATCCCTTCTGTGGCCCGGGCAATGCTAGACGTGGGTGCACGGGAACTGGCCTGCAGGTCCGACCTCTGGGTCCCAGAGTTCAAACTGTATCCCCACCATGGAGAGGAGTTCTGGTCCCAATTCACCCACAGGGAGCCCAAGCTGGGTCTATGTCTCTCAGCCTCTAAGTCTGTACCGTTCTCCTGGGAACACCGTCCCAGCAGTACCTGGGAGAGCTGGCGGGTAGGCAGCTCACAGTCTGAGTTCCCCTTAGTCAGCTGTAGGGTCCCAAAAGTGAAGCTCCCGTTTCCTGGAGGTGCCTCCAGCTGTTGGCTGTATTGTCTCTCTGGGCATCCGTGGGTAGGGCCGACGAGGGGAGAGGAGGCAATATGGCGTCTGCCGTGCGGCTCGTGTCTGTGCACATGGAGGTGCCGGGAGGGAGTTGGGAGCCTGGTGCTGCGTCCACTACAGGCTGGCGGTGGCCGTCCCTGGGCTGGTGTCCTCAGGTCTCTCCACCCGCTGGGGAGCCCACCAGCAGTCCCAAATGCAGGGGAGCGGAAACAGCAAATGCACCTACCCTTGCTGCTGGTCTCTGGCTGCTCTCGCGGTCTCAGCTTCCAGTTCTCCTCCCCAGTCTCCTCCTGTGGAGTCTCCCAGGGTATAGGTACCCCTCCTTCCGGCCCTCGTCCGCTGCATGATTGTCTTCTTGCTTCATTTTTCTAATTTCTGCTAGAATCTGTCTTTTCTGCAGAGACACTCTGTCTGGCGGTGTTTCTCGTCTGCCATCTTGCCCAAATCCCTCTGTTTTCCTTCTTGATCATTACATTTTATCTATTCCACTTTTTGATCCCAAATCCTCAGGTCACTTGGTTACCTCTTTGGCCTTGTCCTTCCCTAGAAGTCCCTGAAGCTCTAAAATGTTTACCCATTGTCTGTGTTTCAAAAACTTTAAAATGTACAGAATCTGTGAGACAGATCTTCCACTTCTCACAATTATCATAAGGAAATTATTATGTGTGTGCTTTAAAATCTTCACAGTAACATTACTGTGTATATAAAAATGGATAAAGAAAATATGGGATATATACACAATGGAATATTATTCAATAACAGAATGAAATTCTGTCATTTCTAGCAACATGGATGAAAATGGAGGTCATTGTGTTAAGTGATATAAGCCAGGCACAAAAAGACAAATATCACATGTTCTCAATTATATGTGGGAGCGAAAACAGTTGATCTCATGGAAGTAGAGAGTGGAATAGTGGTTACCAGAGAGGTTGGAAATGGTTGGAGTGGGGCGGTATGAAGAGGGGTTAGTTAATGGGTACAGAAATAAAGTTAGACAGAAGGAATAAATTCTATAGTTCGATGGCACGATAAGGCAACTATAATTAACAAGGATTTATAGTGTATTTCAAATTAGCTATAAGAGAAAATTTGGGATGTTCCTAACACTAAGAAATAACTGTTTGAGGTAATGGATATCACAACTACCCTGAATTAAACATTACACATTGTATGAATATATCAAAACATCACATTTACCCCATAAGTATGGACTATTATGTATCAATAAAAATTTTTTAAAATAAAAGTTAAAAGAGTTTTTAAAATTCAAGCAGTTTCCATCTCGGGGATGGTCGCACTTGAAGCTCTGACTTGAAGGGGGGGTGCAAGGGCAATATACGTAGCCTTGACATTTGTACCCACATAATATGCTGAAATAAAAAAAATTGAAGCATTTAAAATATCCTACAATCTGGGCTTTACTTTCTTAAAGGGATTATAGGGAGTTATAGGGTGGAATATTGCACCTTCAGGGAAATGATGTTTGAGAAAACTATTTAGGAACATGGAAAACACTCATATTCTTTTGAGTAAAAAAAGATATGTTACAGTGCACTTTGCACAATATGATTTCATTAAGGCTATGATGGAGTGAAATTGATCACTATAGTCTTTTCAAGTTTTCTTCCTCAAGTAAGTATAAGGAATGAGGTGAATCATTAAACTTTGCTAACTTAAACTAAAAAACAAACAGAAAAGGTCTGATTAGTGTAGTTTCTATGGGTTAGTTACTTGTGCTCTTTAAACCTAGTCCTTGAAATAATTTCATCTAATGTTCAGTTAACTTTAACATTTTCCAGTGCTGATATAACCTGAAATTATTGTGCTATTGACTGAGGTGGACTCAGTTAAGCTAAATAATATTAAAAGACAATATGCACCCTTAGGTCAGTGCATGATCTACATAAATCTAATTTGAATAGTCCATGCAGTCTGGTTAGAAAGATATAACAAGTGGTTCATAGTTTTAATTTTCAGTATAGCAGTCGGTTTTGACTTAGAAAAGTGTAGAAAGTTTGAAATGTTTATTCTTAAGTATATTTTCACATTATATTAAAGATGATTAACCTACTGAGTCCATACAGTAAAAAGAAAAAACATTCTTCAAATCCAAATTCCATTCTCAAATACTCAATGAAGTCTTTGTAAGGTTCACATATATTGATGCCTTTAGCATTCCATTTGTCATAGCATGGTAGAACAGCACCCTAAAAGTTATGGATAAATATTACACCTTGTATGTCAACCAACAAACAGATAAGCAGAATGCATAACATCTGGTGATGCTCCTCCATTTCTGGAGGCAGTATATTTCACATTTGGGAACATTGTTTTGACCCATTTTTTGATTGACATGTAGGCTTCCAGCTTTTAGTGGGCCCAGTGCAAGAAAGTATTCTCAGCAAATCTAGTATGCAGCAAAAGTGGCCATACCAATTGGGCTATACACCCAGGTAAAATTTATGGTTATCTGTGATACTCATTTGTAAGTTTTGACAAATTCTAGTAGGAAAACCATAATGTAGATCTATAGGGTTGGTAGCATAACAATGCCATCTACAGCAGAGAACTGTACAAGAGTTGATAATCAGTTCCTTGATTTCTATCATGCCCTGATAAGGACGGATCATTTGACTATGACATTTTAGTTAACCATATCAAAAAAGATGTCCACCAAGAACTGCATTATCTGTTATTAACTCTCAATAAAGAGCATCACGAAAGAGATACTAAACAACCAAGAAGACATAATGCCTTAGCCAGTTAGTATAAGCTACCCCCTATCATTGATGTAGCTATAGTAGCAGAAAGGAAGGCTGTGCATGGTCCCACTGCATGGCCTCCTACTCACCAAAGCTGATTTTGTTATGGTGCAATAAATATCCAACTTGTCATCAATAAAATTAACTTGAACCTCTAATCTGGTACATCTCTTCAGGAGACTAATGACCCACTCATAACAAGTTTGTTAAATTGACCCATTCCATTTTCAGTGAGACCATGATTTGTTGTTATAGGAATCAAAATATGTAATAGGTATAGGTTTCCTTTTCATGTCCACAGAATTTTGACCATTACTACCATGTGAGGGCATATAAACTGTTTAATCAAAGAAGAGTTTGTTATAACTTAGTAAAATAACCCTACTTTTCAGCAAAAGAGAGGTAGGAGTTGATTAATTATGGATCTGCTGGCTCTATCACTTACTGCATAAAAGAAAAAACAGAGAAGCTGCTGTGCTAATAGAACATTGGAACAGTTATTTGAAATGATAGCTGAAGCATCAATTTTTAGATAATATAAAATATATACTGATATTATATTAGCAAATTATTCTAATATTGGGATGGCTTCCTCTAAATTGTAGTATATATTTTTAAAAATTAATATTATATTCTATTTTGTCCATAATATAAATAGTCTACATGGTTGGGAACTAGGATATTTCCCATGCACTGTTACTCCCTATAACTCACTTTAGAATTTTTGCTTTCTATTCTCACAACTTTAGCGTCGTAGTTCTAGTAATTCTGGAGCATGCTTTTACCAGGAGATGCAGTAAGATTTCTGTTAACTTCACGGGGTTTTGCTGCCACTCAGTCACTTTTAGTTTCAAGAGACTTGAAAGTAAGGAAGGGTACCATCATTGTGGATAAGGTAATTTACCTTGATCATTATTAGAAGCTGAACTCTTAGTATACAATGGTTATGTAGAGTCATGAATGATATAAAAACATCCAAGTTGAAATATGGAATTGGACAATTCTATTGGAGAAGTGAAAAATGTATTGGATGGCATTCATGAAAGAAATGACATTTTAGAAGAAAAGATTAGTGACCTTGAAGATAGCAATAGAATTGTACAATGAAACATGAAGAGAAAAAAAGACAATTTTTTAAAAGTATATAAATATTTCTAAAAGACAAATGCTAGTGCAAAGCAAAAGTAATACAATATATTCTGGAATATATTATCTCAATAGACATTTCATATAAAGCAAATAAACATAAAGGGTGAGATTAAGGAAATAGAAGTATACTTGTTTTAATTTTTTATGTGATACCTGGACAGATATAATATTGCTTGATGTTAAACTGTGATAAGTTAAAATGTCTAGTAGAAAAACTATAAGAAAAAGAGATATCTAAGAAGCCAATATTATAAATATGAATAAATTTAAGTAATAATAAACAATGAATATAAATAATTATAATTACTTAAAATAAAGCTTAAATATCCAAAAGAAGACAAAAAGTTAGAAACAAATTCAAATGTTCTAAATATAAGGTCTATTAAAACAACAACAATAGCACCCAATTATATATACCCAGTTATAAAATACTCTATACAACAACAGAATAATATATATTCTTCTTAAATGCAAATGTAACTTTTAATAAATAGTATTTTGGGTCATGAAACACACTTTAACATATTTAACAGAATAGAAATCATATAAAGCATATTTCATAACTATAATGAAATTAAACTGAAATGTATAACAAATATATCTGTAAAATTGGAAATAATCAGAAACTTTAAAACTTAGCACTAAATAACTTATTTTTCGAATAGAAAGTCTGAAAAAAGGTTTCTGAAAAATAATTTCAAACAGCACAAATGAAAATATGACTTCTCTAATTTGGGTAGATATACCTAAATAAGTGTTTACAGGAAACTCTCTAGGATTGAATTCATACATTAAAAATAAAGAAAGGGGTCAAGATATTAACCTAAGCATCTGTCTTAAGGAAAAAAACTGGAAAAAAGAGCAAATTAAATCCAAAACAAGCAGAATGAAGGAAAAATACACATGAGCGCAGAAACAATAAAATTAAGAAAAGAAAATAAATGAAATCAAAAGCTTGTTCTTTGAGATCAATAAAAATCCATAAACTTCTTAGTATGTTGACCAAATAAGACATACATATGCAAAACACAGACACACACTGACACACACACACAGACACACTGACACACACACACAGACACACACACAGTAAGGGGAGAGTGAGAGAGAGAATAAAATAAATTATCAGAAGTAGGAATAAAAGAGGGTACATTACTAACAACCTCATCAATAAAATAAAGGTTGGTAGGGTGGGAACTGACAGCAGGGGGTGAGAAGTATTCTGACACAAAAATAAGGATAGATTTTAAAGAAAGAGGTTTATTTTACTTTCCAAGAGAGAAAAATGCACTGCATGGAAGACAGAAAGATGGATTGCTGTCTGTGGCTAAGGGGTTTGGGCTTTTATTGGGGGAGTAAAGGGTTAAAATAAAGCAGTTATTGCTGCAAAATGATAACAGCTGTGTTTGTTGCTTTTCTCTGCTAGTCTGGCTTTTTCAGTCCTTTTGGTATGTGTTCTGGTGGATGTGCGGGAGGGTCTTTCCCCTGCTGTCTGCTCAGTCCTTTTTAAGTGCTGTTAAAACAAACTCCTTTTTTTTTTTAAACAAAAATTAATTTATGTGTTTATTTTTGTTGGAATTTGTTTTGGGAGAAATAAGAGACATCAAATATCTTTACTAATTTTTCAAAATATCTAAATCTAGAAATTAGAAGTACTGAGATTTTATATAAGTAAATGTCTCATACTAATATACCATAAATATCAGAGACAAGTTAAGCCATAGGTGGTTAAGCAAATAAAGTAACCATTATGTGCTGTGATTTCCCCCCTCCCCCCCACGTTTTCTCTGTTACATAGTTTATCAGCAAGGTTGTCCTTTCATGCCCCCTTTTCTTTGGTTAGAATTGACATTCTTAACAGTGGACTCAGAAACTGGGGTGTTTGCATGACAGTCTGTTCTTCTGTAACTGCTTCCTGCTGACTTAGGGTCATAGAGTTGTCCCTGCCTAAGAGCCTAAGAGTCCAGTTGAGGGCTGTTAGGGAAGAACAGCTGAACACAGACAGTCTTAAAAGTTAGAGTAGAGGCAGGATAGGAATCACATTGGAGAGAAACAGTAAGGGCTCAAATTTGGTTGTGTATGAATGGTATTAAGTAGTGGAGAGTGTACTATCTGAAAATGCGTGTTAAAAGCAGAGTCATTAGGGGTCCTAAGAGAGGCATTAACCAGGAGAACCATAGACACACATGGAGTTTAAATCCCACCAGTATTTTCATTGTATCTCACATATCTTTAATATTCTTTCCTGTATTTTCCTTTTTTTCTTGTTTGCATTTTAATTTTATTATTTCTATTGATTTAATTTCCAATTCATTCTATAGTATTCTTCTGTGTTTAATCTGATTTTAAACTCATCTAACAAATATTTAATTTCAGAAATTTTTAGATCTAAAATTTAATTTAGTTCTTCTTATGGATTTCAATTGGTGAAATTCACTCTCATTTTATCTATTTACTATACTTTTTTTTTTTTTTCCAGATTCAGATGGTTTTATTAATTAATGTTATCAAATACATAAGGAAAAAGTATAAACAATCTTACCCAAATTCTTTCAGGAAATAAAATGCCAGTGAACAATTCATATATCATTTTATGAGTCCAGAATAACACTAAAACTGAAATCCAACAAGCATGTTACAAAAAGCCAAAATTAGAAACCACTATAACTTGTTAACTTGGTTTCAAAAATGTCCCTAATAAAATACCTAGAAAATCTACTAAATCTACAAAAAGGGCTAATGGAACTATTCATAATAAATACATAATATTATTAAGTACATAAGTAATAATAATATTAATAATATTATTATTAATAAATATTATTCATAATAAGCAAGATCTCAGGTTATCATAGATAGTAAAAGGGCAATGTTACTAACAAGGAAAAATAAATTTTTTTTTTTTTTTTTTTTTATTTTGGCATATTATGGGGGTACAGATTTTAAGGTTTCAATAAATGCCCATTCCCCCCCTCCCCCCAAAAGTCTGAGTCTCCATCATGACCATCCCCCAGATGGTGCACATCTCACTCACTATGTATGTATATACCCGCCCCCCTCCCCCCTCCCACCTGCCCAATACCCTATTACTGTAGCACCTATGTGTCTACTTAGGTGCTACTCAGTTAATACCAGTTTGCTGGAGAATATATCTGGTGCTTGTTTTCTATCTTGAATATCTAGACATTGTTAATGTAATGTTATTGCTATTCACTTTCATACTCTGGATAATCTTTTATCCAGAATTTATATTTCGGTTATCTATCTTTTTTCTTTTATATTTGTATAATATCTTTCAGTCTTCTGATGTTTCTAATGATTTTTAGATTAAATTTGGATATTTATTATTTAATGTATAGGCTCCAGTTCATGTTACTTTCCCTAAAGAAAGTTCACCATTTCACTGTAAGATCAATGTAGTGGAAATAAATACCCTTAATGCTGTTTCTCATTGGGGAAAATTTGCCCATTAGAGTCCATTGACAATATGTAGAGATATTTTTGGTTGTTACAAATGAGGAGATGCTACAGGCACCTAGTGTGTAGAATAAGGGAGGCTACTAAACAACCCACAATGCATAGGACAGCCCTCCACAACAAAGAATTATGCAGTCCAAAAAGCCAGTAGTGCCAAAGTTGAATAACCCTGTCTTAATCTTACCTGGAATTTTATAGAATTGAAGCTGATTTATAGCCTTCATAAGACTCAATCTATCTCTGACTCATTCATAGACTTCAATAATAGTTTAAAATCAGATCTAGATATATTCTTAGAACTTCTGACTCTCATAAGATTTAAATTTAGAAATGAAGGAAGTAGGCTTGGACTATGTAAGTTTTCCATTTTGTGTGGGGATTTATCTAAGAGCACTAGAACAACTATGGGGTCTTTTCCTGATCATTGGTCATGGTTCAAATGCTGTGATTCTGCAGTTGGCGGTCAAAAGATGATTTCTATATGTGCCACATTCATAATTGCTATGTTGACATTAGCTCCTTATATAGGCCAATTTACTCTAATGTTTTAAGATTTATTTTAGGACGCCAAGTCTATAGCCTGGTCTTAAAGCACTTCTAATAATTTATAAGCATCTAATGCCTTATATATTTATTTAAAAAATAACCAATATGGTTTAGTTATCTGCACCCAAAGAATGATTGATACCTTATAGGTGTCATCACTGCATTCAAGGTGAACTCATTTATAAGTAGTTTCCTTACAAATTCCTCTGTATAATTTTTTAAAAAGGAATATTCTACTAGTAATAACCACAAAACTTGTGTTAATTTTTTTCATGGCAATTTTTGATAAAATATGAAAGTTTTATTTTCCTCTCCCTAACAAATTAGACAAAAACAACTAGGTCTTTAAGTGCCCACAAAATAAAATATTTAAGAGCATGATAGTTTCCACTTAATTTTAATACTCATAGCCCTCCATCTGGAATCTTGAGGATCTTGCTTTAAGTCAAATAGGAAACGTTAGATAGGTACTTTCCTGATTAATGTCTTTCAATGGTCTCTTTTTGAAATTTGAAAACAATAGAATTTACTATCATTGCCTAAAATAGCCTATATGATTTTGTCCCTACAAACATCTCTGACTTTAATTCTTACCATTCTCACACTCACTAACTACACTACAGCTATTCTATCCTCTTTATGGTCTTCAAATGCACCAAGCTCATAATAACTGTAGATCCTTCGACTAGTCATCCTCTCTGCCTAGAATTTTTGTCCCCAGATAATTGCAAGTTTGTTTCTTTAAAATCATCTTGGTATCAGCTACACATCACTCAAGAAGACCTTACTGGACAACAAAAAGTAAGATAATTAACACCTCCCCAGATAATCTCTAGCAGAGTACTATTTTTTTACTTGCTACAGAACACTATCTCTTTCTGATACTATGATTTCTATAAAATTTAATAGTTCAACCCCTCTTTATCCACTTGAATGTAACCCTACAAGAACTGGAATCTTACCTGTCTCATTCATATGCTTAGATGAGTGCCTGAAAATGGGAAGTACTTAATAAATGAAGTATTTGCTAAGTGACTGACTGATTCAATGCATGAATGAAGAAAATATTTAACTATTTTCAACTGGACTTTTCCTTTCTTGTTTTTCTAATTCTTCTATTCCATTTGGCAAACCATATGCTGACTTAACAACTTCCTCATGGAAGCTTTCACTTCCTGGTTGCGAAGTGTATAAATCACAGGGTTCATCAAAGGAAAGATGACTGTATGGAAGAGAGAAACCACTTTGTCAGCTGGGAAAGCCCGGAAGGGGCGAGTGTAGATGAAAATAGCAGGTCCAAACATGAGAAACACAATGATAATGTGGGTGGTGCATGTGGAGATAGCCTTGTTCTTCCCTTCAGAGGAGTGCCCCCTTACACGGCAGAGGATGACTGCATAGGAGGCCAGAAGCCCCAGGAAACACAGGAGGCTGAGTAAGCCACTGTTGGAGACCATCAGGAGCTCCACCACGAAGACGTCAGTGCAGGCCAGCTTAATGACCTGTGGGACATCACAAAAGAAGTTATCCAGCTGATTTGGGCCACAGAAAGGCAAGTGCAGGATAAGGGCCACTTGCACAATGGAATGGGCAAAACCTCCAAGCCACAGAGTCAACAATAATGCATAGCAGGTTCTAGGGTTCATGAGGGTTGAATAGTGTAAAGGCCGACAGATAGCAATATAGCGGTCAAAGGCCATCACGACAAGAAGGAACATCTCCCCTGCTCCAAGGAAATGCAAGAAAAAGAGCTGCGTGATGCAGCCTCTGTAGGAGATTACCTTCTTCTCAGAGAGGAAGTCCACCAGCATCCTGGGAACCACAATGAAGGAGTAGGATGCATCCAGGAAGGCCAAGTTGCCCAGGAAGAAATAGAGGGGAGCCGTGAGCCCCGGGTCTGACCTGATGGTGAGAATGATGAGAAAGTTTCCAGGGAGGATGATGAGATAGAAAATCAAAACTAGCACAAAGACCAGGAGTTGAGCATCTTGAGACTGTGTCAGACCAAGGAGGATGAATTCTGTCACCACTGTGTCATTTTCTGTCTCCATCACTTCTCACTCTGCAGAATAGAGGAAAATGTTTATGTTACAAGCACCTTTTCCTCTGTTTCATAGTTCCTCGTCAGATAAAAACATTATTTGCCACAACTAACATGCTCTAGTTGAAAACAACTTATGTTGTTTTGTGTACCCTGGTTAACTCCTCTCTCCTTCATTCTCCTGATTTTTCACTGAGACACTGTTCCACCCACACTTTCCATTCCCACTTAACCACACGCTTCTAGGTAACTGCACTTCTGTGAGATTTTGGGTGACATTGCTTTAGATATGCCACAAATTTCCTGATTAAAGCAGAACTTAAATCAAGGTTGTCCATTTAGTTAGTTAGTTAGTTTGTTTTATTGCCATTTGTGGTGATTTATCTTCTCTAATTTATATTAGTTGCTGAGTTATAGTCCCTTCTCTTCATTGTCACAGATCAAATTGCTTCTGTGGTTGTTTTTCTCCTTCAGTTCCTATAGAACTGATTGTAGTGTGATTCCTATAGTTCCAGATTGTTACCTATCTGCCTAGTTTCTGAATTGGTGCCTTGCTAGTTGTCGTCACATCGTTGTGCTTTGGTGCTTTGTGCATTCTTGCACCAATCTCATTACCAGGCTCTCATACAAGATCTATACATTTCTCCTTACTTAGAGGAATTCCCCTAGTTACTACCTTAGCTGGGTACCAATTTTGCATCTGCTTCACATCCTGTTCTTAAACTCTAGTACTAATTCAGTCTCATTTGTTCACCATATGTCCATAATCTACTTCTTCCTCAGATCCCAGAATGATAGCTAAATGATATCCCTCTCACAAATATTTCTGCATCATAAAAAACTTATCAGAGCATATAAAAATATTTTGACTATCTCAATAAAATCATAATACAGTAGAGCTGAAATTAGCTGTACAGAACATAAAATCTAATATACTCATTTGAGAGATGAGAAGAATAATGCAATTGCAGTTAAGTTTTAAATTTGCAATGAGTTTTCTTATTTTCTCTCAGTAGTAGGTGATAGGAAAAAAGGGTATGTATTCTTGGTTTAAACTTTTTAGGAAATTGTTAATTAGTGTCTTCATCAATTGGTGATATTTTATTTAGGCAATAAATATTATAACTATGACATTGTTTGTGTAAATAGTTCCTCTTTTCTGGTTGTAACATTGTCTAAATAAGAATTCTATTTATGTTGGAGAAACCCAGAATTAAGATAGAGTATGTACATTAGTCTCCAAATTAAAATGTGCTCACCTCAGGAGGTGCACAAGATAATCCATTGGGATGCATAAAAATAATGACACTTCTCTCCATATTATTGTAAGGTGTATTTTAAAATATTTCATATTTGTGATTATTTTCTAATTTTTATATTAATGTAGTTATACAAACATTTAATACATAAATGCTCATACTATGATACTGCACATGTTCACTGTTGAAATAAATGATCTAAAGGATGAAATATTGTTAATTATAACAAGTACTATAATGTAACATATATAAATGTTACTCTTGGTTTTTTATTACAAGCAGTACTTATTTTTCAGAAGTGCTATGGATACAGCAGAATACAATTAGGTAATAAAAAGGAATGATGTATTGATACATGCTGTAACATAGATGAACCTCAGAAACACTGTTATATGAAAGAAGCCAGTTGCAAAAGACTGCATATTGTTTGATTCAATTTATGAAAATGTCTAGAGAGACAAATCTACAGAGGCAGAAAGCAGAATAATGGCTACGTAGGCCCAGAGGTGGAACAGAGATTGACATAATGAGTATGAGGTATCTTTCTGGTGTGATGAAATAAATGTTCTAGAATTATATCATGTCAATGCTTCCACAATTCTAAATACACTTAAAACCACCAAATTGTACACTTTGAATGGTGAATTTTATGATGTGCTGACTATATTTCAATATATCATTAAAAAAATAGTGCTATTGAATTGGTGGAGGGAGAATAGATGGGAATAAATTCCTAACTCAAATTTGAAAGAAATTATTAATGGCATCTCCAGAAAGAGAAGCTAGAAAGAAGGATAACAGAGAAAGAACACAGAAAAATCAGCCTTAAAAGTGTAGAAGAACTAATGGGAAATTTACTCAATACATTGGCATTTTTACAGCATAGCTATTAGGAAATATCAGAACATTTGTTTTATGTGATTAATAACATTTGTAATTAGTAGCCAAATTATGTGAAACAAGTACTTACAACACATGGGAACATACTTTACAAATACATATTCACATCTATATAAACACATACATAGTGAGTCCGTGCAAATTGAAATAGGAAAAAAATCTTTGGTGCCCTTCAAATTACCTTAGGAATTCCCTTTTCTCTGTTACTCATTTAGACACCTATTAGCCTCCACATTCATACCTCACTCTGCCTACAGAAACCTGTGCTTAGAACAGTAGATCAAAAGCTCTCTCTCCTATTTTCACATTTTGTGTACTCTAGGTGCTTGCTTATGGTTGTTTCGTGCTTCTTCAGGTTGACAATTCCAAGACACGGGAAGCACCTGAGAGTTACAGTCTTTCCCAATCTTCCTTTGCTTTTATTTTCTACTATCCACTTCTCTTCCCTGTTACCTAACATGGACAAGCTTCTTATTCTAATCAGATAAGACAAAGAAGCATTGTCATTGTAGGCTGACAGAAAACGAAATGATTTTCACCATCTCTAATCTTCTTTGTTATCTCACCTGATACAGAAAGACATATGGTGCTAAAGATGCATGGGTCGAGAGGGCGCCCATACCTCTCCCCTATTTCTCAGAGTGTAGACAGGCACACAGCTGTAACACTGTGTGTGTGTAGATTCCAGACTGCTCTCAGACCAGCTCCCAAAGCCAAGTGTTTGGGAGCCTGATCACTGTCCTAACAGCTCACTCCCTTATCTTTCTCCACTCATTTCCTCTTGCTTCTTTCTTATTTCTCATCTTTCCCAATCTCTTCCTGCTAATTCTATCTTCACGCACTCATTTTTAAATCTTATTCTTTTACATTTATTTTTAGCTTTTTTGTTTCCTGTTACTTTCTTTTATTTTTTTATTTTTTGCAATTTCTCTTCCTTATCCCTGACTTTTCTCCTCTCTTTTCTTTCTTCCCTGCATTGTCTTTCTTCTTTCTCTCATTTTTCCACATTCTTTCAGTCTCCAGTATGTTTCACTTAGTTCTCTACCTACGCCCTATTTAATATATTCAATGCTTATCTTTCCATTGATTCTGAGATAGTGGATTGCTTTACCCACTTCAAGGTAGAGTGAACACAGTGGGTAGGTGCTTCCCATGTAATTCATTTCAATGTCTTTTTCTACAGGTTGAAAATGCTTTCGTCCCCCTCCAGTGCTAAGTTTTTCTTCCTAAATGTTATCATTTTTGAAATATACTCAATCTGAATCACTCATTAATTACATCACATTTTCTCACATACTTTTTCTCTTTTTAACTCATCTTGATAAAAATGAAATGACTTATTTTTGTGCTCTAAAGTAGATCTCTGGTTTGGAAATCATTCTACCTTGCTGAGTTACTATTATATAGCTGTATTTAGGGAACTGTATAACCTTAGGCAAGTCACTTAGTCTTTTAATGCTGGTATTTTGCATCTATAAAAGAGAAGTAATATATCTATTCTTTTTGTTCCACAGTATAGACTATGAAGACCAAATGACATAATTAGGACCTAATCCATGTCCACTTAAACTGAACTAAGGAAGAAAACATTCAGTCATTAAATGAATTCCAATAAAAATGATAAATAGATACTATGTCAGTAGGTCTTTTGTCACTGCCCTGGGATTAATATCAGGGAGGATGGTTACTGCTTAAGTCTGAGTGGATTTGAGGATAAGATCTTGTAGAGGTTTTAGGAAGGGTCTACGTAAAGTATTTTTTTTTAAAATCTAATTCAGCCAGGATTTGAGAATCAAGTCTTTCTTATTTTAGAATCCCTAACTTAGTTCATATTGCTGAATGCTAGGATCATGTACAGGAAAAGAAACATATGTCAACTGAGTTTGGGAACCAGGAGGTTTGCAAACTTGTAAAGTCAATGAAGTTTGCTTATGAGACTCAGCCTACCATTATTGACTGGCAGATTCTTGATCTCTTCCTCCCTCTACCTTTGGTTTATGTATGAGAGGAAAAAACAGTCATTTTTATGATGTTCAAATTAAAATCCAGATGGTGAATCTCCCTAAGCCATTGTTATTTTCATTTTTTTTTGTAGCACCTTTAAAATAATACTAAGCATCAGACAAGGCATAAAGTTTATTTGAGAAGCAGGGTAGAAAGTACTATACATCTGAATTTAGAACTCACCCTTACTCTGTTTCTGCAGCATTGTTCTGTTCTCATAAATTTCAAGGCAGCAAATATCCCAAATAGTATGACTCTTCCCCCAATTTCTTCGTTTTCTCTATTTTATTTAAATATGAATAATGACCAAAAATTTCACCTCTCCAGGAGCCCAATGATCTAAAACTAGTAGGTTTCCTTTTCTGTCTGATAAACGGGAGGTTAGCTGATGATTCCAGAATTTGTCCTTAAATATATGTTCTCGCATTGGAATATTATAGATTCTGAATTCTGCTTTGTTAATATATGATGCAATACAGAATGTGCTTTGGGGTTTTATAGCTACCTGAAGTCTGCAGAGTTCTACCAATGGGAATTATTAGCCTGTCAACTAGAATTAGAAAAAAAAAAGACAAGAACATTTTAAGAACTAAATATTCAAAACCTGTACCAGTGAAGGCCCCATAGAATCATGTTAGGATTTTGAATTTGGCATTTTATCAGTGACAGTGATAATGGAATGGCAAATGTGTTTATTAGGCATAATGTAAGTAGTAACCCTGGAGAGGCTATTTTAGATCTTATTATACAATTTATGTAAGTGATAAGAAGCCATTGACATTTAATAAGAACTGAAATAGTGAGACTAAGGCAATGGTAAGTATGTTAGTATCCGCATATTTTTGGTGCAGAAGAGTTAGATAGAAAATATATTATGCTGAAAATACTTTTCAGGAATAATTGTCCTTAAATAAGAGAATTTTTTAGTGTCTTGTGGACCAGTTTCTCTAGTGGTATGTTCTCTCAAATAAAAGAAGAAATACTCTATAGTGTTCTTGGTTTCTTGAATATGTGGTTCCAGAGTTCTGGGATAGCAAAATGAAGACCTTTCTTGTTTTTAAGTAAACAATATAATATAAAATATTTAATTATAAAAAATCCATATAATTTAGTTTTTGGTAAGACATTAAAAATGACTCTAAGTGACATTAAATGTAAAATATCAAACAAATTTTATAAAATAAATACACTACACAGTCAGGTATACTTTCATTCAAATTTATGCTCAAGTCAGCCACAGATGCAGTTAGAGATATTGAAAAGTGGAAGAAAGAGGTAAAGCGAGGGAGATAATGTTTTTAGCAGTTTTTTTTCCTATTACAATCTGTGCTGCAACTCTGAATATATGTTATTTTCCTTTGGTGAAAATATATCTGTAGGATAAATTCCCAGAAAGCAGAAAGTTAGAAATAAAAGATAACTGAAAAAGAGAGAACAGAGGAAACAAATACAAAGGCACACATAAAACAATAGAAAAAAAATGAAGAGAAAGAGAAACAGTACCGCAGAGATGCACAAAGCCATACCCACAGGTACAGAAAAGGACCAGATTGTAGTCCTGGCTCCAACCATGATAGTTCTGTTTCTTGGGAAAATGTCACAAACTTCCTCAGATGTTTCTAAACATAAAAATTGGAAATGTATTTCTTGATTTTACAGAAAATTTTGGGTGCTTTTAATTTGGAAAACTTATTTTATGGGTCATCGAATAGGCACTGATTGGGATATATGAGATCCTTGGTCTCAAGGATTTGGCATCCTGGTAGAGGCAGTGAGCAAAGAGCAAAGAAAATAAGCAATAAAATATCTCAAAATGAAAGAATATAACGGAGTAGTGTGTTGGAGAGTGAATGGGAGAAGGAAGTTGCTACTTTAGATTGGGTTGTTAGAAAAGATCTTTCTGTGGAGGTCTGAACGATGAGGGAAGAGCATTCCAGGCAATGTGAAGAACAAGGGCAAAGCCCACAGACAGGATAGAGCTGGTGCAGGAAGGAACAGAAAGGAGCCCATGATGGTGAAAGAGCGCTGGGCATGTGGAGGGAAAGTACAAGGCAACGTCAGAGAGGTAGGCAGAGGCTACTGAGGGTGTGATGTTTGATCATTATTCTCAGTGTGCAATATAATTCGTGTGCAATCTTAATGTGGACAGTTGAAGTCTGAAGTCATTCTGGCTACTATGTGGGGAATTGATCTGAGAGGCAAGTGTAGAAGCAAGAATAGCAGTTTGGAGGTTTTGCAGAATCAGGCACAAGAGATGTTGGCGACTCAGTCTGGGGGAAGGTGGGAAGAGGAACTGGTAGTAGAAAGAATTAACAGAACCTGACACCCATTTTGATGGCAGAGACATTAGGACCTGCCGACAGACACGGTGTCTGAAAAGAGGTATCAGAAACAACTCCTCAGATTTTAGATGAAATAACTATATATAGCAGTGCAATTTAATAATATGGTGATGACTTAGATCAGATGAGGTGAATGATTAGAAAGGAACTACACTGTTTTAAACATACATTTAATTTTCACATAGGAAATATTTTTACATGGTTAAGCATTTTTTAAAGTAGAAAAATAAATATAGTACAGTGAAAAATCTTCCCATTCCAGTTCCCTCTTTATAAAGGAGGAAACTGAAGTTCTTATTTAAATTCTTAAAAATGTGAATACATAAGTAAATTTTGTACACATTCTTCTCTTCCCTCTCTTAAATACACATTTTGAAGCATATCTTACACAATATTTTGCATCTAAATTTTTCACTTACAATATATCTTACAGAATTTTCCACATTAATGTTTAAAAAGTTACCCAAATCTTATATGCCTGCTTACTACTGAATTTATGAACATATAACATTTAAAAAGTTCTCTCCTAATGAGGAACATATAGGCTATTTACATTTAGGGGTGACTATCCTAATGTGTTCTGCAATAATTAAACCTAAATGTATATATATGAAAATGTAAATACAGAGAGAGAGGGAAAATTATGTGTTTTTATTTTTGTGTGTGTGTGTGTATGTTGAGAGACAGAGAAAGAGAGCTTTTAAAGAATTGCCTCATTTGTAGAGACTTATCAGTAAGCTTAAAATCTGCTGGGATGGGTCTGGAGATTGGTGAATCAGGGAAGAGTTGCAGTTGAATCTACATATGTTCTACTGGCAGGATTCTTTCTTGCTTCAGGGAGGTCAGTCTTTGTTCGGACCTTCATCCTTCAACGGATTGGATGAGGCCCAGCTACACTAGTGGGCAATCTTCTTTACTCAAAGTCCATCAATTTTAAATGCTAATATTATTCAAAATAGATATTAACAGAAACATCAGAATAATGTTTGACCAAATATCTGGATACCATGAGCCAGCCTGGTCAACACATAAAATTAACCATACAATATGTATATCTATATATACACAAACGTAATTTATATGTAAATGTCTACATAATCTGTATATGTCAATATGTTGTTTGTGCATCTATATTATATATTTTTGTATATACATATAAACACATATTAAATAATATTTATATTAGATTAGAGCAAAAAGAAGTTCCATTAATTACCCGTAATAGGCAAACTTAAAATGATATTTGCAAGTTGATAATAAAAGGAGGGTATTAAGGAGGAAATGTTGAAACTCTGTTAGAGAATACAAACTATTTGAATAAATGGAAGGATGTTCTCATGGTCATGTGTGAGATGGCATAGCATATGCCATGTGTGAGATGGCATAGCATACCAACAATGTCAATATTATCCCAAATATATATATCCTAATAAAAATTTATCTGACCTTTTAAGAAATCATAGTAAAACTAACATAAATAAAGATACCTTTTTTGGTGGGAACTCAACTTTGAATACAATAACAAAAAGGGTGAACAAAACAGCTAGATATTAAACTACATACAAAGTAATAGTACTAAACATAAAATAGGTAATGATAAAAGATATGTAAGTTGAAATGAATAGAAAACTCAGACAAGATATGTTTATATATACATATATGAGCTAAGATATACACACAAACATATGGCAGGTGATGACCAACTTAAGCAATGAAGGGCAGATTAAATTGGATATGTTGTTGGAAATAGGGGTTTACTAAAAGAAGTTAAAGTTGGATCCCTACCTTCCACGTATAACAAGATGTATTTCAGAAACATTTAAGAACAAAATGTAAAAAAAGTAATGTAATAATAATACAATAAAATGTTGAGGAATATCTTTACAACCTATAATGGAGAAGAACATCTATAAACAAATCTTTAAAAAATGAATGAAAAGGTAACATTTTAATAAATATGAAAATAAAAATAGTAAAAATTGCTGTCCAATGAAGGATACTAGGAACAAAATTAACAAACAGATGATAGATTCAAAAATAATTTTAATATATAAAATTGACAAGATCACTACTGTCAAAAAGATCTTTCTATGATGATACAAATGTTTTAAATCAGGCTTGTCCAATGGTAGTTAGTCACTATAGCTATTGAACACTTAAAATGGTGCTAATGTAAGTGAATAATTAAAATTTCAATTTTATTTTTAAAAATTCATTTAAATTCATACCTAAATGGCAACATATGATAATAGCCACTGTAGAGACAGTACAGATTTATCAAAATTATCAAAAATGAATATATTAGCAGTAAAATTAGACAGTTGTATTGACTAAAAAGTTATATGTATTTGATCAAGAAAATAAGAGTGGAGTTGAGGGGAAATATAATAAAAAGGAATCAAATTAAATTAATAATTTATGTCAATATTTCATATATTTTCTGAATTTAAATACATACACAAACTGTGATCCCCAGGGACCCAGTATCAATATTCTTCAGTGCATTTTTTAAAATAACAATTTATAAAAACCTTTTTTTGGCATCTTTTGAGAGGATCATAAGGTCATTGTTCTTGATGTGGTGAATCGCATTAAAAGATTTTTGTATGTTGAACCATTCTTGCATCTAAGTGTGTCTAAGATTCTTTCTTGTGCCTGATACAGCCTTTTCTTAAGGCCTTCCACTCTGTTTTGTATTTCTTTGAATGTATTTTTCATTTCTACAAATTCTGTTTAATTTTTTTAATAATTTGATTTCTTAGTAAATTTGACATTTATTTCCTGCATTGTTTTTGTGGTTTCTTTGTGTTGGGTTTCTATTTTCTCTTTTATTTCATTGAACTTCCGTATAATCCATATTTGAGATTCTTCATCTGTCATTTCAATCTTTGTATTTTGGTTGGTATTCATTGGTAAAGATTTATTATTTTCTTTAGAGGGTGTCCTTACTCTTTGATTTTTCATGTTTCTAGAGGTCAGTGGCTCCTTCTTATCTGGCCTCTCAGTCAGGACTTGGGGTTGCTAGGCCTGGCATATTGGCTTTTCTCTGTATCCTCAAGGATCAATCCTTGAGCATGCCAGGGAGAGGTGTGCTTGTCCTGAGTTGCCTATGAGGTGTTCTAGCAGGTTTGGAGTTCCTCTTGGGTTACCTCTGATCTGCTGTCTTTACCTCTTCCCAACAGTGTGTAGTGAGTTAGGTCCCCCAACATACTTTCAGTGATGGTGGGTGGTACTTGTGAGTGGGAATCAGCCACACCCTGTTTGCTTCAGTTGGAAGATGCTATGATGAGCTACATTGTTCTCCCTGTTATCAGCTGATATTTGTGTGATAGAACCAGCTGCCAAGGTGTTCTTTTGTGCCCATGATAGACTCTGGTCCCCCAGGTGGATGACTCGAGTGCTCCAAGCTTTAGAAGGGACCCTGTAGCTCCCAAGGGGTTTCTTGATCTCTGCCAGCACTGAGCTAACCGGAGGAATAAGATAGTTCATAGCTAGGTTGTGTGAGCCTGAAACACTTTGCCTAGCCTTGGTGGGGTTCAGATGATGCTTTTCCAGCAACGAGTGGGAAATGCTGGTAGGTGGATAAGGACAAGCTCTCCAACTGGGAGAGTTATTTATGGGTAAGGGGACTAAATGTTTGCATCTTAGGGCACATGGCTGGGTTCTTCCACCCTTATCCAGTAGTATAGTTTTTCTGTGGGAAGGGGTAGGTGCTTCCCCAGATGGCCATTCCAAAAATCCTGTAAGACTGGGCCAATAAATGCCACATAGGATGTGCAAATTTACCTCTATGCCAGTGGGTTGCACTTGCCAGAAGGTGAAAGCTGTAGTGTTGTTTTTATGTTCTGTGACTGGCTCTAATCCCTCAGATGATGCACTTGAATGCCCCAAGTATTGAGTGGGGTCCTGGAACTTCCAGGTGAGTCCTTATTCTCTGCCTCAGCAGAGCTGTGGTGGGGGGAGTGTGGCTGGGTGGGGATAGGTTGAGTGAATTGCCCTGAGGCTCCATAAAAGCTGGCAAGGTAGTTGCTTTGGCAGTGGTCAAAGATCTGCTCCCAGCTTCTGGGCAGAGCTGCAAGGGAGGGGCTTAAGGGGTCCCATCCAACCAGAGAGTCTGCTTGTGGAAACAGGTACATAAACTGGCAGTCTGCAGTGCACCTTCCTCCTCTACTCCTTCCTCTGCTCCACAGTCTACCCCTGGAGTCTGCCAGCAGGCAGGAGTCCAAGCCAGCTGAACTTTATCCTAAATGTGCAGTGGGCTGGGAAGTTCCCTGATGAGAATCCCAGCCTGAGTTGAGGGTATGGCCCTCCTTTGGGGAAAGGGATGCCCTGTGAGCATTTCTCAGCTAGGACCCACACTGCACCCTCCCCCGTGGTCTGCCAACATGGGTTCTCTCAACTCCTTAGACCAAGAAGTCAATCCCTGACCAGGTCAGGGAGAAGAGTGCTGGTCCTGAGTCACCCACAGAGTGCTCAAGCAAGATCAATGTCCCTTCCTCTTGGAGCATACCCTGCTCTGATGGAGCTGTTGTGCAAGCAGCACCAGGCAAGGCTGGCAAGCAGGGAGCTCTCAAACTGAGCACTCCTCAGTCTCCTGCAGGACCACAAGAAGAAAGGCCTGAGCCCAGCTCTCTGTGGAAGCCTCAGTGTGCTGGCTCAATCCTTTCTCTTGGCAACCATGGCTTGGGAGGGGAGGAGGAGGAAAAGAATCTGTATGGAGGAGTGCTAGCACTCTGGTTGTCTCCAACGTTCTGTCTGGGAGTCAGGCTGTAGGATAATTTTTAAATGCCAAAAAGGCATATTTATATACACTTTGACAAATAAATGTTAGATATTTGAATGGCAAAAAAATCTAGCTTCTATTGGTTTATTAAAATATTGTGTTTATTATATATTAACCAGTATACCATGTATTATAATTTTAAGAAATAACCAGGAAAATCATGGTCTCTGCCATACATTTTAAAACTTTTATAACAATGGTTAATAATTTAAAGTATAAATAATAGTCTTTAATACTGAGATGACTAAAGGAAATATCATTTAAGATTTATATTATTTTATTGTTAACTTTTATTAGGTTAATGACAACCAAGCAGAGAATTACCTCCACTGATATTCGTTATGTACTTTACCACTTTTATACAATCCTTTATTTTTTCTCCATTAGCATTTGGGTAGGAAGCTATGATAAGAAAAAATGATAATGTTCTGCCTTTGAACAAAAGGCAAGTGAATATTAAAAGAAGGTATCAATGCTACAGAAATGCTATTTTTCCCAATGGGGTTCAGAGAAAAATTCAAAATAAAAGTTCATTTAGATGCAATCCATCAGAATGGATATATATATATATATATATATATATGGCTTTCTTGACTGAATTACAGGATTTTGTTTAATGTAGTTATAAACATAGGAAGAATGATTAGATAATTTTTTCATAATGAAAGGCTATTAGTGTTTGTATTTTAGAAATATATTTAATGGTGTTCTGCTAGTTGATTAGGAAATGTTGAAATTCCCTGAATTTTATTAACCCTATTTTTGTTTCTAGAGACAATAAAAACATGCAGACATAAATTAAATGCCCTGAATTCCCAATCTGTTTTACAAGGTAAATATAGGCAATCTCAAGTATTCACATTGAAGCTTCTGAGCATTACACATTAACACTGGAATCCCTGTAATAGCTTCTAAGTCTCTTCATAGCATTTTTCATCTCTTTATTTCTCAGGGTATAAATGGCTGGATTTAGGAGAGGTGTAATAACTGAGTAGAACACAGCAAGAAATTTGTCCATCCAGGTGATGCTGAGTGGCCACACATAGATGAAGATGCAGGGTCCAAAGAAGAGCACCACCACTGTGATGTGGGCAGTGCAGGTAGAGAGTGCCTTAGATGCCCCAGTTTTAGAGCTTTGTTGGACAGTGAGAAGAATATACGTGTAGGATATCAGCAACAGAATAAAGCAGGTTATGGCCACAAACCCACAGTGAACATTCATTAATATTTCCAGATTATAGGAATCCATGCAGGCAAGCTTGATTACCAGTGGTGTATCACAGAAGAAGCTGTCTATGTCCCTGGGACCACAGAATGGCAGCTGAACAATTACAACCACTTGACTTATGGAATGCACAAAGCCAATGGTCCAGGAAGTCACCACCAGCCCAAAACACTTTTGGAGACTCATAATGGTGGAGTAGTGGAGTGGTTTACAGATGGCCACATAGCGGTCATAGGCCATTATTACCAGTAGCACCATCTCATATGCTGCAATAAAATGAGAAAAGAAGATCTGGGACATGCAGCCTCCAAAATGAATGGTCTTATTCTCCCTGAGAAAATCTGTGATCATTTTAGGAGTGGTGACTGAAGAAAGCCACATATCAACAAAGGACAGGTTGGCCAAAAAGAAGTACATAGGAGAATAGAGATGGGAGTCAGTGATGATTAAGATCACAATGCCAATATTGCCAGATACAATGATGAGGTAAAGCATACAAAACACTGTGAAGAGTAAGATCTGAATATTCCAAGAATGGCAAAGTCCCAGAAGAACAAATTCGGACACTATGGACTGATTTCCTCCATCCATTTTTATTTAGTGTATCCTCTAAAATAACCTAGAGGGAAGATT
Source organism: Microcebus murinus (assembly GCF_040939455.1). NCBI lineage: Eukaryota > Metazoa > Chordata > Mammalia > Primates > Cheirogaleidae > Microcebus > Microcebus murinus. Next base: position 72,661,327 of record NC_134109.1, on the reverse strand, counting down.
AGATTATTAGTTGTTGGGATGAGGAAGGATACTTAATTTTTAGAATTTTGTGTTCATATTGAAATTAAGCATTTATATCTGACAGTAAAATGTATAATATGTGAAGAAAAATCTTGGCCCTATATACATGGTATGTCCAACAGAGAAACTAACTGCTTTGATTTCTGGAGCCCAAGGAAAGAGTAAGGGTTTTTTTCTTCCTATTCTCACCCAGATGCCTCAGGCCAGCAATGGGACAAAGAGTCTCATCGCACAGGAGAGTGCCACGAGTGACCAAAGAGTCAGCATCCTTGCATCTGGATGCCCCCACCCCACACCTCCTCCTCTCCTGGCATCCCGGGAAGTAATTTTGGCTCAAGCCACTCATAGCCACGTAGCCACACCCACCCCACAGCCAAAGCGCGTCGCACTGAGGGACTTGGCTCCCAGCAAGAGAGCACACTCCTAGCCGAGCCTGCCTCAGTCAGCAAATCGCTGCAGTGGAGCCCAGAGGAGGAGGTCGCTCTGCAGCTACTGGGGCTTGGAGAGGAGGTCAGACTGATGCTCCTCCCCCCAACTCAGGAGCAGTGCAGGAAGTCCGCAGCCCCTCCCCCAAACCATAGCAGCTGGTAGAGTTCTCTGTCCCCAGTGACCTCTTTTCACCACCAGGGAAGTGTCTCCATCCCCATCCTCCTGTCCACGGGCATTTGGCACATTCGCCTGCTGACAGTGCAAATGGTGGGGCAGCGTGGGAGAGAGATCCCTCTTCCAAGGTCAGGCAGCAAGTGAGAGCCTGTGTCCCCCGGAAGGGTGAGGAGGAGTTCAAGACAGTAGGATTCTGTGGGTGAGACCCATCACCCCTCCCCTGGTAGGAGCATCCTTCCTGAGGAGACTTCTTGGGAGAGAGAGGTACACCCTCCTTGGCTTGGGGTGTAGTGGTGGAAAAGGGGTGCACAACTGGAGATTTCCTTATCTACCACTGACACATGGAGATGCACACTAGCGGCCAGATATATGAACTGTGGGAAAGCTCAAGAGGCCATCTTGGATGTAGAGACAAACACAAGTGGACTGATCAGAGGGGACAGGGAAGGAAAAATGTGGCTAGAGACCTCAGCAATTGCGCCGGTTTATCCCTTTCATCAGGAGCAGCCTTCCAAGCTTGGAGAGATAGCCCTGAAATCCATGTTAGCGGCTCCAGCTAGTGGCAGGATAAGCAACCATAGATGCTCACACACCCAGGCTTTCACACTCTGGCTGTCATCTATCTTGCTCCTAACCCACCTCAGGAGGGAGCAGGATCCAGGCAACCCCTGGGAGCTACAAGGCCTCTCCCAAAACTTGGGGCATTTGTATACTACACCTGGGGGACCAAAATATACCACGGGGACAACAGAATACTTCAGTAACTGGCTCCTCCATGCAAACTACAATCAACAACAGAGGGTACACCTCCATAGCTAAACATATTGCCTTCCATCTCAAGCTATTAGGGAACAGTGGATTCATACCCACAAGTACAGTCCACCAGCTTGGAGCTTAAGCTGGGGGACCAAACTCACTACACTCCATTGGGAAGAGGTGAAGACATTAGGTCAGAGGCAACCCAAGAGGTTCATCACATTTGCTATAACACCAGTGCTCCTCTCCCTGGCAATGTCAAGGAACAACCCTTGGGGACCTGAAGATAGGGCCACAAACCAGCCCTAGCACCCCCAGTTCTCGACCAAGAAACTAAATGAGAAAGAATCAGCAAAAGGACTCAGGAAATAAATGAGACCTGATCAAATTAAAAAGCTTCTGCACAGCCAAGGAAACTATCATTAGAGCAAATAGACAACCTAAAGAATGGGAGGAAATATTTGCATGCCGCACATCTGATAAAGGGCTGATAAGTAGAATCTACATAGAACTTACAAAAATTAACAAGAAAAAGTCAAACAGCCCGATTACAAAGTGGGAAAAGGACATGAACAGGAACTTTCCAAAAGAAGACAGAAAAATGGCCAGCAAACATATGGAAAATTGCTCGACATCTATAATCATCAAGGAAATGCTAATCAAAACCACAATGAGATATCACTTAACTCCAGTGAGAATGGCTTGTATCAGAAAGTCCCAAGAGAACAAATGTTCATATGGATGTGAAGAGGTAGGAGCACTCTTTACACTGCCAGTGGGACTGCAAATTAGTACAAACTCTATGGAAAGTAATATGGAGATACCTCAAAGAATTAAAAATATAACTATCATTTGATCCAGCAATCCCACTATTAGGCATCTACCCAAAGGAAAAAGAGTCATTGTATAATAAAGACATCTGTATTCAAATGTTTATAGCAACAAAATACACAATTTCAAAGATGGGGAAACAACCCAAATGCCTATCAATACATGAGTGGATTAATAAAATATGCTATATGAATACCATGGAATACTACTCAGCCATAAAAAACAATGGTGAATTGCCACCTCTTGTATTATCCTGGATGTAGCTAGAGCCCATTCTTCAAAGTGAAGTATCACAAGAATGGAAAAACAAGCACTAGATGTACTCACCATTAAATTGGTACTAACTGATCAACACTTAGGTGTACATATGAAAGTAATATTCATCGGGTGCTGGATAGGTGAGCTGGGGGAGGGGAGATGGGTAAACTCACAAATCATGGGTGCAGAGTGCACTGTATTGGGGAAGGGCACACTTGTAGCTCTGGCTTGGGTGGTGCAAAGGCAATATATGTAACTGAAATGTTTATACCCCCATAATATTCTGAAATTAAAAAAAAACATTGCTGGTAAAACTGGATATTCACATGCAGAAGAGTGAAACTAAACACCTCTTTCACTATACACAAAAATCAACTCTAAATGGAATAAAGAATTAAATGTAAGACCCCAAACTATAAAATTACTATAAGAAAACATCAGGGAATGCTCCAGGAAATTGGTCTGGGCAAGATTTTTTTTTAATTAGACCCCAAAACACAGGCAATAAAAGCAAAAATAGACAATTTTTACATCAAAGTAAAATTTTTCAGCAGCAAGGAAGCAAACAACCAGTAGAGTCAGGGACAACCTACAGAATGGGAGAAAGTACTTGCAAACTATGCATTTGACAGGAGAATAATATTCAGAATTTATTAATATAAGGAACACAGATAATAAATGAATAATCAGAAAATACAGAATAAACAGAAAATAAATGAATAATCTGATTTAAAAGTGGGAAAACACCTGAACAGCCATTTCTCAAAAGAAGACATACAAATGGCCAACAGATATATGAAAATATGTTGCCATCTATAATTATCAGGGAAATTCAAATCAAAACCATGATGAAATATCACCTAACTCCAGTTAAAATAGCTATTAATATTATCAAAAAGACAAAAAATATCAAATGCTGATGAGGATGTGGAGAAAGGGGAACACTTTGGACTGTTGGTGTGCATATAAATTACTATAGCCATTATGACAAACAGGATGGAGGTTTCTCAAAAAATTAAAAAGAGAACTACTACATGATCTAGCAATTCCATTATTGAGTATACATTCAAAGATAATGAAATCAATATGTTGAAGAGATATCTGCACTCCCACGTATATTGCAGCACTATTTATAATAGCCAAGAATGGAAATCAACCTAAATGCCAATCTACAGATAAATGGATAAAGAAAATATGGTGTACAGATGCAATGAAATAGTATTCAGCCACAAAAGAGAATAAAATTTTGTACTTTGCAGCTACATCAATGAACCTGGAAGACATTATGTTAAGTGAAATAAGCCAGTCACAGAAAGACAACACCACATTGTCTCAATCATGTGGAATTTACAAAATTGATTTCATAGAGGTACAGAGTATAATAGTGGTTAACAGAGGATAGGGAGGGTCAAGAGATGGGGAGAACAGGAGAGGTTATTAAAGGGATACAAAGTTACTGTTGACAGGAAGAATAAGTTATTAGACAATTGGATGACTATATCAAGTAACAATGTAGTGTATAGTTCAAGATAGCTGGAAGAGAAGAGTTTGAATGCTATGACCACAAGGAAATGATAAATATTTAAAGTGATGGATATGGTAATCATTCTGATTTGATTATTATATAATGTATACACGCATTGACACCTCACAATTTACCCCATAAATATGCACAACTATGATACGTAAATTATAAATAAAAATTGATTAATACAAAAAATATAAGTACTAAATTCTATTTATAAAAATTTTCACCTTGGGTTATATGAATGAATGCTGGGAAATCTCTAGGCTTTGAAATATTGCCATCTCCTCATCATCAAAATTACAAAAGATATCTATTATTGATTTATCTATCTCATTGATTGCATCTATCTTTTCTAGGTAAGAATAAATTACAGACATGTGTAGAAAAACATCTGTTATTATTAGTTCTTCGTGTACATAAAGAAAAAATCAGTGATTACCAATCATTTACCTCCAAATATAATAATAATATTGCTTATAATGTTGATTCTTAAGTAAATTGAGAATTCTTCTCAAACTGTATATTGGAAAGATAATTGCTTATGTTCCTTTCCTGTTTATTAATTATCTTCCTTGGCATTGTTTCCCTTTTTAAATATCTTGTCTTTTATCCATTGAAATCTCCAGGGTGGTAGCAATGAGAACAAATGAAATATGAAAACCATTACCACATGATGAGCATTACTTTCCCCTTCCCTTATACTGAGATTGGATATCCTTATCCATAGATTAAGGATAGAATAAAAGAAATGCTCATAAAGAAATTAGATGAAGCACACATTTCCTGTGGAAAGGGAGATATATTATAATAGTCTTAAATTACAAATAAATATATCCTCCATAATAGAAATTACCTAATTTATAAAGATAATATCCTGATATATTACTCAATTGACTTATGCCCCCTGAGAAACTTGAATAATCTCACTTTTATTTGAAAGATAATCAAGACAAACCTTTCCAGGATAAATCTTCAATAACTAGTTCTGTACCTGATGAAATAAGTGACACAGAACATATCAATAGCAAAATTATAGTAATAATAGCAAAAGTAGTATCAACTGTGTTAGAGAAATTTGTTAAAAGGTAAACATGTACTTTCCTAGGGAACAGTTTACCAAAAAAAAATCATTCTGCTTTTTCCCACTTTAAAAAGTTGTTAATATTTTATAATATTTGTGGAGTAATTATTTTACTTAATATTAATTCCATATTTATGAGAATTAGTAAAATAGCCATAGGGTTTTTAAATTATTCAGACCTGATATAAAATCTTACTCTATTATTGTTGATCTTGTGACTTTGATATAAACGTATTTCTGTTAACATTTCTTCATTTCTAAAAGAGAGGACATGATATCTAATAGACATGTTGTGAATATGAATCAGAAAATATATAGAAAGCATTAAACTTTTGTGGTACTCAGTGGATGTTAGTTAATATTACTTACTTCCTCTGTTTATTCTTTAAGGTGAATCTTGAAGGTGTACAGTTTCCAAAATTTTTTTCAAAATATTTAATATACTGGCAAGTACTTTCTGTAAGTAAAAATATATAATCTCCTTTTAAAAAAATAACTACTATTTACATTTACTCTGAATTAACCTACACATACTTAGACCCTATAAGATGTACAGATGCAAAGGACGTATCTGTCATGCCTCTTACTTTCCAGAAACATAAATACTTTTTCACCATTCACTTTTGATCTCGCCTGGGCAGAGCTGTATATTTTTTAAGAAGAGCTACAAGAGAATATAGGATATTCTATTAAAGCACCATTGGAAGTCTTGACTTTACCTGAGGCAGAATTTTCACAAACTGGAGAAAGGATAATTTTTGGATTGATGAAATTGAAAACGTTGAAAATACTATTCTAGACATTGGCCTAGGCAAAGAATTTAAGAAGAAGACCCAAAAGGCAATCACAGCAACAACAAAAATAAATAAATGGGACCTGATCAAACTAAAAAGCTTCTGCACAGCCAAAGAAACAGTCACAAAAGCAAACAGACAACCTACAGAATGGGAGAAAATTTTCGCATGCTACACATCCAATAAGGGGTTGATAACTAGAATCTATTTAGAGCTCCGGAAAATCAGCAAGAAAAAAATCAAACAACCCTATCAAAAAGTAGGCAAAGGACACAAACAGAAACTTTCCAGAAGAAGACAGAATAATAGTCAACAAACATATGAAAAAATGCTCAACATCTGTAATCATCAGGGAAATGCAAATCAAAACTGCAATGAGATATCACTTATCTCCCGTAAGAATGGCCTTTATCAAAAAGTTCCCAAACAATAAATGTTGGCGTGGATGGGGAGAGATAGGAACGCTACTACACTGCTGGTGGGACTGAAAACTAGCTCAACCTCTGTGGAAAGCAATATAGAGATACCTTAAAGTGATACAAGTAGATCTACCATTTGATCCAGCAATTCCACTACTGGCTGTCTACCCAAAAGATCAAATGACACTCTACAAAAAAGACACCCACACTCAAATGTGGTGCAGCACAATTTACAATTGCAAAGCAGTGGAAGCAACCCAAGTGCCCACAAATACATGAGTGGATTAATAAAATGTGGTATATGTATATCATGGAGTACTAGTCAGCTCTAAGAAACAATGATGATATAGTACATCTTGTATTTTCGTGGATAGAGCTAGAGCCCATTCTACTAAGTGAAGTATTCCAAGAACGGACAAATAAGCACCACATATGCTCATCAGCAAATTGGTATTAACTGATCAACACCTAAGTGGACATATAGGAATAACATTTATAGGGTATTGGGAAGGTGGGAGGGGAGAGGAGGGGTTGGGTACATACAAACCTAATGAGTGAGATATGCACCATCTGGGGGATGGTCACGCTTGAAGCTCTGACTATAGTGGGGAGGAAAGACATGGGCAATATACATAACCTTAACATTTGTACCCCCATAATATGCTGAAATTTAAAAAGGCACTTAAAAAAAAGTTAGACAAAGGAGACAAAATGAATTGCTCTTTTAAGAATTGTAAAATTTTTTATGTTTACTAATCTATTGCACAGCATGGTGACTATGTTAGAAAAACATATGTATATTTTAAAATTGCTAGGAGTGCAAATATCTCACGACAGATAATGATGCACATCATTGTATACATATATCAACATACCAGATGGTACTCATAAATACATATATATTATTTGTCAATTAAAAATAAATAAATACAACACATTTTAATCTCTTTCTATTCTTCTATAAAGATTCTTCTCTATAATAATACATCTAAAACTGCTGTTTCTCAATATTCATGCTTTTACAAGGAGAATTTTGTCTTTGAAGAATTTAATAGATTGCCTGAGATATACACCAGTGAGGTACAAAGGGAGAAACCCCAGTTAATTCCATAGTTCATGCTTTTCCTCAGGTATTTTTAATCCTATGTCTATTGTAATAGTACTTCTCACTAATATAGGACCATTTTTTACTTCTATCTTTATACTAAAAGTTATTCTTACCCCCATCTACGAAGTTTAATCCTGTGTTTGTAGTAATATCACTTCTCATTGATAATGTGACCGTTTTTACTTGTATCTCTATGCTAAAAGTTATCTTCCATACAATGCTTGTCCTGATGTGAAAAATGTTATTTTTATATGGAAAGAATCATTTGAAAAAGGATAACTGGAAACTATTCACATCAAATAGACATCAAAGAACTGTGATTTCCCTAAACAGACTGAAAGCATCTCTAAGACAGTGCATTTTGGTGGTGTGTGCATTGTTGTTAAAAAGACAGTAGAAATTCTAGCAGGAATGGGATAGGAGGATAAAACTTGTGTATTGTCTTATGAAAATACCAGAAACTAAACAACCCATTCTCAAATCCAAGCATTATGGTCATGCAGGAAACAGATACACAGAAATATTTTGAGAGTTATTTTTAAAAGTATAGATGAGATGACTTACTAAAAACACATTATCTCTAAAATCATATTCTCTTTTAATCTTTTCTTCTGATGTGTGCTTGAGAATACAACCATTGCTGGGTGGAGACTGTATCTGTGGAAGTGCTTTCCCTCAGTCTGACATATATTCTTTACCTAAAGGAGTCCCTTGTGTGATATTTCCCTATTCTGTGTTCTGGACAGAATACCAGCCATGGAGATAATTATCTTGGGCATCTCTTGAGGACTTCTTTGGTAAGAGTGATAATCAAGTGTTGCATACTCTGGAAATCAGAACAGGGAGACAAGTAAAACCTCATGTAAATCAGCCCAGCATTAAGAAGTTGTAAAACCATCCTCTTCTTGTGATGCGATTTTTGGCAAAGCAGACAAAAGCATATAGTTTAATATTTTGTGTTTCTTTACTTTTGTTGATTTGAAGTCTCTGTTATCTGATATTAGAATGGATACACCAGCTCTCTTTTGGTTTCCATTTGTATGGAATATTGTTTTCCATCCCTTCACCTTGAGTCTGAATGTGTCCTTGTGGGTTAGATGGGTTTCCTGGAGATAGCAGACACTTAGCTTTTGATTTTAATCATTCATTACCCTTTTATGACGGAAACTCTTAGCAAAATAGGTATAGATGGAACATACCTCGAAAGTAGAAGAGCAATCTATGACAAACCCACAGCCAACATCATACTGAATGGGGATAAATTCAAAGCATTCCATCTCAGAACTGGAACCAGACAAGCTTGCCAACTGTCACCAATTCTATTCAACATAGTGCTGGAAGTGCTTGCCAGAGCAATCAGACAAGAGATGGAAATCAATTGTATCCAAATAGGAAAAGAAGAAGATGACAAATTATCACTCTTTGCTTATGATATTATCATATATCTAGAAAACCCCAGAGATTCTGTTAAGAGACTCCTAGAATTGATAAATAAATTCAGCAAAGTCTCAGGTTACAGAATCAATGTACATAGCATTCCTATATACCCAAAACAGTCAAACTGAGAATCAAATAAAAGGCTGAATACTGTTCACAATAGCAACAAAGAAAATAAAATACCTAGGAATATATTTAAGCAAGGAGGTTAAAGATCTCTACAGGGAAAACTATGAAACACTGAGGAAGGAAATTGCAGAGGTTGTGAACAAATGGTAAAACATATTATGATTACGGATCAGCAGAATCAACATTGTTAAAATGTTTATACTACCCAAAGTGAATACAGATTCAATGTGATCCCCATTAAAATATCAATATCATTTTTCACAAATCTAAAAAAAATAATTATATGCTTCATATGGAACCAGAAAAGACCCTGAATAGCCAAAACAACCTCAAGCAGAAAGAACAAATTGGGAGGCATCACTTTACCAGACTTCAAGCTTTATTATGAGTGTATAGTAACCTAAACAGCAGGGTACTTGCTCAAGAACAGAGACTCAGACCAATGGATCAGAACAGAGAACCCAGACATGAAACCATCCTCATATTGCCACCTGATCTTTGAAAGGCATGCAAAAACATACACTGGAGAAAAGAATCCCTGTTGAATAAATGGTGCTGGGAATATTGGATAGCCACATGTAGAATAGTGAAACAGGATCCACACCTCTCATTACTCACACAAATTAATTTACAGTGGATAACAGACCTAAACCTAAGGCATGATTCTGTAAGAATTCTAGAAGAAAAGGTTGGAAAATTCTTTTAGATATCAGCCTATGCAAAGAATTTATGATGAAGACTCCAAAGGCAATCACAGCAACATTAAAAAAATTAATAAATGCGTTTTAATTAAATTTAAAAGCTGCACAGCCAAGGAAATAATCAATAGAGTGAATAGACAACCTACAGAATGGGAGAAAATATTTGCATACTATATATTTGATAAAGGGCTTGTTAGAGTCTACAAAGAACTCGAGCAAATGAGCAATAAAAAATCAAACATCCCCTTTAAAAAGTGGGCAAAAGACATGACAGAAGCTTTTCAAAAGATAGACTAATGGACAATAAACAAATGAAAAAATGCTCAGCATCTCTACTCATCAGGGAAATGTAAATCAAAACCACAGTGAGATATCACCTAACTCCAGTGAGAATGGCTTTTATCAAAAAGTCCCAGAACAGGCCGGGCGCGGTGGCTCACGCCTGTAATCCTAGCTCTCTGGGAGGCCGAGGCAGGTGGATTGCTCGAGGTCAGGAGTTCGAAACCAGCCTGAGCAAGAGCGAGATCCCGTCTCTACTATAAATAGAAAGAAATTAATTGGCCAACTAATATATATAGAAAAAAATTAGCCGGGCATGGTGGTGCATGCCTGTAGTCCCAGCTATTCGGAGGCTGAGGCAGGAGGATCACTTGAGCCCAGGAGTTTGAGGTTGCTGTGAGCTAGGCTGATGCCACAGGACTCACTCTAGTCTGGGCAACAAAGTGAGACTCTGTCTCAAAAAAGAAAAAAAAAAAAAAAAAAAAGTCCCAGAACAACAGATGCTGGCATGGATGGGGAGAAGAAAGAACACTTACACCGGTTGGTGAGAATGCAAACTAGTACAACCTTTATGGAAAGTAGTATAGAGATACCTCAAAGAACTAAAAGTAGAACTAGCGTTTGATCCAGCAATCAAACGGTAAATACCCACTACTGGGTATTTACCCAAAGTAAAAAAAAAAAGTGTCATTTTATTGAAAAAACACTTGCTCTCAATTGTTTATTACAGCACAATTCACAATTGCAAAGATGCAGAATCAACCCAAGTGCCCATCAATACATGACTGAATTAATAAACCATGGAGTACTATTACTGAGCCATAAAAAAATTGTGAGCTAATACTTTTTAATAACCTGTATGGAGGTGGAAACCATTCTTCTAAGTGCAATATTGCAAGAATGGAAAAACAAACACCACATGTACTCACCACTAAATTGGAATGAATTGATTAAATATTTATGCACACATTTGGAAATAACACTCATCAGAAATCAAGTAGGTAGGAAGGGTGAGGAAGGCATGAGTAAATTCACACCTAACAGGTACCATGAACACAATCTGGGTTATAGGTACATTTATAACTTTTACTCAAAGTTTACAAAAGCAATTCATGTAACCAAGACATTTGTACCCCCATAATATTCTGAAACTTTAAAAAAATGAGGTTAAAAAAAAAGGTGCCGTCTTGGAAGCAGAGCCTGGGCTCTCATCAGACAGGCTGGTACCTGAATCTTGGACTTCTAGCCTCCAGAACTGTAAGAAATGAATTTCCATTACTTCTAAGTTAAAAATAAAATAAAATAAAATGAAAATTTAATGTAAACATAAAATTCACATGTTGCTAGGACTACATCTTTAAAGCACTCTTCAACTCCAGTCACTATAACATACATATTGTTTAGATGGAGTGAATGGAATTATCAGGTACAAGCCTATAAGGGATCACTAGGTGTTTGGGTAAAAGCAGATAATTTTGAATTTGGTAACAAAGAGGTCACAGAATGTCAATTTATTCTAATGCCCATGGACTGTAGACCTAAATTTATAATTTAGGACACCTCAAGGCTTTCTTTATGCAACTTAGTCATTTTGAATACTTTGTTTTGTTGTGACATGAATGCTTGGAATACATATAGAGGCTTTTTAATTTGTTCTTTATCCACTTGGATTAACACAATAATAATGTGCTTACTTGTTTCTAGAGAGATATTTGGGAACAAATACGAACACAAACATTAACAAAAGGATAAGGCGAAATGTGCTTGTGTAACTTAGCAGATTCTTTACCAGGTGGAATTTCTGTTTCCTTAAGAAAGAAATAGATGTATGTCTTGTGTCAGTGCAGGACAGTTACAGTATGCATCTGTCTACTCATAAAAACCTAACCTGTATGTCTTGTTAAAAAAGAATAATACTGAAATTAAAAACACAATACCCTTTACTATAGAACTAAACAAAATCAAATATCTAGGAGTAAAATTAACGAAAGATACAAAAGATTTATACAACAAGAACTACAAAACACTAAAAAAAGAAACTGCAGAAGACTTAAACAGATGGAAAAATCTACCTTGTTCATGGATCGGTAGAATCAGTATAGTTAAAATGTCAATATTACCTAAAGTGATCTACAGAATTAATGCAATCCCCATCAAAATACCATCAGCATTCTTTACAGATCTAGAAGAAATAATTCTTCACTTTGTATGGAACCAGAAAAAACCTCATACAGCCAAAGCAATCTTAAATAAAAAGAACAAACTGGGAGTCATCAGTCTTCCTGACTTCAAGCTATACTATAAAGTAATAATAGTTAAATCAGCCTGGTACTGGCACAAGAACAGAAGCATGGATATCTGGAATAGATCTTAGATACCAGAGATGAAACCATCAGTATACGGTAATCTAATCTTTGATAAAGCTGATAAAAATATACAATGGGGAAAAGAATCTCTCTTCAATAAATGGTTCTGGGAAAACTGGTTAGCTACATGCAGAAGAACAAATCAGGATCCCTACCTCTCACCTCTCACAAAAATTCACTCAAGATGGATAACAGACTTAAACTTAAGGCATGAAACCTTAAGAATTCTAGAAGAAGATGTTGGGGAAACCCTATCAGATATTGGCCTAGGCAAAGAATTTTTGAGGAAGAGCCCCAAGGCAATCACCGCAGCATCAAAAATAAACAAATGGGATTTGATCAAATCAAAAATTTCTGCACAGCCAAGGAAATCATCATTAGAGTAAATAGACAACCCACAGAGTGGGAGAAAATATTTGCTCTCTACACCTCTGATAAAGGTCTAATAACAAGAATCTATCTAGAACTTAAAAGAATTAACAAGAAAAAAAATCAATCAATTCCATCAAGAAATTGGCAATGGAAATGAAGAAAAACTTCTCCAAGGAAGACGGAATAATGGCCTGCAAACATATAAAAAAATGCTCAACATCTCTAATCATTAGAGAAATGCAAATCAAAACCACAATGAGATACCACCTAACCCCAGTAAGAATGGCCTATATCAAGAAATCTCAAAACAACAAATAATGGTGAGGATGTGGAGAGACAGGAACACTCTCACATTGCTGGTGGGACTGCAAATTAGTGCAACCTTTGTGGAAAAGAATTTGGAGTTACCTCAAACAGCTAGAAATAGAAATACCATTCGACCCAGCAATAGTATTGTTGGGGATCTACCCAAAAGAGCATAAGACATTCTATTATAAAGACATCTGCACCTGAATGTTTATGGCAGCACAATTCACTATTGCAAAATCATTGAAACAACCCAAGTGCCTGTCAATTCATGAGTGGATAATTAAAATTTGGTATATGCTCACAATGGAATATTACTCAATTCTAAGAAACAACAGTGAGCTAGCACCGTTTATCCTATTCTGGATTAAACTTAAGCCCGTTATCCAAAGTGAGGTGACACAGGATATGGAAAATGGGCCCCACATCTACTCACCATCAAATTGATACTGACTGATTAAAACTATGATTCTCAAATGGTGGTAATGCTCACCAGGGATGGGGGGGTGTGGGAAGGAAGAGACCCAATCTTAGGGATGCATTTTGGAGGGGAAGGGCATAACTCTAACCCTTCTTATGGAGAGGCAACAATATACAATGTAACCAAAATGTCAAAAGAAACCCAAACATACAAAAAAAAAAAAACCTTTTTATTGGGTGGTGGGCAGGCAGGAGGGGGGAGGAAGAGAAGGGTGTATACTCACATAATGTGTGTGGTGCACCACCTGGGGATTGGACATGCTTGAATCTCTGGCACGTCGGGGGGGAGGGAGGGGTGAAAGGGGCAATTTATGTTACCCTGACAATATCTGTACTCCCATAATATGATGAAATAAAAGGGGGAAAAAAAAGAATAATTCTATCATATGTTAGGAGCCACAAAAATGTGTTGATGTGTGCGCATGTGTGTTTAGAACAGTTCAAACAATTTTGTTTTTACATTTGGTCATCTAGAGCAGTGGCCCCAACCTTTTTGGCACCAGGGATTGGTTTCATGGAAGACAATTTTTTACTGATGGGGGTTGGAGGTGGAGCTCAGGCCATGTTGCTAGAGATGGGGAACAGCTGTAAATACAGATGAAGCTTCACTCTCCCACCTGCCACTCACTTCCTGCTGTGAGCCCCCCCCCACCAACCCCATTCCTATGTTTCAAGGAAGACAATTTTTCCATGAATCGGGGTGGGAGTAGGGTGCTCCATGGTGGTTCCTAACGGTCTGCTGCCAGGGAGTTGGAGACAATAGATCTAGAGAATTTAGCTGAAAGATCCCTAATTGAGAGTGGACAAATTTATATTTTTGATTTCTCCTTATTTAAGGAAAGTTAGTCTTGGATACCGATGAGTTTCTAAGTATAGTTAGGAAGTCAGTTTTTGTATTTAATTCTTTATTATATTTTAAAAATAATTTATTAACACAAATTTAAGCTGAATTTTAATGAAAAAATTATATTTTCAACAAAACTAAACATGTCATAGAAATATAACGATGGAACACTATATTTGATAAGTGAAATGTATAATACGATTATTTTTAAGAAAATCAACAAATAAAGCAAATCATTACCAACTTATTTTGAAATGTAATTTATATGAGTCTTGCACTAAAACCCTGTCATTATGATTGTTATCTAGGTCTGTCTGGAGATGACACTTTGTGTCCTCAGTCTACTTATGGCTACTCTCATTTCCTGATCCCTTGGAGTATAAATAATGGTGTTTAGTAAGGATGTAATAACTGAATTAAACACATAAAGAAATTTATCCACTGAAAAGCTACTAAGTGGTCAAGTGTAAATGAAGATACATGGCCCAAAGAATAGAGTGACCACACTGATATCATCAGACAGTGTGGACAGAGCCTTGGAGAGTCCACCAGAGGATCGATGTCCCACAGTTGCCAGAATAATAGTGTAGGAAATGAGCAAGAGTATGAAACAGTTGAAAGGCAAAAGTCCACTGTCAGCAATTGCCAGCAACTCCAGAACACAGGACTCGGTGTAGGCAAGCTTCAGAACTAGAGAAAGATTACAAACTATGTTTATTGTCTACCACAGTGGGGACACAGGTGACAGTAAAACCGTTTGGCTCATAGTGTGCACAAGACCAACAGCCCATGATAACAGCACAGAGCCCATGAGTACCTAGTGGTTCATGATGGTTGTGTAGTGAAGAGGTTTGTGTATTGCAATGTACTAGTCAACAGCCATAACTATGAGAAGAGTCATCTCTCTGTTCCCTAAGAAGTGGAAGAAGAACATCTGAGCCAGACATCCCCACAGTGAAATAGTTGTGTTCTCCCTGAGGAAATCCATCACTATCTTAGGGGTTGTGATTGTGGACATAGACGTGTCAAGAAAGGAGAGATTTCTAAGGAGGACATATATTGGTGTTGAGCACAGGTGAGAATCAAAGGTTACAGTGACCATAATGAGGTTTCCTGTCATGATTGCTGCATAGGCCAACAAAAATATATTTAAAAGGAAAATTTCAAGTTCCCAAGTGCTGGGGAGTCCCAACAAAACAAACTCAGATATCGCTGAGTTGTTTCCATCTAGTTGAAGTTTTCAGAAAGTCTTTAAAAGGAAGATAGTCTGGAAAAAGTGATAATTTAACCTGTCATTGTTTTGAAGTTATGGACATATAGAAATGATTATGTGATTCCTATAGAGAGAAGATCAACATTTATGAAAAATACATCTTAATTAATGCAAACAACATTGGCATTATTTTATTTTTTTTCAGCCAGAAAAGCACAAAAACAGAAATTTATTATAAAATTCTGTACACATGATTTGAAGGCAAAGATTTATATCTCCACATGCATTTATTGCATCCATTGTGAGTTTCTGAGTTCATGACTCATGAGTTCGATAGGTCAGTGAGAAAACTCTGTCAAATGACAATTAGGTAAATGAGTTCGTTCAAGTGGATAAGAACATAGTTACTTAAGTTTTTGGTCCCTAGAATTCATTTTTTATCCTTATCTAATTTGAAGCACTCAGATATGTGCAAGAGAGTTGAATTATATACCCAATTTAGCAAATTATTTTAGGGTACTTTCCCCTATCAGCTATACTATAATCTCACCCCTCTCTTTTATCCCAAAATTATATATTAATAATGTCACTTATTTCTGAATCTTTAAACTGGCTATAATCTGTCCTATGTTCTTACCATCCATCTCCACCATTATTAAAAAAAATAGTCAACTTCCTAGGAAGTTTCTAGACAAACACATAAATGTTTCCTACCTCCTCTTTTTTGGGGAATAATGTTCTCTCTCTCTCTCTCTCTCTCTCTCTCTCTCTCTCTCTGTCTCTGTCTCTGTCTCTCTCTCTCTCTCTTGTGTTCTGTGCCATACTTTGGTTATTGAACAAAATTTCTGACCTCTACTGTTCAGTCTTCATGCTTATTTTCCTCAATTTTTGTTGCTAGGCTTCTGGCTGGAGTTCTTTCATTCTCCTCTCTTTGCATTCTGTGTGTAGAAAATCTCCGAACAACACCAAACTGCTTACAAGTTTATGTTTCCTGGACTTCTTTTTTTTTTTCCTTTTATTTTATCATATTATGTTTCCTAGACTTCTGAATGCTTATCTTCTTGCTCCCAGAGCTTTCCTCTGACATTCCACATGTGTGCAGACTGCCTCTTGTTTATTTTCCTGGTTCACACATCCTTGACATTTGTACTTTCCATGTTTTCCCACATTGAGCCGACACCATTGGTTCAGTTAATGCCTTTCATGTGGGTAAAAGATGAAGAATTACCACACTCCTTTTAACTATCTCTGTTCGCTTAGGAATAAAAAGCATAGGAGGTATAATACTGTGGGTGTATATTCAGTAACAAATACATTTCCACAACAGCATTAAAATAGCATAGTTATCACATGCGGAAAGGTGTAACAGAGTTCTTTTGATAAGAAAAAAGGGCTGCACAATTTCTATTGGTCATGATTTTTTCTTATGTTTCCTTTTCATGTAAATGTTAAACCATGTATAGATTAGATAATCCACCAGTAATGTTCACTTACTACCAAGAAAATGTTTGGAAAACAAAAAATCAGATTTCTGCCCAAACAGCCATTATAAATAATTTTCTAATAAAAATAATACATGTGTATACATAATAGAAAAAGTCTCAACATTATAAATATGAAAGGGATTTATTCTCATATATTGATCAAATTAATAAAGTTGGAAAAGAACAGTTTTGGATGTAGGTAGAAAAGTACCAGCGGATTTAGAAAAATAGAGGATACTCCTTGGGTGGCTAAATTATCAAAAATGAATATATTAGCAGTACAATTAGATAATTGTATTGACTAAAAAGTTATATGCCTTCAATCAAGAAAATAAGTGTCAGGTTGAAGGGAAATAAAAAAGAATCAATTTAAATTAATAATTTAACTCCATATTCCATAAATGTTTTCTAAATTAAAACAAATGCTCAAACTATGAAAATTAAAATATAAATAAGAAAATTGAATATTAAAACAAAATAAGTCAGGGTTTCCCATTTTCATTAACTCAGATTTTATTAGATTAAATGTCAGACATCACAGATGCTAAATTTAGCCACAGAAGAGCTTCATTTTCATTATTTTACCATATCATAAATTATTTTATATTTTATCCCATGTGGATTAAATCAATCCAAGTTTATATTCCAAAACTCAAAATTAACTTGTAAAACTGACCCTTGGATCAGGAATGTGAGTTGAATTTATTTAACGGTCACAAAGTAGTTCTTCTGATACTTACTATAATACAACTAGATACATATTCCAAACACTAGGTGATAGAAATTGTATTTTACAGGGCCCTCAGGATAAGAATAATATGGTTTTCATTCAACTATAAGTTTTATGTAAATGTCTCATCTTTCACTAAAGCATACAATTGTAAGGTGTTGTCAGCACTGCTATTTAAATCTGCCATTCCTCATCTAGTTGTAGATGAGGAATGGTCTCTTCAAAGACATATAGACAGTGATTCTGAATATATATTGGTTCTCTTTTTCACCTCCAGTAAAATACATGGCAATCATTTGCATATTCGAAAAATAAGGGGAGACAGGAAACATACATAAGATACAGACTTGTAATCAATATCCAGAGGGAATTATTAAAATAAACATGCTGTTTTCCTCTAGAGTTCAGACCAAGGATTTACTCTCTCATCATTTAACTGGATTGTGAATTCACCCAGTATATCAGCCATGTGAACTTTCTTTAGAATGTACTTCCTCTGGAAGCCCTAACTCAAGTAGTTTGAGTGATGGTAGGTGAAAACATTCATAGAAAATGAAACTATCATAGATGATACTTGAAGGAATTTTAATTCTCTTCATTTGATTACATGGTTATGAAGATTTATAAAAATTGTGATAATTGAATTTTTTCTTATGTGTAAAATTAAGATAAAAGACATTTACACTAAACAAAGCTTATAAGAACATAGACCATAGACCATTGACCTTTTCCTAACATAAAATTTTAGCTTCACTACCTATAAGCTCTTCCTCGGTCTGTGGTATCTATACAGACTGGTCCTTCTGCCTGGAATGCTCAATTCTCTCTCTAACATCTAACTATGTAACTTTCTTAATGCTTGGCTTAACTTTCCCCTCCTTAGAGTGGTCTTCTAAGACCACCATGTCTACCTAGCTACCTCCCTGCAACTTGTTATTCTCTCCAAGGCAGGGACAAGATATGTATCCTTATCAATGTAGCTGCATTGCTTGGAAAAGAGTCTGGTACTTAGTAAATATAAAGAAGATTGTTTCATGAATGACTGAATTCACTTAAAGAACATTCACAAATCCTTATTGTTTAGTAAAGGAAGATAGAATACAAGATACATGGTTTTAACTTTTAATATTTAAATCGATATTGAATTCTCCCAAAATTATTTGGGTAGTCAATGAAATGTTTATTTCTAAACAATTTTTATTCTCTACTAAGGATGGTTAGCCATCTGAGGCCACAGAGTAAAAACAAACGTTCCACAAATCCTAATTCAACTCCCAATTCCACTGAGATTCCTGTGCAAGGTTTACATATATTGATAGATATTTTTTTAACAAACATTAGGTTAGAAACACATAACTTTACAAATAAAAATGCATAGGTATCACCATCTTGTGTGTTATCTTACTCAAGTTTATTTTACATCTTAATTCACTGGATTAAAGAATTTTTATAAGGAGATATTATATTTATATATTTTAAAAATTCTAAGACAATGAGGTGTATAATAAATGCATGCTATTCAAGGCATTATATCTGTGTTATAAACATTTTCTATTAAAAATCTTAAATTAAAAATATCTTACTAATTCCAGGAATTTGCAGGAATAAAATTGATATTATTTAATATTTTTATTTTAACTATTTGAATAAATAGTTAAGACTCAAATCCTAAAACAGCAGAACACACACACAATGAATCAGATATTACAAACAGGATTTAAGGAACCAGCCAACAATGTGTTGGCTGCTTAGTCTCTTAATGGCTGACTTCATTTCTTGATTTCTCAGGGTATAAATAATTGGATTAAGAAGAGGAGTGATTACAGAATAAAACACAGAAAGAAACTTATCTACAGAATAACTGTTGAATGGAAAAGCATAGATGAAGATAGCTGGGCCAAAGAAGAGGGTTACTACAGTAATATGAGCAGATAGTGTGGACACAGCCTTGGAGGATGCACTGGAGGAATGCTGCCAGATGGTGACCAACATGATGATGTAGGACGTGAGCAACAGAACGAAGCAGACCAGGGACAGGAGTCCACTGTCTGCAATCACCAAGAGCTCCAGGATATAGGTGTCAGTGCAAGCAAGCTTGATGACCAAGGGCAGGTCACAGAAAATGCTATCCACAACATTGGGACCACAGAAAGGTAAACCCACTGTAAAAACCATTTGGCTTGTGGTGTGTATGAACCCAATTGTCCATGAGACCAATATAAGCACAATGAGCACTCTGTGGTTCATTATGGTCTGGTAGCACAAGGGTTTGCATATGGCAACATACCTGTCGATGGCCATAGCTATCAGGAGAGACATCTCACCACCCCCAAAGAAGTGCATAAAGAACATCTGAGTCATGCAGCCCCACATGGAAATGGTCTTGTGTTTTCTAAGGAAGTCAGCAATCACTTTGGGAGTTGCCACAGAGGAAAGACATAAATCAAAGAATGATAAATTTGCCAGAAGGAAATACATGGGGGAGTGAAGATGGTTATCAAATATCACAGAGATGACAATGAGAAGGTTTCCCACTACGATGGCTACATAGACAAGAAAGAAGATTGCAAAGAAGAGAATTTGGGTTTCTCGAGAACTAGAGAGTCCCAGTAGGACAAACTCAGAAACACTTGATCTGTTATACAGGGTATCCATCTTTCCATTTGCAGGATTTTGTCACAAGCTGTCTAAAAGAAAAGAGCACACAGAAAATCACAGAGATTAACAACCCACTGAACCTAATCATTTTATGCATTGTATTGCTTATTCAGGGTACCAACCCTTTTGGAAATGTGACTTTTTTGTAGCTATTCCTTGGTAATTTGTAATTTCAGGTATTTCACAGAATCACAAAACCATTAGAAACTGTGGTAGATATAGAGTGATTAGATCAAATTTGCCTGTTGGTTAATACATGATAGGATTAGTAAGATACTTGAGTAAACTTAGTATCCCTTCATTCTCAGCTTCAGAAATCACTGTGAATGAACACTTAGTTTATTAGATTGATAGGGCAGGCTCTTGAAAAGCATCATGGGAGTAGATTTTCATCTTTTTCTGGCTCTCAGGAAATACAGTGATAGACATAGTTTTGTCACATCCTCATTATGCACTAAAAAGTTTAAGGATTATGTCATACTAAAAAGTATTATTTGGATAACAAAGTGTGCATTATGCACTCCTGTGGAAAACCACAAAATACTAATTAGAGGCCATGCCCATATTGTTAATGTACAGTTGAATGTTTAGACAGATATATTGTTAGTTGAAATTAAACCCAATAATTAAGGAAAGATTAAGATGTTAGACCTGAATAACCCAGATTGATTCTCAAAACTATAGATGCTCATTCCACATATTACCTAATTCTTCAGTTTCTGCAGTTAACAAAGTAAGGGTATTACATTTTCCATTCTTATGGAATTGTTGCAAAATTGGACTAAAAGACCACTTGTAGTTGATATCCCTGTTTAATGCATATGTTTTCACATGTAATGTTGCACACAAATTCCAAAATCACCACCATCAAGGCTAGGGCATAGTGAAGTTGACCACTTTAGTCTTGTTCAACTTTTCTCCCTCAAAGAGGTGTAAAGAGTGAGGTTAATCATTAGCCTTTACTTACTTAAAGTAAACCAAAATGACAAGAACAAAATGTAGATGTGTTGCTTAAATATTTGTTACCTCACAATTGTTTTCTCTAAGGTTCATTTAACCTTCACTTTCTCCCAGATGGATATGAGGTGAACTCACCTAACCTAAGTGAATTTTAAAAAGTAAACACTTACAATTAAAGATGTCAGGGTACAACCTACATCAATACATTTAGTTCTGAGCCTCCACTTTTGACTTCATGTAGGTCTATTATCCAATTCTTTATTCTGGGCTTGTTGCTCATATCCAGTACTTTTCTTGTTTTTTATCAGCATCGTAGACCCAGACCCTATGATGATTATGAGGGAAGAAAATCAGTTACATGTTCTTTTTCTTTGTACATTTTAGTCTTTTAATCACACAGTTAAATTTTTAGAATGCAGTTTCTTTAGCTAACAGTAATGAACATCTTTATTTGTTC
Organism: Microcebus murinus; assembly: GCF_040939455.1. Lineage (NCBI taxonomy): Eukaryota > Metazoa > Chordata > Mammalia > Primates > Cheirogaleidae > Microcebus > Microcebus murinus. The sequence continues at coordinate 72,639,512 of NC_134109.1, read as the reverse complement.
ATTGTGTTTCTTCTCATACAGTAAGACAATCATTTTCAGCTACTGCCTGTGTATTGTGGTGTTTGTACAAAGTATCATATAAGTAGATTTGCAAGAGCACATAGACCTGCAAGGATAGGGTCTCACAGTACTCAATTTCTCCAAGATCCTTCTAGCTATATGAGTGCTGAAATATTTGGTCATTTTAGGCCGTTTGCATAGAAATATTAAATTTCTTCGTGTGTTTCTACTTATAAGTTTAACAAGTATAATGATAGTATCATTTATGCTATATTATGAGTAGTATAATTCTATGATTTTTTTTTATTGTAGAAAGAATGAAGCTACAGATCAGGCATTTTTACCTTGCAGTATTATTATTTCTCCCTCTCTAAAAATAATTGCATACCTAAAGGCAACTAAGTGGCTTTCTTTACATTATGCAATAATTCAAAGAATAAAATAATTCAGTCTGATTGGTGTGTAGCTTAACAATTTCAACACACAGAGATCCTTGCTCTCTAAGAATGTCTTATTTGGTTTGGATTTCTGGACTCTTTTCTTAACAACTAATACAAAAATGCAAATTTTTGTATACAAAAATACAAATTTTTGTTTTGTTTTTTCCATTGGTAACAAAATCTAATTCTTTCCAGTTTAATCTTCCCCTTTCCAGCCCTCTCCTCAGTTGTGATTTTGGCATTTGTATTTTATTACTTATGGTGATACATAACACTGGAAATACAAATAATGTGATAGATGTAGTGTATTGATAGAGTAACATATCAGAGTTATGTAACCTACCAGTTTGCACTTGGATTTAGGAAGTAACACCATTATGAAATCCTGTATGCTGAATCTTCATCATCCAGTGATTTTTTTTTCTGCTCTGGATTCAAAAGACAACAGTATTTAAATATATCTGTTAATAGGATGTAAAAAAGAGAAAACTAATTTGATTGTTATTTATTTCCTCAGAGACTGGCAGTAGAAAATCCTTGGGGATTGTAAAAATAATCCTTCTGCCATTACGGAAAGTGAGATACCATTTTTCATCTGTCAAATTGGTGACATTTTAAAGGCAACACTCAGTACTCAGGAGGGTGTAGAAAGAGAACCAGAGATGAATTATGAGATTTTTGTGTGTCAGTCATACGTTAGCTTCAATTATTTTCTATAATAAACATTAATAACTATTCTATTCAAGCAAACTATCCATAGTAATTTTAGATTACTATATTAGATTAGTAATTAGTAATTTTATTCTAGATTCTAGATGAGTAATTTTATTTTATATTGACAAATGATAGTATATGTATTTATGGTGTACAACATGATATTTTGATATATGTATATACACACACATTGTGGAAAAGCTAAATGAAGCTAATTAACATATGTATTACCTCAAATAATTTTTTTGTGGTTAGAACACTTAATCTACTCAATTAGAAATGTTTAAGAAAACAATATATTGTTTTTAACTATAGTCATCATAATGTACATACAATATATGTCTTGAACTGATTTCTCCTATCTAACTGAAATTTTGTGTTCTTTGACTAAAATCTCACTAATAGCCTCATAACTCTACCTCCGGTAACTACTACTCTATTCTGTTTCTATGAGTTTGATTTTCTTTTTTAGATTCTACAGATAAGTGAGATCAGATGGCATTTGTCTTCCTATTCCTAGCTTGTTTCACTTAACATATTTTAATTTTCTCCAGGTTCATCCATGTCATAAAGGACAGGATTTCCTTTTTTTTATTAAGCCTAAGTAGTGTTTCATTGTGCTTATACAACACATTTTCTTTATGTATTCATCCCTTCATAGACATTTAGGTTGTTTCTATGTGCTGGCTACTGTAAATACTGTTGCAGTGAACTTGGAAGTGCAGCTATGTCTTTGACATATTAATTCCATATCCCTTGAATATATACCCAGTAATAGGATTCCTAGGTCAAATGGTACAGTAGAATTTTTCATTTTTGAGGAATTTCCATACTGTTTTCCATAATGACTGTAACAATCTATATTTCCACCCACAGTTTACAAGGATTCCCTTCTTTCTACATCCTAGACCTAGTCAATACTTATTAACTTTCATGTTTTTGATAATAGACATTCTATCAGTATGAAGTGGTATGTGCTTGTGGTTTTAATTTGCATTTTTCTTATGATAATGATGTGGAGCATTTTTCATACACTTTTTTGATCATTTGTATGCTTCTTTTAAGAAATGTCTATTCAAGTCCTCTAGTAATTTTTTAACCAAGTTATTGTCTCTCTTACTATTGAGTTGTTTTTTTCTCATTTTTTTATTATCTCATATTATGTGGGTACAAATATTGTTAGGGTTATATATTTTGCCCCTGCCCCCCCTCCCCACCCCGCTATGCCAGAGCTTCAAGTATGCCCAGCCTCCAAGTGGTGCACACTGTACCCACCATGTAAGTGCATACCCTTCCCCTTCTCCCCCCTTCCACCTGTTCACCTCCCAATAACAGATTTTTTTTTAGACATTTTGGTTACAGTGTGTATCTTTGCTTCTCCCTAAAAAGGGATAGTGGTAATCCCTTTCCCCCTACAATGCTCACCACATCCTTAAGATGTGGGTCTCCCCACAAAAATCCCTATTGAACACTACCATTTTTTGAGCACCATAGTTTTAGTCTGTCAGTACCAATTTGATGGCGAGTAGATGTGTACCCCATTTTCCAGGTCTTGTGTCATCTCACTTTGCATTACAAGCTTAAGCTTAATCCAGGATAGCATAAACGGTGCTAGCTCACTGTCGTTTGTTAGAATTGAGTAATATTCCATTGTGAGCATATACCACATTTTAGTTATCTACTCATGGATTGATGGGCACTTGGGTAGTTTCCATGACTGTGCAATAGTGAATTGGGCTGCCATAAACATTCGGGTGCAGATGTCTTTATAATAGAGTGACTTATGTTCTTTTGGGTAGATCCCCAACAATGCTATTGCTGGGTCAAATGGTATTTCTAGTTGTTTGAGGTATCTACAAATTCTTTTCCACAAAGGTTGCACTAATTTGCAGCTCCACCAGCAATGTGAGAGTGTTCCTGTCTCTCCGCATCCTTGCCAGCATTTGTTGTTTTGAGATTTCTTGATATAGGCCATTCTCACTGGGGTTAGGTGGTATCTCATTGTGGTTTTGATTTGCATTTCTCTAATGATTAGAGATGTAGAACATTTTTTTATATGTTTGCAGGCCATTATTCTGTCTTCTTTGGAGAAGTTTCTGTTCATTTCCATTGCCCATTTCTTGATGAGGTTGTTTGATTTTTTCTTGTTAATTCTTTTAAGTTCTACATAGATTCTTGTTATTAGACCTTTGTCTGAAGTGTAGAGAGCAAATATTTTCTCCCATTCTGTGGGTTGTCTATTTGCTCTAGTGATCATTTCCTTGGTAGTGCAGAAACTTTTTAATTTGATGAGATCCCATTTGTTTATTTTTGCTGTGGCGGTGATTGCCTTGGGGGTCTTCCTCATAAATTCTTTGCGTAGGCCAATATCTGCTAGGGTTTTCCCAACATCTTCTTCTAGGTTTCTTAAAGTTCCATGCCTTAGGTTTCGGTCTGTTATCCATCTTGAGTGAATTTTTGTGAAAGGTGAGAGGTTGGGATCTTGATCTGCTCTTCTGCATGTTGCTAACCAGTTTTCCCAGCACCATTTATTGAAGAGAGAATCTTTTCTCCATAGTATATTTTTGTCTGCTTTATCAAAGATTAGGTTACTGTATACAGATGGGTTGATCTCTGGAATCTCAGATCTATTCCAAGTATCTATGTTTCTGTTCTTGTGCCTGTACCAGGCCGGTATTACTATTATTGCCTTATAGTATAGCTTGAAGTCAGGAAGACTGATCCCTCCCAGTTTGTTCTTTTTACTTAAGATTGTTTTGGCTATACGTGGTTTTCTCTGGTTCCATATAAAGCAAAGAATTATTTTTTCTAGATCTGTAAAGAATGCTGATGGTATTTTATGGGGATTGCATTGATTCTGTAGATCACCTTAGATAATATTGACATTTTAACAATATCGATTCTACCAAGCCATGAGCATGGTAGATTTTTCCATCTGTTTAAATCATCTGCAATTTCTTTTTTTAGTGTTTCATAGTTCTCCTTGTATAAATCTTTCATATCTCTCATTGAATATACCCCTAGGTATTTAATTTTCTTTGGGGCTATATTAAAGGGTATTGTGTTTTTTATTTGAGTTTTTGCTTGATGGTTCTTGGCATATATGAATCCTTCTGATTTGTTTATTTTGATTTTATACCCTGAAACTTTACCAAATTAATTTATCAGATCTAGAAGTCTCTTGGATGAGTCCATGGGGTTTTCTAGATATAATATGATATAATCGGCGAAGAGTGAGAATTTGATCTCATCTGACCTGACTTGGATGCCCTTAATACCCCTCTCATGCCTGATCGCTATAGCTAAGACTTCAAGCACTATGTTGAATAGGAGTGGAGAAAGTGGGCATCCTTGTCTAGTTCCAGTTTGAAGGGGGAATGACTATAATTTTTCCCCATTTAGAATGATGTTAGTCATTGGTTTGTCACAAATGGATTTGATAAATTTAAGGTATGGGCCGTGTAGGCCTATTTTGTTAAGAGTTTTTATCATAAAGGCATATTGGACTTTATCAAATGATTTTTCTGCATCCATTGACAGAATCATATGGTCTTTGTTCTTGACTTTATTTATAAAGTGGATTGCATTTATAGACTTGCATATATTGAACCAGCCTTGCATGCCAGGAATCAATGCCACTTGGTCATGGTGAATTATTTTTTCAATGTGTTGCTGAATTCTATTTGCTAAAATATGGTTTAGGATTTTTGCATCTATATTCATGAGGAATATTGGTCTGTAATTTTCTTTTTTTGTTGCATCCTTTCCTGGCTTTGGTATCAAGATGATATTGGCTTCGTAGAATGAGTTAGGAAGAATACCATCCTTCTCAATGGTGTGGAATAGTTTCTATAGTATAGGTATGAGTTAATCTTTGAATGTTTGGTAGAACTCTGGGGTGTAGCCATCTGGCCCAGGACTTTTCTGTTTGAGGAGGATTTTAATTATTGTTTCAATTTCTGAGCTTGTGATTTGTCTGTTCAAGAACTCAGTTTCGTCCTGGGTGAACTTAGGGAGGGTGTGTGATTCCAGAAATCTGTCCATTTCGTCTTCATTTTGTTGTTTTTGGGCATATAGATTTCTATAGTAGTCAAAAATAATGTTTTGTATTTCTGTGGAGTCTGTTGTGATCTCTCCTTTTTCATTTCTTTTTGAGGTTATTAGAGTCCTTTCCCTTTGAATTCTTGTCAGCCTAGCCAGAGGGCTCTCAATTTTGTTGATCTTTTCGAAAAACCAGCTTCTGGTTTTGTTGATCTTCCATGTAATTCTCTTATTCTCCATTTCATTTAGTTGAGCTTTGATCTTAGATATTTATTTTCTTCTGCTAGGATTGGAATTGGTTTGCTCTTCTTTTTCCAATTCCTTGAGTTTATTCATTAGGTTGTCAGTGTCTAATCTTTCTGGTTTTTGGATGTAAGCATTTATTGCTATTAGTTTTCCTCTCAGATATATCCCAAAGGTTTTGGCAAGATGTGGTTCCATTGTCGTTTTGTTTGAAGAAATCTTGATTTTCCTCTGAATTTCTTCCTTGACCCAATAGTTATTCAATAGTAGGTTGTTTAGTTTCACTGACTTAGTGATGCGGTGTGTTTTTCTGTTAGAGTTGAACTCTAATTTTATACCACTATGGTCAGAGAAGCTACAAGGTATTATTTTTATTTTCTTGAACTTTTTGAGATCTACTTTGCGGCCTAGTATGTGGTCAATTTTCGAGAAGGATCCAGGGGCTACTGAGAAGAATGTAAACTCAACTTTATTTGGGTGAAATGTTCTGTATAGATCTGTCAGAACTTTTTGGTCAATAGCTTTGTTTAGGTTCCTTATTTCTTTACTTAATTTCTGTTTGGAAATCTATCCAGTTCATTTAGTGGTGTATTGAAGTCCCCTAATACTATGGCAGTATTGTTTAAGGTGGTATTTAGCTCAGACAAGGTTTGCTTTATGTAATTGGGTGCTCCTGCATTGGGAGCAGAAATATTAAGAATTGTTAGATCTTCTTGTTGGATCTTCCCTTTCACCATTATTAAGTGTCCTTCTTTATCCTTTTAAACTTTTGTTAATTTAAATCTAATGTTGTCTGCAAATAATATAGCAACCCCTGCTTTCTTTTGACTTCTGTTGCTTGGATGATACCATCTTTTGATCTTCAGCCGGGAGGCATCTTTATGGTTTAGGTGTGTTTCCTGTAGACAGGAAATACTAGGCTTGTGGAATTTTATCCACTCTGCCAGCCTATGTCTCTTCAGAGGACAGTTTAAACCATTTACGTTTATTGAGAGGATTGAAATTGGAGGAAGATTTCCATTCATATTGATGGGTGAAGTCCTGTTGCTTTGATTTAGCACTTGAGCCATCATGAAATTCGAGATCTAGACTTTAATTCTTTGTGGATTTCATTTTGAGGAGTGTCTATTGCCCTGTTCATTGTGGAGGGCAGGTCTGAGAATTTCCTGTAGTGCTGGTCTGGTCTTTGCATATTCCTTCAGGGATTGTTTGTCTGAGAAGGATTTTATTTCACCCTCATAGATGAAACTTAATTTTTCTGGATAAAGAATTCTAGGTTGAGCTTTGTTCTGTTGTAGAAGATTAAGGATAGGCATCCACTCCCTCCTGGCTTGTAAGGTTTCAGATGAGAAGTCTGTGGTTAGTCTGATAGGCTTTCCTTTATAGGTTATTTGTTGTTCACGCCTTGCTGTACGGAGGATTGCTTCTTCACATTTACTTTGGTCAGCTTAATAACCACATGACAAGGCGATTGCCTATTCGCATTGTGTCTCCCAGGAGTTCTGTGTGCTTCTTGAATTTGGATATCCAGATTTCTTGCTAGGCCTGGCATATTTTCCTCCAGTATGCCATAAAATAAGTTTTCCAACCCTTGTGAATGTTCTTCTTCCCCTTCTGGAATGCCATTCATTCTGATATTTTACTTTTTTACATAATCCCATACTTCCTGTATGCTTTGATCTTGTCTCTTGTTTCTGTGCACCCTTTCTTCCTCTGATTTATTTAGCATGTAGGTATAATCTTCAAGCTCTGAGATTCTTTCCTCAGCATGATCTATCCTGTTTTTGAGGTTTTCCACTGCATTATGGAGTTCCTTGAATGTTTCCTTCATTGCTAAAATTTCTGCTTGGTTTCTCTGAATTACTTCTATATCTTTGTAGAATTTTTCATTCATTTCCCGGATTGTTCTTGTGGTTTCTCTATGTTGGGATTCTATTTTCTCTTCGATTCTATTGAGCTTTCTAACAATTCATATTCGGAATTCTTCCTCTGTTAGTTTAATCATATCATGTAAGTTGATGTCAGTTGGTGGAGAATGAGTATTTTCTTTTGTAGGTGACTCTTCTTTCTGATCTTTCATGGTTCCTGATGTTTTTCGTTGGTTCTTCCTCATCTGGATACTTTGTTGAGGACCAGAGGTGCTGGAAGTCGATTATAAGCTGTGTTCTGGGTTCCAAAGGAATGATCCTTGGAAGACCTGGGGAGGATGTGTTCTGATCCTGTATCATCTCTCCCAAGGGTTTCTTGAGTTCTCAGGAATAGCAGCCTCCTTCGCTTCTCTGCCTTGCTAAGACAGGCTCTACTCTCTGGGCACAGAACGCCAACTCCTGAGTGCAGCAAGATACCACTCAGGTTCAAACTTGTGAGATAGCTGCCAAACAAAGCACCATTCTCAACTTTCCACCCTTATAAATTCAGCTTCCAAGGCCACCTGCCAGGTTAGGGCAGAGGGGAAGACTGAGTTTACTACCAGGGAAGTCCTCCGCAGCATTTTCATGCTAAGGAGCAGCTCAGTGGACCTGGGAAGCAGCTGCTGGCTTTGGACCCTCTCCCACTCGCTACTGCTTCAGCAGAACGCTGGGATTGCAACAAGTTGTCTTCTCCAGAAGCCCGAACAGTTCAGTCAGTTTAGGGTAGAAGATGTGCCAAAGAAAAGCTTCCAGCACAGCCCCCCATAGTGTCTCCAAGCTTCAGGACAGTGTAGTGGTGCTAGGAAGTGGCTGCAGGGTTTGGACCCTTCCTCCTTCTGCTACTAGTTCAGTGGTGCTTTGGCAGTTCAGAAAGGTGCCTTCTCCAGCTGTTCAAAGAGTTTGTCTGGTTTAGGGTAGTGGGGATGCCTGGAAGACTCCTCCAGTGTGGCCCTCCACAGCTTCTCCAAGCCTCGGGGCAGGGGTCAGTGCTGGGAAGTGGCTGCAGGGCTTGGTCTTTCACCCCACACACTACTGCTTCAGTGGCTCTGTGAGCTCGATAAGCTGCCCTCTCCAGAAGCAGGAACAGTTCAGCTGGTTTGGGGCAGTGGGGAAGCCTGGAAAATGCCTCCCGCATGGCTCTGCACGGTGTCTCCAAGCTGCAGTGGCAGGGCAGCAGGGCTGGGGAGCGGGTGCAGAGCTCAGACTTTCTACCCACCCACTACTGTTTCAGTGGTGCTGTGAGCTCAATAAGCCGCCCTGAAGCAGGAACAGTTCAGCTAGTTTGGGGCAGTGGGGAAGCCCAGAGAATGTCTCCCAGGCGGCTCTGCGCGTCTCCAAGCCACGGGGGCAGGGCGGCAGGGTTGGGGAGTGGGTGCTGGGTTCAGACCCTTCCTGCACTCCCCACGGCTTCAGTGGAGTGCTGTGTAGAATTCAAAATGCTGCCTGCTCCAGACTCCCCTCCAAACCGCTTGTTTGTCCTCTTTGCCACCTCCCATCAACTTCAGGCAATTCCTTGCCTGCATGGGAGTGGGGATCGGTGGGGAAGGGATTGTCTCCCTGTGTGGGGGAGAAGGAATGCCTCCTCCGGCCAGCCCGTGGGGCGGCAGATGCACAGGTGCGCTCCCTCCCCACTATACTTCCGACTCCCCGGATTTTGTGGAAGAATTTCGGTTCACCTTTGATTGTTGTCCACAATTTCCATATCCTGGTGTCTCTTTGCTGTCCTGCGAAGCTGCTCCAGAGCAGGTGCAGATGGCCTGTGTGTGGTCATCTGTCCTGTTCACACCTCACCCTGAGAGCCGACAGCCAAGAGGTCAGCCCTATTCCACCATTTTCCCCTATTAAGTTGTTTTGATGTCCTTATATATTTTGGATATTAACCCCTCATTATTTTACAAATTGTGTCAATATTTTGTCTGCTTTTTAAAGTTGCTGAATGTGTATTCATCACCCTTCGGCCTCATCTTGTTGTAAATAAACCCTTATTATATATATGCTTTGCAAATATTTTCTCCTATTCTGCAGACTGTTTCTTTACTTTGTCGATTGTTTCTTCTGCTGTTCAAAAGCTTTTTCGTTTGATACAGTCCCATTTGTCTATTTTTGCTTTGGTGCCTGTGCTTTTTTAGGGTCATATCCAAGAAACTATTTCCCAGGCCAATATCATGAAAGTTTTCTCTTAGAAATTAAACTGCTTCAGATTTTACATTTAAGTGTTTAGTCAATTTTGAGTTGATTTTTGTATATGGTATGAAATGAGTGTAGAATTTTCTTTTTCTGCACATGCATATCTAGTTATCTCAACATCGTTTATTAAAGAAAATGTTTTTCCCTCATTGTGTGTCATTGTCATCTTTGTAAAAAATCAATTTACCATGAATGTGTGGATTTATATCTGGCTCTATGTTTTGTTCCATTAGTTTATGTGTTTGTTTTTATGCCAGTCTATAGTGTTTTGATTACTATAGCTTTGCAGTATATTTTAAATTTAGGTACTGTGATACCTCCAGTTTTGTTCTATTCATTTAAAATTGCTTTGGCTCTTCAGAGTTGTTTGTGGTATCATATGAATTTTAGTAAGGATATGAATTTTCTATTTCTATAAAAATGCCATTTAAATTTTGTCTTTTATTTTTTATTTCAAAATATTAATGGGGTATAAATATTTTTGTTACATGGATACACTATACAATGTTGAAATCAGAGATTTCAGTGTGTCCGTCACCTAGACAGTATTCAATGTACCCTATAGGTAAGATTTACCACTTACTTCCCTCCCATCATGCCCCCTTCTGATCTTCCAATGTCCTATACATCTATTTGCACCCATGAGTCCCACTCTTTACCAATCATTTCAATTTGGATAGCAATTGCATTGAATCTATAGATCTCTTTGGATACTAGGAAAATTTTAACATACTAGTTCTTACAACCATGACTACAAGATATCTTTCCATTTATTTCTGTCACCTTCAATTTATTCACCAAGGTTTATAAGGTGCAGAATATGGATACTTCACATCTTCTAGTAGTTTTTGTAGCTATTGTAAATAGAATAGTTTTCTCGATTTTTTTAAATAGTGCATTGTTAGTATATAGAAAAGCCACTGATATTTGTACGTTGACTTTGTATGCTGTACATTTAATGAACTCATTTATTAGATATAACAGTTTTGTAGAGCTGTCTTTAGGGTTATGTATAAGATACACACACATAGATATCCCTATATAGGATATTTACATACTTTAGGGGATATATAAGACCATGTCATCTGCAAACAGAGATAATATAACTTCTATTCTGATTTGGATGTCTTTCCTTTATTTTTCTTGCCTAATTTTTCTGGATCAGACTTCCAGTACTAAGTGACTACAGTGGGCATCCTTGTTTTGTTCCTTTTCCTAAAGAAAAGACTTTCAAATGTTCACATTGATTATGATGTTAACTGTAGACTTGTCACATACCGTTTTTCTTATGTTAGGTATATTTCTTCTATACCTAATTTGTGGAGAGATATTTTTTAAAGTTTTAAAATTTTATTTTTATTTGACAAATAACAATTATATATATGTATGAGTCGTAATGTGATGTTGTGATTCATGTTTACAATATGAATTGATTAAATCAGGCTGATTAACAAACACCACTTACATATCATCATTTAAAATTTACTAAAAATTTTTGAGTTATAAAAGGCACTATTATTTATGATAGTCAGGGAGATGTTGAGAGGCTTTTTTTAAACCACAAAAGAAGGTTAAATTTTCTCAAATGCCTTTTCTGCATATATGGAGAAGATCATATGATTTTTGTCTTTTAGTCTCTTAAGGTGGTGTATTACATCTATTTATTTGTGTATCTGGGCTAAATTCCACTTAATCATGGTGAATGATCCTTTTAATGTGCTGTTGAATTCAATTTGTGGATATTTTGTTAAGAATTTTTGCATTTATATTTATCAGGGATAATGTCATGTAATTTTCATTTATTTCAGTGTCCTTGTCTGGCTTTAGCATCAGAGTAATGCTGGATTTATACAATGAGTTTGGAAGTATTCCCTTCCCTTTAATTTTTGGAAGGGTTTGAGAAGGATTGGTGCACGTTCTTCTGAAATGTATGGTACAATTTAGCATTGCAGCCTTCAGATTCTCGGCTTTTCTCTGATCAGAAACTTTTTATTACTTATTCAATCTCCTTACTTGTAATTGCTCTGTTCATATTTTCTATTTCTTCATGATTTGCCATTGATGGGTTGTAGTGTCCAGGAATTTTTCCATTTTATCTATGTTATCCAATTTGGTGGGGAATAATTATTCATAAGAGATTCATGACCTTTTGTACCTATATGGTATCAGATGTAATGGCTCCTGTTTTATTTCTGATATTATTTATTTGAGTCTTCCTTCTATTATTCTTATTTAGCCTAGCTAAATGCTTGTCAATTTTGTTTGTATTTTTAAAAAATAAGCTTTTAGTTTTGCTGAATTTTTCTAATGTTTTCTACTCTTTCATTTATTGCTGCTTTGATTTTTTTTATATCCTTCCTTCTACTAACATTGGGCTTAGTTTGTTATTCTAGTTCTTGAACATATTACATTAAATTGTTTATTTGAGATCTTTTTTCTTTTTTAATGTGGGTATGTACTGTTCCATATATATATATATATATATATACACACATATAGCAGTATATATGTATATATATATATATATATATAGAGAGAGAGAGAGACTGTAATATATATTATACATAATATATATATTTGTATATTTCCATTTATTTAGGGTCAACTCCAGGGAAATTTTTGTGTTCTTTTGATGGTTATATGTCTCATTGTTTTTTTTTTTGTTCTTTACGCATTGATGTTTGCACATTAGTTTTTCAGAATTTGCAGGCTTATTTTGGTGCCACCTATGAGGAATAGAGCACAAGAGCACTGGCTGGGTGAAGTTCAATGGTTCTGACACAAGTGAGGATGCGGCTGTGTAGTCTCAGTGCAGCTCCATTAGCTGAGGTCAGTGTTGAAAAAGATTCCAAGGATTTTTGGCAGGTAATACTGTAGATGTTCACAGTGGAAGTGAGAGTTGATGGTATCTTCATTGGCAATGGCTGAGAAGGTCCTCCTAATCTTTTTCTCCCACTGGAGAAGCTGTGGCTGAAGGGATCCCCCTTGGCACTGTATCTGGTTTGTGGGCCCATTGCAAGTGACAGTGGCACTGGTGTCTGATGAGTGGTGTTTCTGGAGTGGCCATGAAGCTGAGGCCTCAAACATGTGCACACATGGAAGAGCTATGGCTCTGGAGTCCAGGGTGGGAATGGCACTGGTACTTGGGGTGCAGGCACCCTCACTGACATGTTGGTAACAGTATATAAGACACAAGTTCTTGTGAAGCAGACAGGGAGCCAAGACCAGGAACATAGTATGCACAGAATTATAATGTCCCCAGTGTTGGGTCAAGGTCTATATCTCTGGGTGAGTGGGTATCCAGAGAATGCACACACCCTGAGAAATCTTAACTCTAAGGCCCAGAGTGAAAGCTAGCTTATTATGGTGCTGGATCAGGTTTCTGAGACATGAATGGTTACAGTTCAGCAATAGAGCCTACGTCTAGAGTGTGGGCACTCATGGAAAAGCTGTGGCTCAGGGGTCAGGGCATGTGCTGTTTGGGAGAGGAGGTGGCTGCAATCTGAATGGGCACCACAGCAGCTACTACTTGAGGGGCCCTGAGCTGTGCAGCTACATCTCCTTCTCTGAGGTTTCCCAACAGGAATGGCTATTGGTTACCTCAGTGGCAGAAGTTGCCAGTGTCCTCTTATTACCTTATTCTGTTAACTTGAAATTTTTGAATGATATTGAATAACTGTGGTATTAACTGACTATGGCAGACACGTTAGTTTCCCAGTAATGATTCTTTTTTTATTCATAATTGGAATTGCATATTCTTTGGGATAAGTCAGCTATGTCTTTCCATAGAGGCTCAAACTCTGTCCAAAAAACACTAGTCTAGGCTAATCAAAGATCTTTTATCTCACTCATTAGATACTAGATTATCGATGGGCATATACTTTGTGCCAGAGACTTGTACTGTCTTCTAAAAAGCTGTTCTCTCATTCTTCCTCAGTAATAGACACTTAATTCAGTCAGGGTACACTGTACAGCCTACCTTACAATTAGAAGGAGAAAATAAGAAAAAAGCCATATAATTGGGTAGCTCTTTGGTGTAAATTGCTTATTGGAGCTGAGTCAGTAGAGATTTAGGCCCAGTGGCATGGAATATTATACAAAATAAGTAAACATGCTTTTGTTTTTTATGTTTATTCATTCCAGTTTGAAAGTAACCCTTATATACTTACATTCCTCAAACTATTTGGTTTCAAAGACTCCTCTTTGAATTTGTATTGAAATTGTAACTTCTTCATTGGAGCTGAGTCAGTGGAGAGCTATACCCTTTGCCTCTTCTGAAACCCATATTTTTTGGGGTCTAATTTGGAAATGAGAAAAAACTTTAAGTATTTAAAACAGAAATAATTTAACTAGCTACTCCAGTGACAGAATGTCTGAGATTTTAAACAGGGCGTGTTCAGAGGAATCAAAGATTACCATCAATTGGAAGTCACCATCACATCTAAGCTAGAGGGGCAAGAGAAGAGGCACTCTTACCAAAGCCCAAGGGAGGGGGTGTCATCAGGTATTAGTTTTCTTTTAATATTTCTTCTCTTACAAGTTATCACAAGTTAACAGGCTTTTATGTAAATCTCTTGGGAGAGTAAAGCTACATGGAATATTATACAAAATAAGGAAGCAAGTTTTTGCTTTCATGTTTTTTTATTCCAATTTGAAAGTAAGCCTTGCATAACTATAATCCTCAAGCTGTTTGGTTTGTCATATTGAAATTGTTTTTCCATTGGCTTTTCCCTTTGGCAGCTTATATCTATATTCACTATACTATTGAATTTACTGATTAATTCTTAGAACCACAGTCACAGGGTGGTTCTTCTGATACTTACTATAATACAACTATCGATATATTTTCCAGATACTAGTTGACAAAAATTATATTTTACAGGGCCCTCATGATTAGAATAATGTGGTTTTCATTCAATTATAAGTTTTATCTAAATGTGTTATCTTTTATTAAAGCAGACAATTGTAAGATGTTGTCAGCATTGCTATTTAAACCTACCAGTTCTAGATGAGGAGTGGTTTGTCCAAAGACATGTAGACAGTGATTCTGAATACACATTGGTTCTCTTTCTTATCTCCAGTAAAATACATGGCAATCATTTGCATATCATAAAATTATGGTGAGACAGGAAACATACATAAGATACAGACTTGTAATCAATACCCAGAGGGAATTATTAAAATAAACATGCTGTTTCCCCTAGAGTTCAGACCAAGGACTTACTCTCTCATCATTTAAGTAGATTGTGAATTCACCCAGTATATCAGCCATGTGAACTTTTTCTAGAATGTGCTTCCTCTGGAAGCCCTAACTCAAGTAGTTTGGGTGATGGTGTGTGAACACATTCATAGAAAATGAAACTATCATAGATGATATGTGAAGAAATTTTAATTCCTTTCATTTGATTACATGGCTATGAATATTTATAAAAATTGTGATAATTGAGTTTTTAATACATTTAAAATTAAGATAAAAACACTTACACTGAGCAAGGCTTATAAGAAAATTCATAGACCATTGATCCATTCTTAACATAGATAAAAAAACTTTTACTTATATATGTGATTGTAGAAAGAGGGAGGGTGGTGTTGGAGCTTTTACTATTCTTAATGATCTTTATTGATTAATGGCAATCAATAAATTAGTGGAATTTAGCAATTTACCATTTGAAAAGTTAGAATTTCACTAAATCCTTTACAATTATGTAGAACTTCATAATAACTCAACAGTACTAGAGAAAGATCATAGAATGTGAATCTAGTATAATTTTATGGTACAATAATGTAATTAAGTAAGCAAAATTATAAAGGTGAAGTAAAGATATATTAGAGATGAGTTCATTTTCTACAAGAATTTTTCTGTGTTTATTTTTATATGTAACCCCTCCATGAATTTCCAACAGTCATAACTTTCTTGAAAAGATTGTAAAGAAGTGAGGGTGGTAAATTTGCTAGTAGATTTTCCACTTTGACTGAGCTTCGAGATGTTTTTTAATTTAGTACTCCACATAGCCATTAGCAATCAGTCATAATTGTCATGAAAAATAAAACCTTTCAATATTTCTCTTCTGAAGATATAAATGCAGGTTTAATGTTGCAGTACTATTTGGAGAGGTATATAAGAAAGGAAAGGATTCTTAAGTACAAAAATTAGAAAGAATGCATACAAATTGGATACACAGACACAATCACTCAAGTCATATGGTGAGCATGTCATACATAGAATTTTTCAGATTAAAACTGCAATTTTTCAAAGACATATTCTGGGGCCAAATTTAAGTAGGGCAAAAGGAAGAAAGAGACAAAAAGGAAACATAATTTGATTTTCAAAGTACATTATTCTATTAAAGACACCAGTAGATGGTCTTGTGGATTTTTGCATAAATTTAGGTTCTGTATTTGACTTTAGAAGGCCTCATTAAAAAGTTTCAATAAACTCACTGTTAGTATCACTTAATAAATTCTGAGTGACCAAGTGGAAGAAACAAGAAACTGTTCTCTCTGCTTTTACTTTTGCTACGATTTATCTCCACTTAACGAGAATAGAGCTTGATCAAACTTTAACAGTATTTTGAATCTCATCTTTCCTATTCTAGAAACTCTTTAATAACTTTACATTTATGATAAAGAAAAACAATCCACTAGACTTTCATATTCTAGTTTGGTGCCTTCTATAGAATCTCAGTATCAAATTTTCAACCTTAATTCATCAATTTCCTTCCTAAAGCTTTACCTTCAGTACCTGCAAACTCTTCTTCATTCTGCATTGTCTGTATAGACTGATCTTTCTGCCAGGAATGCTCATTTCCCTCTCTAACATCTAACTTTGTAGCTTTCTCAATGCTTTGCTTATTTGACCTTTCCTTAGAGTGGTCTTCTAAGACCACCATATCTACCATGTTTCCCTGAAAATATGGCCTACCCATAAAATAAGCCCTAGCAGGATTTCTAAGCATTTGCACAATATAAGTCCTTCCCCGAAAAAAAGACCTAGTGATGAGCATGGCTATGCATCCTATCTGCACAACCCATGCATTTCCTTGTATAGTGGTAAAGAAGATGAGCAGCCCTTCCCATCTGCCCTTTCGTAACAGCTACTATTCCAGTGGTGACCAGAAAGGTGTGGGCAGCCCCACCAACAAGTTCAGCTACCCCTGTCAGGTCCTGGCCATCCTGTTCATGCTGCAAGCTGAGGCTTTGAGGGGAAAATAAGCCCTAGGGTGTCTTCTTGTGGAAAAATAAATATGAGACCTTGTCTTATTTTTGGGGAAACATGGTACATAGCTACCTCCCACACCTTGTTATTCTCTCCAAGGCATAGACAAGATATATATCATTATCAATGTAGTTGTATTGCTTGGAAAAGAGTGTGGTACTTAGTAAATGTAAAGAAGATTGTTTCACAAATGACTGAATTCACTTAAAAGAACATTCACAAATCCTTATTGTTTAGTATAGGAAGAGAGAATAAAAAGTATATAGTTTTAACTTTTAATATTTCAATTGATATTGAATCCTTAAAAAATTATTTGAGTACTCAAAGAAATCTTTGAAATGTTTATTTCTAAACAAATTTTTATACTCTACTAAGGATGATAAGCCTTTTGAGGACACAGGGTGAAAACAAATGCTCCATGATTCCTGATTCAATTCCCAATTCCACTGAGATGCCTATGTAAGTTTTACATTTATTCATAGATATTTTTAACAAACATTAGGTTAAAACCAAAACTTTACAAATAAAAATGCATAGTTAACATCATCATGTGTGTTTTCTTACTCAAGTTTTCTATTTTACATCTCAATTCACTGGATTATAAAATTTTCGTAAGGAGACATTATGTTTATATATTTTAAAAATTCTAAGACAATGAGGTGTATAATAAATGCATGCTATTCAAGGCATTATATCTGTGTTGTAAACATTTTCTATAAAAAATCTTAGATCAAAAAATCTTAATAATTCCAGGAATTTGGAGGAATAAAATTGATGTTATTTAACATTTTCATTTTAATTATTTTAATAAATAATTAAGACTCAAATCCTAAAACAGCAGAAAACACACACACACACACACACACAATTAGATATTACAAACAGGATTTAAGGAACCAGCCAAGAAGTAATATGCTGGCTGCTCAGTCTCTTAATGGCTGCCTTCATTTCTTGATTTCTCAGAGTATAAATAATTGGATTAAGGAGGGGGGTGATTACAGAATAAAATATTGAAAGAAACTTATCTACAGAATAACTGTTGAATGGAAAAGCATAGATGAAGATAGTTGGGCCAAAGAAGAGGGTTACTACAGTGATATGAGCAGATAGTGTGGACACAGCCTTGGAGGATGCACTGGAGGAATGCAGCCAGATGGTGACCAACATGATGATGTAGGACGTGAGCAACAGAACGAAGCAGACCAGGGACAGGAGTCCACTGTCTGCAATCACCAAGAGCTCCAGGATATAAGTTTCAGTGCAGGCAAGCTTGATGACCAAGGGCAGGTCACAGAAAATGCTATCCACAATATTGGGACCACAGAAAGGTAAACCCACTGTGAAAACCATTTGGCTTGTGGTATGTATTAACCCAATTGTCCATGAGAGCAGTAGAAGAAAAAGGAGCACTCTGTGGTTCATTATGGTCTGGTAGCGCAAGGGTTTGCATATGGCAACATACCTGTCGATGGCCATAGCTATCAGGAGAGACATCTCACCACCCCCAAAGAAGTGTGTAAAAAACATCTGGGCCATGCAGCCCCACATGGAAATGGTCTTGCATTTTCTAAGGAAGTCAGCAATCATTTTGGGAGTTGCCACAGAGGAAAGACATAAATCAAAGAATGATAAATTTGCCAGAAGGAAATACATGGGGGAGTGAAGATGGTTATCAAATATCACAGAGATGACAATGAGAAGGTTTCCCACTACGATGGCTACATAGACAAGAAAGAAGATTGCAAAGAAGAGAATTTGGATTTCCCGAGAACTAGACAGTCCCAACAGGATGAACTCAGAAACACTCGATCTGTTATTCAGGGTATCCATCTTTCCATTTGCAGTAGTTTGTCACAAATTGTCTAAAAGAAGGGAGCACACAGAAAATCATAGACACTAATAAGATAGTGAACCTAATCATTTTATGTATTGTATTATTTATTCAAGGGACCAATCCTTTTGGTAATGTGACTGTTTTATAGCTATTCCTTGGTATTTTGCAGTTCCACATATTTCACAGGATCACAAAGCCATTAGAAACTATGGTGGATAATGTGCGATTAGATCAAATTTGCCTATTGGTTAATATAAGGTAGGGTCAGTAAGATACTTGAGTAAGCTTCGTATACATTATCAACTCCAGAGCAGACTGTGAATGAACACTTAGTTTATTAGAGTGATAGGGAAGGTTCTTGAAAAGCATCATGGGAGCAGATTTTCATCTTTTTTGTAGCTCTCAGGAAATACAGTGACATAGTTTTGTCGTATCCTGCTTATGCACTAAAAGGTCTGAGTATCATGTCTATTAAAAATATTGGTTGGATAACAAAATGTGCATTATGCATTCCTCTAGAAAACTACAAAATACTAATTAGAGACCTTGCACATATCATTGATGTACAGTTGAATGTTTAGACAGGTATATTGTTAATTGAAATTAAACCCAATCATTAAGGAAAGATTAAGGTTTTAGCCTGAATAACTCAGATTGATTCTCAAAATTATAGATGTTTATTCCACATATTGCTTAACTCTTCAGTTTGTGCAGTTAACAAAGTAAGGGTATTCCATTGGCCGTTCTTTTGCAATGGTTGCAAAATTGGATGAAAAGACCATTTGTAGCTGATATCCCTGTTTAATGCATCTATTTTCACATGTAATGTGTGTATAAAAATTCCAAAATCATCACCATCAATTCTAGATCATAGTGAAGTTTACCACTTTAGTCTTGTTCAACTTTTCTCTCTCAATGAGGTGTAAAGAGTGAGGCGAATCATTAGCCTCTGCTTACTTAAAGTAAACAAAAATGATAGCAACAAATGTAGAAGTTTCGCTTAAATATTTGTTTCTTCACAATTGTTTTCTCTAAGGTTCATTAACCTTCACTTTCTACCAGATGGATATGAGATGAACTCACCTAACCTAGGCGAATTTTGAAAAGTAAATACTTACAATTTAAGATGTCAGAGCACAATCTATATCAATCCATTTTGTTCAGAGCCTCCAGTTTTGACTTCATGTAGGTCTATTATCCAATTCTTTATTATGGATTTGTTGATCATATCCGGTACTTTTCTTGTTTTTTATCGGAGTCCTAGACCCAGACCCAATGATGATTATGAGAGATGAAAGTCAGATATATGTACTTTTTCTTTGTACATTTTAGTCCTTTAAACACACAATAAGTTTTTAAAATGCAATTTTTTTAGTTAATGATAATGAACATCTTTATTTACTCATTGTGCTTGTTCTCATAGAGTAATACAATCATGTTCAACTTCTGCCTGTGGATCCTGGTGTTTCTACAAAATATTAAGTATATTTGTAAGAGCACATGGACCTGCAATGATAGAGTCTCACAATACTCAATTTCTCCAAGATCCTTCTAACTATATGAGTGCTGAAATATTTGCTCATTTTAGGCCGTTTGCATAGAAATACTAAATTTCTTCATATGTTTCTCCTTATAAGTTTAACAAGCATAATGATAACATCATTTATGCTATATTATGAGTGGTATTATACTCTGATTTTTTTAATCATAGAAGGAATGAAGCTACAGATCAGGAATTTTATCCTTGTAGTCTTATTATTTATCCCTCTCTAAAAATAATTCCATACCTAAAAGCAACTGACTTTCTTTACATTATGCAATAATTCAAAGAATAAAATAATTCAATCTGATCAGTGTATAGTTTAACAATGTAAACATACATAGATTCTTACTGTCTAAGAATGTCTTATTTGGTTTGGATTGCTGGAGTATTTTCTTAACAACAAATACAAAAATGCAAATTTTTATTTTTGTTTTTTCCAGTCGTAACAAAATCTAATTCTTTCCAGTTGTATTCTCACCTTTCCTGCTCTCTCTTTAGTTGTGAATTTGGCATTTGTGTTTTATTACTTATGGTCATACATAACACTGGAAATGCAAGCAGTATGACAGATGTAGTATATTGATAGAGGAACATATCAGGGTTATATAACTTACCAGCTTGCACTTGGACTTAGGAAGTAACACCATTATAAAATCCTGTATGCTGAATCTTCATCATCCAGTGATTTTTTTTTTCTGCTCTGGATTCAAAAGACAACAGTATTTAAATATATCTGTTAATAAGATGTATAAAAGAGAAAACTAATTTGATTGTTATTTATTTCCTCAGAGACTGGCAGTAAAAAAGCCATGGGGATTGTAAAAATAGCCCTCTGCCATTACAGAAAGTAATACACCATTTTTCATCTGTCAAATTGGTGACATTAAAAGGCAACACTCAGTACTCAGGAGGGTGTGGAAAGAGAACCAGAGATGAATTATGAGATTTATGTGTGGCAGTCATAGCTTAGCTGTAATTATTTTCTTCAATAAACATTGATAAACATTATTAAACATTTAATAAACATTGATTTTATTCAGGAAAAATATTTACAGTAATTTTATATTACTATATTTAGGTTAGTAATTAGTACTTTTATTCTAGATTCTAGATGAGTAATTTTATTTTATATTGACAAAAATGTATGTATTCATGGTGCACAACATGATATTTTGATATATATACATTGTGGAAAAGCTAAATCAAACTAATTAGCATAGGCATTACATCACAATCTTTTTGTGTGGTGAGAACACTTAACATCTACTCAGAAATTTTCAAGAATACAATATATTGTTTTAACTATAGTCATCGTGATGTACAATCTATCTCTTGAACTGATTTCTCCTATTTAACTGAAATTTTGTGTTCTTTGACTAAAATCTCACTAATAGCCTCATAACCCCACCTCTGGTAACCACTATTCTATTCTGTTTCTATGAGTTTGATTTTGTTTTTTAGATTCTACACATGAGTGAGATCAGCTGTCATTTGTCTTCCTATTTCTGGCTTGTTTCACTTAACATATTTTAATTGCTCCAGGTTCATTCATGTCATAAAGGACAGGATTTCCTTCTTTTTTTAAGCCTAAGTAGGATTTCATTGTGCATATATAACACATTTTCTTTATGTATTCATCCCTTCATAGACATTTAGGTTGTTTCCATTTCTGGCTACAGTGAATAATGTTGCAATAAACATGGGAGTGCAGCTACATCTTTGTCATATTAATTCCATATCCCTTGAATATATACCCAGTAATAGGATTCCTGGGTCACATGGTAGTTCTATTTTTCATTTTTGAGGAACCTCCATACTGTTTTACATGATGACTATACCAATTTATATTTCCACTAACAGTGTACAAGGTTTTCCTTCCTTCTACATCCTAGAACTCATCAATACTTGTTAACTTTTGTCTTTTTGATAAGGGCCATTCTATCAAGGTGGTATGTGTTTGTGGTTTTAATTTGTTAAAATGAATTTTAACACATGCCATGAGGTGGTACGTGTTTGTGGTTTTAATTTGCATTTTTCTGATGATTAATGATGTGGAGGATTTTTCATACACTTTTTGGCCATTTGTATGTCTTCTTTTAAGAAATGTTTATTCAAATCCACTGCATATTTTTAACCAAGTTATTTGTTTTCTTACTATTGATTTGTTTTGAGATCCTTATATAATTTTTATATTAACCCCTCATTATTTTATAAATTGTGTCAATATTTTATCTGCTTTTTAAAGTTGCTTAATGTGTATTCATCATCCTTGGGTCTCATGTTGTTGTAAGTAAACTGTTATTACATATATGCTTTGCAAATATTTTCTCCTATTCTGTAGGTTGTTTCTTTTTCTTTTTTTTTTATTACCTCATAAACTTCTCCAAAGAAGACAGAATAATGGCCTGCAAACATATAAAAAATGTTCTATATCTCTAATTATTAGAGAAATGCATATCAAAACCAAAATGAGATACCATCTAACCCCAGTGAGAATGGCCTGTATCAAGAAATCCCAAAACAACAAATGCTGGCAAGGATGTGGAGAGACAGGAACACTTTTACACTGCTGATGGGACTGCAAATTAGTGCAACGTTTGTGGAAAAGAATTTGGAGATACCTCAAACAACTAGAAATACCATTCGACCCAGCAATAGCATTGTTGGGCATCTACCCAAAAGAACATAAGTCACTCTATTATAAACACATCTGCACCTGAATGTTTATGGCAGCACAATTCACTATTGCAAGGTCATGGAAACTACCCAAGTGCTCGTCAATTCATGAGTGGATAACTAAAATGTGGTATATGCTCACAATGGAATATTACTCAATCCTAAGGAACAACAGTGAGCTAGCACCGTTTATGCTCTCCTGGATTAAACTTAAGCCCATAATGTAGGTTGTTTCTTTGTGGTGTTGTTTCTTTTGCTGTTCAAAAGCTTTTAAGTTTGATGCAATCCCATTTGTCTATTTTTGCTTTTGTTGCTTGTGCTTTTTTAGGGTCATATCCAAGAAACTATTGCCCAGAACAATATCATGAATGTTTTCTCTTAGAAATTATACTGCTTCAGATTTTACATTTAAGTGTTAAATCCATTTTAAATTGATTTTTGTATATGGTATGAAATGATTGTCGAATTTTGTTTTTCTGCATGTGGATATCTAGTTATCCCAACAACGTTTATTGAAGAGAATGTCCTTTCCACATTGTGTGTTCTTGTCATCTTTGTAAAAAATCAATTTACCATGAATGCATGGATCTATTTCTGGCTCTTTATTCTGTTTCATTGGTTTATGTGTTTGTTGTTATGCCAGTACTATACCGTTTTGATTATGATAGCTTTTCACTATATTTTAAAATCAGATACTGTGATACCTCCAGCTTTGTTCTATTTGCTTAAGATTGCTTTGCCTCTTTAGGGTTGTTTGTGGTATCATATGAATTTTAGGATGAATATGAATTTTCTATTTCTGTGAAAAATGCCATTTAAATTTTTCTTTTCTTTGTTATTTCAAAATATTAAGGGGGTACAAATGTTTTTGTTACATGGATATACTGTACAATGCTGAAATCAGGGTTTTCAGTGTGTTCATTACCTAGACAGTGTTCACTGTACCTGATAGGTAAGATTTTACCTCTTACTTTCTTCTCATCATCCCCCATTCTTATGCTCCAATGTCCTTTACATCTCTTTGTGCCTATGAGTACCCACCCTTTACCAATCATTTCAATTTTGATAATGATTGCATTGAATCTATAGGCCTCTTTGGATACTAGGAAAATTTTAACATATTAATTCTTCCAACCCATTGTCACAAGATACTTTCCATTTATTTGTGTTTTCTTCAATTTATTTCAACAATGTTTATAATATTCAGAATATGGATACTTCACATCCTTGGTTAAATTTATCCCTAGTATTTTTTGTAGCTATTATAAATAGAATTCTTTTCTTGATTTCTTTTTTGAATAGTGCATCGTGAGTATATAGAAAAGCCACTGATTTTTGTACATTGAATTTGTATGCTGTACATTTAATGAACTCATTTATTTAGATATAACAGTTTTGTAGAGCTGTCTTTAGGGTTATGTATAAGATACACCCACATAGATATCCATATATAGGATATTTATATACTTTAGGGGATATATAAGATCATGTCATCTGCAAACAGAGTTAATTTAACTTCTATTCTGATTTTGAATATCTTTCCTTTATTTTTCTTGCCTAATTTCTCTGGATGAGACTTCTAGTACTAGGTGGGTAGAGTGGGCATCCTTCTGTTTTTCCTGTTCCTAAAGAAAAGACTTTGAACTCTTCACACTGATTATGATGTTAACTGTAGACTTGTCATGTATGGCCTTTCTTATGTTAGGTACATTTCTTCTATACCTAATTTGGTGAGCAATAATTTTTAAAGATTTAAAATTTTATTTTTATTTGACAAATAACAATTATATATATGTATGAGCCATAATGTGATGTTGAGATTTATGTTTAAAATATGAATTGATTTTAAATCAGGCTGATTAACAAATCTATCACCTCACATACTTTCATCATCATTTAAAATACACTCAGCAATTTTGAGATATAAAATGCATTATTATTTATTATAGTCAGGAAGATGTTGAGAGGTTTGTTTTAACCATAAAAGGATGTTAAATTTTTTCAAATGCCTTTTCTGAATCTATTGAGAAGATCATGTGATTTTTGTCTTTCAGTCTGTTAATGTGATGTATCACATTTATTTACCTGTGTATGTTGGACCATCTTGCATTACTGGGCTAAATTCCACTTGATCATGGTGAATAATCCTTTTAATGTGCTTTTCAATTCAATTTGTGGATATTTTGTTGAGAGTTTTTGCATCTATATTTATCAGCAATAATGACATGTAATTTTCTTTTCTTTCAGTGTCCTTGTCTGGTTTTAGTATCTGGCTTTATACAGTGAGTTTCAGAGTATTACTTCCTCTTTAATTTTTGGAAGGGATTGAGAGGAATTGGTGTTCTTCTGTAAATGTGTGGTAGAATCCAGCAGTGCAGCCCTCAGATTCTGGGCTTTTGTCTGATCAGAAACTTTTTATTACTGATTCAATCTCCTTACTTGTAATTGGTTTGTTCATATTTTCTATTTCTTCATGATTCAATATTGATAGGGTATAGTTTCCAGGAATTTTTCCATTGTATATAAGTTATCCATTTTGGTGTGGAATAATTGCTCATAAGGGACTCATGATCATTTGCACTTATGTGGTATCAGATGTAATGGTTCCTGTTTTATTTCTGACTTGATTTATTTGAATCTTCCTTCTATTTATTATCCTTCTATTCTTTTTTTTTTTTTTTACCACCAAAATGGTTTTATTATTGTCACTGACAACAAGCACAACACTGCAATTGTATCATTATTTTGTTTGGTTTCTTAAATATTACTTAAGTATGCATTAAAAATATATGTTTACATTTAAGAAATGTGACACATTAAAGAAACATCCTCTGTAAACATAATCCCTTCTTAATATATTTTCCTGTTTTTTTTTTGTTTTGTTTTTTTTGTTTTTTTTTTTGAGACAGCGTCTCGCTTTGTTGCCCAAGCTAGAGTGAGTGCCGTGGCGTCAGCCTAGCTCACAGCAACCTCAAACTCCTGGGCTCAAGCAATCCTTCTGCCTCAGCCTCCCGAGTAGCTGGGACTACAGGCATGCGCCACCATGCCCGGCTAATTTTTATATATATATATATATTAGTTGGCCAATTAATTTCTTTCTATTTATAGTAGAGACGGGGTCTCGCTCTTGCTCAGGCTGGTTTCGAACTCCTGACCTCGAGCAATCCACCCGCCTCGGTCTCCCAGAGTGCTAGGATTACAGGCGTGAGCCACCACGCCCGGCCTATTTTCCTGTTTTGTTTCATAGATAAATAACTTAATCTACAAACTCATAAATAAAACTATCAACTCTTATGGCCTAAAAGCATATACAAATTTTGAAGGTTAACAAAAGTGTTCTCTTTAACATTTTATAAATAACAACATGCTGTATTTGCAGTGTTTATTATCAAATGACTTATCATAAGTTCTTGGTGTCTCCAAACCTGTTCTGCCAATAATAGACCTTGCAGTGCACTTGGCAAAAATGTCATTCATTTAAAAAGTCAAAATGGTCAAAGTCCTACATTTTAAAAATAGCACAGAAGGTTCTACACCAGTATCACTAAGTCTTATTAAAACTATTTCAGTTTGTCTGAAAAACAAAAAATGCTACTAAAGAGCGAATGCTTGTACTATCATTTAAATGGTATCTAACAAAATCTAAAATTTAAGAAACAATAAAATCATATTAAATCCTGAAGTCTTGACAAAAAAATTTCACTGAGATTCTGTTATAGGAACAGAATCAATATATTAAAATTTTATTTTATATCATCACTTTGATGAGTTATAGCTTTAAGGGTAAAAAAAAGGACACATAAACTGATTTCAAAAAGCCATACTTATAATTCCTGATACAGAACATTAGATTAGTTTATGTTTAATGACTAGAAATCCTTATTTCATCAGAAAATACTAAATATCTGTTGAAACATACCTCCTATCTAGTGATTTATTAAATAACCACTCAAGATTTATCAGGTAAGCACTTAAATTACTTTTATGTAATAAAAGTAAACAGGAATTTTGCATGTTGGCTATGTTTCATTTTATACATTATTTTTTAGGTCTTCATTTATAGGGTATAAAAACTTAAAAAAATTCTCAACTAACATTTTCATTAGATTTAAATGATTCAAACTATAGGTAATGCTAGGCTAAACACTGTCATTTCCTTTAAAATCTAAGTTTCTAAAAGTTTTATTTTTCAATCAATACAAAAATTATCTGGTTCACATTAACTGCCCAACAAACTGTTTAAAAAACTAAATATTCTTTGTTAAAGAGCAGATTACTAGAAATGTTTTCCATACTCTTATTTTTTAAAAACAAGATTCTGATATAATAATGAACTTAAATCAAAATTCACAAATGGTAGTGGAAATCCTGTCAACTTTCAGCCCAATACAACATAAATGCACAGTTTTTATGCATAAACAATTCAAAATTAAAGTTTATAATGGAAATGTCAACAAGTCATAACTACCACACATCACTACTGATGGGTTCCACTATACTTCAACCAGGCACAGCAGATGTGCACATCTGATAGACAGACTGCTTAGAAAATTAAGCTATCAGAGCTATAAATAAGGAATACATAAATATGAACATAACAATGCCAAAGCATTATAGCTGTTAAAAAAAAGTAAGATGTGATGTAAACACATCTGATAGTTCTCTCTGTAAGCCACTTTCCACTGATTTATAAAGCTATGGTTTTATAATTCTTATAAAAAGGAAAATTTTTCTACACTGATGCATGCAGTAATTTCATTGTACATTCTTGACTACAAAGCAATCTTCAAATCCTCCTGCAGAGCTTGACATATCTCATCAGAATTTCTCCAGAAAGTCAGCTTGTCATATTTTCAGCAGCCTTTAGTGCTTCAGTAGCCTTGCGAAGCTCCTTAATAACCGATGATAAGGAGGTTAATTCCTTGTTCACAAAGCCGTACACAAATAGACAAAGTTTCCATATCTAAGCCAGTATTCAAAATTCTGGAAATCTCAAGCGGAACGTCCATGGTCTCCCTCACCGCATTCATGTTCGCCGCCGTCGTCGCCGCCCCGGCGCCGCCACTGTTCGCCATGGCGGAGGCCGAGGGTCCTTCTTATTTAGCCTTGCTAAATGCTTGTCAATTTTGTTTGTATTTTCAAAATATAAGCTTTTAGTTTTGCTGAACTTTTCTATTGTTTTCTACTCCTTCTTTCATTTATTGCTGCTTTCATCTATTTTATAATCTTCCTTCTACTAACTTGGACTTAGTTTGCTATTCTTCCTCTACTTCCTAAAGATATTACATTAGATTGTTTATTTGAGATGTTTTTTTTTTTCTTTTTTTATGTAGGTATGTATTGCTCTCTCTCTCTCTCTCTCTCTCTCTCTCTCTCTCTCTATATATATATATATATATATATATATATATAAAGCAATATATATGTGTGTGTGTGTATATATAGAGAGAGAGAGAGAAAGAGAGAGAATATATATATATATATATATATATATATATATATATATTTCCATTTCATCAGGGTCAACTCCAGGGAAATTATTGTGGTCTTTTGAAGGTTATATATCTCATTGTTTTTTTAAGCATTGGTGTCTGCACATTAATTTTTGAGAATCTGCAGGCTTACTTTGGTGCAGCTTATGAGGACTAGAGCACAAGAGGACTAGCTGGGTGAAGTTTAATGGTTCTAACGCAAGTGAGGATATGGCTGTGTAGTCTCAGTGCAGCACCATTAGCCAAGGTCAGTGTTGACAGATTCCAAGGATTCTTGGTTGGCAAGAACGGAAGTGAGGATTGAAGGTATCTTCATTGGCAATGGCTGAGAAAGTTCTCCTAATCTTTTTCTCCCATTGGAGAAGCTGTGGCTGACAGGTTCCCCCTTGGCACTGTATCTGGTTTGTGGGCCCATTCCAAGCGACACTGGCACTGGAGTAGATGAGTGGTGTTCCTGGAGTGGCCACGAAACTGAGGCCTGAAACATGCACACATAGAGGAACTATGGCTCTGGAGTCCAGGGTGGGAATGGCACTGGTACCCAGGGTGCAGGCACCCTCCCTGCCATGTTGGTAACAGTATATAAGACACAAGTTCCTGTGAAGCAGGCAGGGAGCCAAGACCAGGAACACACGATGCACAGATTTATAATGTCCCCAGTGTTGGGTCAAGGTCTGTATCTTGGGGTATGTGGGTGCCCAGGGAATGGGCACACCACGCGAGATTTTAACTCTAAGGCCCAGAGTGAAAGCTAGCTCACTATGGTGATGGATCAGGTTTCTGAGACATGAGTGGGTATAGTTCATCAATAGAGCCTAGGTCTAGAGTGTGGGCACTCATGGAAAAGCTGTGGCTCGGGGGTCAGGGCATGTGCTGTTTGGGAAAGGAGGTGGTTGCAATCTGACTAGGCACCACAGCAGCTACTACATGAGGGTTTCTTGGGTGTGCAGCTGCGTCTCTTTCTCTGAGGTTTCCTAACAGGAATGGCAATTAGTTACCTCAGTGGCAGAAGATGCCAGTGTCCTCTTATTAACTTATTCTGTTAACTTGAAATTTTTGAACAATATTGAATAACTGTGGTGTTAACTGTCTATGGCAGACACGTTAGTTTCCCAGTCATGATTCTTTTTTTATTCATAATTGGAATTGCATATTCTTTGGGATAAGTCAGCTATGTCTTTCCGTAGAGGCTCAAACTCTGTCCAAAAAACACTAGTCTAGGCTAATCAAAGATCTTTTATCTCACTCATTAGATACTAGATTATCGATGGGCATATACTTTGTGCCAGAGACTTGTACTGTCTTCTAACAAGCTGTTCTCTCATTCTTCCTCAGTAATAGACACTTAATTCAGTCAGGGTACACTGTACAGCCTACCTTACAATTAGAAGGAGAAAATAAGAAAAAAGCCATATAATGGGGTAGCTCTTTGGTGTAAATTGTTTATTGGAGCTGAGTCAGTAGAGATTTAGGCCCAGTGGCATGGAATATTATATAAAATAAGTAAACATGCTTTTGTTTTATGTTTATTCATTCCAGTTTGAAAGTAACCCTTGCATACTTACATTCTTCAAACTATTTGGTTTCAAAGACTGCTCTTTGAATTTGTATTGAAATTGTAACTTCTTCATTGGAGCTGAGTCAGTGGAGAGCTATACCGTTTGCCTCTTCTGAAACCCATATTTTTGGGGGTCTAATTTGGAAGTGAGAAAAAACTTTAAGTATTTAAAACAGAAATAATTTAACTAGCTACTCCAGTGACAGAATGTCTGAGATTTTAAATAGGGCATGTTCAGAGGAATGAAAGATTACCATCAATTGGAAGTCACCATCACATCTAAGCTAGAGGGGCAAGAGAAGAGGAAGTCTTAGCAAAGCCCAAGAGAGGGGATGTCAGGTATTAATTTTCTATTAGTATTTCTTCTCTAACAAGTTACCACAAATAAACAGGCTTTTTATGTAAATCTCTTGGGAGGGTAAAGCTACATGGAATATTATACAAAATAAGAAACCATGTTTTTGTTTTTATGTTTTTTATTCCAATTTGAAAGTCAGCCTTGCATACTTACAATCCTCAAACTATTTGGTTTCAAAGACTGTTCTTTGTCATATTGAAATTGTTCTTCCATTGGCATTTCCCTCTGGCATCTTTTTAAAAATTTTCCTTTGATTTCCTCATATCATGGGGGTACAAATATTGTTAGGGTTTCATATATTGTCCCTGCCACCCCTTCCCCTCCTGCTGTGACAGAGCTTCAAGCTTGTCCAGCCCCAGGTGATGGGTGCCACACCCATTATCTAAGTATACACCCTTCCCCTCCTCCCCCCTACCACCTGCCCTCCACCCAATAAAAGGAGGGGTTTTTTTTGACATTTTGGTTACATTGTATATGTTTGCCTCTCCCTAAAAAGGGTTCAAGGTAATCCCTTCCCGCCCACAATGCTTGTACATCCCTAAGATGTGGGTCTCCTTCCCCCGCAATCCCTGGTGAACTCTACCTCTAATTGAGCACCATAGTTTTAATCAGTCAGTACCAATTTGATGGCGTGTAGATGTGTAGCCCATTTTCCAGATCTTGTGTCTCTTCACTTTGTATAATGGACTTAAATTTAATCCAGAATAGCATAAATGGTGCTAGCTCACTGTCGTTTATTAGAATTGAGTAATTTTCCATTGTGAACATATACCAAATTTTAGTTATCCACTTGAATTGACGGGCACTTGGGTTGTTTCTGCACAGCCAAGGAAACTATCATTAGAGCAAATAGACAACCCACAGAGCGGGAGAAAATATTCACTGTCTATACTTCTGATAAAGGTCTAATAACAAGAATCTATCTAGAACTTAAAAGAATTAACATGAAAAAATCAAACAATCCCATTAAGAAATGGCCAACAGAAATGAACAGAAAATTCTCCAAAGAAGACAGAATAATGACCTCCAAACATATAAAAAAATGCTCAACATCTCTAATCATCTGAGAAATGCAAATCAAAACCACAATGAGATACCATCTAACACCAGTAAGAATGGCTTATATCAAGAAATCTCAAAACAAGAATGCTGGTGAGGATGCAGAGAGACAAGAACACTCCTACACTGCTGGTGGGACTGCAAATTAGTGCAACCTTTGTGGAAAAGAATTTGGAGATACCTCAAACAGCTAAAAATAGAAATACCATTCGGCCCAGCAATAGCATTGTTGGACATCTACCTAAGAGAACATAAGACATTCTATTATAAAGACATCTGCACTCGAATGTTTATGGCAGCACAATTCACTATTGCAAGATCATGGAAACAACCCAAGTACCCATCAATTCATGAGTGGATAATTAAAATTTGGTATATGCTCACAATGGAATATTACTCAATTCTAAGAAATAACAGTGAGCTAGCACTGTTTATGCTATCCTGGATTAAGTTTAAGCCCATTATTCAAAGTGAGGCAACACAAGATCAAGAAAATGGGCTCCACATCTACTTGCCATCAAATTGGCACTGACTGATTAAAACTATGGTGCTCAAATAGTGGTAGTGTTCACCAGGAATTGGGGGAGGCCCACATCTTAGGGATGTGGCGAGCATTGTAGGGGGGAAGGGATTACCTCAAACCCTTTTTAGGGAGAGGCAAAGATATACAATGTAACCAAAATATATAAAAAAAACAAAAAACCTTTTTATCAGGTGGTGGACAGGTGGTAGGGGGAGGAGGGGAAGGGTGTACACTTAGATAATAGGTGTAGTACCCACCACCTGGGTGTTGGACAAGCTTGAAGCTCTGTCATGGCGGGAAGGGGAGGGGAGACAGGAGCAATATATGAAATCCTAACAATATTGTACCCCCATAATATAATGCAATAAAAGATTAAAAAAATCCTCAAGACCTTAAAAAAAAAGTGAAATGCCGCATTGTACATAATGTATTCAAATTATCATATCATAGTATCTGAAAGTTGTGCTAATTATATAGTGCTAAAGCCTAGAAGTTTTGTGCAGAGCTAACGTGATGGAACAGTAATTTCCTCATGGCCCCCTGCATTTTCTGATTTCTCAGGGTATAAATAATAGGATTCAGTAAGGGTGTGATAACAGTGTAAAATACAGCAAGCGTTTTATTGCTTGCCAACGTACTGAATGGCCAGGCATAGATAAAGATACAAGGTCCAAAGAACAGAGTAACCACAATGATGTGGGCAGACAATGTCGATAGAGCCTTGGAGAGCCCTCCCGATGATTTTTGTCTTACCGTGACCAGAATGACAGTGTAGGAGACAAGCAAGAGGATGAAACAGATAAAAGACAGCAGCCCACTGTCAGCAATGACAAATAATTCCAGGGCGTATGTCTCAACACAAGCAAGCTTGATCACCAGAGGAAGGTCACAAAATATGCTGTTTATGACATTGTGGCCACAGAAAGGCAAGTTCACTGTTAATACCATCTGGCTCATGGTGTGTATAAAACCAATGATCCATGAAAGTGTCACAAACCCATTCAGCAGCCTGTGGCTCATGATTGTCCTGTAGTGCAGGGGTTTACATATGGCTACATATCTGTCAAAGGCCATGACTAGCAGAAGAGTCATCTCAGCACCCCCAAAGAAGTGCATAAAGAACATCTGGGCCATGCAGCCCCATACAGAGATGGTCTTGTGTTCGCTGAGCAAGTCCGTGATCATCTTGGGTGTAGTGGCGGTGGAAAGACACATGTCCAAAAAAGAGAGGTTTCCAAGGAGGAAGTACATGGGAGAATGGAGAGTCGAACTAAATATCACTGTGACCATAATGAGAATGTTTCCCACCACAGTAGCCCCATAGATTAAGGAAAATGTCACAAAGAAGAAAATTTGAAGTTCCCATGGTTCAGAAAATCCTAGTAAAATAAACTCAGTCACTATAGATCCATTTTTAGCATCCATTTACCCGACTCAGGCTCCAGAAGTTCTTATATATGCAAAAAGAATAAAAAAAAAGCCACAGTTAGCACCAATATTTTCTTATTTCTGTTAGTTGGTGATACTAATAGTCAATGCCATGAGAGTATAATTTTAAGTATATCAACACATCAATGTTTATAATGTGAGATTAGTTTATGTATCACATTCCTTTTAAACAATAATCTTATAGACACAGAGCACCTAAAAACATTTGAAGGAGGGGAAATTCAATTTTCTAATGTCTGATTCTATCAAATGATCCTCTTATCAACTGATCTTGACTTGGTCACTAATTTGTTAACATACAAAGATTAAATAGTAATTAACTATTATTTATGTTGACTTATTATTATACTATTCTGTACCTACCCTTCTTGAGATTAGGTAATCCTGATATATAAGGAATATAGAATTTATGTAATGTAATGAATAATTACATTGTCCTGTATTTGTGAAGTAATTTACAAAGGGCATTCTATGATCCTAAAACAAGCAAACAAATCAAAACCAAGCATGTAACTTAGGGGCTAATTTATACACGAATTAAGGTCTTTGAATTCAATCAAAATTTTTCTTTTTGATTTCTCTTGTGTATTATACTGGCATGTTTTCTTTTATTATGCTTCACTTTATTGCTCCTCAAAGATACCTGCCTTTCTTTCTTTCTATCTCTCTCTCTCTCTCTGTCTCTTTCTCTGTCTCTCTCTTTTCCCTTTCCTTTCCTTTCCTTTCCTTTCCTTTCCTTTCCTTTCCTTTCCTTTCCTTTCCTTTCCTTTCCTTTCCTTTCCTTTCCTTTCCTTTCCTTTCCTTTCCTTTCCTTTCCTTTCCTTTCCTTTCCTTTCCTTTCCTATCTTCTTAGGTCCCTCCTTCCTTCCTTGCTTGCTTCCTTTCTTTTTTTAACAAATTGAATATTTGTGGTAACTCTGTGTTCAGCAAGTCTATCGGCACCATTTCTCCAATGGCATGTGCTCACTTCATGTCTCTGTGTCTCATTTTGTTAATTCTCACAAAATTTAAAAATTTTCATCATTATTATATCTGTAATGGTCATCTGTGATCAGTGATCTTTGATGTTATTGTTTCAATTGTTTGGGGACACCACAACTGTGCCCACAGAAGACGGAGAACTTAAGCAATAAATGTTGTGTGTTCTGACTGCTCCAACCACCGACAGTTCCCTCAACTCTCTCCTTCTTGAGCCTCCCTATTCCCTGAGACACAACAATATTGAAATTAGGCCAAATAATACCCTTACAATAATCTCTAAGTGTTCAAGTAGAAGGAAATGTTGTGTATCTCTTACTTTAAAGCAAAAGCTAGAAATGATTGAGTTTCGTGAAAAAGAAATGTCAAAAGCTGAGGTAGGCCACAAGCTAGGCCACTTAGGCCAGTTAGCTGAGTTGTAAATGCAAAGGAAAAAAAGTTCTTGAAGGAAATTGAAAGTGCTAGTACAGTGAACACAGGAATGATAAGAAACAGAAATGTCTTTGCTGCTAATATGGAGAAAGTTTTAGTGGTCTCCAATGACCTGTACTTCTCTCCTTGTTTTCATTTCTCCTCAGTTTCCTGTCAAAATATCCTACCCTTATTCAAACTTAACTTCCTAATTGTTTCCCTATCTTTGATATTTTTAAGAAATGGATAATGCTTACAAATAAGAGAAAAGAAAGATAAAAATGATGCCATTCCTGTAGGTTAACCTGCAGGAGCAGACTGAATGGGTGCTCAATGTAGGCTGTTGTCTGAAAAAAGTGTGCAAGATGGCCATCACAACACAATTTCTTTGCAGGATTATGTTCCATGCTTATCATGCAAGTGAGCAAGAATTTTGCTTTTGAGGCTTTTGAGACAGTGAATGTAAAAACTAGATATACTTGGGACAAATTAAAAGAGTTGACAATTTCTAGATGAAATGAATATGCCAGTTATAATGTGGAGATGAAAAATTTTGCTAAGTGGAATTTTATGCCCTGTGGTACAATAATAACCGAAAAAAAATTGCATAAGAAATCAATATAATTAAGCATAAACTGATTAAGAAAGCTTTATTTTGGCCTTTTATTTTATTTGAGAGGAAAAGCTGACTTTTATTCATGCTGATGACTTTCCCAGCATTTGTTTCTCTTATTTACTCTCTTCCCTTTCTAAGCAAGCTTTTAAAAATATTTCTTCAGGTTTACACATAATATAGTACACATGTTATATTATTAGTGAACAAAGCACTGTAAATGAAAAGAAATAAATTATATAGTTTATAGGAATTCTATTAGCGAGGAAAATGTTCTTCCCTTTGATAATCAATTACGCATTTTACTATAATTACTTTTACTCAACAATTTATGATAAGTCCTAGAAGAAATCGAAAGTAGAATGATAATATCAGATCTAGGAGGAAACACTCTAATCTATTATTCTTCACATCTTATTTAATAAATGAAAACTCAAGACCTACACAATTAAGGAAATGTTCTCAGATCTTACAGGCAGACCCCCTCCAAAAAGATGTGGGGAGTACTAGTGAGATGCTGGTGGGCACAGGCTCCTGGCCAGCCACAGGGTGAGCACTAAGCGGGTTTGTGCTGAATGTGAGTCATTCATGTAAATCCAAGATTACACTCTCAAGGGATTTAAGTATAAATCTCTAGTAGGAAAGAAACAAGCAAAGACTTGTTTATTAAGTAGTTGGATATGAACAATTTTGCTCTTGCTCACCTGTATACAGTACATATTACTTAATGTACAAATAATTTATTGAATCAAATATTTGCTTCTTTTTTCATTATAGCCATTTGAAGATAATAATTTCAATCTTGACTGATTTTATGCTTTGCAAAAATTATTATAATTATGCTAAAATAGGGATAGATTTCAAAAACATTATGCTTAGTAAAAGAAGCCTGATATACAAAAGTATAATTCCATTTATATGAAGTGTCTAGGAAAGGCATCTCTATAAAGTCAGAAAGTATATTAGTGGTCACCTGGGACTGAAGAGGGCCTGCCAATGAACATGGGGTTTCTTTTTGTAGTGGTGAAAATGATTTAAAATAGGATTGTGGTGATGGTTGCACAACTATGTAAACCTAATAACACTCATTGAAATGTGTACTTAAAATTGGTAAATTTTATAGTGTATGAATTATGTCAATAAAACTTAAACCATTGTACTTTTCTTTGCTTTTTTCCTTAAGTCAAAATTCTCTTAAATAAATTAATTTTTCTTTTTTTCTTTTTTTTGAGACAGAGTTAGCTCTGTTGCCCATGCTCAAGTGCCATGGGTTCAGCCTAGTTCACAACAACTTCAAACTGCTGGGCTCAAGTAATCCCGTCTCAGCCTCCTGAGTAGTTGGGATTACAGGCATGTGCCACCATGACCAGCTAATTTTTTCTATATATTTTTAGTTGTCCAGCTAATTTCTTTCTATTTTTAGTAGAGATGGGGTCTCGCTCTTGCTCAGGCTGGTCTTGAACTCCTGAGCTCAAAGGATCCATTGTACTTGTCCTCCCAGAGTGCTGGGATTACAGGTGTGAGCCACTGCACCTGACCTAATTTTGTGTTTTTAAATGCAGTTTTTTGGTATTATCTAGCTGCTTGAACTCAGATATATGTCACTCCAAAACAGTCAAGGACAGACTCCAAATCCAACCCTATCTAGTTTTAAAGTTTCTTAAAGTCTCCTATTTTAATTTACATTTGGAAACTTGCTATTATGTTTTCCCTACTATTTAGAATACTCATAAGGAGATTCCTGAATTATTCACATTATCTGTGTTGTCTTGGATATGAACATTCTTTAAGCACTTCTTCTCCCTCTTTACTTATCTGAGATCTTATTTGTATTTATGGTCTAATGGTGAGTTTTATACAATGATTTTGTAAACATATGGTTATGGTCAGAAATTCTCTCCTTTTCCAGTTCCTTCTACAATTGCCAATATGATATGCTATTTACACATTCAGTCAACACCTGAAAGTTGATGGAAAAACATCCCCATTCTGCAAAAAATTATGAGTTGCTCACTTTCACATTATTTTCAAAGATAGTATGAATTTTCTGAATTATCAGCATTTATCTTCCTTAATTGTATTCATCATACTTAATTACTTATTATTTACTGCCAATTTTACTCTGCAATATCATTTGATGACATATTTCCTTTCAATTTTCATAGAAACTATTGCTTCCAACTCCCTGTGAAATACTGTTATGTGATCTCCCAGTTAGAAAGGACAAATCCTCTCTCAACCTTGTCTTAAAAGCCAAAGACTTTTCTTTCCTGTCCAAACAAAATTGATTAAAATACCATCCTCAGTATATTAAATTTCTAATGAATTAGAGCTCTACAATATTTTCACTTACTTGTTTTAAAAGCACAGTATAAGGAGCAACATGTTCAAGAGATTGTTCAAATTTTAAAATGTGCTGTTTATTTTCTGTGATGCTCTGCATATGTTTCTGCATACTACTATCTGCCTCTTTTAAAAAGATGTGAACCACTTTAGGTGCAGATTTCCTGGAGCTTTGGGAATCCAGATTTCACTGGGAGTTGTTAGAGCACTGAGACATCTGCCTTCATATGACCAGAGATATGTTTACACCTAATTTATGGCCTTTAATAGGCTGTGGTCCTTTCTGAGTGATGGCTTGATTAACATAGCCATGAGAGTGTTGGTGGATTGGCTATGAAATACTAAGTGTAGACAGGTTTGATTCAATGGACATTCCTTTCTCTCACATTACTCTCAAGTTATCATCTTATCTTCTATCTAGAAACTTTGAGGGTAATTTTTTTTTTTTTTTGAGACAGAGTCTCGCTTTCTTGCCTAGGCTAGAGTGAGTGCCGTGGCATCAGCCTAGCTCACAGCAACCTCAAACTCCTGGGCTTAAGCAATCCTACTGTCTCAGCCTCCCGAGTTGCTGGGACTACAGGCACGAGCCACCATGCCCGGCTAATTTTTTATATATATATATATTAGATGGCCAATTAATTTCTTTCTATTTTTATAGTAGAGACGGGGTCTCGCTCAGGCTGGTTTTGAACTCCTGACCTTGAGCAATCCGCCCGCCTCGGCCTCCCAGAGTGCTAGGATTACAAGCGTGAGCCACCGCGCCCGGCCTTTGAGGGTAATTTTTAAGAATAGTTTCCAAACTTTTCTGAGCCAAATTCCTCAATATAAATAATTTGATGTGTATATGTTATAAATGTATAATTAAAATTGTATATTATATGCAATATATAACATTAAGAAAGTAGAAATTTTAAAGGCATATTACATTAAATAACTTAAAATTTGATATTATAAATGATACAACTGTTTTGTGTTCACTAAAATAGCATTTTTTAAATTTAAGTACTGTGCCTTGAAATATTCAGAAAATAATTACCCATTTTATTATAAAACATTATAATAAATACTCTTTTCATAGGTGTTATGTTTACAAAATTAATTATGTTGATAATTCTCGTATTTTTTGTACCAGGTCCTGTACTTCCCAGATTGATAGTTCTTTATTTCCTGTTTAAATATTTACCCTAAGGCACTGACTAGGCTAAAAAGGTGTGATTTTTTTTTTTTTTTTTTTGAGACAGAGTCTCACTTTTTTGCCCAGGCTACAGTGAGTGCCCTGGCATCAGCCTAGCTCACCGCAACCTCAATCTCCTGGGCTCAAGCGATCCTACTGCCTCAACCTCCCAAGTAGTGAGACTACAGGCATGCACCACCATTCCTAGCTAAGTTTTTGTATATATATTTTTAGTTAGTCAATTAATTTTTTTCTATTTTTAATAGAGACGGGTTCTCGTTCAGGCTGGTTTCAAAGTCCTGACCTTGAGCAATCCGCCCGCCTCGGCATCCCAGAGTGCTAGGATTACAGGCGTGAGCCACCACGCCCAGCCTAAGGTGTGATTCTTGAAGTATTCTTTCCTTGTCTCACATATTTATTATTCTCAATTCATATTTCTTTTCCTATATATTAATCGGTAGCAGGGATTGTGTTTTTCATGCACTTTACCCCTAGTTTAATGTATTACTTTTAGTGGATTTGATGAATTTTCTTCCTATTCTCTAATGTCCTTCAACATTCTGGTGTTGAATATACTCTCCTTTGATTTCCTCTAAATATTTTACTGGGAGACAAATTTAACTGTTCTAATGTCAAATTTGTTTTCTGGCAATAAGAGTACTTACAGTGTACATATTGTTCTAAGAAATAAGGAAACTATTCATAAGTCATTTACAAAGGGCTAAAATGTGGCCTTGAAGAAAAGTATTGGATTCAGAAAGTCTCAAACCTTTATTGAATCCATACTGTATGTCAGGAACCTGTCCTCAGGGACCTCAAAGTCTTATCCTTGAAGACTGACCTCACATAATGCAATGCTGAATGTAATAATAACAGTTTGCCACCAGTTAAATTTTGTTTCGTGGAGTTTGCAAATTTCTCATAAAAGAAACCACCTCTCCCAAAAGAGGCATTTGTGCCTTTAATGATAAGTATAGACTTTGATAATAAGCACAGAGAAGTTAGAAGAAAATTCTAGGCAGAAATAATGATATGTAGGAAGGCATGGAAGTCTAAAATATTTTGACATATTAAGTCAACAGAAAATATCTAGTATGTTTGAAATATACCATAGAATGGTGGGGTGGTGAAGAAGGGAGAGTTTTTGATGAGGACAGAAAGATTGGGATAAGAACTTTGAAGGGTCTGAAATATCAATCAAAGCAAATTGGAATATATTCTATAGATTGTGGGCAATCGTCTCAGTGGTAAAATAGAGACTATGAAGAAAATTGAGTTTGCGTAAGGTCATGTTAGTTTCACTGAAGAGAAATTACTATGTCATTCCAACAATCTAGATAAGAAATAGTGACCAGTTAATCTAAGGCCATGGAGGGTGAGGGAGAAGAGGGCATGGTTAAATTCTCTGGTAGAACTGTGAAGATTTGGAAACAGAGTTGCCTCACTGATGACAGTGCATACAGAGTAGAGTGGGGAGCTCCAAAATACTGTCTGAAGATTTTCTGCATCAGAATTAGATGGCTTTGAAATAAAAACCAAGGGGACTTTTGGAATGGCAGGGTGAGGAGCCTGGTGGAAACTCTCCCCCCACCAAAAAATACTGACTAGAGAAACTTCTAAAACAAAATGTTTTATAGTCTCAGGAAATTGTCCTAGGTCATACAGAAAATGGAGAAGCATTCGTTCAAGAAAATCTAGTAAATATCGATAAGAACAACAGGCCTGTGGTTTTAAGCCACTACCTTTACCTCCCCTGCTGCTTCTCTCCTAGCCCCATTATGTGAAAACTATACTCCAAGCAGGTGTAGGCAAGAATACTGGACTCCTCCTCCCCACAGCTCGCACTCTAGTGCTGTGATTTTATACCATGAGGGGTAAGTGTTGCAGAAACTTCATTTCATGTAGAATCCAATCCGGAGAGGACTGAGACTCTATCTCCCCACCTAGCACCTAGAGTACATGCTCTACTTCAGACATGCCAGGCTGAGAATAGTAGGACTCTTTCACCACCTCTCTCCTCCAGCTTGCTTGTGGAGCAGAAGTTTATGCCAGAAAGAGCAAGCTGAGATGATCAGGGTCTCTGCTCCCCCAGTGCCCACTCAGAGCAGGGCTATCACTTTGGGAGAAGTGGGCTGCTGCAAGAAACAGAGGCAGAGAAATTTAAGGCTTCTCCATTTTGCCATCTTTCAATATCACGTGAATGTCTTTCACTGGTAGAAACTCACAAGAATAGGTTTGCAAGAGAGTTTAGAAAATGTAATTTCTGAGCTTGTAGTTCTTTATCATACAGAAGAGACTAAGAGAAACTAACATGGGGCTGAAAGTCGATGGACAAAGAATCAGAATGTTTCCCTATTGTCTACTCAGCATCCATAGACACTATTTTACCTAAATTTAAACTTGCAAAAAATGACAATAGCTTTAGTCTAAAGATGAATCCATCCTGCATAAGAGATTAACACATTAAGAGATTCTTCATCCTTTCCTCCAAATGGAAAGACAAAAATTGCCATTGGTTACTATATCCTTTTCTGTGTGGTATTGATATCTTTTTTAATTTGGTCATAATCCCACATAAATATTCTGTAACATAGAGACTAAATTGTAAAGTTAATCACCATCTCCTTGAAAAGGAAAAACAAAGGGAATAAAGGAACTGGGAATTTGTGAACAAATACAACTTAGGAAAAAACATTCTTAGTTTTATAATCAACATTTTACTAATGGGTTGTGAAACTCAATATTAATGGCTGCCTTCTTCTAGTGCTTATTGTATTCTTCTTTGTCTTCATTCAGATCTCTGATGATGGTCATTCTTTACTTGGTGTTATGAACCAAATTTTTATGTTTCCTGAGTTATATAATATTCACTTACTTTTATTACTTAATATGCAAATACTATGAGGTACCATAGCATATCACTTGGGTTTAGACATGGTCTTCACTACCCTATTGTATAACAATAATCCTAGTACACCTTGATAATTCAAATCAATTATTTTAGCTGGCTTAATAAGTTCTTTTCTGTTAAATCAAAGGCAAAAGGAAACTGAAAGTCTTAACTGTTTTTACTTTATGAGTAATGGAAAACTATTTCATTCTCTATGTGGAAATATTTATTTATTGGAAACCATGATCTGTGAGAAGAGTACAGAAAATAAAAAATTATAAATGTTATTTAAACATAGATATCAGCCGGGCGTGGTGGCTTGCGCCTATAATCCTAGCACTCTCAGAGGCAGAGACAGGTGGATTGCTCAAGGTCAGGAGTTCAAAACCAGCCTGAGAAAGAATGAAGCCAGTCTTAGCAACAGCGAGACCCTGTCTCTACTAAAAATTAAAAAGAAATTAATGGACCAACTAAAATATATGGAAAAAATTAGCTGGGCATGGTGGCTCAAGCCTGTAGTCCCAGCTACTTGGGAGGCTGAGGCAGCTGGATTGCTTAAGCCCAGGAGTTTGAGGTTGCTGTGTGCTAGGCTGATGCCATGGCACTCTAGCCTGGGCAACAGAGTGAGACTGTGTCTCAGAAAAAAAAAATACATAGAAAAATATTTTTAACTTAAAAAGCATATATTTTGTAGTTATGTGTATAATCTGATTCTGAGTGTAGTACTTAAAATTTCTGTGGCAAGTCCGTTAAATTTCCTAATGCTGAGTTTTATTTCCTATTAATAATATAGGAGTAATATTCTCTATTTTCATTGTTGTGAAGACAGAAGAAAATTCATGCAAAGTATGTTATATGTAAACAGAACTCAATAAATAATAGTTAATATAATTTAATTTATAGACAAACATAAAATTACAACATAGGAAAATGTTATATTGGAATAGTTTGTACTTAGAGGAAAAATCAGGATTTATTGCATATATGCTTATATATGGAGGGATTGTCATTTCCCCAAATGTGGCCTATGGTTGGTACAAAAGCATATACCTTGATGGCTTTGGATGATGAGGATGATGATGATAATAAAAATTATGATGCTTTTAATGATTATAGTCTTTCAATGAAAAGGTTGATCTAGAACTCACATGTTTGATCTTTATTTTTCTTAATGCTTTCTTCATGTCTTTATTCCTGAACGTGTAGATGATTGGATTTAAAAGAGGAGTAAAAATTGTATAAAACACAGAGAGCAGTTTATCAATGGAGACACTGCTGAATGGCCATATGTAGATAAAGATGCAAGGTCCAAAGAACAGTACCACCAC
Organism: Microcebus murinus; assembly: GCF_040939455.1. Taxonomy (NCBI): domain Eukaryota; kingdom Metazoa; phylum Chordata; class Mammalia; order Primates; family Cheirogaleidae; genus Microcebus; species Microcebus murinus. The sequence continues at coordinate 72,596,532 of NC_134109.1, read as the reverse complement.
TGTAATGTGGGCTGAAAGAGTAGACAAAGCCTTGGAAGACCCCCTGGAGGAGTGATGCCAGACAGTAATCAGGATGACGCTATAGGAGATGAACAGAAAGATGAAACAGAACAGAGAGAGTATTCCACTGTTTGCAATGACCAATAGTTCCAGGATGTAAGTGTCAGTGCAGGCAAGTTTGATCACTCGAGGCAGATCACAGAAAAAGCTATCCACAACATTAGGACCACAAAACGGCAAAGTCACTGTGAAAACCATTTGACTCATAGTGTGCACAAAGCCAGTGGTCCAGGAGAGAAGTGCAAGTCTGATGCAAACACGATGGCCCATAATATGTTGATAATGGAGGGGTTTGCATATAGCAAAGTATCTATCAATTGCCATAGCTACAAGCAACATCATCTCACTTCCACCTAAAAGGTGAAGGAAAAACATCTGAGTCATGCAGCCCTCATAGGAGATAGTCTTATATTCACTAATTAAATCATAGATCATTTTAGGAGTAGCAAAGGAGGCCAAGGACATATCAATGAAGGAGAGGTTTGCTAGTAGGAAGTACATGGGAGAATGCAATTGAGGGTCCAATTTCACTACAAAGATAATGATGAGGTTACCTAACATGATGGATATGTAGATAATGGAGAAAAATAAAATCTGTAACTCATGAGACTCTGTGAGTCCCAACAAAATAAACTCAGACACCATGGAAAGATTTTGTTGTTCCATTTGTTGGGCTGCTGGCATATATTACCTAAAACAAAATAAAACAAAAATAGATTAAATTCTGTGAGACAAAACTGAGAGATGAAATACATATTTGCTCAACTCTGCTTCCTAATATCCACTTAAATGTGCAAAAAGAATCAAATGTATTGAAAATCCATCTAAAAAATTTTAAAAAGTAGGCATACTTTCTCAGCAAAGATTATGAAAAGTATCTGCCATAAACCAATATGTTTGAAGGATTTGAAGCCATCAGTATGTAACTCATATCTATACTAATCTTTTGAAGTTTGAGAAACAAATCTATTTGTCCTCTATAAGCAAAGAAGAGGGCTCTTCTATGTTGAAATCTATGTCTACACTCCAAAATGTAAAGGATATGTGAGCGAAAGAGAAACCAAATGGTTTTCTAATTGAGAAGGACTAAGAAAAATGTAGTTGATTGCATGGAATATGAAACACTGACAATCTAGGAGTTGCTTATGTAGTTGCTGCTGAAAGTCAGATAAGCAGAGATGCTAAACACAAGAAATCTTTTAGACACATGAACCTATGGTTGGTGAAATTGAGTTGGCCTCTCACGTTCATTTTCTTTAAGATGGAAGAAGGGTCCAAATATCTGAGTCTTCTCCCATGAGCACAGACTTTACATGTATGCCTATAAATTTAGTATATTGAGAGATATATTGCTCAGAGATAATAATGAATGATTGCTGTTGACTTCCTACTACCTCGCTGAACTTACTTTCTCTAACAAGTAGATGAATGTCCAAACAGATTTCTTAAACCATTCACATAATTTATATGGATATTATAAATGCAGAATTCTTATAAACAAGGGGGATCTCCAGGGAACATCTCCATGCTATTTTAGATGGGTAAAACATACCCATGTGTAATGACTAGTCTTCATGGATTCTAGTTTTATTTCTAGAATATTTTTTATCACTCTATTATGTTTAAACATAATAATTAACTAGCAATTAGTGGAGGAGGGGATTATATCCCAATCTCACTTCTAATAAGAAAATAAATTTCAAGATCAAACAAGCCCATCAACAAATGGGCAATGGAAATGAACAGAATATTTTCCAAAGAAGACAGAATGATGGCCAGCAAACATATAAAAAAAATGCTCAACATCTCTAATCATTAGAGAAATGCAAATCAAAACCACAATGAGATATCACCTAACCCCAGTGAGATTGGCCTTTATCAAAAAGTCTCAAAACAACAAATGCTGGCGAGGATGTGGAGAGACAGGAACTGTTTTACACTGCTAGTGGGACTGAAAATTAGTGCAACCTTTGTAGAAAAGGATTTGAAGATACCTCAAAGAGCTAAAAATAGAAATATCACTTGATCCAGCAATAGCATTATTAGGTATCTACCCAAAAGAGCATAAAACATTCTATAATAAAGACATCTGCACCTGAATGTTTATGGCAGCACAATTCAATATTGTAAGGACATGGAAACAACCGAAGTGTCCATCAATTTATGAGTGGATTATTAAAATTTGGTATATGTATACAGTGGAATATTACTCAATATTACTATCATTTAAAAAATGATAGTGATCAAGCACCACTAATTTTTTCTGGATTGAGCTTGAGCCCATTATCTGAAGTGAGGAGACACAAGATCGGAAGAATGGGCTCCACATGTACTCGCCATCAAATTGGTACTGACTGATTAACAAACACTATGGTGCTCAAATGGTGATGGAGTTCTCCAGGGATTAGGGGTTGGGGAGGGTCGACCCACAACTGAGTGATGCGGTAAGCATTGTGGAGGGGGAGGGCATACCTCTAACCCTTGCTAGGGAGAGGCAAAGATATAAAATACAACCAAAATGTTTGTGCTCTCATATTTTCCTTAAATAAAAAAAAAATTAAAAAAAGAAAATTTCAGAGAGGTAAAATATTTTTATCTGTAAAGATAAAACTATGATATTAGTAAAAGCAAACATGGTTAAATATGTTTTAACATAAGAGAGTGAGAAGAACAATTCTAGACATAAAACTAGAATCCATGAAGATAAAGACTCACATATTTGACTATGGAAATGAAAAAATAAGAAAGAGTGAATGCAAGAAAAAGGTGAGACTATGTTTTCCACACACAAAACAAAAAGATGTTAACCCTGATTTATAAACATTTAGCACTAAGTAAGAAAAGGTTAAATAAACAATGTAAGAGTATAGAAGCCCTATAGATTGTCAATTCACAAAAGTAGAAGTGAAAATATCTGTAAAGACAGGAGCTCAACCTTATTTACAAGTTTAAAATGAAAAAAGAATAAAATAACCAAATATACAGCTTTATCATATTAAAAATATAAATTCAATTTTGATGATGATGTGAGATAGCAGTATAAGAAGTCTCATATACTACTTTTTGAACATTTGCACAGTATTTGGTGAGGAAATTAAGCATTTCATCCAATATTTAAAAGTTTTGCAACAGTTTAACAAAGAACTTCCACGTCTAAAATGAAGTCTCAAATAAAAATGAACAATAATGCTCATTTTTCAAATAACCAAATATTAGAAAGCACCCCCAAAGTCCATGATTAAGTAAATGATTTAAAAATAGAAACCTCTATTGCTGATATAAAAAGTATGATATAAGCCGGGCGCGGTGGCTCACGCCTGTAATCCTAGCACTCTGGGAGGCTGAGGCGGGCGGATTGCTCAAGGTCAGGAGTTCGAAACCAGCCTGAGCAAGAGCGAGACCCCGTCTCTACTATAAATAGAAAGAAATTAATTGGCCAACTAATATATATATAAAAAAAATTAGCCGGGCATGGTGGCGCATGCCTGTAGTCCCAGCTACTCGGGAGGCTGAGGCAGCAGGATTGCTTGAGCACAGGAGTTTGAGGTTGCTGTGAGCTAGGCTGACGCCACGGCACTCACTGTAGCCTGGGCAACAAGCGAGACTCTGTCTCAAAAAAAAAAAAAAAAAAAAAAAAAAAAGTATGATATAATATGGATTTTAGATTTTACACTATGATAATATTTAATGAAAAATTATGCACATATGCATATCACTTTCATAAAAATCTAAGAGAACCATAAATTCACTGAACTATTAGCAGTTTTTATCTCTGGTATTAATAGATTGGCTTATAGGGTTTAAGTCAGATTCTAATTTTTATAAATTTAATATCTATAATATTTAATTAGGTTAAATTAGATTCTAGCACCGGATAAATGCCTCCAAATATGTAGTTGACATTTAGCTACTACCAACAGCTTCAAATCAGAGAATGACTTATTTTACATATAGCAGTGAAAGAATTTAAAAAATGATCTGTAAACAACTTGAGGTTTGTGATAGTAATTGGCTGTGCTGGTTCATCATCCACTACCTAAAATGTTTAGTGTTGCAGCAGCTCCAAAAACTCAGGTTTATGACTATTGATTTGGAAATCTACTACAGATAGTCTTGATTGAAATATATTCTAAGTCATGTATTCAGTTTAAAATTTTGTTTATTTGAATTGACATATAATAATTATACATGTTTCCAGTACATTGTGATATTTCATTACATTGCATAATATTCAAATCAGGGTAGTTAATATGTTCATCATTTCAAACCTTTGTCATTTCTTTGTGGTGATAACTTTCAAGATCCTCTTTTCTATCTATCTTGAAATATATATGTTGTTAAGAGCTACAGTCATCCTACTATGAAATGAGACACCAGAACTTATTTTGCCTAACTGTAATTTAGTACCTGTTGACCAACCTCTACCCATCCCTCTCCTCCATTCCCTCCCCAGCCTCTGGTAGCTACCATTGTACTTTCTACTTCTACAGGGTCAAGGTTTGTAGATTCCACATACAAGTAAGATCTTGTGGTATTTGTCTTTCTGTGCCTGGCTTATTTCACTTAACACTATGTCCTCCAGGTTCATCCATATTACCACAAATAACAGGGTTTTGTTAATTTTTATAACTGAATTGTATGCTATTGTGTATATATACCACATTTTATTTATCCATTTATCCACTAATGGACACTTAGGTTGATTCCATTTCATGGCTAAGAACACAATAACTCTTCAACATATATAAGCTTTTGACAAATCACTTTTACCAGGAAGGCAGAATGATATTTTTCTCTCCATCCCTTCTAAAATATCATCTGAGAATTACTAAGAAAATTCTTGGAAAGAACAATAAGAGAGACAAAGCTGATATTAAGATGTTCTGTAAAAAAAAGAGTAATTGACATGATACTTTCATGAGAATAGAATGACAAATAGAAATCTGAGGGTTCAGAAACAAAGTCATGTATTGAAAATGTGATGTTTAGAATTAAGGTGACTTTCCAATCATTGGGAAGTTATTTTGAGACATGACTGGTTAGCTTTTGGAGAGTTAAAGAAAGCTAAATTTAAATGTTTTGAATATTTAAATGATCATTCAAAACTAAAATAACTGGAAATACATAGGTGAATATAAATACTTTGTTGTATTTTATAATATTGGGTTAGTGAAACTTTTTAAAGAATCATGATAAGTCTGGAAATCATAAAATTAAAATTAATAGATTTTATTCTATAAACATGAGCAACATCTCTATTATCTCAAAAACAAATAAAATTGCAAGAAGCAAAAGCTGAACTGGAAAAATTATCCACATACATTATTTCCTTAACATCAAATTCTTATACAACAATAATGAAAATTTCAAGAGCCTTATATAAAAATAATCAGCTAAGGAAAGATAAAAATGCTTAGGAAAATATACAAATAATGTTTGAACAAGTGAAATAATGCTTTAATTTGAATAGAAAAATAGCTTGAGATCATGCCCATCACAGTATTTTAGTTAGTTGTTTTGGATGGTAAAATTACATCTCATTATATTTTTCTATACTGCTTGATATCTCACAAATATTCTGCAATAAACATATTTTACTTTTGAAATTAGAAAAAAACTAAAATATTTTATTTAATAAAAACAAGCATAAAAATATGACAGGTTTTTTCCCTCCATATCTCATGCTTGCTTTGAAAGTCACTGAGACTGTTTAGGATATTTTCAATTGGTTCCACTTTCTTCAGTCATCTTTATGTTCCAATTCTAATAATGGAGAAATCCCTTTCATGATGAAGTTGTATAAGACATGAGGAAAAAGTCAATTAATGACCCTGGGAAAAACCCTGCATCTTGCACATTAATTCCCTGAGCAATTAAAGGCCATGCAACTGGCAAGTTAGAGTTTTTGGAATCTCTCATTAGCTTTTCACCATAAAGAAGAAACAAAAATAAGGCATCACCAACCAAACATAGTACCCATATTTCCATGCATAGCCATGAATATAAAAGCAGAATGTCTATTTAAAAAGTAGATAACTTTGAATTTTCAAGTGTCCAAGGTAAGAATTTAGAAGCACAATATAGAGATAAGATTAATTGTATTATATTTCACTTTATTATAGAAAATTTCTTAGGAAATGTTTGTGGTCATAAGCATTTTTTAAAATCATATCACCTAAACAAAGATCAAGAGTACCAATTTAATTGAAAATATTGGAAACAGCTAACTCCTAAGAGTCACATCCGTCTGATACTTGACTTTCCCTTTGTAATTTTCCTCTGTAATTAATTCCTCTTGGATTTGGGAGCTCCGTTGGAACTGCATTGTGCCAGAATAGTTCATGGTTATAATGAAATAAATTTGCTATTCTAAATTGTTTGATCTCTCCTATGGCGAAGAATAGGTGACTAAATTCTTGGTTCTCACAGTTGACTGCCTATATTTATTATGTCAACAAATGATCTATGCAACCAACTATTTTGTCCAATTATGTTGTTATTTCAGTGGAAAACATGGTCAATAGGGTCCAAAATTACTTGATTGTTGTCACTCAATTGGTAACTTTGTTCATTGATTATTTACAAACTCATAATGTAGACTCTTTTAAGAAAATAGCATATCTGTTAAAGAGGTTGGTGAAATGGAATCATCTTCCATTTCCTAGTTCTACTTTTTTCTCCTACAGTGGCTGAAATATTTTTTTCATCTGGAAATACCTATGGTTATATTTCTTTCTCTCCTTATATCAGGAGACAAAATCATCTCTATTTCCAGTACAAATTTCTTTTTATTAAATAATAAAAAGATACAAATTTTTATTCTTTATAAAATATATAAAAGATAAATGATAATATCAACATGCACTAATCTATCACTCATACAAAAGAAAAGATTATTTCATCTCTTTTTTCTTTGATTTAAGTTTTTGAAAATATATTCCTGAATATTTGATAAAATTTCAATGTATGCTTATTAATATTGTATGACGAGATATTTGAAAGATTTCTTATAGATTATGATATCAATATGATTAAATTTACATTTATAAGCAAATTTCATCTTTTCAACACTGCCAGTTAAAGCCTGAATCCCTTTTTATGTCTCCTAAATAAAATGTCTTCTGAGAGACCCTTTGAGTATCTCCAACATATTTATCAGTCAAGGGTTTTATTCTGCTTCATTATTCTAGACACAAACTACCTTCTTGTTTTGTCAAGCATTATAATCTTCACAGCAGATTCTTTGTCAAAGAATATTGTTGAAAATGATACTTCACTTATTCCTATTAACCATTTGTATGTTTATAAAACCTGGAAAAAGGCCTGAGACAACTTTATGGGTAGCTGTGATTGTTCTATCATCATTTATTAGTTTTGCCTGTTCTTGAACATTATATAACTCAAATTAAGTAGTATTCACTATTTTATGACTGTATTTTTCACTTATAATATCTGTGAGATTCCTCCATAAGTTCGTCCTTTTTAAATGTGGATATTCGTTGTATGATATTCCACATTTTTTAAATCCATTCACCTCTTAAACACTTGCATTATTTCCAAAGTTGCTATAAACATTCTTGTACATTTCTTATGGATATAATCACTCATTTCTCTTAGGTATATACCTCAGAGTGGAATTGCTAGATGATGGCTAAGCACGTCTATTAGAAACTGCTGAAGGGTTTTACTCTCCCACCAGCAATGTAAAAGTTTCAGTTGTTCCACATCCTTTCAGACATTGCTATTCTCAAGCCTTTTTAATTTTGGCTATTTTGTTCGGTACATAGCAATACTGATTGCGAATAAAATTTGCATTTTCCTGATTTTTGATGGTACAGAACACCTGTTTATATTATACTAACCATTTGAACATTCTCTTTTGTGAGGTACCTATTGAACTTTTTTGCCCAAATCTCATGAATAGTGAAAGTTTAGATGAAATAAGTAAATTCTTTGAAAGCACAATTATACTAGTCACAAAAGAAGAAACAATGTGGATATTGTGTATTTATAAAAGAAATTAAAACTATAAATGTCCCTTTAAAAAGTGCAAGAATCAGTTGGCTTCATTGATGAACTTTTCCAAATGTTTAAAAATTAGATAATGCAAATGCAGAGAAAGAAGGAATACTTCCCAAATAATTATATTGGTCTAGAATAAAATTGATATTAAATTTAAAAAGGATATGACAACCTAACAGGATATGAGAAACACATGAACATAAAGCAAAATGTTATGAAGAAAATTGTAACAAGTCAAATTTATAAAATGTGTAATATTCAAGTTGACTTAATGTTTGGACAATCAATCACTATAACTCATCACATTAATAGGGTAAAGGATAACTGCATATAGTCATAATAACTGATGCTCATAAACCATTTGATAAAGTTCAACCACCCATTTATAATTAAAAAATAAAAAGTTCAATAACCTAGAGGTGGAGTAAACCTTCCACAATTTGATTAAAGAAGGTAAAAAATATTATCAGCCAATCTTATATTTAGGATTGAAAAAGATTAAGACCAGATAACCAATGCTGACTATTATTACTTCTATTCATATTTTGCTGGAGATCTTAGCAAGCATATAAGACAAAAATAAGAAACAAAAGGCATGAATATTGGAAAAGAAGAAACAGAACTATCTTCATGAAGAGATTACATAATTATATGAGAGAAATAAAAGAAGCAACATTCATTAAAATTAATAAGTAAGTGAGGTTTATGAATTCAAGACCAATATACTAAAATTAATTGCAACAATAGGCAAAAGATTTATGAGACTTCTTAATTCACAACCACAAAATATTGCTGTGTAAAATTAAAGAAAACTTAAGGAAAGGGAGAAATATATTTTATAAATGACAAGTTTCAATATTATTCAGACACCCAATCCCCCCATTCCCCTATACATTTAGCACAGTTACCTTAAAAAGCATAGCAGGTTTTTTTGTGAAAATGGACAAGGATATTGTAAAACATATATAAAAACAAAAAGAGCTTTATTTTTGTTTTTTTATTTCAAAATATTACAGGGGTACAAATGTTTAGGTTACATATATTGCCTTGTGCCACCCAAGTCAGAGATGCAAGTGTGCCCATCCCCATTCTGTGTGTATCACACCCATTAGGTGTGAATTTACTCATTCCCCTCCACACCTCATGCCCAACTCCCAATGGATGTTACTTCCATGTGTTCACGTAAGTGTTGATCAGTTACTACCAATTTAATGGTAAGTACATTGGTGCTTATTTTTCCATTCTTGTGATACTTCACTTAGAAGAATGGGCTCCAGCTCCATCCAGGATAAAACAAGAGGTGTTAGTTCACCATTGTTTTTTGTGGCTGAGTAGTATTCCATAGTATACATATATGACATTTATTAATCCACTCGTGAATTGATGGGCACTTGGGGATCATTGCAATTGTGAATTGTGCTCCTACAAACATTTGGGTGCAGATACCTTTATTATAGAATGACTTTTTTCTTTTGGGTAGATACCCAGGAGTGGGATTGCTGGCTCGTTGGTGGTTCTACTTTTAGCTCTTCGAGGTATCTCCATATTACTTTCCGTAGAGGTTATTCTAGTTTTCAGTCCCACCAGCAGTGTAAGAGAGTGCCTATCTGTCTACATCTGTGCCAGCATCTGTCCTTTGGGGACTTTTTGATAAAATTTATTCTCACCGGAATTAAATGATATCTCATTGTGGTTTTGATTTGCATTTCCCTGATGATTAGAAATGTTGAGCATTTGTTCATTTTGATCATTTTGGGGTAAAGTTGACAATATGGAGAGGGCAAACCATTCAGTGGTGTTTGAATTCATTGTGCTGGGACTTTCTAAATCTCAGAATCTTCAGATTTTATTCTTTCTGGGATTCTCTGTGGTCTGTGTGCTAATTGTATTAGGAAAACTTCTCATCCTGGTCACTGTGACCTTTGACTCATAACTTCACACACTAATGTATTTTCTGCTTATCAGTCTCTCCTTTATTGATATGATCCTGGCATCTTTTGCTACCCCTAAAATGATTGTGGATTTTCTCTGAGAATGGAAGACCATCCCCTGGTGGGGATGTTATTCTCAGATGTTCCTTATGCACCCCATGGATGGAAGTGAGATGATGTCACTTGTAGCCATGACAATAGACAGGTATGCTGCCATATGCAACCCCCTCCCCATTACATGACCATCATGAACCCACGGGTGCTCACTGAGCTACTATTATCCTCCTATGCAGTTGCATTTGTGCATTCATCTAGTCAAACAGCTTTCATGTTGAATTTGTTTTTCAATGTTGTAGACAGCTTTTTCTGTGATCTTCCTCTCGTAATCAAACTTGCCTGCAAGGACACCTACATTCTACAACTTCTTGTCATTGCTGACAGTGGCCTGCTGTCCCTGGTCTGTGTCCTCCTCTTGCTCATCTCCTACACAGTCATGATATACTTAGTTAGGCACTGTGCTCCTGGTGGATCCTCTAAGGCCTTCTCCACTCTCTGCTCACATCCCGCTTGTGACTCCCTTCTTTGCTCCATGTGTCTTCATCTACGTATCGCCCTTCAGCAGATACCCTGCAGACAAAATTCTTTCCGTGATTTACTTAATTTTCACTCCTGTCTTAAATCCTATTATTTATACGTCATGAAATTGAGCAGTAAGAGCAGCCATTAAGAAAATAAGGACTCAACATATGAATTTAAAGCAAACTTTTTAGATGACATTTCTGAAGAGACACTCTCCTGTTAGTACATCATTAACAAATTAATTTTTAATGTATTTCAAATTATGTATAAGGAAACATAGAGGTAATTATTAAAAAGCAAACACCTTTTCTGTAACCTTTGATGGCTAAAGGTCTACAGTCTTGCGGGTGTATATTTAAACCCCAACTTTACCACTTTCTCTGATGCAAATTTGAACAAAATAAATAAATTCCCTGTGATTCAGTTATTTCATCTATAGAATCTTATTTACATGTTTCTTTCATTAATGCTTCAATATGTTCTTAATCCTTAAAGTATTATTATTATTATTATGATTGTTACTATTATTGGTAATCTATGTTTAGAGAATAGGCACAGATGACACCTCACCATAGTTCTTTGTTCAAGTGCCCAGTTAACTACTGCTCAGTGCTCTAAAAACTGCATTTTCTGGGTAGCCCCTAGTTAATGTGTATTAAATTTTACTTATTTGCCACAGGCACAGTGCATCCAACCATTCTTCACATGTTTCGTGAGCCTACACACCACCAGAAGATATATTTGGAGCTTCAGGAAACTAACAGTCTATGGATGGAGTGACCAAACTAAATTTTCTACTGCGTTGTGTCATCAACAGCATTGTCACATGACGCACAGGGTGCTATGGCAGGGCGGGGGGCATCTAGGTAAGGACAAGGTGTGAAGGTTTCCAGGAAGAGGAGGTGCTTAGAGTGAGCATCAGCTAGATGAAGGAGAAAGGCATTCCAGATAAAGGAATGTATGTGAGAATGCATGAAAGCATGAAATGACACATTGGAGAAACATACATAATTTCATCAACTAGGCATGGGATTTGATAGTAAGAGGTGAAGTAGAGAGGTAAGTCAAATTCAGTCTGATCATATAACAGAAGACACAAGACACTCCTTGATATTCAAAACTATGTGATATCATTTAAAAAGACAGGAAGAAAATCAAAAGTAAGCATAAACCATCCCTGCCCAGACTTGTACATTTTACTGCTTCTGTTCCAAGTTTACCTCCACCTTTTCAGCTCTGTTTGGGATATTTCTCTTTTGCATACAGGCAACTAGGTCTGAAAGTGAATAAAAGGCAAAAAGACATTTATAGTAACTGGTTATTGGAGGAGATGCCCACAGCCTTTCAATTTCAGCACAAATCTAAAGCACAATCATATGCCCTTTATTGGCTATGTCATAGCTGGGATCCAGAAGAGCCATTCCACCGACAGCAGATAAAACATTGAGTACTAGGACACTAACATGCCATTAGATACTTTTCTACACTAAGACCATCTCCAATCAGCCTTAGCTTTTTTTATACTGGGAAACCAATTTTATGGATAAAACATTTTGTATGCAGGTTGAATTATGTCTGACTAGAGCTATCTCTTCTCTGAGCACATATCACTGAAATGCTTCTTAAGTTTAGAATAATCTAGAGTCTTGTTTTTACAATAGAATTACTGATTGGCTGACATGACTGAAGGTTTATTGAACAAATTGTCACAATTTTTGTGATACAAACTATCTACAAATTATTTCTATATCCTCTTATGCTAATTCAGAAAAAAATCTCCTAACTACTCTATATTTTTCCTGAAAGTTAGCTAATATTCTCAATACCATTATTTTTAAAACAATCTATCCTGCTCCCATTGTCATGTGAAATTTGTAATCTATTTTTATTAAAGGGAATAATTTTTACTGTCTCCCAATATGCTGCCTACCATCAGCATATAATACAGAAACTCTTACCCTAGGAATAAGTACAAACTCTGCCCTCCTTATACCCTTCACTTGCTCTGCCTCTTCATTTATAGATTACTGAAATTTGGAAAAGAGACTGACTACATAGTCCTCAGTATTTTATGGTGTGAGCTCTTTCAGAGTAGCTGAGAGGCACACAGCTCCAAACATACCCCAAACTCTCTTCCTGTCAGAGGCCTGTGTACTTGAGTTACCCTCTGTGTCCATCTAGGTGTTCCAAAAGGTGTGTGTAAATCTTTGTTTGATACAGGAAAGTTAAGAAAGTGAATCGCCATTTGAAGTTATAAGTTAGCTGGGACTGAAACAAGTGGTTTAAAAGGAGCTTGGGCGACACCTAGTCACTCTTAATACATTTGCATTTTTCTGATGATTAATAATGTGGAGCATTTTTCAAACACTTTTTGGTCATTTGTATGTCTTCTTTTAAGAAATGTCTATTCAAGTCCTCTATTAATTTTTTAACCAAGTTATTGTCTCTCTTACTATTGAGTTGTTTTGATGTCCGTATATATTTTGGATACTAACCCCTCATTATTTTATAAATTGTGTCAATATTTTGTCTGCTTTTTAAAGTTGCTGAATGTGTATTCATCATCCTTTGGCCTCATCTTGTTGTAAATAAACCCTTATTACATATATGCTTTGCAAATATTTTCTCCTATTCTGTAGGCTGTTTCTTTACTTTTTCAATTATTTCTTTTGCTCTTTAGAAGCTTTCTAGTTTCATGCAATCCCATTTGTCTATTTTTGTTTTTGTTGCCTGTGCTTTTTTAGGGTCATATCCAAGAAACTATTTCCCAGACCAATATCATGAAAGTTTTCTCTTAGAAATTATACTGCTTCAGATTTTACATTTAAATGTTTAATTCATTTTGAGTTGATTTTTGCATATGGTATGAAATGAGAGTAGAATTTTCTTTTTCTGCACATGGATATCCAATTATCCCAACACCACTTACTGAAAAGAATGTCTTTTCCTCATTGTGTGTTCTTGTCATTTTTCTAAAAAATCAATTTACCTGAATATGTGGATTTATATCTGGCTTTCTCTTTTGTTCCATTGGTTGATGTGTTTGTTCTTATGCCAGTCTATACTGTTTTGATTAGTATAGCTTTGGAGGATACTTTAAAATTAGGTACTGTGATACCTCCAGTTTTTTTTTTATTTATTTTTCCAGCATATTTTGGGGGTACAATTATTAAGTTTACCTATATTGCCTTTGCCCTCCCTCCCTCCTCGAATCAAAGCCTAAAGCATGTCCATCCACCAGTTGGGGTGCATCACATTCATTATTTATGTATATACCTATCCCTTCTTCCCCACCTTCCCCCTCAGTAGATGTTATTCCTATATGTCCACTTAGGTGTTGATCAGTTAATACCAATTTGCTGGTGAGTACATGTGGTGCTTATTTTTCCATTCTTGGGATACTTTACTTAATAGAATGGGTTCCAGCTCTAGCTAGGAAAATATAAGAGGTGTTATAGCACCATTGTTACTTATAGCTGAATAGTAATCCATGGAGTACATATTCCACATTTTATTAATCTACTCGTGTATTGATGGGCACTTCGATTGTCTACACATCTTTGCAATTGTGAATTGTGCTGCTATAAACATTCGAGTGCAAGTGTCTTTTTCATAGAGTGACTTTTGTTCTTTTGGGTAGATGCCCAGTAATGGGATTGCTGGATCAAATGGTAGATCCACTTGTATCATTTTAAGGTATCTTTATATTGTTTTCCACAGAGGCTGAACTACTTTGCGGCCCCACCAGCAATATAGGAGTGTTCCTATCTCCCCACATCCGTGCCAACATTTATTGTTTTGGGACTTGTTAATAAAGGCCATTCTTACTGGAGATAAGTGATATCTCATTGTGGTTTTGATTTGCATTTCCCTGATGATTAGAGATGTTGAGCATTTTTACATATGTTTGTTGGCCATTATTCTGTCTTCTTCTGGAAGTTTCTGTTTGTGTCCTTTGCCCACTTTTGATAGGGTTGTTTGATTTTTTACTTGCTAATTTTTCTGAGTTCTAAATAGATTCTAGTTATCAGCCCTTTATTGGATGTGTAGCTTGCAAAAATTTTCTCCCATGGTGTGGGTTGTCTGTTTGCTCTCTTGACAGTTTCTTTGGCTGTGCAGAAGCTTTTTAATTTGATCAGGTCCTATTTATTTATTTTTATTGATGCTGTGATTGCCTTTTGAGTCTTCTTCATAAATTTTCTGCCTAGGGAAATGTCTAGAAGAGTATTTCCAATGTTTTCCTCTAGAATTCTAATTGTTTCAGAGCTTAGGTTCAAGTCTGTTACTTAGCTTGAGTTGATTTTGGTGAGAGTTGAAAGGTGTGGATCCTGTTTCAGTCTTCTACATGTGGCTATCCAGTTTTCCCCGCATCCTTGATTAAATAAGGTTCTTTTCCCCAGTGTATGTTTTTGTCTGCTTTGTCAAAGATTATATGGCTATACGAGGATGGTTTTATATCTGGGTTCTCTGTTCTGTTCCACTGGTCAATGTCCCTGTTCTTGTGCCAGTAACGAGCTCTTTTAATTACTGTAGCCTTGTGGTATAATTTGAAGTCTGGTAAATTGATACCTCCCATTTTGTTTTTATTGCCTAGGATTGATTTTGCTATAAAGGGTCTTCTCTGGTTCCATATGAAGCATAAAATTATTTTTTGTATATCTGTGAAGAATGATGATGGTATTTTAATAGGGATTGCATTAATGCTGTAGGTCACTTTGGGTAGTATAGACACTTTAACAATGTTGATTCTGCCAATCCACGAACATGGTATGTTCTTCCATCTGCTTACATCCTCTGCTATTTCCTTCTTAAGTGTTTCATAGTTCTTCCTGTAGAGGCCTTTTACCTCCTTAGTTAAATATATTCCTAGGTACTTTATTTTATTTGTTGCTATTTTGAAGGGAATTGAGTCTTTGATTTGGTTTTCACTTTGGCTGTTGTTGGCGTATATGAATACCTCTGATTTGTGTGTATTGATTTTGTATCCTGAAACTTTACTGAATTCATTTATAAATTCAAGGTGTCTCTTAGTTGAGTCATATCATCAACAAAAAGTGAGAGTTTGATCTCTTCTGCTCCCATTTGGATGCCTTAATTTCGCTCTCTTGTCTGATTGCTATAGCAAGGACTTCCAGCACTATGTTGAACAGAAGTGAAGATAGTGGGCAACTTTGCCTTGTTCCAGTACTAAGTGGGAATGCTTTCAATATTTCCCCGTTCAGCATGATGTTGGCTGTGGGTTTGTCGTATATGGCTTGTATCATTTTTTAGGTAAGCCCCGTCTATTCCTATTTATTTGAGCATTCTTATCATAAAAGGGTGTTGAATTTTGTCAAATGCTTTTTCTGCATCTATTGAGAGGATCATGTGGTCTTTGTTTTTGCTTCTTTTTATATGGTGAATTACATTTATAGATTTGCATATGTTGAATTATCCCTGCATTCCTGGGATGAAGCCCACTTGGTTGTGATGAATTATTTTCTTGACAATCACCTGGATTTGATTCGGTAGGATTTTGTTGAGAATTTTTGCATCTATATTCACAAAGGATATTGGTTTGTAGTTTCCTTTTTTTGTTGCATTCTTTCCTGGTTTTGGTATCCGGGTTATGTTGGCTTCATAAAATGTGTTTGGGAGGATTCCATGCTTTTCGATGTTGTGGAAAATTTCTGTAGGGCAGGCACCAGTTTTTATTTGTAGCTATGGTAAAATTTGGATGTGAAACCTTCTGGTCCAGGACTTTCCTTTTTAGGAATGTTTTTTATTGCTGTTTCAATTTCAGTACTTGATATTGGTCTGTTCAGGAATTCTATTTCTTCCTGGTTGCCTTGAAAGGCTGTGTGTTTCTAAAAATGTGTCAATTTCCTCCACATTTTCCAGTTTGTATGCATAGAGGTTTTTGTAGTATTCATAAATTATATCTTGTATCTCTGTGGCATCCGTTGTAATTTCTCCTTTGTTGTTCCTGATGGAGCTTATTAGAAATTTTTCTTTTCTGCTTTTCTTTGGTCTAGCCAATGGTGTGTCAATTTTGTTTATTTTTTCAAAGAACCAACTTTTTGTTTTTTTTATTCATGTTCCATATAGTTTCCCTGTTGTCAATTTCATTTAGTTCCAATTTGATCTTAATGATTTCACTTCTTCTTCTGGGTTTGTGGTCAGTCTGCTCTTTTTCCAGCTCTTTGAGGTGATTCATTAGGTTGTCTATTTGTGATCTTTTTGACTTTTGGATATAGGCATTTATGGAAATAAACTTTCCTCTCAGGACTTCTTTAACTGTGTTCCACAGGTTTTCATAACTTGTTTCTCCTTTGTCATTCAGTTCAAAGAATCTTTTGATTTCCATCTTGATTTCCTTGTTTATGAAGTGATCATTCAGCAGAAAGTTGTTTAGTTTCCATGACTTTGTGTAGAAATGAGAGTTCCTCTTAGGGTTGATTTCTACTTTTAGTCTATTGTGGTCAGAAAAGATAGATGGTATAATTTCTATTTTTTAAAATTGTTTGAGACATACTTTATGTCCTAGGATATGGTTAATCTTAGGGAATGTCCCATGAGCTGATGAGAAGAATGCATATTCTGTGATTTGGGGGTACAATGTCTTGTAAATGACAGGCCCATTTGTTCTAAAGTTCTGTTTAAGTCCATTATTTCTTTGTTAATTTTCTGTTTGGAGGATCTGTCCTGTGCTCTCAATGGGGTGGTAAAGTCTCCGACTATTATGGTATTGGGATGTTTATCCATTTATTTAGATCAAGTAGAGTTTTCTTTATGAATCTGGGTGCACCTAAGTTGGGTGAATACATATTTAGAATTGTTATGTCTTCTTGTTGAACTGTACCCTTCACCATTATATAGTGACCCTCTTTGTCGTTTATTACTTTTGTTGATTTAAAAACTAAGTTATCTGAAATCAACACCACCACGCCAGCTTTCTTTTCACTTATGTTTGCTTGAAATATTGTTCTCCACCCCTTTATCTTTAGTCTAACTGCATCCTTGCAGGTTAGATGTGTTTCCTGAAAGCAGCAGATACTTGGCTTTTTTTCCCATCCATTCAGCCAGCCTATGTCTCTTGAGTGGGGAGTTCAAACCATTCACATTTATTGAGATAACTGATAGGTGGGGAAGATTTCTGTTCATTATGTTGGGTTGAACTTTATTGCTTTTATTTTTCTCTCTCTCTCTCTTGAGCCATTGTGGTATCTGGCCTTTGATCTTTTGCTTTTGAGTGGATTTACATTCGTGTTGATTGTGCTGATCCATGGGTAACACTGTTTTGAGTACTTCTTGAAGGGCTGGTCTTGTTTTGATGAATCTCTCAGTCTTTGTTTATCTGAGAATATCTTGATTTCTCCTTCATATACAAAATTTAGTTTTGGATAGAACAAGATTCTAGGCTGGGCATTATTCTGTTTAAAAAGAGTGAGAATGGGGCCCCAGTCTTTCATTGCTTGTAAGGTTTCAGTAGAGAAGTCTGGCATTATTGCAATTGGCTTTCCTTTGTATTTTACTTGCTTCTTTCATCTTCTAGTTCATAGAAGGGCCTCTTTAGTTGATATTTTTGGCAGTCTGATGACTGCATGTTGGGATATCTTCCTCTTTGCATTGAATCTCCCAGGAGTCCTTTGAGCTTCTTGAACTTGTATATCTAGATTTTTAGCAAGGCCTAGGAAATTTTCCTCTATTATACCTTCAAATAGCTTATCCAACCGTTAGGTGTTTTCTTCTTTCCCTTCTGGTAACCCTATGACTCACATTAGGTTTCTTCACATAATCCCACATCTCTTATAGACTTTGCTCTTTTCTCATGTTTCTCTGCTCTATCTCTGTGACTGACTTATTTAATTGGAAGGTGTTATCTTCAATCTCTGAGATTCTTTCTTCTGTTTTTTCTACCCTTTTATTGAGGCTTTCCACTGTGTTTTGTAGTTCTATGTTTTTATTTTATTTTATTTTATTCTTCATTTTCAGTTCAGTTTGATTTTTCTTCATTATTTCAATTTCTTCAGTGAATTTTTCTTGTAGGTCCTAGAATCTTTTTGTGGTTTCTTTGTGTTGGTTATCCAGTTTTTCTTGCAAGTCATTGAATTTTCTTACAATCCAGTTTTGAAATTCTTCTTCTGTCATTTTAGTGGTTTGATTTTGGTTGATGTCCATTTCTAAAGGGCTGGTGTTCCTCTTTGGGGGTGTGGTTTCTGTTTGAGTCTTCATATTTCCAGAGTTCTTTTGCTGATTTCTTCCCATCTGGATTAGTTGTTGTTTCTTACCTTTAGATTTTCATTTGGATAATGACACACCCTGTTTAGTCTCTGAACCAATAGGTGGTGTTTGTGGGTGCGATTCGACCACACCCTGTATGATGAGCCAGTAGATGCCGTAAAAAGGAGTGCAGAATGACCTCTCTGTCAGTAGGTGGCGCTTGCTGGGAGAAACTGGCTACGCTGTTGTTTTGGGGTCCTGTAACCAGGTCTTCATCCTCTGGAGAGGCACTCTTGTGTCTCATGTGGTGGGTGGTGCCCTGGGACTTCCAGCTGTGTCCTTATTCTCCACCTCAGTAAGGGCAGGTCTGGGAGTGAGTCTGGGCAGAGCTGGGTTGGGTAAGCCTGCCCTCAAGCACCACTAATGCTGTTAGCAGGGGTCAAAGGTCTGTTCTATGCTTCTGAGCAAAGCTGTCAGAGAGGGGCTGTAATGGCCCCACTTACCCAGAAAGTCTGAGTGTGGGGGTGGGGCTGTCTGAGACCTGCAGTCTGGAGCAGGCCTCGCTCCTTTATACCCTCCCCAACTCCGCAGCTTCTCCTCAGCCTCTGCTAGCAGGCAGGATCTCACATCAGCGAGTTTCCCCTGACTGTGATGTGGGCTGGGAGGTTTCCTGCACAGGATTGCAGCCTGGGCTGGGCTCAGGGCCCTCCTGTGGGAGGAGGAATGACCTCAAGCACATTGATCCCCTGAGGGCACACACACCTTAGTAGACTGATTCATGAATATTCCTTCTGTGCCCTGGTGCAATGCAAGACTTGGGTGCACAGAATCTAGTCTTCATATCTGACCTCTGGGCCTTAGAATTCAATCCCTGACCCCACCAGGGAGAGGAGTTCCAGTCCTAATTCACCCATGGGGAGCCCAAGCTGGGTCAATGTCTCTTAGCCTCAAGATCTGCCCCATTCTCCTGGAATCACCAGGCTAGTAGCACCTGGGAGGGCTGGCGGGTAGGAAGCTCGCCGTCAAAGTACTCCTCAGTCAGCTCTAGGGCCCCAAAAGGAAAGGCCCCGTTCCTTGGAGATGCCTCCGAGTAGTGGCTATATTGTCTCTCTTGGCAGCTGCGGATAGGGAAGGAGAAGGGGAGAATGTAGCAATATGGTGCCTGCCAAGCGGCTCATGTCTGTGCACAGGGAGGTGCCCTCAGGTAGTTGGGAGACTGATGCTGCATCCGCAACAGGCTTACTGCTCACTGGTGGGCCTGTCTCTGGGCTGGTGTCCGCAGGTCTTTCCAACCACCAGGGAGCCCACCAGCAGTCTGAAATGCAAGGGAGGGGGAAGTTAACTGCTGCACCTACCCTTATGACTAATACCTCCAATTTTGTTCTATTCATTTAAAACTACTTTGGCTCTTCGGAGTTGTTTGTATTATCATATCAATTTTCAGGATGGATGGGAATTTTCTATTTCTGTAAAAAAGTGTGATTTAAGTTTTTTCTTTTCTTTTTATTTCAAAATATTTTAAGGGGGTACAAATGTTTTTGTTACATGGATACACTGTACAATGCTGAAATCAGGGCTTTCAGTGTGTCCATTACCTAGAAAGTGGTTAATGTAGCTTATAGGTAAGATTTTACTCCTAACTTCCTTCCCATCATCCCTCCTTCTTATCTTCCAATGTCCTTTACATCTCTTTGTGCCCATGAATCCCACCCTTTACCAATCATTTCGATTTTGATAGTGATTACATTGAATCTTTGAATACTAGGAAAATTTTAACATCTTAATTCTTACAACCGTGACCACAAGATCCCTTTCCATTTATTTCTGTCTCCTTCTGTTTATTAATGAAGCTTTATAATGTGCAGAATATGGATACTTCACATCGTCTAGTAATTTTTGTAGCTATTGTAAATAGAATTGTTTTCTCGATTTTTGGAATAGTGAATTGTTAGTATATAGAAAAACCACTGATATTTGTACTTGACTTTATATGCTATAAATTTAATGAACTCATTTTTTTAAATATAACAGTTTTGTAGAGCAGTCTTTAGGGTTATGTATAAGATACACACATGGATATCCATATATAAGGATATTTATATCCTTTAGGGGATATATAAGATCATGTCATCTGCAAACAGAGATAATTTAACTTCTATTCTGATTTGGATGTCTTTCCTTTATTTTTCTTGCCTAATTTCCCTGGATCAGACTTCCAGTACTATGTGGCTAGAGTGGGCATCCTTGTGTTCTTCCTTTTCCTAAAGAAAAGACTTTCAATTGTTCACATTGATTATGATGTTAACTGTAGACTTGTCACATATGGCCTTTCTTATGTCAGGTACATTTCTTCTATACCTAATTTGTTGAGGTGTATTTTTTAAAGTTTTAAAATTTTATTTTTATTTGACAAATAACAAGTATTTATATACATATGAGTCATAATATGATGTTGTGATTTATGTTTACAATATGAATTGATTAAATCAGGCTGATTAACAAACTATTAATTAACAAATTTATATACATATCATCACCTAAAATTTACTCAGCAATTTTGAGATATAAAATGCACTATTATTTATTATAGTCAGGGAAATGTTGAGAGGTTTTGTGGTTTTTTCCTTTTAGTTTATCATATTACGGTGGTACAAAGATTGTTAGGGTTACATATATTGCCCCTGCCATTCCCTCCCCCGCCCCCCACCTTGCCAAAACATTAAGCGTGTCCAACCCCCAGGTGGTGCTCACCGCACCTATTATGTAAGTATATATCCTTCCCCTTCTCCCCCCTCCCATCTGCCCACGACCCAATAAAAAATTTTTTTTTCCTTTTTTGACCTTTTGTTTACATTGTATATCTTTGCATCTCCCTATGAAGGGTTAGAGGATTCCCTTCCAGCCACCACCACCGCCCCCTACAAAGTTCACCACAACTCTAAGATGTGTATCTCCTCCTGCCCCCCGAAACCCTGGTGAACTCTACCACCATTTGAGCACCATAGTCTTAATCAGTCAGTACCAATTTGATGGCGAGTACATGTGCAGCCCATTTTCTTGATCTTGTGTCCCCTCACTTCAGATAACAGGTTAAACTTACTGCAGGATAGCGTAAACGGTGCTAACTCACTGTCATTTCTTAGAATTGAGTGATATTCCATTGTGAGCATATACCAAATTTTAATTATCCACTCATGAATTGACAGACACTTGGGTTGTTTCCATGATCTTGCAATAGTGAATTGTGCTACCATAAACATTCGGGTGCAGATGTCTTTATAATAGAATGTCTTATGCTCTTTTGGGTAGATGCCCAACAATGCTATTGCTGGGTTGAATGGTATTTCTATTTCTAGCTGTTTGAAGTATCTCCAAATTTTTTTCCACAAAGGTTGCACTAATTTGCAGTCCCACCAGCAGTGTAAGAGTGTTCCTGTCTCTCCGCATCCTCACGAGCATTTGTTGTTTTGAGATTTCTTGATACAAGCCATTCTCACTGGTGTTAGATAGTATCTCATTGTGGTTTTGATTTGCATTTCTCTGATGATTAGAGATGTTGAGCATTTTTTTATATGTTTGCAGGCCATTCTGTCTTCTTTGGAGAAGTTTCTGTTCATTTCTGTTGCCCATTTCTTGATGGGGTTGTTTGATTTTTTCTTGTTTATTCTTTTATGTTCTAGATAGATTCTTGTTATTAGACCTTTATCAGAAGTGTAGAGAACAAATATTTTCTCCCACTCTGTGGGTTGTCTATTTGCTCTAATGATGGTTTCCTTAGCCGTGCAGAAACTTTTTAATTTGATGAGATCCCATTTGTTTATTTTTGATGCAGCGGTGATTGCCTTGGGGGTCTTCCTCAAAAATTCTTTGCATAGACCAATGTCTGATAGAGTTTTCCCAACATCTTTTTCTAGGATTCTTCAGGTTTCATGCCTTAGGTTAAATCTGTTATCGATCTTGTGTGAATTTTTGTGAGAGGTGAGAGGTAGCGATCCTGCTTCAATCTTCTGCATGCAGCTAACCAGTTTTCCCAGAACTGTTTATTGAGAAGAGATTCTTTTCCTCATTGTATATTTTTGTCAGCTTTATCAAAGGTTAGGTTGCCGTATACGGATGGTTTCATTTCTGCTATCTCAGATCTATTCTAGATACCGATGCTTCTGTTCTTGTGCCAGTACCATGCTGATTTTACTATTATTGCCTTATAGTACAGCTTGAAGTCAGGAAGACTGATGACTCCCAGCTTGTTCTTTTTACTTAAGATTGCTTTGGCTATATGAGTTTTTTTCTGGTTCCATACAAAGCATAAAATTATTTTTTCTAGATCTGTAAAGAATGCTGGTGATATTTTGATGGGGATTGCATTAATTCTGTAAATCACTTTAGGTAATATTGTGATTTTTTTAACCATAAAAGGATGTTAAATTTTGTCAAATGCCTTTTCTGCATCTATTGAGAAGATCATATGGTTTTTGTCTTTCAGTCTGTTAATGTGGTGTATCACATTTATTCATTTGTGTACGTTGGACCATTCTTGCATCACTGGGCTCAATTCCACTTGATCATGGTGAATGATCCCTTTAACGTGCTATTCAATTCAATTTGTGGATATTTTGTTGACAGTTTTTGAATTTATATTTATCAGGGATAATAGCATGTACTTTTCCTTTCTTTCAGTGTCCTTGTCTGGCTTTAGTATCAGGGTAATGCTGGCTTTATACAATGAGTTTGGGAGTATTCCCTTCCCTTTAATTTTTGGAAGGGTTTCAGAAGGATTGGTGTTAGTTCTTCTGTAAATGTATGGTAGAATTCAGCAGTGCAGCTTTCAGATTCTGGGCTTTTCTCTGATCAGAAACTTTTTATTACTTATTCAATCTCCTTACTTGTAATTGCTCTGTTCATATTTTCTATTTCTTCATGATTTGCTATTGATAGGTTGTAGCATCCAGGAATTTTTCCATTTTATCTAGGTTATACAATTTGATGGGGAATAATTGTTCATAAGAGACTCATGATATTTTGTACTTATATGGTATCAGATGTAATGGTTCCTCATTTATTTCTGAATTTATTTATTTGAGTCTTCTTTCTATTATTCTTATTTAGCCTAGCTAAATGCTTGCCAATTTTGTTTGTATTTCAAAAAATAAGCTTTTAGTTTTACTGAACTTTTCTATTGTTTTCTACTCGTTCTTTCATTTATTTCTGCTTTTATTTCCATTTCTTCAGGGTCAACTCCAAGGAAATTGCTATGTTCTTTTGATGGTTACATGTCTCATTGTTTTTATGTTTTTGTAAACATTGATATGTGCACATTAGTTTTCCAAATTTGCAGGCTCATTTTGGTGCCGCCTATGAGGAATAGAGCACAAGAGCACTGGCTGAGCGAAGTTCAATGCTTCTCACACCAGGGAGAATGGGGCTGTTTAATCTCAGCGCAGCTCCATTAACCGAGGTCACTGTTGACAAAGATTCCAAGGATTCTTGGCAGGTAATACTGTAGATGTTCACAGTGGAAGTGAGGGTTAATGGTATCTTCTTTGGCAATGGCTGATGAGGTCCTCCTGATATTTTTCCCACTGGAGAAGCTGTGGCTGACGGGATCTCCCTTGGTACTGTATCTGGTTTGTGGCCCCATTCCAAGTGATAGTTGCACTGGTGTCTGAAGAATGATGTTCCTGCAGGGACAAGAACCTGAGGCCTGAAGCATGTTCATACATAGAGTAACTATGGCTCTGGAGTCCAGGGTGGTAATGACATTGGTAGCCAGGGTGCAGGCACCCTCACTGCCATGTTGGTAACAGTATGTAAGACACAAGTTCTTGTGAAGCAGACAGGGAGCCATGACCAGGAATGCAGTATGCACAGAATTATAATTTCTCCAGTGTTGGGTCAAGGTCTGTATCTCAGGGTGAGTGGGTACCCAGAGACTGGACACACCCTAAGAGATTTTAGCTCTAAGGCCCAGAGTGTAAACTAACTTATTATGGTGATGGATCAGGTTTCTGAGACATAAGTGGGTACAGTTCAGCAATGGAGTCTAGGTCTAGAGTGTGGGCACTCATGGAAAAGTTGTGGCTCAGTGGTCAGGACATCTGCCATATTGCAAGAGGAGGTGGCTGTAATCTGAATGGGCACCGCAGCTATTACTTGAGGTGCCCTGGGGTGTGCACTGCATCTCCTTCTCTGAGGTTTCCCAATAAGAATGGCTATTGGTTACCTTAGTGGCAGAAGATGCCAGTATCCTCTTGTTACTTTATTCTGTTAACTTGAAATTTTTGAACAATATTGAATAACGGTGGTGATAACTGGCAATGCAGACACTTTAGTTTCTCAGTCAGATTCTCTTTTTTATTCATAAGTGAAATTGCATATTCTTTGATATAAGTCAGCTATGTCCTTCCATAGAGGCTCAAACTCTATCCAAATCAATGATCTTTCATTTCACTCATTAGATACTAGGTTATCAATGGACATATACCTTGTGTCAGAGACTTGCAGTGTCTTCTGAAAACCTATTCTCTCATTTTTCCTTACTAATAGACACTTAATTCAATCAGGGTACACCCTACAGCCTCCCTTATAATTGCAAGGAGCAAATAAGAAAAAAGCCGTATAATTGGGTAGCTCTTTGGTGAAAATTCTTTATTGGAGCTGAGTCAGGAAGATTTATGCCCACTGGCATGGAATATCATACAAAATAAGTAGACATACTTTTTATGTTTCATACTTTTTATGTTTATTTATTCCATTTTGAAAGTCAGCCTTGCATACTTACATTCCTCAAACTATTTGGTTTCAAAGACTGCTCTTTGAATTCATATTGAAATTGTAAATTCTTCATCGGAGCTGAGTCAGTGGAGAGGTCTTCCCTTTGCCTCCTCCCAACCCCATATATTCTGAGGTCTAATTTGGAAGAGAGAAAAACTTTAAGTATTTAAAACAGAAATAATTTAACTAGCTACTCAAGTGGACAGAATTTCTGAGATTTTAAACAGAGTGTGTTCAGAGAAACCAAAGATTACCATCAACTGGAAGTCACCATTACATCTAAGCTGGAGGGGCAAGAGAAGAGGTAGTCTTAGCAAAGCCCAAGGGAGGGCGTGTCAAGTATTAGTTTTCTTTTAATATTTCTTCTCTAACAAATTACCACAAATAAAGAGGCTTTTATGTATATATCTTGGAAGGGTAAAGCTACATGGAATATTATATAAAATAAGGAAGCATGTTTTTGTTTTTATGTTTTTTTATTCCAGTTTGAAAGTCAGCCTTGCCTACTTATAATCCTCAAACTATTTGGTTTCAAAGCCTGTTCTTTGTCATTGAATTGAAATTGTTTTTCCATTGGCTTTTCCCTCTGGCATCTTATATTTGCATTCACTATACTGTTGAATTTACTTATTTATTCTTATTTTTTACCTTATTGAGTCAAAAAATTAGAATTCGTTTTTTCTAATTATTAACATTATTTAAACCATGATTTATTCATGGTACCTGACTTTAATAATAGTATAAATTTATGAATGCCATTAATTATCCATGCCTATTAAAATCATATCTAATAGTAGTCATAAAATTTATACATTTTTTACTAATAAATATGTATATTGAATGTCCATACAAAACACTCAATGATTGTTTTGTGTCTATTTTCCTGTAGATCTCTAAATATCCTCATATGGTAAAATAACTTTAACAGTGAATTTAAAGTAATTCAGTATTAATTTTTTCACCATTGGCTATGATTCCAACATTAAATTAGTGAAAAGCCACATTCTACATAATCTATTCAAAGTATCATATCATAGTATCTGAAAGTTGTTCTAAAGTCTAGAAGTTCTGTGCAGAGATAACATGATGGAACAGTAATTTCCTCATGGCCCCCTGCATTTTCTGATTTCTCAGAGTATAAATAATAGGATTCAGTAAGGGTGTGATAACAGTGTAAAACACAACAAGCGTTTTATTGCTTGCCAACGTACTGAATGGCCAGGCATAGATAAAGATACAAGGTCCAAAGAACAGAGTGACCACAATGATGTGGGCAGACAATGTCGATAGAGCCTTGGAGAGCCCTCCCGATGATTTTTGTCTTACCGTGACCAGAATGACAGTGTAGGAGACAAGCAAGAGGATGAAACAGATAAAAGACAGCAGCCCACTGTCAGCAATGACAAATAATTCCAGGGCGTATGTCTCAACACAAGCAAGCTTGATCACCAGAGGAAGGTCACAGAAGATGCTGTCTATGATATTGTGGCCACAGAAAGGCAAGTTCACTATTAAAACCATCTGGCTCATGGTGTGTATAAAACCAATGATCCATGAAAGTGTCACAAACCCATTCAGCAGCCTGTGGCTCATGATTGTCCTGTAGTGCAGGGGTTTACATATGGCTACATATCTGTCAAAGGCCATGACTAGCAGAAGAGTCATCTCAGCACCCCCAAAGAAGTGCATAAAGAACATCTGGGCCATGCAGCCCCATACAGAGATGGTCTTGTGTTCGCTGAGCAAGTCTTTGATCATCTTGGGTGTAGTGGCGGTGGAGATACACATGTCCAAAAAAGAGAGGTTTCCAAGGAGGAAGTACATGGGAGAATGGAGAGTCGAACTAAATATCACTGTGACCATAATGAGAATGTTTCCCATTGCAGTAGCACCATAGATTAAGGAAAATGTCACAAAGAAGAAAATTTGAAGTTCCCATCGTTCAGAAAATCCTAGTAAAATAAACTCGGTCACTACAGATCCATTTTTAGCATCCATTTACCCAACTCAGAGAGATTCCAGAAGTTCTTATATATGCAAAAAGAATAAAAAAAATAAGCCACAGTTAGCACCAATATTTTCTTATTTCTGTTAGTTGGTGATACTAATAGTCGACCCCATAAGAACATTGAATTTTAAATATATCAATACATCAATGTTTATAATGTAAGATTAGTTTATGTGTCACATCCCTTTGAAACAATATTCTTATAGACACAGAGCACCTAAAAAGCATTCGAAGGAGGGGAAATTCAATTTTCTAATGTCTGATTCTATCAAATGATCCTCTTATCAACTGATCTTGACTTGGTCACTAATTTGTTAACATACAAAGATTAAATAGTAATTAACTATTATTTATGTTGACTTATTATTATACTATTCTGTACCTACCCTCCTTGAGATTAGGTAATCCCTATATATAAGGAATATAGAATTTATGTAATGTAATGACAAATTACATTGTCCTGTATTTGTGAAGTAATTTATAAAGGGCATTCTATGATCCTAAAACAAGCAAACAAATAAAAACCAAGCATGTAATTTAGGGGCTACTTTATACATGAATTAAGGTCTTTGAATTCATTAAAAACAATTTTTCTTTTTAATTTCCCTTGTGTATTATACAGACATGATTTCTTTTATTGTGCTTCACTTTATTGCTCTTCACAGATACCTATGATTCTTTCTCTCTCTCTTTCTATCTCTTTCTCTCTCTCCCTATCTTCCCTCCCTCCCTTCCTTCCTTCCTTCCTTCCTTCCTTCCTTCCTTCCTTCCTTCCTTCCTTCCTTCCTTCCTTCCTTCCTTCCTTCCTTCCTTTTTTTTTTTTTTTTAACAAATTGAAGATTTGTGGTAACTCTGTGTTCAGCAAGTCTATTGGCACCATTTCTCCAACGGCATGTGCTCACTTCATGTCTCTGTGTCTCATTTTGTTAATTCTCACAACATTTCAAAAATTTTCATCATCATTATATCTTCAGTGGTCATCAGTGATCAGTGATCTTTGATGTTATTATTTCAATTATTTGAGGGCACCACAAACTGTGCCCAAAGAGATGGAGACCTTAAGCAATAAATGTTGTGTGTTCTGACTGCTCCAACCACCGACAGTTCCCTCAACTCTCTCTTTCTTGAGCCTCCCTATTCCCTGAGACACAACAATATTGAAATTAGGCCAAATAATAGTCTTACAATAATCTCTAAGTGTTCAAGTAGAAGGAAATGTTGTGTATCTCTTACTTTAAAGCAAAAGCTACAAATAATTGAGTTTAGGGAAAAAGAAATGTCAAAAGCTGAGATAGGCCACAAGCTAGGCCACTGAGGCCAGTTAGCCGAGTTGTAAATGCAAAGGAAAAAAAGTTCTTGAAGGAAATTGAAAGTGCTAGTACAGTGAACACAGGAATGATAAGAAACAGAGATGTCTTTGCTGCTGATATGGAGAAAGTTTTAGTGGTCTCCAATGACCTGCACTTCTTTCCTTGTTTTCATTTCTCCTCAGTTTCCTGTCAAAATATCCTACCCTTATTCAAACTTAACTTCCTAATTGTTTCCCTATCTTTGATATTTTTAAGAAATGGATAATGCTTATAAATTAGAGAAAAGAAAGATAAGAATGATGCCATTCCTGTAGGTCAACCTGCAGGAGCAGACTGAATGGGTGCTCAATGTAGGCTGTTGTCTGAAAAAAGTGTGCAAGATGGCCATCACAACACAATTTCTTTGCAGGATTATGTTACATGCTTATCATGCAAGTGAGCAAGAATTTTGTTTTTGAGGCTTTTGAGACAGTGAATGTAAAAACTAGATATACTTTGGACAAATTAAAAGAGTTGACAATTTCTAGATGAAATGAATATGCCAGTTATAATTTGGAGATGAATAATTTTGCTAAGTGGAATTTTATGCCCTGTGGTACAATGACAACCAAAAAAAAATTGCATAAGAAATCAATATAATTAAGCATAAACTGATTAAGAAAGCTTTATTTTGGCCTTTTATTTTATTTGAGAGGAAAAGCTGGCTTTTATTCATGCTGACGACTTTCCCAGCATTTGTTTCTCTTATTTACTCTCTTCCCTTTCTAAGCAAGCTTTTAAAAATATTTCTTCAGGTTTACACATAATATAGTACACATGTTATATTATTAGTGAACAAAGCACTGTAAATGAAAAGAAATAAATTATATAGTTTATAGGAATTCTATTAGCGAGGAAAATGTTCTTCCCTTTGATAATCAATTACGCATTTTACTATAATTACTTTTACTCAACAATTTATGATAAGTTCTAGAGGAAATCGAAAGTAGAATGATAATATCAGATCTAGGAGGAAACTCTCTAATCTATTATTCTTCACATCTTATTTAATAAATGAAAACTCAAGACCTACACAATTAAGTAAATGTTCTCAGATCTTACAGGCAGACCCCCTCCAAAAAGATGTGGGGAATACTAGTGAGATGCTGGTGGGCACAGGCTCCTGGCCAGCCACAGGAGGAGCACTAAGCGGGTTTGTGCTGAATGTGAGTCATTCATGTAAATCCAAGATTACACGCTCAAGAGATTTAAGTATAAATCTCATATAGGAAAGAAACAAGCAAAGACTTCTTTATTAATTAATTGGATATGAACAATTTTTCTCTTGCTCACCTGTATACAGTACATATTACTTAATGTACAAATAATTTATTGAATCAAATATTTGCTTCTTTTTTCATTATAGCCATTTGAAGATAATAATTTCAATCTTGAATGATTTTATGCTTTGAAATTATAATTATGCTAAAATAGGGATAGACTTCAAAAAGATTATGCTTAGTAAAAGAAGCCTGATATACAAAAGTATTAATTCCATTTATATGAAGTATCTAGGAAAGGCACCTCTATAAAGACAGAAAGTATATTAGTGGTCACCTTGGACTGAAGAGGGCCTGCAAATTAGCATGGGGTTTCTTTTTGTAGTGGTGAAAATGATTTAAAATAGGATTGTGGTGATGGTTGCACAACTATGTAAACCTAATAACACTCATTGAAATGTGTACTTAAAATTGGTGAATTTTATAGTGTATGAATTATATCAATAAAACTTAAACTATTGTAGTTTGCTTTTTCCTTAAATTAAAATTCTCTTAAATAAGTTAATTTTCTTGTTTTTTTTTTTGAGACAGAGGGTTGCTCTGTTGCCCATGCTCGAGTGCTGTGGTGTCAGCCTAGCTCACAGCAACCTCAAACTCCTGGGCTCAAGTAATCCTACTGCCTCAGCCTCCTGAGTAGCTGGGATTACAGGCATGTGCCACCATGACCAGCTAATTTTTTCTATATATTTTTAGTTGTCCAGCTAATTTCTTTCTATTTTTAGTAGAGATGGGGTCTCGCTCTTGCTCAGGCTGGTCTTGAGCTCAAAGGATCCACCCAACTCGGCCTCCGAGAGTGCTGGTATTACAGGCGTGAGCCACTGCACCTGGCCTAATTTTGTGTTTTTAAATGCAGTTTTTTGGTACTATCTAGCTGCTTGAACTCAGATATGTGTCACTCTAAAACAGTCAAAGACAGACTCCAAATCCAACCCTATCTAGTTTTAAAGTTTCTTAAAGTCTCCTATTTTAATTTACATTTTTAGCTACCTTGTGTATTTGGAAACTTGCTATTATGCTTTCCCTACTATTTAGAATACTCATAAGGAGATTCCTGAATTATTCACATTTTCTGTGTTGTCTTAGATATGAACATTCTCTTAGCACTTCTCCCTCTTTATTTATCTAAGATCCTATTTGTATTTATGGTCTAATCGTGAGTTTTATACAATGATTTTGTAAACATATGCTTATGGTCACAAATTCTCTCCTTTTCCAGTTCCCTCTACAATTGCCAATATGATATATTTATTTATATATTCAGTCAACACCTGAAAGTTGGTGAAAAAAAATCCCCATTCTGCAAAAAATTATGAGGTGCTCACTTTTACATCATTTTCAAAGATAGTATGAATTTTCTGAATTATCAGCATTTATCTTCCTTAATTGTATGCATCATACTTAATTACTTATTATTTACTGTCAATTTTACTCTGCAATATCATTTGATGACATATTTCCTTTCAATTTTCATAGAAACTATTGATTCCAACTCCCTGTGAAATACTGTTATGTGATCTCCCAGTTAGAAAGGACAAATCCTCTCTCAACCTTATCTTAAAAGACAAAGACTTTTCTTTCCTGTCCAAACAAAATTGATTAAAATACCATCCTCAGTATATTAAATTTCTAACGAATTAGAGCTCTACAATATTTTCACTTACTTTTTTAAAGGCACAGTATAAGGAGCAACATGTTCAAGAGATTGTTCAAATTTTAAAATGTGCTGTTTATTTTCTGTGATGCTCTGCATATGTTTCTGCATACTACTATCTGCCTCTTTTAAAAAGATGTGAACCACTTTGGGTGCAGATTTCCTGGAGCTTTGGGAATCCAGATTTCACTGGGAGTTGTTAGAACACTGAGGCATCTGCCTTCATATGACCAGAGACACATGTACACCTAATTTATGGCCTTTAATAGGCTGTGGTCCTTTCTGAGTGATGGCTTGATTAACATAGCCATGAGAGTGTTGGTGGATTGGCTATGAAATACTAAGTGTAGACAGGTTTGATTTATGGACCTTTCTTTCCGTCACATTACTCTCAAATTGTCCTCTTCTATCTAGCAACTTTTTGAGTAATTTTTAAGATGAATCTCCAAACTTTTCTGAGCCCAATACCTTAATATAAATAATTTAATGTGTATATGTTAAAAATTTAAAACTGAAATTACATATTATATGCAATGTAAAACATTAAGAAAGTAGAAATTTTAAAGGCAAATTACATTAAATAACTTAAAATTTGATATTATAAATGATACAACTGTTCACTAAAATATGAGCATTGTTTTTATTTAGGTACTTTGCTTTGAGATATTCAGAGAATAATTACCCATTTTATTATAAAACATTATAATAAATACTTGTTTCAAAAGCTGTTATGTTTACAAAATGAATTATATTGATAATTCTGGTATATTTTGTCCTGTACTTCCCAGATTAATAGTTCTTTATTTCTTGTTTAAATATTTACCGTAAGGCACTGGCTAGGCTAAAAAGCTGTGATTCTTGGAAGTGTTCTTTCCCTGTCTCACATGTTTAATATTTTCAATTCATATTCTTTTTTGTATATATTCATCAGTAGCAGGGATTGTGTTTCATGCACTTTATCCCTAGTTTAATGTTTTACTTTTGGTGGATTTGATGAATTTTCTTCCTATTCTCTAATGTCCTTCAACTTTCTGGTGTTGAATATATTCTCCTTTGACTTCCTCTAAATATTTTACTGGGAGACAAATTTAACTGTTCTAATGTCAAATTTGTTTTCTGGCAGCAGGAGTACTTATAGTGTAGATATTGTTCTAAGAAATAAGGAAACTATTCATAAGTCACTTACAAAGGGCCAAAATGTGGCCTTGAAGATAAGTATTGGATTCAGAAAGTTTCAAACCTTTATTGAACCCAAACTGAGGGTCAGGAATCTGTCCTCAGGGACCTCAAAGTCTTATCATTGAAGACTGACCCCAAATAAGGCAATGATGAATGTAATGATAACAATTTGCCATCAGTCAAACTCTGTTTTGTGGAGTTTGCAAATTTCTCATAAAACAAACCACCTCTCCCAAAAGAGGCATTTGTTCCTTTCATCATAAGTATAGACTGTAATAATAAGCACAGAGAAGCTAAAAGAAAATTCTAGGCAGAGATAATGATATGTAGGAAGGCACAGAGCCTAAAATATTTTGACAAATTAAGTCAACAGAAAATATCTAGTATGTTTGAAATATACCATAGAATGGTGGGGTGGTGAAGAATGGGGAGTTTTTCATAAGGACAGTAAGATTAGGATAAGAACTTTGAAGGGTCTGAAATATCAATCAAAGCAAATTGGAATATATTCTATAGGTTGTGGGCAACTGTTGAAGTGGTAAAATAGAAACTATGAAGAAAATTTGTGTAAGGTCATGTTAGTTGCATAAGTTTGCATAAGGTCATGTTAGTTTCAGTGAGGAGAAATTACTATGTTATTCCAACAATCTAGATAACAAATAGTGACCGATTAACCTAAGGCCATGGAGGGTGAGAGAGGAGGGCACCATGGTTAAATTATCTGGTAGAACTGTGAAGATTTGGAAACAGAGTTGCCTCACTGATGACAGTGCATACAGAATAGAGTGGGAAGCTCTAAAATACTGTCTGAAGATTTTCTGCATCAGAATTAGATGGTTTCGAAATAAAAACCATGGGGACTTTTGGAATGGCAGGGTGAGGAGCCTGGTGGAAACTCTCCCCCCACCAAAAGAATCTGACTACAGAAACTTCTAAAACAATATGTTTTATAGTCTCAGGAAATTGTCCTAGGTCATACAGAAAATGGAGAAGCATTCGTTCAAGAAAATCTACTAAATATCGATAAGAACAGCAGGCCTGTGGTTTTAAGCCACTACCTTTACCTCTCCTGCTGCTTCTCCCC
The DNA here is from genome assembly GCF_040939455.1 of Microcebus murinus. Taxonomy (NCBI): domain Eukaryota; kingdom Metazoa; phylum Chordata; class Mammalia; order Primates; family Cheirogaleidae; genus Microcebus; species Microcebus murinus. The sequence continues at coordinate 72,562,416 of NC_134109.1, read as the reverse complement.
TAGCCCCATTATATGAAAACTATACTCCAAGCAGGTGTAGGCAAGAAGACTGGACTCCTCCTCCCCACAGCTCGCAGTCTAGTGCTGTGATTTTATACCATGAGGGGTAAGTGTTGCAGAAACTTCATTTCATGTAGAATCCAATCCGGAGAGGACTGAGACTCTATCTCCCCACCTAGCACCTAGAGTACATGCTCTACTTCAGACATGCCAGGCTGAGAATAGTAGGACTCTTTCATCACCTCTCTCCTCCAGCTTGCTTGTGGAGCAGAAGTTTATGCCAGAAAGAGCAAGCTGAGATGATCAGGGTCTCTGCTCCCCCAGTGCCCACTCAGAGCAGGGCTATCACTTTGGGAGAAGTGGGCTGCTGCAAGAAACAGAGGCAGAGAAATGTAAGGCTTCTCTATTTTGCCATCTTTCAATATCACGTGAATGTCTTTCACTGGTAGAAACTCACAAGAATAGGTTTGCAAGATAGTTTAGAAAATGTAATTTCTGAGCTTATAGTTCTCTATCATACAGAAGAGAATAAGAGAAACTAACATGGGGCTGAACGTCGATGGACAAAGAATCAGAATGTTTCCCTATTGTCTACTCAGCATCCATAGACACTATTTTACCTTTATTTAAACTTGAAAAAATGACAATAGCTTTCAGCTAAAGATGCATCCATCCTGCATAAAAGAGTAACACATTAAGAGATTCTTCATCCTTTCCTCCAAATGGAAAGACAAAAATTGCCATTGGTTACTATATCCTTTTCTGTGTGGTATTGATATCTTTTTTAATTTGGTCATAATCCCACATAAATATTCTGTAATTTAAAGATAATTTGTAAAGTTAATCATCATTTCCTTGAAAAGGAAAAACAAAGTGAAAAAAGGAACTGGAAATTTGTGAACAAATACAACTTAGGAAAAAACATTCTTAGTTTTATAATCATTTTACTAATGGGTTGTGAGACTCAACATTAATGACTGCCTTCTTCTAGTGCTTATTGTATTCTTCTTTGTCTTCATTCAGATCTCTGATGATGGTCATTCTTTACTTGATAGAATGAATCAAATTTTTATTTTTCCTGAGTTTTATAATTTTCACTTACTTTTATTACTTGATATGCAAATACTATGAGGTACAATAGCATATCACTTGGTTTTAGACATGGTCTTCGCTACTCTATTGTATAACAATAATCCTAGTACACCTTGATAATTCAAATCAATTATTTTAGCTGGCTTAATAAGCTCTTTTCTGCTAAATCAGAGGCAAAAGGAAACTGAAAGTCTTCATAACTGTTTGTACTTTCTGAGTAATGGAAAACCATTTCACTCTCTATTGGAAATATTTATTTATTGGAAACCATGATCTGTGAGAACAGTACAGAAAATAAAAATTTATAAATGTTATTAATATGTAGATAGAAAAATATTTTTAGTTTGAAGAGCATATATTTTGTAGGTAGGTGTATGATCTGATTCTGAGTATAGTACCTAAAATTTCTGTAGCAAGTCTGTTAAATTTCTTAATGCTGAGTTTTGTTTCCTATTGATAATATAGGAGTAATATTCTCTATTTTCATTGTTGTGAAGATAGAAGAAAATTCATGCGATGTACATTATATGTGAATATAACTTAATAAATGATAGTTAAAATATAATTTAATTTATAGACAAACATAAAATTACAACATAGGAAAATGTTATATTGGAATAGTTTGTACTTAGAGGAAAAATCAGGATTTATTGCATATATGCTTATATATGGAGGGATTGTCATTTCCCCAAATGTGGCCTATGGTTGGTACAAAAGCATATACCTTGATGGCTTTGGATGATGAGGATGATGATGATAATAAAAATTATGATGCTTTTAATGATTATAGTCTTTCAGTGAAAAGGTTGATCTAGAACTCACATGTTTGATCTTTATTTTTCTTAATGCTTTCTTCATGTCTTTATTCCTGAACGTGTAGATGATTGGATTTAAAAGAGGAGTAAAAATTGTATAAAACACAGAGAGCAGTTTATCAATGGAGACACTGCTGAATGGCCATATGTAGATAAAGATGCAAGGTCCAAAGAACAGTACCACCACTGTAATGTGGGCTGAAAGAGTAGACAAAGCCTTGGAAGACCCCCTGGAGGAGTGATGCCGGACAGTAATCAGGATGACGCTATAGGAGATGAACAGAAAGATGAAACAGAACAGAGAGAGTATTCCACTGTTTGCAATGACCAATAGTTCCAGGATGTAAGTGTCAGTGCAGGCAAGTTTGATCACTCGAGGCAGATCACAGAAAAAGCTATCCACAACATTGGGACCACAAAATGGCAAAGTCACTGTGAAAACCATTTGACTCATAGTGTGCACAAAGCCAGTGGTCCAGGAGAGAAGTGCAAGTCTGATGCAAACACGATGGCCCATAATATGTTGGTAATGGAGGGGTTTGCATATAGCAAAGTATCTATCAATTGCCATAGCTACAAGCAACATCATCTCACTTCCACCTAAAAGGTGAAGGAAAAACATCTGAGTCATGCAGCCCTCATAGGAGATAGTCTTATATTCACTAATTAAATCATAGATCATTTTAGGAGTAGCAAAGGAGGCCAAGGACATATCAATGAAGGAGAGGTTTGCTAGTAGGAAGTACATGGGAGAATGCAATTGAGGTTCCAATTTCACTACAAAGATAATGATGAGGTTACCTAACATGATGGATATGTAGATAATGGAAAAAAATAAGAAAAATAAAATCTGTAACTCATGAGACTCTGTGAGTCCCAACAAAATAAATTCAGACACTATGGAATGATTTTGTTGTTCCATTTGTTGGGCTGTTGGCATATATTACCTAAAACAAAATAAAACAAAAATAGATTAAATTCTGTGAGACAAAACTGAGAGATGAAATACATATTTGCTCAACTCTGCTTCCTAATATCCACTTAAATGTGCAAAAAGAATCAAATGTATTGAAAATCCATCTAAAAATTTTAAAAAGTAGGCATACTTTCTCAGCAAAGATTATGAAAAGTATCTGCCATAAACCAATATGTTTGAAGAAATTGAAGCCATCAGTATGTAACTCATATCTACACTAATCTTTTGAAATTTGAGAAACAAATTTATTGGTCCTCTATAAGCAAAGAAGAGGGCTCTTCTATCTTGAAATCTATGTCTACACTCCAAAATGTAAAGGACATGTGAGTGAAGGAGAAGCCATATGGTTTTCTAATTGAGAAGGACTAAGAAAAATGAAATTGATTGCATGGAATATGAAACAGTGACAATCTAGGAGTCGCTTATGTAGTTATCACTGAAAGTCAGATAAGCAGAGATACTAAACACAAGAAATCTTTTAGACACATGAACCTATGGTTGGTGAAATTGAGATGGCCTCTCACATTCTTTTTCCCTAAGGTGGCAGAAGGGTCCAAATATCTGAGTCTTCTCCCATGGGCACAGATTTTACATTTGGGCCTATGATTTAGTATATTGGGAGATATAGTGTTCAGAGATAATATTGAATGTTTGCTGCTGGCTTCTTACTATCTCATTGACCTTACTTCCTCTAACAAGTAGATGAATGTCTGAACAGTTTCTTAAACCATTCACGTAATTTATATGAATATTATAAATGCAGAACTCTTATAAACAAGGGGGATCTCCAGGGAACATCTCCACGTTATTGTAGATGGGTAAAGCATTACACATTCCCATGTGTAATGCCTAGTCTTCATGGATTCTAGTTTTATGTCTAGAATATTTTATCACTTTATTATATTAAAACAGACTAATTAACTAGCAATTAGTGGAGGTGGGGATCACGTCCCAACCTCACTTCTCATAAGAAAATAAATTTCAAAATCAAACAAGCCCATCAATAAATGGGCAATGGAAATGAACAGAATCTTTTCCAAAGTGACAGAATAATGGCCAGCAAACATATAACAAAATGCTCAACATCTCTAATCATTAGAGAAATGCAAATCAAAACCACAATGAGATATCACCTAACCCCAGTGAGATTGGCCTTTATCAAAAAATCCCAAAACAACAAATGCTGGTGAGGATGTGGAGAGATAGGAACACTTTTACACTGCTGATGGGACTGCAAATTAGTGCAAACTCTGTGTAAAAGAATTTGGAGATACCTCAAAGAGCTAAAAATAGAAATACAATTCGACCCAGTAATAGCATTATTAGCTATCTACCCAAAAGAGCATAAGACATTCTATAATAAAGACATCTTCACCCGAATATTGATGGAAGCACAACTCACTATTGCTAGGACATGTTAACAACCCAAGTGCCCTCCAATTCATGAGTGGATTATTAAAATTTGGTATATGTATACAATGGAATATTACTCAATTATATGAAATGACAGTGATCTAGCACCACTAATATTTTCCTGGATCGAGCTTGAGCCCATATCCGAAGTGAGGAGACACAACGTAAGAAGAATGGGCTCCACATGTACTTGCCACCAAATTGGTAATGACTGATAAACAGTATGGTGTTCAAAGTTGGTGGAGTTCTCCAGGGATTTGGGGGTTGGGGGGTAGAGCCACAACTGAGGGATGCAGTGAGCATTGTGGAGGGAACGGCAAACCTCTAACCCTTGCTAGGGAGAGGCAAAGATATAAAATATAAACAAAATGTTTGTACGGTCATATTTTCCTGAAATAAAAACAAAAAACAAAAACAAGAAAATTTCAGAGAGGTAAAATATTTTCATCTGTAAAGATAAAATTATGATATTAGTAAAAGCAAACGTGGTTAAATATTGTTTTAACATAATAGAGTGATAAAAAATATTCTAGACATATAACTAGAACCCATGAATATAAAGACTTATATATTTGACTATGGAAATGAAAAAATAAGAGTGAACACAAGAAAAATATGAGACTATATTTTCCACACATGAAACAAAAAGATGTTAACCCTGATTTATAAACATTTAGCACTAAGGAAAGGTTAAATAAACAACAGAAAAGTGTGCAAGTCCTATGGATTGTCAATTCACAAAAGTAGAAGTGAAAATATCTATAAAGACACAAGTGCTCAATTTTATTTACAATTTTAAAAAGAAAGTAAACTAACAAAATATATAGCTTTATCATCATATTAAAAATATAAATTCAATTTTGATGATGATATGAGATAACGGTATAAGTAGTCTCATATACTACTTTTTGAACATTGGCACAGTATTTGGTGGGGAAATTAAGCACTTCATCCAATATTTAAAAGTTTTGCAACAGTTTAACAAAGAACTTCCATGTCTAAGATGAATTTCAAATAAAAATGAAAAATAATGCTCATTGTTCAAATAACCAAATTTAGAAAGCACCTCAAAAATGCATCTTAAGTACATGATTTAAAAATAGACACCTCTATTGCTGATATTAAAAGTATGATATACTATGCATTTTAGATTTTAGACTATGATACAATTTAATGAAAAATTATGCACATATGCATATAAATTTCATAAAAATGTAGGAGAACCATAACTTCACTAAATTATTAGCAGTGTTTATCTCTGGTATTAATAGATTGGCTTATAGGATTTAAGTCAGATTCTAATTTTTATAAATTTAATATCTATAACATTTAATTGGGTTAAATTAAATTCTAACCCTGGATAAATACCTCCAAATATATAGTTGGCATTTTGCTAACAAGGAATTCAAATCAGAGAATCACTTATTTTACATATAGTAGTAAAATAATTTTTTAAATGATATTAAATAACTTGGGGTTAGCGATAGTAACTGGTTGTGTGGGTTCATCATCTGCTACCTAAAATATTTAGTGTTGCAGCAGCTCCAAAATTGATGGCTCCAGATTGATGACTATTAATTTGGAAATATACTACAGATAGTCTTGATTGAAATATATTCTAAGTCATGTATTCAGTTTAAAATTTTGTTTATTTATAATTGACATATAATAATTATACATTTCCAGTACATTATGATATTTCATTACATTGCATAGTATTCAAATCAGGGTAGTTAATATGTTCATCATCTCAAACCTTTGTCATTTCTTTGTGGTGATAACTTTCAATATCCTCTTTTCTAGCTATCTTGAAATATATAAATGTTGTTAAGAGCTACAGTCATCCTACTAAGTAATAAGACACCAGAACTTATTTTGCCTAATTGTAATTTGGTATCTGTTAACCATCCTCTACCCATCCCTCTTCTCCATTTCCTCCCCAGCCTCTGGTAGCTACCACTGTACTCTCTACTCCTACTGAGTCAACTTTTTTAGATTCCACATATAAGTAAGATCATGTGGTATTTGTCTTTTTCTGCCTGACTTACTTAACATTATGTCCTCCAGGTTCATTCATATTACCACAAATAACAGTATTTTATTAATCTTTATAGCTGAATAATATTTATTTGTGTATATATAGCATATTTTCTTTTTCCATTCACCCACTGATGGCCACCTAGGTTGATTCCATTCCTTGGCTATTATGTATAAAGCTGCAATACATATAAGACTGCAGATATCTCTTCAACATATATCAGCTTTTGACAAACCACTTTTACCAGGAAGGCAGGAAGATGTTTTTCTCTCCATCCCTTCTAAAATATCCTCTGAGAATTACTAAGAAAATTCTTGGAAAGAAAAACAATAAGGGAGACAAAGCCAATATTAAGATGTTCTATAAAAAAAGAGTAATTAAGATAGTACCTTACTTTCATAAGAATAGATAGAATGACAAATAGAAATCTTAGGATTCAGAAACACAGTCATGTATTAAAAATGTGATGTTTAGAATAAAGGTGACTTCCAAATCATTGGGAAGTTATTTTGAAACATGTGTGGTTAGCTTTTGGAGAGTTAAAGAAAACTAAATTTAAATGTTTTGAATATTTAAATGATCATTCAAAACTAAAAGAACTGGAAATATATAGGTGAATATAAATACTTTGTTGTATTTTATAATACTGGGTTGGTGAAACTTTTTGAAGAATTATTATAAGTCTGGAAATCATAATATTAAGATTCATAGATATTATTCAGTAAAAATGAGCAATATCTCCATTATCTCAAAAACAAACAAATTACAAGGAGCAAAAGCTGAATGGGCGAAAACAGCCACATATATTATGTCCTTAACATCAAATTTTAATACAACAATAATGAAAATTTCAAGAGCCTTATATAAAAATAATCAGCTAAGGAAAGATAAAAATGCTTAAGAAAATATACAAATAATGTTTGAACAAGTGAAATAATAGTTTAATTTGAATGAAAAATAGCTTGCTTTCATGCCCATCATGGTATTTTAGTTAGTTGTTTTGGATGGTAAAATTACATCTCATTATATTTTTCTATACCGCTTGATATCTCACAAATATTCTGCAATAAACATGTTTTACTTCTGAAATTAGAAAAAAATTAAAATATTTTATTTAATAAAATACAAGCATAAAAATATGACAGGTTTTTTTCCTCCATACCTCTTGCTTGCTTTGAAAGTCACTGAGACTGTTTTAGGATATTTTCACTTAGTTCCACTTTCTTCAGTCATCTTTATGTTCCAATGCTAATAATGGAGAAATCTCTTTCATTATGAAGCTGTATAAGACATGAGGAAAAAGTCAATTAATGACCCTGGGAAAACCTTGCGTCTTGCAGATTAATTCCCTCAGCAATTAAAGGCCATGCACCTGGCAAGTTAGAGTTTTTGGAATCTCTCATTAGCTTTTCACCATAAAGAAGAAACAAAAATAAGGCATCACCAACCAAACATAATACCCATGTTTCCAGGCATAGCCATGGATATAAAAGCTGAATGTCTATTTAAAAAGTAGATAACTTTGAATTTTCAAGTGTCCAAGGTAAGAATTTAGAAGCACAATATAGAGATAAGATTAATTTTATATTTCACTTTATTATAGAAAATTTCTTAGGAAACATTTGTGGTCATAAACATCTCTTTGTACGTCTGGTAAAATTTGGTTGTGAAATCATGTGGTCCAGGACTTTTCTTTTTAGGAAGGGGTTTTTATTGCTGTTTCAATTTCAGTATTTGATATTGGTCTGTTCAGGTATTCGATTTCTTCCTGGTTGAGCATAGGGAGGTTGTGTGTTTCTAAGAGACTTACCTAGAAATGATACAAGCCATATATGACAAACCCACAGCTAATGTTATACTGAATGGGAAAAAACTGAAAGCATTTCCATTTAGAACTGGAACAAAGCAAGGTTACCCACTATCTACACTTCTACTCAACATAGTGCTGGAAGTCCTTGCTATAGCAATCAGACAAGAGAACAGAATTAAGGGCATCCAAATGGGAGCAGAAGAGATCAAGCTCTCACTCTTTGCTGATAGTATGATGTTATACCTAGAAAACCCAAAGGATTCAACCAAGAGACTCCTTGAATTGATAAATGAATTCAGTAAAGTCTCAGGATATACAATCAATACACACAAATAAGAGGCATTCATATACGTCAACAACAGTCGAAGTGAAAACCAAATCAAAGACTCAATTTCCTTCAAAATAGCAACAAAGAAAATGAAGTACCTAGGAATATATTTAACTAAGGAGGTAAAAGACCTCTACAGGGAGATCTATGAAACACTGAAGAAGGATATAGTAGAGAATATAAACAGATGGAAGAACATACCATGCTCGTAGGTCAGCAGAAACAACATTGTTAAATATCTATACTACCCAAAGTGATCTACAGAGTCAATGCAATCCCTATTAAAATACCATCATCATTCTTCACAGATATACAAAAAACAATTTTACACTTTGTGTGGAACCAGAGAAGACCCATATAGCAAAAACAATCCTAGACAATAAAAACAAAATGGGAGGTATCAATTTACCAGACTTCAAACTATATTATAGGCTATAGTAATTAAAACAGCTTGTCACTTGCACAAGAAAAGGGACATTGACCAGTGAAACAGGACAGAGAACCCAGATATAAAACCATCCTCATATAGCTATCTAATCTTTGACAAAGCAGAAAAAAAGCATACACTGGGGAAAAGAATCCTTATTCAATCAATGGTGCTGGGAAAACTGGATAGCCACATGTAGAAGATTGAAACAGGACCCACACTTTTAACCCCGCACAAAAATCGACACATGCTGGGTAACAGACTTGAACCTAAGGTCTGAAACTATTAGAATTCTAGAGGAAAACATTGGAAATACTCTTCTAGACATTGCCCTAGGTAAAGAATTTTTTTTGTTTGTTTGTTTTTTTTGTTTTTTTGTTTTTTTTTTTTAATTATTTTTTTTATTTTGGTATATTATGGGGGTACAGATTTTAAGGTTTCAATAAATGCCCATTTCCCCCCCTCCCCCCAAAAGTCTGAGTCTCCATCATGACCATCCCCCAGATGGTGCACATCTCACTCACTATGTATGTATATTCCCGCCCCCCTCCCCCCTCCCACCTGCCCAATACCCTATTACTGTAGCACCTATGTGTCCACTTAGGTGCTACTCAGTTAATACCAGTTTGCTGGAGAATATATCTGGTGCTTGTTTTTCCATTCTTGGGATACTTCACTTAGTAGTATGGGTTCCAGCTCTAACCAGGAAAATATAAGGTGTGCTATATCACCATTGTTTCTTAGAGCTGAATAGTACTCCATGGTATACATATACCACATTTTATTAATCCATTCTTTGATTGATGGGCACTTGGGCTGTTTCCACAGCCTTGCAATTATGAATTGTGCTGCTATAAACATTCGAGTGCAGGTGTCTTTTTTGTAGAGTGTCACTGGATCATTTGGGTAGATGCCCAGCAATGGGATTGCTGGATCAAATGGTAGATTCACTTGTATCGCTTTAAGGTATCTCCATATTGCTTTCCACAGAGGTTGAACTAGTTTGCAGTCCCACCA